>NC_134177.1:15636655-16371655 GCF_964188355.1 Buteo buteo | reverse complement strand
TGTTGGGATTTTATTGGCCAGCAATGCTACTGCAAAAGTGATATTTTCAACAGCTGCTGGTGCATTTGTGCTCTGACAAATTAGAGGCTAAATTGAAGCATTAAAGAACATCAAAGGACTAATTTAATGCAAAAAAACAAGTACTCCAACTGGATCTATTTTACAGTGAATTAATAATGCAGATTTATACAGAATGTGATGCACTGAGTGCTTTGTTTTTATAGGACTTCAAAACCACTTTTTCCCCCATCACAAAACATTAGATTTAGTTATCTGACTGGTATTTTCTCAATGCTTTTCTTTTGGTCAAAAAAACCTGTTAATTACTGCAATAATAGTTGGGCTAACTTATAATTTTAAACTATAAAGTATACCATATTATACTGTCTCACTCTCAGTCCCCCCCCCCACATAGATTAGTGTATTGCTATATACACACATTGTATCAGACCTATTACACAATTAAGTAAGATTATTTAGCCACATAATCCTTTTTATTAAGTCTTATTACTAATGCCACCATTGTTGAATTGTTAAGACTGAAAAACACTGGGGTTTACCATAAAGTACAGTAGATGGCATGCGATATCTCTTCTTTTAACGGAACTTCTCTTTTACTAGACATAGGAGATATTTAAAGTGTTAAAAGTAATTGCAGGAAACCTCACATCACAACATTTGGTTGTTTGTTCCCATCTAAGTAAAAATTGAGTTGCTCTGTGAGGCTGAGTTTTATGCTATTTTTACATTTCATCTGCAATTCCTGCTAAAAAGAAAACCTAATCAAAGAGTATATATACATACCACACGGGTAACATCTTATCTCCCTTTTATTTTTGCAGATCAACTATTTATTACACAAGTATTTTTAGCAACTAAAACCTGGTTTGCAATGTGTTTCAGATGGGGTGTATTACAAAAAATTCACAGGAATTGTCAGATGATATTTTAGCTAAGAAGTATTTGAGGGGGGAGGAAAACCATTCCGTTCAGACTTTTAACAGATGTTCAAATACAGAGGTATGATCTTGTACCAGGGAAGTCAACTGGATGTTTGCCACCGCCTTTAGTAAAAACTGCTTTTGAAAAACCTCAAGTCACTAAAAAATATAACTAATAATCCCAAAATAAACAGTACAGGAAGGGATGAATGAAAGTGTTCTTACTGGTCTGGTTCATTTTGGTGACGATGTGTGCACCAAGGTCAAAGTGGTGAGAGGTGGAGAGTTTATTAGCAGAAAAAAAAAAAAAAGAAAAGAAAAAAAAATTGCAACCTCTCAAGCACTACTACTGCATTTAGATACTTCTAAATAGTCCAAGTTATAACTTCAAATTTGACTGTTTCCTTTGCAGTATAGCATTTTCCAGATTGTACAGACACAAGAACTTCAGCTTGTAGTTTATATGACCACAGCTACTTTTTATATATAATTCTGCAGGTCGATGGCCCATCACTCATTTTCCACCACGAGGTTTTATTTTGTTTCTAGCACTTAAGTTGTAGTTGTTGTCATATTTTTCTCATTTGTAGAAAGATCGAGCATTTTATGTATCCAAATAATACCATAGCAGAAACAAATGTTTTGTTCTAAGATTAGGAATTTCATCATACAAGAAAATGAATCTGGTTGTCTACCATTGCCAGTAATAGCAAAAAAGTAAGTCCCCTATACAGCCAAGATTACCCATATTGATATTTACAGTAATAAAGCAGACAGCATGGCTCATCCACTAGACTGGGAAACAGACCAAATATCTAAATGCTGATGTCAGTAGAAACCCCGGGTTAAATATTGTAAATTTATTTCTATTATGTATTACAAAAGGCACCCTTCCTCATTAATTTTACTGAAGTCTCCAGATGGGAAACAAAATATTAATTTTGTTGAGCCTTAGGCATTGTTGACTGTTAAGGTACTCACTAAATCACTGATCTTATACACATTAATATTAGATTTCTGCTATAAAAATTTAAGACCCATGGGTATAAGCTTCAGTTTGTCATAAGTATAATTAATTGTTTTCAGAAATGATTAATTTGTCAAAATGGCAAACATATATATTGGGCAGGCAAGACTCCTGAGCAAGCTAACCTACCTTAAAGTCATGGTAATACTCATGGAATTATGCAAATTAATTGAGTCTTTCAATGTTGCATAAAATGCTACTACTAGTACAATGCATGGAACATTAGGCTGTTCATCCAACAAAAAAGTTGCATTTTAAAGGCAGGCATCTTTACAAGAGAGTCCTTATGGCAGAAGGTCCTTAGAAGTACAATCTATTTTTCTGCAAAGTGATAGACTTCCAACCGTTACACAGAAGTTGTATTTTTTATTACAATTTTTAAAGCAACCCTCAAGAGAAGCAAAAACAGTAAAATTCTGCTGGCCCTGAGACAAAGGAACCTATGAGATTTGCACTCTGTACTGCTGCTAGGGGGAAATGGTATATGTCCTAGTAATAAGAGTTTTACTAGTAAAACCTCATTTACAAGCCTGGGAACTCGTGATACACTACATTAAAATCTAAAAAGATTAACTTAATTATGCAAATTAAATTTACTGTTTATCTTATCTTCTAAATAGTAAAAGTCATTGTCAACATTGAAATAGCCGAATTATTCTAAATGCATTTCTTTCCCTCTGAAGTGAACTACACATATATTTGAAATTCCTGTGTAGTTAATTATTATCCAGAAAGTCCATTCAAACATAGATTTATGCTCCTTACTAGCCAAAATTTTTATTTTTATGCTTACTAGTAGTGTCTGGTTATCAATGCACTCAATACATCAACGCAGCAAATAAAAATATTCATGTCAAATATAATCACCTTTAATATCCATAGATTATTTTATCTATGATTAAGTAGTCCTAATAAAATGTTCCCTAACAAATCACTTGGAATTTCCTGGACATTCACCCTGCTACCTCTACTTCCTCACTCCTAAAAACAGTAATTCTGAAATAAGAGATACTCAAAATATTCAAAGAGATATTTCGGGGATGAAGAAAAGCTTCTCTCATGGCTGAAAATCTCCCTCCTAAATCCCATGGAGCCCCACAGAGCTGATTCTGATCTTCACCCATTTTATTCAAATGCCACCAACTGGCTTTAGCAGTTGTTCCTATTTTACATTGCGGTAAATATTATCAGAATCACAATGTACACCAAAACACAGGTAGACTGTGAGTGCAACATCCATTCTGGCACACTACAGAATAATGCAGGGCCATTAGACAAATGCACTAGTGAATCAATTACTATGGTTTGAGGCAACAACTTCTGGCCCTGGACTAATAGACAAGTATTAATTTCAATCTCTCCAGTGTCAACAGTCTTGCTATTAACATATATATCAAAGACACAGTTATTACAACAAACCTAATAGCCTTTTTTTCCACATCTAATCACATTTTAAATAGTTTTTTTAACTTCAAACTGGACTTTGTATTTGAAAATTTATGACTTTAAATGCAGACATTCTTTGCTGCTTTTTGCTGATATCCTGTAAAACAATTATAAACACCTGACATTCAGGGGGTTTATGCAACCTTATCCTAATTAATTTCATATTTGACATATTCAGTTAAGAATTAATAGCCAAGAATATTATGTTCTGTTCCATAAACTCAGATAGTTTTTTTCCTTTTTTTCTAAAAAAACAAAACAAAACAAAACAAAAACAAAAACAAAACAAAACTCTGTTAGAATATCTTTATAAATAGTCTTAAAGAATAAAAAATTTAGAAATTCCAATCCAGAAAGAAAACCAGCTCTTAAACCCACCGCATATGTGGATATATCAAGTCAAGCTATAATAATGAGGTCCATTGTGCTTTGAGTGCTTTCATGGCATACCCGTTATCTCTAGCAACTGTTGCTATACTTGGAGAGGACACAGGGCATTTCAACTCCCAGCCCAGGCTTTAGCCCAGGCTATGTGGGAGTTCAGGGTGCCACGATGCCAGAACAGCTGCAGGGTCATCACTGGCGATATGGAGCTGTTGCTCCCAGAGAAGACAAAATGGAGCAGAGGGGTTGAGGTCATAGCTCTGGATAGGGACAACATGCAGTAGGAATACAGAGAGAAATAACAGGGCCATCCCTAGCATAAAGCTGGGAGCCGATGGGCAGCGGTGATACCCAAGCGAAACCATTTGAGGACCATCTCCATTTAGACCATGCTTTGGTGTTAGAGTTTAACAGCACATGCCAGCAAAGCAAGAGGGTAGCAGGAACGTGAGGCAGCAGCCAGCTACCTCCATACCTATAGTTGAGGGGCTTCTATTTATTTAAAAAATAAAGTATGGCAGAACTAAGACATTGTAACCCAGAATCAATGCTTGCTCAGCTGGTAAAGGTCACTGCCCAACCGTGCAAAAGTCAGGGCAACCTTGTACCTTGGGATACAGCCAAAGGACCAAATGAATCCCTCTACTCAGTAAGCGCCAGGGACGCCGTGCTGAGCTGTCCAGGCACACGGGCGTTAGACCCTGCGGCTGCATTTCCCACAATGCCAATGCAGATACAGAGGTCCAACGGAGTCTCCGTGACAGCCCAGCACCTCCCTGTGTATTGCCAAAGGCTGGCCACAAACAATCCCCCAGTTTCACAAAAACTAGGATTTGCATGGCAATTAGCAGTGCCATGCCTTAACCGTCTCTCTCGGAAAGAGCCACACTTGATCCAGCTGAGGGAAGGATGGGGTCAGTTGCTTCATTTGACCTGTCCAGATAGGAGGGAGTGACTTGATAGCAAAAGTAATAATGCTGTACCTGCCATACCCTCTGATGCCCTGTTAATTGTGTAGATGACTTGTGAAACAGTTATTTACCAGATGACTATGGCACAACGTCTCTCCGAGTAGTTTTCTGTATTATTATTACAGCACATTTGCTAGGAACTTCTTTCTTTCAGCTATGACTTACCGTTCAGCTACAGAATATCCACAGTTAGAGAGTAATCCTGCCCTGTTTCTGTGCGAGGTCCTGAAGCCACAGGACAGTCTTGTTCCACTGCACAAGGGCAGCGACGGGATTTGAACAGGGTCACGCATGGAGGGCAGACCCAGGCACACTTTCGAACATTCCCTTCTGTTTACATCCGGCACAGCAACAAATGAGAAGCGTTGAGAGGACAGGACAAGAGGATGGTCATTATAATAGTGTCCACTCATCTTGTTGTAGGATCAGTCCACATCTTTCCACCTGAGAAGAGAGGTTTTCTTTTCCTTCTAGTGTCTTTCTACCTACCATTTGATTGGACTGGGCTCTAGACCTGCATTTTAAGGTCCAAGGCTTGCTCTCATTTACGTGGAGGGAAGAAGGGTCCCTAGGCAGCGTGTGTTTCTAATAAAACGTATATTATTATTTCCTTAATAGACCACAGTGTCTTAGAAGAGGTCCCATATCTGTATGCAAATTAAATATTTAGATACTCCGTTTGAAATCTATTTTTTCAGTGACCCATCATGTAACTATTGTGTGCATTTTGGCAGGCTACCATGTTGCACATATGCAGCAAATATGGCTAGTAACAAATCATTGTGATGTCCCGAAAAGCATATGTTAAACTTGCCCCATAGTCAGCAGTCAAAATACAATATTTTGCTCATTTTACATTTCTTTTTTCGGTCTGAATACAAAAAGCAATCAGATCTCATTGGGGAGTTAATCACTTGTGAACATAGAGCAATGAAATTATCTAACACAAAGGGCCCTTTTTTTCAACCCTTAAAATCACTGGTGAGCCTTTACACATTTATTCACTGTTGAAAATGATTTTGTAATTATTTTGAAAGAGTCATTTTGGGAGGTATGTGAAATGACTTCAACAGAAATACTCATATGAGAAAGCACTCAATGTAAAGATGACGTAATTGGACTCACAGCGTTTTTCATATTCAATTTCTGTGAAGCCACTCACTACCAACTACTTAGTTGCTATTACTAACAGGTTATATGTTACATTTCATAACAGACATTTTTCACAGCTAGATCTATAGGGTGAGATATTGCAGAAGACAAAAATACTCTATGTTCAGGAGCTTTTGCAGTAACAAAGACACGCTGCAGCCAGAGTTTATGTCCTCACTTGTCTAAAATTAATTTAAAGCACAAATCACAAGTCTACATCCCAGTAACGGCTTGTGCCAATCAACCATTCTGGTTTATATCTGCAATTCATTTTTACAGGCTCTAAGACATACAGACACACATATTTCAGGCACATATTTTTCTTACATCCAAAAAGGGGGATGGGCACTTGTAAAATCAGCTTTTATAAAAAGATATCCATAAACATGTATTCCAGAGATGAAATGTTCTTGTTACTGCAGAGCTATAAATCACTCCCTCTTCCTAAGTGATAGGAGTGTAAAATATTTATTTCATATTAGTATACATCTATATATTGTGGGGTGACTGCAACCTGGAATTCATAGAATGTTAAAGAGTTTATAGGGTATCCTAATATTAATATAATTTATCAGTATTTGAAGACCTCGGTGTTCCGTCCTTAATCTTTGCAGTTTGTGAATGATCAGCATGGGCAAGCATCAGAAAATAAATATAATAAAAACAATGCGGGATTAGTGGTATGCTGCAGAAAGAGAACCTTTCTGGCACCACATGCTGAGATGATGCTAACATTATGGTAAGAAAGCAGTCTCTTTGATTGCTCTAACACCACTATATTTCTGAAATGGTTGCTTTTGTTACCATCAAAATCAGAAGAGGCAACTTAAGACTTCGTTTGTTCTGCAACCTACAAAAAGGACTTCTCAACATCATTAATACTACAAGTTTTTTATTATTATTCCAAGAGGTTTTGCTTTCTACTGTGAACCTTACATGATTTGACTGCTTTCTCAGAGTTCTAGTTTGGACTTACTTAATGCACTGATACAGGTATTTTTATACCACCATATTAAAAAGGCAAAATCAAAAAGGTAGCATGCCTGTGTCACCACTGTGACCTTTACTGTCATTTTGTTGCTTTTTTTTGCAATTTTGACATAAAATTGTAATTGACATCAAATTAAAATGTTTACCTTGGTTTAGATGGTTTAAATGCGAACTATTAAGTATGTTACAAATGAATATTGATTTTTAAAAAATGTTTTCTCTTAAATCTATCTACAGTATGTAGATAGCTCAGTTATCTCAACCACTCAAAAAAGCACTCACTGTTTGACCTTTAAACTTTGTTATGTATTAAGTTAAAAAAAAAATCCTCCAATAAATTAAATTGCTTTTGTGGGGGAGAATAAATAAATAAATAAACAGACAAACAAATAAAACCAGGTCTTACAATAATATCCTGCATGGGACTATGTAGGGAATGAGACCGAATCTTCAAATGATTTGAGTAAGGGAGACATTATCTTCTTACATTTAAAACACTGACACGCTACCCAAAAGTAAAAATTAAAGATCCAGAAACAGCCATTTTACTACATGAATAAAATTGGCTGTACTTGAACCAAAAATCTTTTATCAGATGGAAACTGGACTGTCAATTCCATTTCTGATTGTTTCTTGGGTCATGAAGATTTTGAAAACACAGAATTCATTCCACAAGGCTTGTAATTTCTTTTGTTTGGCCAAAATTTGAGTCTGCCATCAGGATGCGCCAGACTCAGATGCTAAAGCAAACATATGTTTTTTTCTTTCTTTTCAAATAGCCATCAACAATCTTCAAACATATATAAAATTAACAAAATATTACTTGGCTACACATTCTTGAGCTTTACTAGACGTGTTAAAGAAAGAAAGGGTTTGGGATATTTTCCTTTCACCATCAGCAACAGCGTCATTATGGCTATTTAAAAAAGTTGCTGTGCTGCAGTTACTGTGGCACATGGGACCGAAATTTCCATTACAATGCACTGAGTCCGCCTCAGGTCTTGGAGACTGTGGGTATTATTTTTTTAAATGTTAATTTTTATTTTATTTTTACTTTATATGTAGAAATCTGACAGCACTTAAATTTTAATCATTCAGGAGCTTAATCCAGGATTTCTTTCAAAGCTTAAAATTCCCTGTAAAGCCAAATTCCTTGATGTGCAAGAAATGCAGAATCAAACCCTAGGTAGCTGGATCCAAGCTTTGTTTTATCAGCCAAGAAACAAAGTTCTCCTGATTTAAAGTACTGCACATAACATTGCTAAGATAAGGATTTAGTTTCCTAAGCCAGGCCCTGATCCTTTAATGAGCTGTGGGTAGGCTCACACACACGCACACTGCTGGAGTCACACTGACTCCACTTGCAGTAAACTCCAGTATTGGCCAGGTTTCCCTATTTCCCCTAGACTTCAACAGGAGAGGAAACCATCCTTTATGCTGTCATTTCATTATATTTTAAGACCCCCTAATAAGCATTTATTCCGCACCCTTTGAATTCAGCAGGAGTAGGACATTACAAGAAGCGGGCTCTTTTCGTTTGATTGATATTATTAATTTAACAGTAAGGATAACTAAAGAGCACGGAATGTGAGATTTTTAAATTTGTTTTTATTTTCTGATAGAGACATCAGCATCATCATAACATCAAAATGGTTCATCATCAGATGATGATGTATTCACCTGAAAAGGGACAACTTTATTCTACCAATCACCACTACTGCAATGTTAAGCAAATTCTCTAAACAATAAGGTATTCTGGGATTATGCTTTCTCTACCCTTTTTATGTCATTTACCTGTCCCCACTAGGAGTTCTGTTCACCAAACCATTTTCATTCAAAGCAATACACTTTAAAAAAGGATTTATTTCAAGAAAACATCATTTTGATGGAAAAATGTATCAATGAAACTCTAATGTTATTTCAAAGATCCCCAGTTAACCTTAGAAATTCAAAAAGAGTTTCATCGCTTTCTTAACAAAACTACTTCCAGTACTGTATTTAGGAAATCTAAAATCAATGAGTTGCTTAGTTATATTTTTTACATGTCCTTTCTGTGATGTCAATGTCACATCTCAAAAATAAGATATATTACACTAAGATTTTTCCTGTAAAATATTTACATGAAAGATCATACATTTTGAAGCTCGCACAATAATTCTGCAGTCATCATATTGCAAATAGTCATAAAATTAAAAAGTACTAGCCATGTGGCAAGATTTTTATTTAAAAAATAAACAATACCTTTTTATTTTCCATAAATACTATAAAACAGTGTAAAAGAAATGCTCAGAAATAAAATTATATTTGTGAAGTTTTCTGTAATGTAATATTTTGACAGTCCAATGGTCTACTTTTTTTCTCTAAAAGAAAATAGTGTTTATTATAGAAAATAAGACTCATTTAGTAGCATTGCACATAGCAGATATCACAAATTATTTACAAGCAGATCATTTTATGGATCTCCCATTGTTCTGGCAATACAATGTGATGATCCTCACTACTTCATTTCATTAATTCATCACTTTATGGAAACCCATTTGGCTACAAACAAAGCATCTACCCACTGTGGTGTGCTTAATTTGACAACTTTCCTAATCTCATACATGGAAACATTGGGAAGAAAATATTCTTCACCTTTAAAATAGCTCATAAAGGCACAGAAGTGAAATTGGTGCTTACTTTTGGCTCGCGGCGGAACAAATCACAGGCCGAGCACATTTGCACGTGGCCAATAGCCAGCATCAATCCCGCAGAGCTCAGGGCTCTCCCCGTGCATTTATGCACCAGCCAAGGTACCGGAGCACCTCTGGCACCAGCTCCAGCACCGGCCAGAGGACACCAAGACACAGCGCCAAGGTGGGGAACGAAGCTATGGAAGATCCCTCTCAGGTCAGCCAGGACCATCTTCGAAATTTCAGCAATAACTACTGGGAGGATGGTCCCCTGTTACAGAGCGGAGAGAGGTGTTTGGTCTCCAAACATTGAGATAAAAATCTTTGTAAGTGGGATGGGGCCTTAACCCAAGGACTTCTCCACCCACCCCCAATGCCAGACACGTCCAGACAGAATCAAAACATGTCTGATATCCTACAACAGCACCTGAGTTCACCACATTTGTCTCACTTTGGGAAGTGAAGGGGATAGCTGTGTTACATATGTAGTAATAATTGGCAAATACTGAGCTTTTGTAATGGCCTCTGCAGGACTCATTGTTTTTGCTTACAGCCAGTATGCTTCACCACCCTATTTTCAAGATACTTCATTACCCCTGCTAGCTCTGAGTCTAGTGATTTTTAGGTATATGTCATTAGCCTGACTGCTGCCCAAATCTGCTAGCACAGAGCTCTGAGCAGATAAATATCACAGATGAATTTAGAGTGTCAGCTTGTGGAAGGAGGCAGCCCTCGCACACTTTTCTCAGTCCCACTGCATTTGCTCTGGGGATGCATGGCTTATTAGCACTCTGATTAATAAAGCTCATTTATACCTTTAAAGAGATCAAAACAAGACCTGTTTGGGGAGACTTGGCTAGAAGTTCTCACATGCTGTATAAATGCAGGCGAATACGCTGTGAGCAGGTCACACCATGTCCCCTTCAAGAACTACAGCCACATGAAACAGCTCATCAACACTTCCAGTTGAAATCAAACCCATGCTAATAGCAACTGCGCACATGTACCATCATCTTAACGCACGCAGAAACAACATACAGTGACTGCGCTAACGAACAAACAGCAAAGCCTCAGGTAGCTGGATTCTGACCCACTTACATGGATTTTTTTCCCTGACTGATGCCGGAAAATTGCACACCAAGTTAGAAGGACAAGAGGAGCCTGGCAAAAATGGACACTCGCACTGCAGTTTTTGGGCACAATGCCCGCAGCCCATGACAGGGTGCTAGGCTGCAGCAGGGGCTGGGGAGAGCAGGGGGGAGCTGACCCTCCCAGGTCCCCTCACCCCGTTAATGAACACACGGTGAGAAAGTGTGGTCTGATCCATGCCTCCTAATTCCATCACACTAGAGAGCGTGCCAGGCTAGCTACTTACATCTGCCACGTCTGAAGATAAGAAAAAACACGTCCTCTATTTTGTTTTGGTGTTACGGGAAAAATGTGGGGTTTAGCTCTAAAACAGTATGGCAAAAGAACAACATTCAGTATGAGCATCTGCACAGCACTGGGCACGCTTAACACCTTGTACAAATAACAACACGGCTTCATTAATTGCTCCCAAGTCATCCAGTTGCTGGGACAGACAAGACACGGCTCTCCATAAACGCATATGGTATGAACCAGCGCTTGCCTGTATCTGAGTTAGCACCTTATTGCACTGCTTTGGCGATCCAAATGGTTGCTCCAAGAGTCTTTGGAGCCTTTGTGAAGGGACGGCGCTCCTCCACCGAGAGAGGAGCCGCGGCGGCGGCGGCAGCAGCCAGCTGGCCAGCCGGGCGGCTGGACGCCTGCCAGGGGTGGCTCGCCTCCAGCGCTTCAGCCCCTGGAAGCTTTGTAGCAGGAAGTAGCTGACAGACCATCAGGGATAATGCTTTTTGTCTATTAGGTAACTGAAGCAGAGTTTGAGGAAAGTTAACAACAACCCAAAAAAAAAAAAAAAAGACAATCCTTGCTAAACTTCATGAGAAGAAAGCCACATGCTAACTACCTCTATGGCTTTTAAGTACGAATGATAAAACACTGCGATATATGACATATTGGTGACATGGCCACTACATCACATACCAGTTTTGACCTGAGGCTGCTCTGTGCAGCCTGCCATTTCATTCTTGCAGCTAATGTGCTTTGCAATTTTCCCACATCCTACACCAGGTACAATAATATTTTCAAAATCCCCAAACCATTGCTACTTTTAACAGTACATCATTAAATTATTCAATAGGACTTCTCCTTCCCTTTCATCTTTGAAAGATTTCTAATTCAGGGACTGGACTCTTCCCAGCAGTAAAAGAACAATGTGTTTTCATGGATGTGTCTGAGGGAAGAAGATGGTCTATGGATTTGGTTACAGAAAGAAAAACTAGTGATACAAAGAAAAGCCGTGACTTTAACAGACTATTCCTTCAAAGATCTTAAGGTCGGAAAAGCCCATTATGATCTTTTAACCTGATGTCCTAAATAACATTGACATAAATTTTCATTTAGCAATTACTACACAAAGGCTGCAACACTAAGGGTACCAAAACCTACGTTTCAGAAAGTCTTCCAGACTTGATGTAAAAAATGCTAAGCGATAGAGAATTCACTGTAACTCTGAATATGCTGTTCAAGTGGTTAAATAGTTTCCCTGTCAAACACATGCACTTGGTTTCTAATCTTAAACTGTCCAGCTTCAACGTCCAACCACTCCATCTCACAGAACATACTGTGCTTGTATGCCCTACCTGCTGCTCAGTTTAAGCATTGGTTGTAAACCCCTTACGGCTCTTTATGATGTGTCTGGCATAATGGGATCAACATGTTACTACTACTACCACCATCTACTACCACATTAATCTTCTTAACCAGACCATCCCTTAGGAGCTCACATTCAGGTATTTATCCACCACAACCCTTAAATCCTTTTCATAATCATTGTTTTCAATTAAATTTTTCCTTCCAGTAAGTGTGACTTATGTGTTTGCAGATACCACAGCTGAGAAAAAAAACTCCTACCACAAATGTGTTACAGACTAACTTGTAAGATTGTCACTGAAATCGAATAGTGCATTTCTCCTCAAATTGTACAGGGGTTGGGGCACTCTGTACTATTCCACGCTTAGGTCTGGCTTATTGCTCAGTTTCACCTTGATCCAGACTCCTATTTTGATGGGCTTAAAAGTGAACATGCTTATGTCTAACAAGATGTCAAATTAACCTTTCACATTTTCTTAAGCAGCAAAGGGAAAATCCAATTCTTTTGCTATAAAGGCCTCTCCCGTTCCCATTCCTCACTGAACATGCACGTACATGATTCTGTCCCCTAAAGTATCATGTAGAAAGGTAGAAAGAGCTTATCTTGGTGTTGCAATGGCCAGACCTTGAGATTACTTTAGGTTTCCCTGTGCTTCATACTCTTGAGGGTATTTAACAGACGGCTAGCAAAGGGTAGATTGGAAGGGAGAAAACTCTTCAACCCACTGGACCTATACCCATCTCTGCTGGAAGATTTTGATGGCTTATATTTAAGAAACACCACTCAGCAGGTAAGGCAGAGAGGAAAGTACACATGAAGTTAGAACATCACTGCGCCCACCAGCATATAAGCAACATCGACTGTGAATAGAGAGAGGACTCCAGAGACTGCATTGGTTTGAATTTTGCAACTGCTGTCCCCTGACTTGTGGTGGTCCTCCTTCTCACAGCAAAGAGAAGAGCTGCTGTGGTGGCACTTGCCATGCTCACTTACGGGCAGAAGAAACCCCCAAAATGCTGTGGGTGTTTTTTGTCATTTACAAACACCCTACTGCTAGTATCTAAAAGAAGCAAAACTGCATATAATCAAAAATCCAGGAAAAACCTCACACGCTTGCTGCAAAATATAATGCACTGAAAATCCATAGGTATTACTATGGTTACTAATCCATAGATAACTAATGTTTCCTGCCTTTTCTTACTTTGTGGGTTTCTCTGTTGTGCTTTATTCACGAGAAGAGTTCAATAATAAATTATCCTTAATTTACTGCTACTAACGATGTAGGCAATTTTTGGTCCCAAGGTTGCTGCCTTAATACAGGCAAAACACTCAGTGAAGTAGATAGGAGCTTTGCCTAAGCAAGGATGGCAGGATTAGGCCCACCTTATTATACAGTTCTTTATTACACAATGATAATTAACACAAGGTAGACAAGCTCATTTGTTTGGCAACAGCAACCCTGGTTGAAACATACTGTTAAAAAGTGCTGAGCATAAATAGTAGGAAAAAATGCTTACGCAACAGTAAGAAAATGTATGATTGTGTATTCTATCACATAGCTTAAAAACTGCAGGTTAAGCAAATTACCACTGGCACTGTGTATTCGTAATTCTGCCGATCACCTAAATGAATGATCAGGTATGAACCTTTCAATTCTAGCTGCGTTCCTTTCCAAATACCTTACTATTTAGCAGCCTAAAGGGAGCCAACACATCAGTAGTGCCTTCTATGCACTGTCGAGTCCCAGCTTGAGCACACCAAACTCTGAGGCCCTTTGAAATCTTTAAAGACAATCATACATAAGACAGTTTCTATATTGCAGGGCTGGCTAGCGATACTGCAGCACAAAACAATATTTCAAGCTTTCTGATATACATGTGTCACCTCTATGTGACAAATAGCTTGTATTAATTAGGCACTAGACTTGGTGAGATTGCTGTTATTAACTGAGAGAAGATGGGTTGAATTTAATTGTGTGTGACATCAAAGTCAAGTGACTGATATTTCAAGCATCATTTAAAATGTTTGATATTGGAGTCATTGTATTCACATAAAGACTGTCTAAAAATATAAAGGAGAATGATGAGAGAGGAACTGAAATGCATTCATACAATCCATCTTATGAAGTGAATTTGATGTAATTTTGCTTGTATTTTTGACCCACTGTTGACAATATTTATTTATTTAGTTGTATAAAATTGTTACTTTGAGGAACAGTTTATTTTTCTCAGTACTAATTTTGGAGGCAGCTGGGATGGTTTGTATTGGTTCCAGCATCAATGTTCTCAGAAATGTGGACATGGGGTGGGGGGAAACATAAAAGATAGGTTTGCACTGGGATTTGCTTTATAGCCATTAATAAGCACTGTTTGGAAAATGTTTACCTAAGAAAAGCAGGCTGCACATTATTTAGGCAAACTTCTGTAACAGTTTGAAAAAAGAAGGGAAAAGAAAAGGAAGCTATTTTTAAAACTGCATATGAAAGAATATATTTAAAGGAGTAAGATCTCGCTATTGTACTATGCACTGTACAAATGGTAACTATCTTACACTCATCAGGATATGAGGAATGTTGTTTTAGGGTCGAATGCTTCTCTCATTTAAGAAGCTGGTCAAAATCCCCTTCAGTTTGATGGGGCAGAATCATATCTGTGATGTAGCATGATAATGTATATGGTGTTTTGCTAAAAAGTGGGTCAATAAACAATTGCCCCAGAGGATTCTTGTCTATAATGCTTCTTCATTGTACCATTTCCTTTCAGTTCTTTCTTTAAAAAATAAATAAAATGAACCACTTGCTTATTCTATGCTTGGCATAAAGCATACAAAACTATCCAACTGAAATCGGCTTAATTAAACCACAATGCGTTGCAAGTAAACATGTATCCCCTAGGTATTCTCAAGTAGAGAAATCTGAAGTGCACCACAGCCAAAAGTAAATATTAACATTTTCACAAAACAGAAAGACAATCTTCCTGTTAGGACAACCTCCTCACTGCTCCAGTGGTGCCCTAGACCCACACACTGTGGGTCGAGAGGTGACAGTCCGGCTCCCTGGAGGTGCCTTTCCCCCCACTGCAGCCCAGCAGCCAGTGAGGAGGCTGGAATATAAAATCAAATATATATAAAACATATATATAATAATCAAATTATATATATATATATATGTATGTATAGTCTGCATATACATGTGGTTTTGCATATATATATATTGCATATATATATACATGTATATTTCAGAATTAGTACCCCTATAATCACAAGCTCAACCAAAACTAGAAAGTATATATGAAGGATATAACCTTATCGGCAGTGGGATTCACTTCTCAGAAGGATTTTGTCCTCCCAGGAGCAGCATATTCTAGACTGACCTGGCAAACTGTTTAACCATGCACTTAGTTGTAAGAACCAGTTTTGGTGGGGGAACTGATGTGCATCAAGCCAAAAGACACGTAAATATCTTAGCAGTTGTATAGGTAGAAATCCCAATAGCTGATGGAAGATTCATGGATAAACTCCAGTTTCTGTGAGATAGCAATTCTTCCTCATTTCTCTTGTTCTTCACAGCAGTGGACCAAAATCATCTCTGAAATTATCCAAATTCTCTTGTCCTCAGTGGGATTATAAAGGTGCACCTTTCCCTTACTCTGCACAGGACTGGCATTAGCCTCAGGCTTTAACTAGCCCTCTGCTAAGAAAAATTTAAATTATTTCATTGTAAAGCAAGTTATTCTAAAATAACTTATTGTGTCAGGCAGGATTCTACCTTTGGAAGTTGTAATATCATTTTAAGCATAATTGATAAAGTGATTTATATAACCAAGCAGATTTTTTTCTACATATGAATTGTTCACAGAAGAAACTCTAGATTCCCTGCAATTCATTTGTTATTAGGAGCTATATAGAGAATCATTACAACAACCTCTCACTGCTCTGTCCTTCATCTGACAGATGATCACTGCTAACACTTAATATTTCAAAGAAATTCATACAGCATATTCCTACTTTTTGATAAAATTTGCAGAACTCTCTGAACTAAGTTGCAGTACCATATTTGCAAATTAAAAATGTACTCTTTACAAATACTTTCAAATGTGTTTAAAATTCACTCTTTCCACAACCATCCCTGTCAGAAAGCTCGTCTGCCTAGAAGAATATTCAGGGGAAGTAAATATTAAAGAGTGTGAATAAAATCAAAGCAAGTTTGCTTAAAAATGCAAACAGATATTTGAGGGGTTTGGTTTGTTTCCTCTATCCAGCTTGCATTGAAACCTTCACATTTTGAAATTAAACAAAAAAACCCTCTTCCATTTGCAGCAGAAAATACATTAAAACTAAGCTCATGTTTAAATTCTGTCACCACTGAAATCAGTCATTCTTTCTGGCATGTTGGTTGTGTGATAAAAATGAGAGGAGCGAGAATTGTCAAAGGAACAAGTTCAACCATTATAACCCCATGCCTCAATACATACATATATTTAAATGCAGCTCAGAGGTGTTACTTGGTTCTGTAATTAAGAATTCTCGTAATACCTGCAAAAAAAGAAGCAGATATCAATCCAATAACATCCGTCTTCAGAAAAATGGTGCGAACCTTAGGCAAGGTTTTAAAAAGGGGCAGTGCTACTTCTCCTTTGAAGTACAAAAACTGTTTATGTATCAAATGTGACTGTGACATAAAAGCTTCCTTTGTAGAACATAAGCCAAATTTATTTGGTCTTTAAACTTTGCTAGTAAGTTGTTGGCTGGAATGTGACCTTTTTGGAACTGTTTTTCAAACATCATTCCAGTGGCTGAAATACCAGTAGCTGTGTTTTGGACGGCTTCCAGTCAGCTTGTCTACCTGTCTGCTGTGAAAGCGTGAGCTTGCCGCGCTGCTGCTGCACAACAGTGCCCTAGGCATTATTTTTCTATCCTGGCATATGCACGTGACTTTCAATTTTTGCAGCCATTTGTAGTCCGCTGGCAGATTTATTGACCAGGAAAGTTCATGCCTCCTCCGTGCTGCCTGAGTAGGCTCTGTTTTGTTTCGTTTTGTTTTGTTTTTAGCTGGGCTTCTACCTGACCTCCAGTGTTGTAGGAATCATTTTACATTGGCAATTAAATGCTGGAGTAGTTATTTGTAGCTTGCAATTGTCCCCATTTAGAAGACTAACTGCCCAATTGCAAAGCTTCTAAATGGGTGCAATTGCAAGTTCAAACAGTTGGGCCCACTTGTAATTACGGGCACAAAATTGGGCTCACTTATGTCGGAGGTTGCTACTGGAGACATAGGCCATCAACTAAAAATAACGATTCTTTGCCTGGTTGCTACTCTGTATTGGTTCATTACAGCATGAGGAATGAAAGGAAAGGCCTCTTGGTGGGGAGATGGAAGAAATAAATACATTAAGACAATTTGAGACTATAAAGTGATCAACGTGGCGCCTAGGACAAATGATCATAACTGTCTCATGCCTAATCACCCATTTCACACACAGTTTTATGAACAAGCTTTGCTCCCTTTCACGGCTTTTCTCTTACTAAGGCAGACAGGGGCAGTGGTCAGAGGACCCAATTCCAGGTACAAGATACACAAGCTGTGGGGTGCCACTGGCCATTTTAAACCATCTGTTGCAGCTACAGCTTTTTTCCTTCTCTCCACTTGAAAGAAGCTGATCAAGGAAACACCAGCTGGAGGTTTTTTCCTCCTCTCACACAGTCAGACGGTGGGTACAGTGTTACTGCTGTCAGGGAAATTGTGTCTAACTCATCCTAATCGTAATCAGGAGAAATTTCCCACTGTTTTCTCCCCACTGCAAAAGTATTTTCAGTGGTTGAAGGACATACTTCTACAGGTAAAGGCTTCTTTTTGGTGTCATCATAATCTCCTGCACATATTTGATGCTCTCCCCGAAGCATATTCCAGGCTTGACAATGAGAGCACAACCCTATGGACACGTGCGCCCAGGCACACACAAAAGCATGCTGTTTACCCGCTCTTCATTACCACTGCTGAACACCACAGCACAAGTAAGGAACAGCTCTGCTGCATCCATGTGAATTGCTTCATCACAGTCTACTCAAACCGGTGCGCCTAATCAGCCGCCAAGCATGTCAAGCCACTGCTGTTCAGCTCATCTGCTGATGACATGAGACACATCTGGGCAATGGAACAAAGGGAATATTCTAAATATGCTTATGCTAAGAGGAGAATTAATATTCATCCCCAAAAGGTGCAACTGCCACCCAGAACGGTAAATACAATCGACTGCCCTACAGTACTAAGGACTTGGGGACCAGATTCTCCCAAATCCATTGAAATCAAATGACATTTAGTGAGGATGTGGCCATTGAGACAGATATTCAGGTAAAACAGAAATATATTTAAATATAATTGCATTTTTTTCAGCATCACATGCACTGCAGAGTGCATCTATTTTGTGTAGATTCAACAAATGATATTTTAATGTACATACATAATTTATTGAGCAAGCAGTAGACTTGGCTGAATGAATGTCAGCCATTGAAGATCCAACATGGTGCATTTTCACGCTTATTACTTAGTACAATAGCAAAGAAGGAAACATTTAACATATTTATGAACTTGAAATCTCTCTCAAGTTCCATGGTGTGGGACTATCACAAATGTTATCACATTCTTCTTCCTCTACTATTCTTGCAATACTCTGAAATATAGCTAGAGAACGTCATCTATTTTTATATCTTGCCCATAATTCCTGTTTATCTTACATACAGTGGGTAAGATGCAGTCTTTCATACTTAGATATTCTAATTTATCCAACTAATTTCTGCATATCCTGCTTAAAATGATAATGATTAGATGAAAAAAAAAATATCTAGTGGTTTCAGCACCAAAAGAGACAATTTTAACAATATGTCTATGACAGAACAGAATTATTAGCCATCTATTTAAAAATAGCCATGGTACTTTTTTTTTAGGCATCTTCAGTCTAAACTTTAAATTGCAGATGTGCCTGGTGATTGCAAGGGAATGAGAGTTCAGACTCCATGATCCTGTTCTTGGCCCTGTTGCTATTCTGATGAGATATTTCACTGGATGCATTAATTAGCTTGAAAAGTTTCCTATTACTGTGGCTGCTCCCCATAAGCAAATCCTTGATTTTAGACAGCAAGAGCAGAATTCGTTTCATATCAGCTTAATTGCCTCCAATTACCTACAGCCACCTAGAATTACCTAGTGACCAGAATTAGATGTGCTTATTTCTTTCTATCAGCCTTAAATGCGGTTAAGACATAGTGATTTAAGTTCAGAGGTAGACATCTCTGCATCCGCTCTGTAAAGTTAGACTTCAGAGATGAATCACATTCCCATTTCCAGTGCTGAGAGGCCTTTGCCTCCCATTGATTTCAGGAGGAGTTGCATGTGCTTAATGTCCAAACTATAGTAGCCACTTTTTCAGGCCAGCTCTGCACTTAGTACCTCCCATCGCTCTCATTAGGCACCTGGAATCTGACCCGTATCATGGAGCAATCACTGCCGCTGTGGTTCACGATGGTGGCACATCTAACCTGCTGAGATAAAGCACCTATTTGGCCCTCTTTGGCTCTGAAGATTCACTGGAGAGGAGAGCCCAAGTGTTTCTGGAGAGCGGGAAGAAGAAAATTAGTCTTTCAACAGGCTATCATTAAGTTAGTAGCATAATATAATAATTTTTTGTCCTTGACAACTGATTTGTGCAAGGTAGAGACAGCACAGGCTATAGCAGGTTAATATGTCCTGTGTCCCCACAGGACTGCTCGAGGCAGAAGAGAAACACAGGAGAAGCAATGCCAGAGGACAGCTGGGGATAAGGTATCCCCTTGCTCCTGTGGGCTGGTGTGTGGAAAGCCCCTGGAAAATTTTCAAGCTGACTTGCTTTCTGTTTTCCTGATTGCTCAGTGATAATAAAAAAGAATGGCAAGGAAAAAAAGCTTTTAAGGGACTGAGGCTTGGAGCTTTATTTCCATTTCCCGGGCTAGTGAAACCACCCACTAGCTTATATAGCCCTTAGGCATCCTCTTCCCTGAATTCATCCTCACAGGACACTATTGCTTACAGTTTTTCTATTCTATATAGGTTCTTACACTGCCCTCGTCACCATAGTAGCCGAGTGCCTTCCAGTAGTGCATTATGCGATGTGACTAACATCTGTGACAACCAAAGCAGGAGGGAAAAACAGTTAAGGCCCCAGTAGCTTTCCCCCTACATAGCATTTCACTTTCCAACGCTAATAACTTTCTCTCTGTGAATACACAGCTAGATTGTTGTGGTCACGTTTGTAGCAGATCGGCAACATTTCATTCTCTCTGATGCCAAATTTCTAACTTTAATAAGGCAGTGCAGGGATCATTCTCCTTTATTTTATCCACTAAAATGCAAAAGGGTGGGAATTATTCTTCAATTATATTTATTTTAAGGATATCAGTCGTGACCACAAAAACGTGGTAGGAGAGGTAGCCTTGACTAGTGGCATAAGTCACTGGCTTCAGAAAAACTCTTTCTAAGACACAAAATTTAGCACTGGCTGCAGTGTTTGGGGAAATTTTTCAGTATCAGACTCAGCTTCGCAAGCCTTGGAGTGGAGGTTAAAGGGGCACCGTGTTCCCCAGCAGTGACAACTGAATATCTGATTGCAAGAGAACTCGCATATGGGAACAATATGCCTGCAAATCTTTTAAACGTATGCAATTGCTTTGCCAGAGCAATTGATATGTTGGGGAAGAAACATTGCAGGGCAGGTGGTTGCTGTGAGATGACCCCACACTTGGGACCAAGAGTGAGATGTGAGGTCAAAGGTCAAGTGTGACTTTGTTAGAACCAAAAAATACGGTCACCTCACCACTGCTGCACACCCTGCAGCAGTCACCGCCACTGAATGCCATGTGGGTTGCAGGAGTTCAGCCACTTTTTAGTGGCAGGAGACAAAGCAATTGTGTTTATTATTAGTTTTCTGATTGCATTAAATGTGACATTAAGAAGTATTAAACTCTATATGCAAATACAAAACAATATTCTTCTTTGGTGTCTTAGGCATGCTAGTTCACCAGGACAATGAGACGGGTATCATGAAAGCAACTAGAAAATTATTTTAAATAAGTAATTTCAAAATTTAAAAACCCTTTTGGCATTTGTGCTCATTCTGGGCAGGTGTTGCGCCAGAGATTATTCACCTGCCACCGCAGAGAAGTTCTCCTTGACTCTAAGAAACACTGATGGAAAGTCAAGAATTTGGGGGTGGAGGGACAGAGCAGAGGAAGAAGGTTTTGCTTGGGTTTTGTGGGTTTCCTCCCAGGGACCACGCACTATAGATTTAGAAACCATCTAGATACTAATTGACCTAGATTAAAACATAATGTAGGGAGTATTGTCGAGCAAAACTGAGAAGGCTTTACTGATTTAAAAATTGCTTTCCTTTCTAATCTCTTTTTTCTGCTGTCATTCCAAAGGTTCCCAGAATATTTCAGGAATTTTATATACACATTCCAGGATGGATTGCAAAAGCTGATTAAGAGCATATGCAGTAGCAACACAATACCATGATTAGGATGGGAAATGGAGAACACTAGACTTGATCTTGCCTCAAGCAAAATGTCCAATAGCAATGAATACAACACAGAAAGAGGGACAGAGCACAGATGTTCAGACCAGAGGACAAGCCAAGAAAGGCTTAAAAGATCACCGGCTACAAGACATTTCATAGAAAGCACGCTGTCTTATTGCTCTGTGAGCATTATCACACAAGACAATGCAGACTCTAATTTAAACAGTCAGAGGGAAAGATCCTTAAACTGGATGCCAGTTGGCTACGGCAACAAATATGTATCGCTGTTCTGACAACGTTCACTGCGGTAAACTGCACTGTGAAGTAATTATCCTAGAGACTCTGGCACCCCAGAATAAATAGCAAGTCAAGGAATCCATCAATATACTTCTAGGGAGACAAAGCCAGAAGGGGAGTGTAGGAAAACCATAACAGCCTGGCCAAGGGGAGGTGGGGGCAAACAGTGTCCTTCCTGCGGAGTTGCCCTGCCGTGGCTGTGCTCCAAGGGCAGTGCTGCAACGCCTGGCCAAGTCTCCAGAGCTCTACACATCACCGCCACAATGCCAGTGAGCACCAATCTCTGCGTACCCACGTGCATTGCCTTGTTGGAGCCATTGAAGATGTACATGCATATGCAGGACCAAAATATTTGTATTGATGCTGGGAAGTATTTGCAAACTCCCAAATTTGTCATTTCCAAAATAAAAAAGATATTTACACCTGGCTTGCCTGATCCAGACACACTCATGGTTCAGGGAAGACTTTCTAATCTGAGCCATGCTACATCTGCTCCAGCTGCTCCATGGTTAGTGGCTGTAACAGTAACATGGGCTACAGGATACCAGCTTACAGTCCCGCTATCGGAAAGTCACGGGGCATGGGGAGGAATGAGGAGGGAACTCAATCTGATTGCTATCATTTTTACTTCTAGTATAACACAAAAAGAGAGGGTGAGATGTGCAGTCACACATGCAGATTATTTCTCTAATTGCTATCTCCATTACAGAGATAAAGTAGGATAGAATAACACAGGATAAAGTAATTGAGCAAGAATGTACCTATGACATGAAGTCGAGAGAAGTCACTGACTATGTGACCCATACTTTAATGGGTGTGATACAAAGGTCAGGAGAATCAGGGGAAAATCTCCCATGATTTTTATGGCTGCCACAGTAATGTAAACTCAGTATAATCAAGCGGTTAGAGCAATGGCCACGAACCTAGGAAAACTGGTCCATTTCTCTATAACGCATACGTTCAATCTCATGTTTAATCCACTGCACAGTAATACTCATTATAACAAGAATTCCATTTTCCCCGTGAGCACTGTGTTGTTGCTGTTCTCACACCAGTGTTTTAGCAGTCTTGTTGAAACTCAGCTTTGTGACACTTCTTACTACAGTGCAGTCCAGGAAGATATACTGTCTCTCTTAAACTTTGGTGCGTGCAGCCCTATAGTGAATGTTTAGGGGAAGCTGCTAGATACAAGCGTATCTGTCAATCAACTGCCTGATGATTTTGCCTGATGGTTGTTCTAGAAATGGAACTTCCTTTGGATAGCTCAAAGGCAGCAGGACCTAACACTTCACCCCAATCACCTAATATCTACCTCCATTATAAAGTTGGTCCAGCGAATAAACCTGCCACCCGTCCGTGAAAACTTAATCCAAGTACATACCTTGGTCATAAGCACTATCTGAAAGAGAATCTCCTGCTGGTTCCTGCATCCATCTATCAGTATTAACAATGGCGTGTAATGTCCAAAGGCTGTTTAGATGAATGAGTGGGAGATGTGGGCCTTGTTTCGTAATTATGCACTTCATTGAAAAATACTTTTCATTACCTTCATGCTTTTGCTTGCCCTGTGCATTGTGCCATGATATTCATCTCTAAGTCAAGATGGCTTGACACCGGCTGGATTGTAAATGTGGATGCAAATACAATTGTGTGTCATATTGTCTCAATCTCCCGCTTTAGTAAGAAGAATTAGTCCTTCTGTAAATAAGTCACTGTAACAGGTTGTGTAGAAGCTGTGATGTATGGCAGGTATCAAGACCAGCATATCAGCCTGCATGTGCCAGCTGACAGTGTACTTCTCCCACCTACACTTTTCTTCTAGGATTTCTGGGTTAAGGAAGCAAACGGGATAAGCATTGAGCACAGAGTCAGAATACCTTTGAAGGCACACAGGACAAGCTCCAGAGTTTATTTTAGGTGCTTCAGACGTCACTTTAAACTGGTTTCTTTCCCCATTCAGTGTTTCTGTAACACCTACATAATTCTCTCCTGCAGACCCTTACACCTTTTTGGCTAGCTCAGAGAGAAATGCTGATCTTTCCCACCTGGACTGCAGCTATCATGCAGTGCCTGTCATTCTCATACAGATCAAAAAGGATTTTGCAGGCTGTTGTCCTTGATATGGACAGTGTTAAACAAATGCTTCAACTGAGAGATGCCCACTTAAAAGACATCATCGCCACCAACACAAAAGGTCCTGAGGCACGTGGGGCACTGCTTAGTAACGCCCCTGAGAGGGAGTCCCGGCCACCGTGTCATCGGCAATGCTTCTGGCAGCACCGGGCATTTTTGCTGGAGATCATCCATCCAAATAGTGACCTAACGCAGCCCTGCATAACTCGTGAGTCCACAAGACAGTAGTGCACATGCAAATGTTAGGGTTTCTTTTTCCAAGGGAATTCAACATGGTTAACAAATTCTGCACTCCAGGTACTCTTCATCCTACAGCTGCAACCGCTAGCACTTTTATAAAGCTGTCTTAATTACCAGTGACCCTGTGCTCTTCAAATGCATCAGCAGTACAAGGGATGATTCAGGATGACAGGGTCACAAGCAATGGGAAAAAGTGTCTGATCCATGCCCCACTTACATACATCTCTAGATCACAGACTATCTGCCCTAGATTTTAAAAAATCTTGATATGAAGAATTCTGTTTTGGAAAAATTTAAGAGGACTTGGGTTCCAGCCCTCTTTTATTAAAGTTTTGGTAGGATTGGATCTGTATAAGACATAAGCACTAGAACAGAATGTGTAAAATAATGGATTTGTGGATGTGAAAGCTGATAGATTTGGGTCTTCTGGAGAAGAAGGATTTTCACCCTCAGCCTAAAGTTAACTAGTTCCTCTAATTTAACTTTTTACATTTTATCTGCATTGTAAAAAGGTTTCTGATTTTATGGTAAACGTTGATACCAATAGCTGAGGAGAACTGCGAGTTGACACAATAAGAATCCAATGCCCAAATTTGTCATTGCAAAAAATCTCCCTAAGGAAGTCAATGAGCTCTAGAAAATTCCTCCCATCACTGAGAATTTGTTCACAACAGCAATGATTTGGGGGGAGTCAAGACTACAGCTGCTTACAAAAATGTTTTTCTCTCCTCACCCACTCCACTATCAGCCCTGCTCTGGTCAGCAAACACAAGTAGGAGTTATTATACACTACTTTTATTGCAGTAAATCGTTTAGAAATGAGAAATGACTAAGTAGTCTCAAGTGCATGCTTAGGTGCTTTGCTGAATAAAAGCTTTCATACAACATGTAAAATAATCACAATACTCCACTCCAAAACCAAGATGCTTATAAAAAAGACATCTATCATGTTGCTCCAAGAGCTAATCTCACATCCTCCTCAGTCCTTACAAGAGAGTCCTAATATTATGTTATGGCAAAATATACTTTAGAAATAAATTATAGGAAAATAATTCAATCTTCAATTTTGTGTTATTCATAAATCTAAATGCTTATTCCTTCTGCTTAAAAACACAAATAAACCTCAGCATACCTCTCTTTAGTGTGGCATAATATTAAGTCAAAAAAAATTTTCTAAAGAATTGGGGAAAGGTGACATAGCTCTCCTCCTCCAGTTTTAGAAAAGTCAGACTGAGGGAACTTACTGGTGTGATTGTTGTGATCCCACTGATGTGATTCTGCAGTCGATCACAGGAAAATCGTCAAAAAGGCAAAACCAAAGGCCCCAGTCCTACCAAAACTTAAGGAAATGTCTGTTCCAACTGTGCTGCCATAAGCAGGCTTATTTAAGTCAATGGAAATGCATGCACCCAGAAAAGCTCAGCAAATTTTTGAGAAATTCTGTCCTTTGTCAAGATTTTATTTTTCCCCAGTTTCTGTGGGTTGCTCAACAACTAAGGGAAAGGAAGAATTGAAAACTAGCTGCAAAGCCACCAAAATATAGGGGGGAACACCAGCTATGTATAGTACTTTATGTAACTCATTCTTTTTTCTAATTCTTGCTCAGAGCTACCTGGATTTCAGTTACAGTTTGTTCCTGTAGCTTCACATAACCTGATCTGTGTTTTTATTTAAAGCTATATAGTGTCCAGTCAAAGCACTAATGGTTTCTGATGACATCATCAAGTACAGTAATGACCTCAGAACCAACGGTTTGTTGTGGTAAGAACCCAGTCTTCTCTAAGGCTTTCTGCCAATCTCTCATTTTTTCACCCAGTGTGACAATCTGACTCTTTTTTTTACGTGTAGCCCCTTACTTGTGACTGGGTGTTATTTTGCCTGTGATAACTATGGCTCTCTTCAGTATTTGCCCATATTGCTCTTAGGTCAGCCTGACCTGTGTATGAAAAAATGCAGATAGATAAAATGTAAGTGTTCATAAAGGAAACAACCTGTTCTGTTAACTGATTGGCTTGTTTTCTTTTATCTAAATAATCCTTTAGACAATGGAAATATGCAAAGGTCAGACCAATCAAAGCACTAGAGAAGCACTTTTGATGCTAATATTAAATTAGTAACTCTTTTTCATTCCAATTTAAAATAGAAATGGTGCATGACCAACACATTCTTTTCTCCTTGGGAAAGTCTGAAGACATACCAATGGAAGAGACATGGTGGCCAGAGTCTGAGACATCAAAGGACGCTCCTCAGAGCCCTGCCATCTTTGCCACAGTCCCAAAGCGCCCACAAACAAAACAAGGAAAAAATAACAACAGAATCGGGCAGGGGCAGACTTTGTGTCTGTTCATCTACGGCACATCAAATCCCATCAGTCCCATGCAACACTATCAAAACAATGAAATAAGGGGCCAGCTAGGATGATGGCTGCTAGAAAAGCTTTCGGTTTTCAACACAGGCGACTCTGAAACGTGCTAATCAGACTCACCTGCCTGTCATTCACTTAAACCTACTTTGCAAAATACCACAGGAATGGGGACTGCAGGAACTCGGATTCCGTTCTAACACCAGGCCCAGAAAGCTAACCCCAACAGCAAAGTTTTCTGCAACGCGACGTCGAACACGGCAGAAGTTCCGCGACAACTTTCGCACGCGCGCATCGCACCGAGCCGCAGGGGAGGCAAACGGCAGAAGCGAAGGTCAGCACCCGGACCCCAGCCCCAGCACCCGCCTGGTCCCCCTTCTTCGCGCACCCCTGAGCCGCACAGCAGACCGCCCGTGGGGCAGACCCCCGTGGCCTTCTCTCCCTGCCCCAGCTAAGTAAATAGGGTTGCTCTGGAGCGGGAGCAATGACCCGCAGCCTCCCCCTCTCCCCTCTGCAGCCTCCGCCGGGTCCCCGCTGGGGGCGGCCACCGCGGCCGGCCCCCGCTACCTGCCGCCGGCAACCCGGCCCGCTCCCACACGCAGCCCGCTCCCACTCGTGTCCTACCCACGCCCCCCCCGCCCGAGCGGAGCGCTCCTCCGCCCCGCCAGCGCCGGCCCCGGCTTGCAGGGGGAGGCAAGGGAGGGTTATTTCCTTCTGGCCGCTTTAGGTCTAACGGTGTGAGAGGTTTGCGGCGTTCCCGAAGAGCTGTCTTTGTGGAAATGGACATAGGCAGGGCAGAGCCATCCCTGGAGAAACAGATGAGTCACTGTCAAATGTTTAGCGTCAACGTGTTGATGGAAAATGCGTTTGAGGTTCTGCTGCTTCGCTCCCCCACCCCAAATCTGGTTTGATTTTCCAGCTGCCCCTCCCCTTAGTCTAGCTTCTCACCCATTAAAAAATAAAAAAGCATGACTTTTTCAGCGCTGCCTTCTCCAGACAGATTTGGCTCCTTCCAAAGCCTCTGTGATTAAACACACAGTAAATAGTAGTCAGGCCAAAATTCTCTAAGCCTGTGACTTTTTTGATGCCAATAAATCCCACTGCACCTTTCTCTTCAGCTGCCCTCAATTTCCTTGACTCTTTTAAGGCTGTCATGTGCATCTGGACCTGGCTCCCTCTTCCACTGCAATATTTTCATTCTCTTTTAGATTTCTCTCTGAAAAACTGCAGACCATGAAATCTACACGCTTTCTGAAATCTTTGAAGCCATTTAAAAATTTGATCACTTTTCCTTTTTTTTTTTGCTGAAAATCCCCAGCCTGAAAAAAATCAGCTTCAAAATGGCAAAAATCCTGACGTTTAAGCTTTAACTCCTTGTCAAAAAAAGGAAAATTGAAAATTAAGAATATTCTAATACATTTTCAATTCTGGGGAAAAAAAGATCATTTTGCTTGAGACATATAGACCAAGCTGAACCCAAAAGACTGACTGTTGTCATTACCAGTCTGCAACATAAAAATGAAAAAAAACTTATCTGCTCATATGGACACAGCAGATCTCCAGGCTGTGTAAGGTAATACAGGGGTTTTTGGTATCTTTTTGTTCCAGCAGAAGATCTCTTCCCCAATGTGTCCAGTACATCTGTGTTTTCTTTCATTCGAGCCAGAAGCACCATGGGGCAGACACAGTCTTTCTTGATATATTTTTCTGAGCAAGTAAGTACTTAATTATTTTTCTGTGGTGCAGAATACAAAGTAGTGTGACAGGGCAGATTCTGGTCATTTATCACAGAGGAATTTAAAGGTAGTAAATGATATAATTTTATTAAATGGAGACAACCAGGGTGAGTGTAAGTGTGTGGTTGTAAGCCCCTCTTTCTTTCTTGCTCACCAGATCATTACTCTACACAGCCGTTAGGAGAATGAAAGCTTTTGAAATAAACAAAGTGCTGCTGTCAAAAGCAGAATAGTCTAAAGTGCAGAAATTAGAAGAGTAAATGGAACTGGAATTACCATGGGGATAGGAAGGAGATGAAATGTGTATCTAGCAGAATTTGGGGTCTAGCCAGGCATGTAGTTTGCAGCAGCTATGTCAGGGAGACGGATTGCTACCCGTTGCTCTTTGCTGCCCCTACTGATCTGCCGGCTGAGTGGGTTATGTGAGCGCTCCCCAACCTATTTCAGCCTGAAGAGGCCAGGTTAGTTTAGATAAACAGTAAGTCTTCGCTAATCTAGTGCATTTTGAAAAAATAGGTTAGAGGAAGCTTGTATGAGCAGCGCTACTAGCAGAATCGAAGGGATTTGGGATTCCTGATAACCACCCAGAGACAGGCTGCGGTTACTAATATCTTCCACCAGCACAGCTGAAACTGGAAGAGCACATCTGTTCACCTCCTGAAGAGGACTAGATTTCTGGTCTGCTAATCCCATTTTCCACTACATATTCAGTCAAAATAGCCCCTAAATGGCTGGGGATCCCTCTGTGCTCAGGGTTCCTTCAGTAGCATTAATTTGGCAAAAATAGCCAAAGAGAAAAGTGAATGTTAGTGATTGGAGCCTGATCAAAATATGGCATATAAACAGCATAGCAGTACATAGCTCCGCTGTAGCTCATCCTTTGCTGCTCTTAATACTCTGAGTTCTTAAATCAGGCAGCTCCATGCAGCTTTAATTTAGTCAAGGGCCAAGCAGCTATGAATTAAGGAGCCATAGGGCTAGAGCTTCCAGCAATCTGTTCTCTCCCAAATGTCCAATTAGAAGAGATAACATGTTCAGAGATGAATTCCTGGCAAGAGCTGCGGATGAGATTTTGCTTGAATCAACAATGTGGTCAACACGTTGAGAATGATATATGAAAATAATGTAAGACAAAGATCTGAAATGTTTAAACAAGAGATCAGTTATAGGCCTCTCAGAGGTGGTAAAGGTAAATTATTAAAGAATTTATAATTACATTCATGCCTAATTATTAATAAACAAGGATGGCTAACAGATGCTGCAGCAGATTTACATTTCCTAAGGAAACAAGAAGAATTATACAAGAAAATCAGGATCAGCAAAATGATTAAATTGGGAAGCTGGAATGTCTGTAGATGACAAAAAAACCCTTTTGTCAAACTATTCAGGAGGAAGCAGTAAAAAAAAAAAGGGGGGGGGGGGGAGAGATTCCTTTTCAAACCTTAGAGGCACTAACAGTTTGAAGAAAGCTGACATAACACCTATTGTGAGAACAGAAATAACAGAAGTTTTAAGAAGTTGAAGACCAGGATCAGATTCAGACCAATGTGTTCACTTCTTATTCAAGTGACTTCACTGGTATAGAACAAGTTGAACATGACAACAAACTGATACCTTGTTATCTTTACCCTATGAGTAATCCAGATCAATATAGTGGAAACTTTATACGAAAAATCTAAAATGTATGCATTAGAAAAATTAACACCAAACCACAGAACAGAAATCATAGCAAGTAAACTTGACAGAAAGCTTGGAAGGAGGAACAGTGGGTCAACAGGAGCCATTTCGGCCCCAACTGATTTAAGATCTGGGTAAATATCAGTGCAATATTCAACACTAGACTGTATGATTAGCAAACAGCATGACAGAGAGAAACTACTGAAGGGATAAAGAATTGGCTTTGATTGTTAAGACAAGAGACATTTGAAAATGGAGGGAAGAATCACAAAGATCTATTTTTGGAAGAATATTTCCTGTTTATTTATGACCTGGAAAAAATTATCACGGAAGAAATTACTGAAGTTTTCTCAGAAATAGATAATAAGACTGACAGTTAAATGTGTAAAGTGGTAACAGAAACTTGTATAAAATGGAAAATAAAACCTAGTAATTAATTGCTGGAAAACAGAACATTGTGTCAATATTAAAGAAAAACACTTCTTTAACATGGATTTTGAAACTACCAAACATGAAAAGGAAAAAAGTGGAATACAACTGAAATCTTCTACATCATTTCTTCAAGTTCAGGATTTTTTTCCGATGAAGAAAAGCACTCAAAGGCTTTTAAGTACAGCCAGGGTACCCTGACAAAAATGGAACATGAATGATACCGTGCAGCATTCAAGAAGGCATACTCAGCATCTGTACCTGCCCTTACTTAAACAAATGTGTTACAAGGCTACATCTACATGAAGACCATTTGGCATTGCAATTTCATCAGCAAGAGCAGTGAAGTCACTTTCTGGTTCATCAGCACAGCAGCATGGACTGGCCGGGGTAGAACCAGTGAAAGGCACTGGGTATTACCGGGTTTTAATCACAATGCTATCACAATCAGATGGTATTAGGTCCTTCATATACTCCAAGTACAATGTAATGACTTTTCACAAGACCACTGTCACACCACATTTACAGCGTATCTCAGAAGACTTTGAAGATAATTTCTATTCAGTTTTCATCAGATTTAAACACCAGCATTTACCAGATACTGTATTCTACTCAAAGCTTCACAAAATTTCCCATGAGGGTATTTTCCTCTTTTAAGTGAGAAATTTTAATAGGCTTACAGTCAGTGAAGAGCAGTATTTTGACTCCTTATGTATTGAATAATTGTAGAAAAGATATTCCTCTCAGTATAGAAACAAGACTCTATATATTTAGCATTGATGAAAACTGTTACTCTCAATAGGAACAGTTTGTATTAGGTCATTGAATACTTTCCATCCCCTAACATCCATTCAGACCACCTCTTCTGCCTTTACAGGCCAAATACTTCCATCCAATCACAAGATAAAAAACATCCAGTCTCCCATTTGCAAATCTCAAGTCCCATTTCTTCATTTACACCCAAAAATATCCTGCCCGCTGTTTCTTCTCCATCCCTTTGGCAACCGCCACGATTACGTGCATGGAAAAACATTATTAGGAAAGTCTAACGGATTTTAATTGTTTTCATTGCAAATGTTTCTCCCTAGTGGAAAAAAAGCTCTAATCATATTGTCTCATTGCTCATTCTTTACTCTTCTTCCTGTTGCCTCTATTACTCTCTCCTTCTGTTCATTCTTCTTTCCATCCTGCTTCCCCAAATATACTACCATGCCATTCTCTTTACTCTTTCTTGCCCTGCAGGGAAGCTCATTGCTCTCTCCTTTCTATCTCTTGATGATGTCACTTCTCCTCTAACAGAATCTGCAGTAAAATCCATCTCCTCCTCCTTGCTTCCTACAAGCCATATGCGAAAGCAGTAGCAGAAATTGGAAGCTATGGCAAACGACCCCTGCAGTGATCAGGTCTCTGCGCATGGTAGGCAAGCACTCTGATGAAAGAACATAGGCTGAAAACACTTTTGTATTGATAGATCCTGTTTCCAGCAATAAAGCAGAAATTTCAGTAGATTGAAGTATCGGTCGTTGTATCAACAGCCTGGTGGTGCCTAGAGACTTTGTACAAAACTGAGATCTCAAAACTGGTTTGGGTGCTCTACACAGCAAAACTAGTCTCTCTTCACACACCCCATGGTCTAAACAGATCAAATATGCAAAGAGTGGGGCAACAGAAATATTGAAAGGTCAAAAGATTTGCCCAAGGAAACAGAGTAGATCTTGTCTGTGATTACTTATTGATGGCTTGTGTACTCATTTTCATTACTTATCCCATGCCAAGCAGTAATGGGGAAAAAAAAATCCTTGTGCATGCTTTCAGACCATTGACTGGAACATCTTAAACTGTTTTGCATATTTAATTGGTTAATATTGATAATCTTATAGTTAAATTAGAAAAATCCATTCTGTTTTGACACTGGCAGGTACCACACTCTTTGTCTAAATCACTCACAAACAAACAAACAGCAAAAGGGATAAGTTTTGAATTTTGTTAGTTTTTTTTTCTTTAAAGGAAATCACCAAAACAAGTTTCGTGGTTTTGGTGTGGAGTCTCACTTTTGACATACCGTGAAGGGTGCTGTCCCTCCCTGCCTGTCTGATCCAGGTGTGAATTAGCACAGGGGGAAAAACCAGGTGGATTTTTTTCCCAGAAAGCCTCCCAGGTAATGCAAGGATCAGAGATAATGGCCTACCAGTTCTCAGGAGCAGAGAATGTCCTCACAGGGTTTGTGATTTAAAAACATTTTAATGAAACAAAATCCAAACAAGAAAAAATGTCTTTAGAATGTCCTAAGGATTTTCATTACAAAATAAAACTGATACTTAGAAATGCCTGATAATAGCAAAGAAATGCATTTGATAACTAATTACCAATGTAGAGGTAAATTAGTGATGTCAGTAACTATGAAAATGCCTTTTTTCCACTACACTTTTAGATTCTAAAAGATTACTATGGGCTTGTTTAGGATTGTGACCTGGTATGCCATTTTAAACAATAGGCAATGTCAATAAATAAGGATGTCATTTAGCCTAAAGATGGTCTCGCTTTGTTTTCAGAGTATGAGCTGGAAAGCTTGAAACAAATTGACTGGTCTCTGATCAGCTATAAAGTTCTGAGAAATGTTAACATTTCTATTGTTCTAAAAGCAGAGGACGTTTTGAGGGAAATACTAACTCAAAAACAAGTTATCTGTCAAGAACTGAAGGCTTTCCACACATTTCTTTTGTTATGAGAAGAAGCTGATGATACTTGGGTGCAAAAACGAACAAGTTCAAGTAGCTGAAGAAATTTAACCTGTAATTTGGATATTTGTAAGTAGCAGAGTGTAACACCAGCCTTTCTTTTCAGAAACCACAAGTTCAGTTCTTAGGCATGGAGAAACATGCAGAAAGTCAGCTGCTATGTAATCATAACACTGAGACATAGACTTCCAAAGGAATTTGGGACCTCCAGTTGCAGGTACTTGGATACTTAAGAGAAACTCACCAAATGCCAAAATACCCAATGCCACAGGCTGAAAATAGGAGTTGTGTCTTGTCTGCCTGGACTCTTTTGTAAACCCCACCATGCACCTTTCTGTAGTTCTGAGTATCTAAGTGTCTCCAACCATCCAATCTAACTGAAGAGAAACCATATCCAAGTAAATCTGCTTTTTGCAGCCATGCAAAGTGCCTGACGTTGTGTCTGACCGTTCCTACTCCACCTACTCAGCTTCCCTTGGCTTCTACATTTCAGATAAAATATAACACACAAATTCCACCAAAGTCCATTCTGACACCACCGTTTGACAGAATTTGTGCAGGATCCATTTCTTAGATTATCTTCTCAGACATACGTATTAGCATAAATACAGATTTCTGATGAACTGGAAACAAATATAACCAATATAGACTAGGTTATTCTGCTCAATGAAATTAATCTTTACTAATAAAATAGGGGGAAAATATGCATGGCTAATATTGCAATTTTTAAGTTTTAAGAAAAAAGGATTTTTTTTCCCCCGACTAGCTGTAAGACACAAGGGAAAATTTATCTTGTGTATTATCTAATAGGCCTTCCAGAACTAAAGACCACAGGAGGTAAGGCTAACAAAATTAATATGCAAAGAAGTTCAGCACTAGGGACCCATAATTTTCTTGCAAATGGTTTCACTTTAAGGATGAAACAACACAAGACAATACCAATTTCTTTCTTTTTTTGCAAATAGATGATGCTTTAAAAAAATTAACACATGACAGCAGGTGGGAAGAAACTAGAGAAGTGGATATTCCAAGTAGAGAGTGACTATAAATTTGATTTGCTTAACATTTTACTAACTGATTTGAATTCACTGATATGTTAAAACAATGTCAGGAGATATATTTAATTAAGACAAGATTGGTTGTCATTCAGACATGAAGTAAACATTTAGCACACCTAGTGAATTATTAAAGTGAATGAAAAATAATCTGACCTTCAGAAAGCAGAATCATAAATAACAAGGACTTAGGAAATTCTACCTGGCCGTGTTTGAAAATCATGTTCATTTGCTTGCATTAAATAATAACTGTAAAAGTAATCATTACCAAATGCATTATTAATTAGAGGTTTTTAATGGCAAAGGAGTACTTTTATTGCAGTAATAGATTTATATCATACTTGTATATGCAAGACTATTATGAAACATGATAAGAGAAAGTTAAACTGTTCTTGCTTCTGCATATGGAATTAGCATGGGCATTTAAGGTTCTGTTCTTTATATCTGCTTTGTAAGATATCAGCAATAACTAGGTATTGTTTCTTGTAGTAAAGAGCTCATTGTAATTAGATTTCCAAAATATATGCCTGCACCCCAGGAAATGGTTCAATGTAATAGTATTCCCATCAATTCAAAATAGGTGAGTGTCAGACAAGCTTCAAAGGTAACAAATCAGCTCAGCATAATTCAGAATTTTAAAACTGAGATTTTGAAAAAGGAGAAAGGTTACATACCTTGGCCTAAGAATCTCATAATTTGATGTTTATATATGTCATATGTAGTATATTATGGCAATAAAATATACTCATGAAAATGGTGTCTTTGAAATGAATCCTCATTTAAAACGGAGTGATATTCCAGCAAGGAACATCTTGTTTTAACAAGAACATTGTAACAGATACTGCAGGACATTAGTTTGAAATACTTTTTCTGTATTTTTATCAACCTTTCACATAAGAAAAGCTTAGGCTTTAGAAGTTCAATTCACCTTTGAAAGATATCAGGAAGTAACTTCTGATAAGGATTGCAGAATTTTTTTGCCTTTAGCCTTTGCAAACCAAAAATGTTGTGTTGTCTACATACCATAGAATAATTCTATAAATACTGTGTTCACTATTGTGAATAACAATTCAACCTGTAACTAAGCAGGTGCAATTATGTGGGTAACTTCTGGCTATCGTGATTCTTCATATTTGTAAAGGTGTACATGTTCGTAGAATTGTGATCAAAGTTTATTATAAATATGGTTTGCTTAGAATAAACTAAAAAAAAAATTAAAGGGAGCAGGGGGAGGCAGAACATGGGGACTCTGCCCTGAAAACCAACATCAAAATCTAAAACAATCCCATATGCAGCCTTAGTTCGCACACATAATACTTTGTATTTCTGCAAAAATTCTGCAAGATTTAAGAAGAACCTGACATATTTTTGCTAAAACCAGTGGGAAAGTGATTGAAGATTGAAGATAAAGTTCAGTTTAAGGATATGAAAAACACAAGTTTATAAGAGAAAAATTAGATGAGTAGGTCCCTCTCATTCAAAACCATACACAAAGAGATCCCTGCATCCATCCACATGAACTTTCATCAGTCTTACTGAGAAAGTATTGTTTAGTAAGAAATCTGATCAGGTCCATACCTTTTTATTTATAAAACAGCTATTATATCATCTTTAAGTAAAACAAATTCCTGAAATCAGTGTATAGTTAACATTCCTTGAACAAGTAGCCCCATTCAAGGGAAGGAAGCCACTCACTGGGGAAGTTACCTCTGTGTAAGGGTTTCAGGGACTGTACTGTGATTTGATATGTCCTGTAAGTTCTCTTACCCCCCCTAAACGTTGTTTTCTTCATTTTAAATATTTTCAAAAAATGATTCAGCTATTTAAATCTGAAAAGATATATAAATAGAATTTGCTTTGGTGAGTATCCATTCTTTGGGGACATTATATTTAATTCAGATGCCCAATTTAGGGCTTTGATCCTTGGGCCATAATAACAATAGCAACAAAAATAAAATGCATTATTTATAAATTTATAGTATGGTAAATTCAGATACTTCTAAAAGACTAAAAATCAAGCTCCATTTGTTCAATATAAAAAGGCTTTGAAATGTAATCTCTGTGGGTTGATTGATGTATCACATAATGTCTTTTTTTTTTTACTTTCTCTGTACAAACATGTTAAACATGCTTGATAGTTTTCTGAGCACAAATAATTTCTTCTATTTTCCCTTTGCATTCCATCTGTTTCTTTTACAGTATTTAATAAATTAGTGTAGGCAATATAAAATTGGATTACTTTATCCATAACCAAATTAATTATATATCAACTTTTTCCAAGGCCATAAAATACAAATATCTAATAATAACAATGTCTGTATTGTGCTGTAATAGGTAAAGAATCTTCTTCTTCAAGGGACAGTAAGAGGTTAATGGAGACTGCCACAATTAAATACAATATCACATTTGTTCCTTTTTTATTAGGCTGCTTTAATTTCTGTAAATCATATTCTTGTAGTTGGCAACTGGAATGCAGTTGGGTGGTTAGAGGAGTTTTGGTTAGGCAAATAAAATTACATTCCTTGTCAAATGGTTCTTGTAACATGATGAAAACATGAACTTGCTAAAACTTGCAAACTTGGGTTATTTCATTTAAAGGGCTATTTATCCCTCATGTAAACAAAATCAGACGTTTTCAGGTGTTTCTGTGACCTCTCAGTGCAGACCAGGAACATGCTTCAGCTCACAGCAGCTGCATGCAATGCTCCCCTGTGGAATTCTCTCTGTCTCAACACAACAGGAACAGCCAAAATTTCTTTTGCTCAGTACCACAGCAGAGAATATTGGCTTGATTATACAGTATGCTGGTCACCTTTGACACCTAGTGCATACTCTTCCTGCAGAAGCTGGCTGCCGAGTATCCACGGAAAGGATCACTGTCTTCCAGCGCTCTCACAGCCCCCCTTGAAAGCTGGATGCCCATGACTGGGCAGCATATTTACACGAGCTCTTCCTTCCCAGACAGCTCCTGAGCCACAAGCTTTCCAGAAAGGGTAGGGGCAAGAAGAATTTTGTTATTTTTCCCAGAACCTGGAGGGGTTTGTAATTAACATTCCCAGCTCCCTGCTGAACCTGCAGTGGCAGGCTGAGCATCCTTGCCCTCTCCTAACCTGGTTAAAGTCTGCCACCTCAAGGATCAGCCCTTGGGAAAAGTCTGGGGAAAGCAAATCCTGTGTTTTCTCAGACTGCCCTGCAAGAAATGATGCTTCAAATAAACCACAAGCCTTAACCTTGAGACAACACAGTTAAACCCCCAAAGCCCTGGTCACCTCAACTTACTGCCAAATGTTAGCTAGAACCTAGTCCTGGGAGCCAAGGGAAGAATGCACTTCCCTGTCCTCTGACTCCATCAGCAGTGTCACAATGCCAAGCAGCTTGCTGTAAATTTAGAGTGGAAGTAGATGGGAAAACTTCTCAGTCACAGCAACACCAGTCTGGCCTTCCCGACAAGACTCCTGCAGCCACAGAGCAGTGAGTGAGCAAGCAGAGATGCTGCTGCAGCAATGCTCCTTCCTTCCAGCTCTTCCCAGCACTCACGCTGCAACCAGGCAGTCCTGGTGGCATCCTTCTTGCCAAACATTTCTGCTATTGCAATGGTTTTCCCTTTGAGAGAAGAAAAAGGTACCTTCTTCCTTTCTGTTTTAAAGACAGGCGAGCATGTCCCATTTTGATATAAAAGCTAGGATGCTCTAATGTGGAGCATGTAAATATATAACGTTAAAGGACAAATGCGTGCTCATTTGGTTCTTGCTCAGTATTTTTGTCTAGGGCAAACATCTGATACGCCGCCCTGCTTCTTAGTGGTCTCTGTTCTTTAAGCATCCTTGAAATTAAAAAAACATTTCTTTTTCCTACACTTCCCATAAATCATATTGTGAGATTTTTTTGCATCACTGTTCAGAAATACTGAAGCTTGAAACCATGCATTATGTTACCTAGGGTCCAAGTGGAAACAAGCAATTATCTAGCCTCCAAATTGTGGAAATACATACATAGGAGACAAAAAACAACTCTGAAGAAAAACTACACATTTAAGACACAAAATGAGACTTATGCCATATTGGATTTCAGGGAATATAAAATATTTGTTTTCTTTATGAGAAAGCAAATTCATATTTCTGTGTGTCCTCCAGTATGTGTGGAATATGGCCTTTCAAATTTATTTTTGCATGTAACAATTGTGGTGTGTATCTCCTAAATTCATAACAATCTTGGACTAAATCAGCTTTACAATTATTATAGTGCAATTTTCCCTATCAAGAAATGCTGTGGACTTACTGTTTACCTTTCAGTTGATTTTATTTGCCAGATTATATACCAAATGGTCCCATGGGCTTGCTGAATATATGGGTGCTAACAATGAAAAATGTGCATAGTTTTAATACCAACTTTGTAAATTGCCTTAATAATAGCCTGTATAATGTAATAGTATTTTCAACCAGTACTTTTAATTTCTAGCTCATAAAGCCTTTTCATTGAACCCCAAGGGTGTAGCTATAAAAGTAAGATTTAATTTTGTATATAATGTGGCCTAAATTAGTTTTAAAGCAATAGGAGGAACATGCAGCTCAAAGAGATAAGACTGAAATTATTATAACTCCATGAAATTTCCTATAGCAAAATTAATCATTATTTCCATTTTAACATAATTTGACATAAAAATATAAGACTAATGTAGATCTAATCAAGATATATATTTTAAATGACTTTGCTGTAAATTACAGAGGCCATAAAAAAGAGTGTTGCAAACCATATGACAGCGAATGATTTGAAGACACTTCCAAAGTGTAAGTTGAGTATAATATTTCTTCGATGGAATGAGTTAATAAATAAATAGTACTCCATAATAATGAAATGGTATATTTATGTTCATATCTTTGACCAAACTGGAAGTCCATACCCAGAAACTGACAGCGCAGTGTCCTGGCTGTCAGTCTTGCCATGCTTGTCAACTGTCTGTGACATTTGGTCATTTTTCCTAAAAGTGCCTCTCCTGAAATCATGTGATTATGCAAAACCTCAGTTTCTCAATTTCTAACCCTCCCGACCGCAAAGAAAATCTAGCAAGCATGAATGATAAAGCAGATGAAAGGAGACAGCACATAAAAGAGACCCAAAATTATTTTCTCAGACTCTCTTTTTTTTATTTATTTATTTATTCTGCTCATCTTTGTTCAGGGGCTTGACACATTCTTGAATGCTTGGGCTTAGCAAGTGTACTCTGTTGACCATTTTACACACAAGGAAAAAAAATCTTAAAAGTCAGCAGACTGGTAAAAAGTCCTTTATTCCATAAGAAAAAAAATGCGTTTAACCAGGATTTATTTTTAAGTACACTACATAAAGCAGGGCCCAAAATTTTTCCTGCTATGTTGGCTCTGACTCTCTTTCTATAGGAAGACATCTTCCAGTACTAGATGCTTTCTACTATGAAGAGTTCCTCTGGGCCTTAAAAGGGCACTGATTATAGCTCTCTTTGTGGCTAAATCCGATATGACTTCAAATCAGACAGGTATAGGGTATAGGAGAATAAAAAAGAAGGGAAGATTTATGAGGGTATCAGAAGATTTAGGTGATTCTCAGCATTTGGAATACTATTTAGAATGTTTCCTACATATACTAAAAGTTTATCCCGCTAACATGTATTATGTTCTCTCAGGTCTGTGATAGCAATACCTGCACATCTGGGTTTTACTTGCAAGGCCAGAAAGGTTTTGTGTTTTGTTTAGTAGTTTGAAAAGCTGAAAAAGAAAAAAAAAAAAAAAACAGAAAAAAAAAATTGGACTCTGCTTCATCAAAACCATCAGCGAAGCACAGGAAGGACTGACAGTCAGACATACTGCCTCAGTGTGCTCCAGCACTGTGGTACCCAGGCACGTGTTGGACCCATCAGGACTCTAGACTTTGGAAAACTTTTCCCAAAGAATTCTGCAAGTTCCTGATGCTGGCCCAAGGCTGCTAAACAGTAAAACTTCCCCCGGTTTCGGTATGAACAGGCTCAGTCTCATCAAGAGTGGCTTTGTGGAATATCCTCTGTCAATGTTTCTTTTTTAAAGTTTATTTCATCTTTGTAAGCCTTATTGATTTTTACAGCTGCTGCTGGTCTAACCCCAGGAATTGAATAATAGGCTGCAGCTCCCGCAACACCACCTCCTACTCCAAAGTTTCACGTCTTCTATATTTTGAATAGCTAAATAGGCTCATTAACTATTTGTGTTTCTGGAGCCTTGCAACATATTTACTACAAACAAAAATAAGTACCTGTGTCAAGCAATCTAAGTAATTATGTACATTAATTATACACACATATATATTTATATACACAGGAAGGAGGAAATGGTGTATTAGCTGTATGTTAAAGTGCTGTTCTTACTAGCATCCTAACCCCTCACTTGCCCAGCTGACAGGGGCTGTGAGAAGCAGACACTGTGGCACTGACTGTGTTGCACAGGACACCACGTTACCTGTCCCCACACATCGGAATCCACCTGTGCCACGGTGTGGCAGGGCCGTCTGCTCACCTCTCCGTATTGCGCCACTTGGGCGAGACGTGGGCAAAGCAAGCAGCCCGGGGCACGTGCAGGCAGAGCCCACGGCCACAGCCGGACTGTGTGCCTCGGGGGGCTGCAAAGCTCGCGGTTTGGGAGGAGTAGCTGTAGCCTTTGGGGCAGCAACAGGGCACTGCCTGTGGCACTACGGACAGGAATCGGACAGATGTGAGTGCCGATGTCACAGCGCTCACCTTGTGTGACTGCAGAGCCCAGGAGGGTATTTTGATCTCAGGGGTGGAAATAGTTAAAGTTCAGAGTCAGGTAAAGAGTAAACAAAATCCAGTAAGAAATACTTATTTAACAAGGTGTCATCTAAGTGGGAGTTAAATTTGACTGTGTCTTAATTCATTCATTCAATTGGATTGTAAGACTGGCTGAGGCCAACAGACCTTAAAAATCACTACACGTTTTTAACACCAGCATGAAAATTATATTATATTAGAACATTACTAAGCTTTCAAGCTGACCTCTTTCCCTAACATATTTTTAGTAAAATTATTCCACAAGCAAGCTAGATTAACAAAGGTATGTTCTGACGGAAAGCCAGGGGCTGGCTTGCTGCTGAGGGGCTGATGTCGGTGCCATAGGTGCTGTGCTGAGGCTGGTGCAGGTGCTGGGCGTGCAATGTCCCAGCAGTGCAACAGGCTGCAAAGTGGAAAGTTGGTCTCCTAACATCAGCCACATGTCCCCGCAGCACCCGTTAAAGTACTGACCGTGAGCTACCAACAAAAAAAATCAACACAGCATTGATTTGTATCTGAATAAGCATTATTTTGTTTGGTACCTTTGTAGTTTTTACAGAAAACGTACTTTGATCAGTCATTTGGGTGACTTTTGTTTGTTTGTTTTACTGAATTTGACTGGGGGAATAATGGTTATAGCTGAATCGCCACTAGAAGGCAACTCAGGACGACAATGGCAAATTTAAACGCTGAGGATTTTTCATTTGCTTGTTGTGGCATTGCTGGCAGTAATTAAAAAGCCAGGAAAGGAGCATGACCCTGCGCCATTCTGTTAGTGAGGCGGGTTATCCAAGGCATTTTCTGAGTGGCAGAGCGGAACTGACACTCCAGAAAGAATTTATAAGCATCCCCAAACAGGTTTTGAAAGGCTACAGATTTACTTCGAAATTAGTAAGAGCTGGTTTATTATTTGTTTTCTACTTCAGTAAAGATATTTTTTGTTGCATTCAACAGAAAACAATAATCTTGTGAAAGTCCTTGGAAACTTTTTCAGTTTTCCTTTTCTCATCTGTAAAACTTTCAGTTATCCAATCTGGAAACAGAAAGAGTATCTTACTATGCAGGGTGATCAATTACAAATGATAAATAGCAAGTAGCAAAGTGCTGAAAATCCAGGCATTATGATCAGCTTGCAAACATCCTTTGTGCGCAGCATTTCACTAAAGTGCTCATTGAGCAATCATGAATAATGAACACAATAGTAAAAAAAAAAAAACAACACAACTTTGTTCAGTTAAAAATTGGCAAGGAAAAAAGTCAAATAAATTATTCCATATGATCAGTTTTCCCCTCCAGTTATTTCTTTATCCTCCTCTCCACAGCAAGAACTGCCAGGACCTGCCTGCTTTTTTCCTGAAGTTTTTTTGACGATCTACTACTGGAGCCTCTCCCTCTCTGTCTGCAGCCACAGTCTCTCTCATGGAAAATATTTGGTGGACTGCAACCAAGCTCCCCTTTACACGCGGGTGCTCTAATCCCACCAAACAAGAGTGCCTATTTTTCAGAATAGAGAATGAGGTCCCCTATTTCATCCAAACTAGATTTATACCAGTGCCCAGATTTAAGGCAGAGATTCCTAGCTGTTCCCTCACAGGGAATGAGATGAAAAGAAAGAGTTAAAATTTCACTGCTTTGGACAAAACACATGTATTTGTTCAAGGGAAAAAGTTGTAACAAGAAGATATGCACGCCTGATGATGAATGAAAGCCTGTTTGTACCTAATGTATCGAAGAAATTGTTCAAGAGCAGTTAATTTTGCCGTTTCAATGTCTTTATGAGTTATCTGCCACAGAAGTACTTGTTTTAAAAAGATGAGTTGCCTGGCAACCACTTTAATATAGAGCAGCTGACTTTTCTGAACTTTGGGAAATGTTTTATTCATCAGCTGGTATTCTTTGCTCACTTCCCTTCATTTCCAAATTCCCTTTTCTGATTGTTTACATGCTTTTTACATTCTGCAGAGCAGCCTCATGGTCTATCCAGTACCATGCAGTAATGGACACCAGTTTTTGCATAATGGACACCAGTTTTTGCGTAAGTCACTTTAAAAAAGCAACAGGCATCCATGTTATAAACTTTGTTGCACACATACTCAAATCATCATACGACTTGACCTAAGTTAGCCTTACGGTGACAGAATGTTTGGAAGAGTTGTATTCATTTTTGTCTATTAATTAATAAACAAATTAATACCAGAGGCATTACTTTCCTTCAGGAATTGCCCACAGTTCTGTTGATATCAGTTTATGGGTAGGGAATTAAGACACTGGTAGATAAAGAGATACAAAGACAAGAACTGTTTCAGATTACACCACTTGGAAAAATTACAAGAAATCGGGAGCAGGGGGAAACGAAATATACAGAAGAGAAGTTCTTGCCAATAATGAAATGGTTCCCAAGGGAAATAACAGACATCTCTCATTCTGAGCCTTTTCCTCTATAATTTGTATGGCAATACAGAACCTGAACAGACCAAAAGAAAGACACTGACATTTTGACCCACCTAGCTTTTTGAAGCCTTCATTATCAAACACAGTTTGATAAAGGCACCCTCATGTGTTGGTTTAATTCTCCATGTGGAGAAAACGTTGTTTGATCTCCAGCTAGGGTACCACATCTCTTGAAGTGCTCACATGGAGTGGCGTACCTTGAGGGCCTGACCCGAGGAGCCTCTGTAGGGGATGTTGTTTTGGATAACAGTTTAGAGTATGTTAATGATGCCCTGAAAGGGGGTTGCGATACTCACACCCTTGAAACCTAAGGTAAGATAGTTTTCCTATTTTGAAGTAGCACCAGATATGCGCACTGTTCACTTTTAATGAGCTCTCTTGTTTAGGAGGATGTTCTTGTTTACACATCCATATAAATGTGTGTTAAAGGTGCAATAAAAGAGCATTTCCAAAAGGTTAAGTAAAAGAAGAAGAGGCAAATAAAAGCGGTATTCCCAGCCTTTGGTGTTGCGCATGTGTTCTGGTGGTTTAACTTCGTATTTTTCCTCTGGTTCTGACTTATGGCTTTCAAAGTAAGTTAAGAGAAATTGTTTACTATCTGAGAAGAAACAATTATAAGCCAGTATATGGCATTAAAACTGCTCAGCGATTCTCCTTATAAGGCCATTAAGCAAGAACAGTGTCCTCTGAGGAGGGTTTCAATGGGGTACGGTGTGCATACGCCCTGAGCAGCACAGGGCAAAACCCCTCAGCAGCACCCCACCGAATGCCCTTCATCCCGGGGACTGGATGAGGCAGTCCTGCTTCACGCAAAATTGCGCAGGAGGATAGCATGTGTGTCATCACTCACTGAATTAAAACGCACAGGCAAACATAATGCCATTATCTCCTAATCTTCAGCTGTTCAACCATGCTGGTCCAGCGCTTTTTTTTCTCTTCCAGCCCTAGTGTGCTAGGTGGCTACAAGCACCTGCTGTGCAGAGCGATCTTTGAAAAGAGTCCTTGAAACAGAATGTTTTATGGAACTTTTCTTCTATTGCATCTTGCTAAGGGTAACTGCACTGAGTGAAGATTTGGCCTTGTTTATTCTCTTTTAGGAGACCTTTATTCACTGTCTTTCTACAGAGATATATTAATGATAACATCATTTCAAAAAATAGGAGTGAAACCTTTATCCTAAGGAAGTACGCCTGATTTATTTGAGTCACTAACAAAATTCCCATTGAATTTAGTAGAATCTGCACTCTACTCTAGGACTTCACCAGAAAGGGGTTTTGGCTCAGAAATACAAGACCAGTTGAAGGCTTGAAGTTGTCTAGTGGCTGTACAGCTATGCTGTTCAAAGAAGCATCTCATATTTAGATCTACTAAGTCCTGAAGATTTTTACAAGTATATTAGCACATGTAATTTGTGTTAAGACTGAACTACAGGCACAGACTGGAGGATTACCAAAACACCAGAGAGATTCATGTTCACATATTTCATAAATTCAAAGCTATACACCCATATCGTAGTCCTGTAAAAGGACTCTGGACTTCAGTCCTCCAGTACAGGCTCAGGGAAACCCTTGGCATAAATCTGATTCTCATCAAGTGTTCTCCTGAATAAGAAGCCGTGCACAGGCAACAGTATATCTCATGTAATGTTGGCTGGAGTCAGTAGACCCTTTGCCAGTGTTGGTCAAAGCAAACCCAAATGCAACCATGGAAGTGTTATTGCTGGCAGAGACACAAACCAGGAAAATTGTGCAGGTACATAGAAATTAAGTCCTTCCTCCAGCCATCATTTCCAGTTAATGCACCCATGTAGTTACATAAATATTCATAATAATTTGTAGTAACTTTAAATTAAAAGTTCTTACTAATTAGTACATCACTTTATCATTCCTGTCTTTTTTGATGCTGCTCCCTTCCCAGTGAAAGTCTCAGTTTCTCTGTACATGTCTTCCTTACACATATTAGGAAATATTTGTATGTCAGTGAATATTTAGATCCTATTCCTGCCCTTACAATGGCACACATATACACCACCACATTTGTATTAAATTACCTTCAATCTCTCTGCCTTTTTCTGGGATGGTTGGATATCACCTTCCAGCTGCCTGTGAAACAGTAAAGGAAGCTGTTAACAGCCAACCTTTCCTTCAAGGGGGAGAAATGATTCCCTAAAGAAAATCCACGTGGTGTAATGGCCTTCCTATGCCCATGCTTGGCCTGCCACACAGTTTCGTCTTTACCTCTCTCACACACAAAAGGCTCCCTGTAGCGAAACACAGAAGTTTGAAGCGCAGATGAATCAGGCATGTTTTGAGCAAGCCTAAATATTGCATCCTTCCACAGCTTTCCATCATCACCTGGTCAGTGTAATTGGCAACTTAGATCTCCAAAAAGCAAAAATCTTCCCAGTTCTATCTCAGTCCTCTGGTTATTAATTAAATAACCTGTGAGGTCTGCTTTCTTGCCCTCTAGAGGAAGTCAGATTTGCCATACTTACTAGTTACATAAAGCTGCCCAAGAATTTAGTGTGCTCAACTATCAGAAATTCAAGGGAAGCTCTTTGCTTCCTTTCAAATCTTTTTAATTTTCTGAAGAAAAATGCAAGAACTAAAAATTAAGAAGGCTTTGTTCTGGAGTCAAAAAAATATATTGGGGAAAAAGCCAAACTCCTTCCAAAACCTTCAGCAATTTTTAGTTTCCATCAGTGCTCCTGGGGAAAGCATGCTTTTTGGTTTTCCCTGAAGAGAGGCATTGTAGCAGGTAAAAAAGACTTCTTCTTGGCCCCAAGCATGCCCAAGGGGCTGCTAAGATCTCACGTGTTCGAGGGGATCTCAAAACCTGAGTGTGGAAGTAGAAAGAGTGAAGTTCGTAAGAAAGCAAGAACTAAGGTGTGAGAACATCCTTTCCTCTAGCGCTGTAAGTTTTTACGGAGAAATGTAGGATGGCAACTAAGAGGAGGATCTCAAGGTCCTTGTAAATGCCCTACAAGTCTTACGCAAGGGGACCTACTGCTGTCATGTTTGGGCAGACTCACAGATTCCCCTTTCCCTACTCACCAAATGCCGACCACTTCCCCCCTCCTCCCTCCCACCCCTCCTCCTTCTCACACGCTCCGTACCAGCCCCTTCCCCATCCAATTCCCAAACAGTTGCCCCCCGTCTGCTGCCCCTCTGACTTTGACTGTAAGCTGCCCGAGCCACTGCTTGTGGTCAGGTCCCCCACGCTTGGCTTAGTGCCTCCCGTCAGGCTACAGGGCCAGGCCAGAAATATCAGGCAAGCAGTGACACATACTGCTCAAAAGAAACAGTGCTCAATGAGCAAAAAGAAAAAGAACTGTCTTGCTTGGATATGGTTAAAATGCACCTTTTTAAAAAAGTTTACTCGTTGGCCTGTTCTCTGTTGCACAGCGCTTCCTTGGCATGCTTTATTTCTTTATTTATTTTTTTATTATTATTACTATTATTACCTATTATCTATTATTAATATAGCTATTATATATCGGTTATATGTCTACCACATACCCTTATATCTTTCTATTCTAGAACTACCTCTCTGTGTGCGGGAGAAGAAGCTGTCTCAGGAGCATCTGATCCCAAGTGATTGGATTACTAGTAACTAACACAGACGGTACCAGTTGGTGGACTCCTTACTCTGCGCTGCCTGCTCTCCAACCCCAAATACATTTTTAGAAGCCTTAAGGAGACAACAGTTAGGTGAGGTAATGGTTATTCTTAGCCTATTATCTCTCACACAAATGCTGTTTCCATAAATAAAACCTGAAGGATCCGTCATCACATGGAACTTACTCTAACGTATGCTGATGGCATGAAAATGAAATGGGATCTTCAGATTTGTTTTCAACTGAGTAAACATGGTGATTTTTAGGGCAGGCTAGTAAATACATGCAGATGGTAAAACAAATTGACATAATATTAATTGAAACACCCACTGTCCCTTCAAGAGTTATTGTTTTAGTTCAGTTTTCTAATGGAAAGGAATTTGTTGCACTGTAACTTGATATTATTACTACAAACTAAATAAAAATATTTTTTTAATCGAAAAGGCTCCTGGTTTTCTTAAATCTAATAATAATTGAATCCACATTTTCCTAGCTATGTAACAAACAGCTTTTTTATGCATAACTTGTATTCATCTTGCAACATGATATATTTTCAAAGGCATTATGGAACGAAGTGCATAAGCAGTCAGATTTGAATATAACATATTATACCATTCAATCAGCTTACTACAGGCCATAGCCTTAAAAATAAAATTATACCAGTACTGCTGGCATTTGTGCTCCAGAGGGAGATGGTTAATTCTTCAATAAAAAGTAGAAGGATTTACATCTGCCCTGGCTGACAACATAAAAGATCAACGTTTTTCTTATACTTAGGGCAAAACGTTCTCTGTAAAAACCAAGTTAATGCAATATTAAAGCTGCAGAGTTAAGCATATAAAAATGAGGATAGGCACAGTTAACGATGAACATTCAACCTTAATTCTATCCTTCGGTGTGTTTGCATTAAAACATGGTTTGCATTGTGTGATCACTTCATTAGCAATACAATTAAAAATATTAAGCAGCAGAAACCATGGGGCAATCATACCAAATCTTGTCCTTTAAAAAGAAAATTCAAATAACTTTATAGTGTACATGGTATATTCCAAGCTTTCACCTTATTATGGCTTGGGCAGGATTTTCTCTATAATGAGAAATGCAATGTTTCTTGTTCCTCACTTACAAAGTTACTCCCAGACTCTTCTGATATGATAAATAGACTATAACCAGGGAACAGAAGCATAAAAGGAGAAAGATGCACTATATTCTACATATATGACACAAGTTCTCAAACTTTAGCAAGCAACTGAGTCAGTTCAAATACTAACATTTTATATAAAACATTGTATTCATAAAAGTCCTAGTTCCCAAAAGCTGGAAATATTTTTTTCTTCCAACATAAACCGTTGAATAAATACAATAATATATTTCTTCATGAGCTACTCGGAAAAGCGATTCTGTAATCTTTTCACGGTGAAAAAGATGTATTTTCATACCAGAAATTTGAAGCACAGAAACACTACTAAACCCAAAACATTACTTCATGTTACATATTAAAAAAAAAAAAAAAAATAAGTAACAATTATACTTGTCTTGAAAGGTAAATATCCTTGTTAGAATTCTTCTCAATTCTTTTGGAATCAATCTGGCAAATCTGTCAACATACACCCTACTACACCTTTTTTGTTCATGTCAGATCCTCTCCCCACAGGCCTTGCCTCCATACAGTTTCTGCACCAAAGTCATTAAATCAATCAGAAAAATGGTTCAGTTAAAATCGGTGCCACCTCATCTCATAAACAGAATAGTATTGGTACAGACTTTATTTATACCACTGCTGCTTGTTTTCGTTAAAGCTATACTGAAATAAATATATTTATAGCTAACACACTTGTGTCCACACTAGGCTGTTACATTGATTTAAACACTGTCTGTTTTCTCAGCAATTTAGTTAAATTATTAAAACAATGACATAAAAAGAAGGGCATAGAGAGCCAGATGATAGAAACCAAAAAACACTTTCACCTCTTGTTTTCATCACCTTTTGTTTGGATTAAAATCTTGCAGATCATGTCTAAGCCTATAGTCACACAAAGCAACCACATTAAAAAAGAAGGGGATTTGGAGGGCTCTGCAGCATTCACCTCTTTTCAGTAAGAGCTGCAAACAGTAGAAACACAAAGTAAAATCATCATTAGTTCAATAGTGTATGAAAGTGTCCTTATAACAAGAAAATGTACCACTTCTAGTATCTTCTCCATCTGTAAAAAACCTCTGTGAAACTTTTTCTCATTATCTGTGATTTATTTCCTTATTCCTGGACCTGGAGTGTAATAATGGTCCAAATGTAATAGCCTTGACCTTTGCAGCTCTTCTCCGGGAGGTCACGAAGAATTTTCTTTAAGTCACGAGCAAAGACTTCAACTAGCAGTAACACGATGCACTTAGATTATACCTTACTTCAAAAGATGTATAAGGGCTTTATCTACTGGAATGTATATCTCAGCTGTCCCCTGTGGTTAGCCATACAATAAACATTTTTTTACAAGCAGGGAAACTGAGGCACACCGAGAGTGAATTACCACTGACTGAAACTGGCAAAGATGGAATTAGAGGTCAGGTTTTCTGCATCCAATACTCACTTTAACCACAGTCCCATCCTTCCTCCCAGCGCTGTCCATGTCCTCCCATAACAAGACACAGTTATTATTTAAAAATTGAAGCGTGGGAAGGTTTGTGCAGAAGAACACTGGTATTACTGCTCTTCTGTGGTGCTTATTTGAAAATCCCAAGGAATTTTCGTCTCGTTAGGCAATGCCCAGTAATAAATTTCTTGTCTCCACTCTCCTGCCTGCTTCATCCCATTGTCTCCTTTCCTAATGCACTGCACATCAGGACTGCCATTTTTGGTACAGCTCTAAATTCAGTTCTCTCTTTCTAATTACCACAGTCTCAGGCTCTTAAAAGGAAAATAAAAGGAGCACTCCATTTTACAAAGGGGCAAGCAAACTGGTGCAAAGTGCATCTTAAGAGTGTACTTATCAGCCAGGAATTCCTCATGTCTTTTCTCCCACCATTTTGTCAAAACCATAAAAAAGAAACAAAATGGCAACCACTAATATTCAGATTAATAAAGACCCATATGATTCCCAGCTGTTGACTATAAGTGGCAATCCGTGTGCAGTCTTTTTACCCAATGTGGTTTTCACAATACCCATATTTGTTTCTGCCTCTCAGTCAAGCTCCAAATAGGAACTGGTATGTAGTAGGATCTGTGCAAATAATTTATTGTCTGTCTTACATTTAAGGAACTGCAAAAAGAATGTGAAAAAACAAGGAAGAAGGTTTTTGTCCATTAATCAGGACCTTATAGAGAAAAAGAATGGGGTTTTACTTGTTAATAGTGAACAGCGGTTCATGCTTTTAGATTTCATGACTTTCCATAAGGCACAGGCATTCATATGGTTCTCACATTTTCTGAGAAGTCATGCAGAAGTTAACTTAAGTTTAAGCATTTACCAAAAGCTGCGAGGAATACTGTTTTCTTTGAAAACATTCACTGTTTTCCTCACTGTGCCATCTTTTCAAAACGCATTCTAGGTTTACATAGCCAAACATGTATTAAATATTAATATAACACATTTATATTGGTTCCTGTTTATTTTCTAGGGGAGCATAACAATACGTATTGTGCAGTTTGACAGCGCGAGCTACATTATCTCCAACTACTTTTAAATGCCATCTTCCAGCTTCGTAGGGGTCCGCCTAATTGGGAAACCAAAAGGGGTGAACGCTCCTCTCCTCCCGTGTGCTCCCAGGTCAGCCCCGCCAGCGGATGCCCAGCCCTGCGGGGGCTTCCCACAGTGGGACAATGTCGGGAAGGAGGCAGTGCCAGCCTGCCGGCCACTCTCCCCACTCCACGGGGAGCGGAGGAGGCCTCCGAGCGGCCGTGGGAGCGGGAACGACGTGGACCGCGGGCATCGCATTCCTCCACTCCCCAGCTATCGCGGCGGTCCCAAGGGTGTTGCTGCAGACGGCAGTAACTTAAAACAGCCTCGCTGAGCGCGCTGCTGGCAGCCCCCAGCCTGTGGGAGCATCTTGTACAGCCTCCTTTGAACACCCTCACTCCTGGGTTCAGAGCCAAGCTCGATCTGGCCACACACAAGGTTGGGAGCTCATGGAGGTACGGGCCCGGCTGCTGGTGAAGCAGCGCCTGGGGGAGCCGCGAGGTTGCCTCTCTCGAAAGAATAAAAGTGGTTTGCCTATAGGAGCTTCAGCTGAACAACACTGTTTTGCAAAAGCAACATAAAGGTAAGGTTTCTTGGAGAACAGCTTACAGGAATGGAAAAAAAACTTGTTTTATTTCCTGCAAATCAGGAACACGTGTTTACTAGTTGTTAAAATCGACTTGTGTATTAACTCTTTAAAGTCTAAACATCATCATATATGTGGAAGAAAAAGGGCAACGACGACGACCAATATTTATCATACACTTTCTATGCAAAAGAGCCAGATAATGAAATTTATTGCAGACTACAGATACATTGCTAAAGAGATGTGGTTTCACAATAGTCTTCCTTTGCAAACTATTCCTCCATTGCACAATTTTAAAAATTATGTGAAAATATTCCTATTGAAAGCGAATATGATTTATACTAATCACTCAGAGACAGCTGGAATATGAAGAAAACTTGATGCATTTACTGTTTGAAAAACAAGACACTATATTTATGGACACAAACAGAAATCAGGACAGTGGCCTTTGGGAAAAGACATACAAAAATTTTAAATCAGGGATTGCATTCTCTCCTTCACTAACTATATCATTAAAGCTACAATATGAAACAAAGCATGGTTTTGTATTTGCTTGTTTATTTGGCTGGTTTTATTTAACTATGTTCAGCTGCAGTCACTGATACTTAAAAACTTATAATACACCATTACTGTTGCATTCAACACCAAACAGGTTTTCAATGAGTGTGATGAATTCTACATGCATTTTTTTTAATTATATACTCTGATTGAATCAAAAACTTAAAGACAAAATTCTGGTTGACATTTCTGGCCTGTACTATTGAGCAAGTCCCTTCTGATTGTAGAATCACTGAATACTGCAGGAAAAAGCAGACATTTGTGTCTCTAATGTAATTTCTGCATATGTATCATGGTATAGTGCTAGCAATCATTCTCCATAATAAATTGCTTTAGTAGCTTCTACAAATAAGACAACATTCATAAAATGGCAAAAATGCAGTTCAGTTTAACTTCTGCCTTAGATACGCTGTTGCATCTATGCTGGGTTTAATGCATCAGCCACTTGTTATAGTGTTTGTAGCCATATAACTCAAGGTCCCAAACCGCAAGCCCTCTCAGGATGTGTTCTATCCTTCTTAGAACACTGACAGATGCCAACCAGTCCCACATCAAGTCTACAGCTGCTGCAACCTCAAGAACTTTCTGCCATGCACAGCCAGGCCTAAAGGATACAAGTACATGAGTCCTAAATGCACTAGATTTCTCTCCCACGCTGTTGTTCCAAGATAATATTTAGCTTGATGTGTCACTTCTCTCTTTGCTCTGGGTACACAGACCTGTTGGTACCTGAAGGTGGTGAAGGCTCCTGGGTAAGCCCTGATCCCCACGGGTCAGCCCTGCGCTCGCCGCTGCACACACAGACGCAGTGATGACCTACATGTTTTCAGGTTTTGAACCCATCCAGCCCTTACTTTTCTGTCTCCAGCAGCTAAAGACAACTTAAACTTCCACGTTGCCTAATTGCCAAGGCCAAGTGTGACTCATGAGCAATCTGCTGGTTTGTGGGTTTATATTTGGCAATCGAGCCACTTCAATGAGCTTACACCGTCCCACCAGCTCCCACGTCCACCCCTGTTTCTTTCAAGGCAGTCCAGACCTGGTTCATGACAGAGCCACAGACACAATTGTGCCAGCACAACATGGGCGCCTTCTCTTTTGGCATCTCAGCACTTGGGAAGATTTTTCAAGAGCGCTCGTGTCCCATTTTAAGCTCTAAAATTCAGTAGCCAGGTATTGTAAAACAAGAAGCATCCAGCATCTCTTCTGAAAATGTAGATCATTGAAGACCTAAAATCCCAACAGTAGTGTGAAGCACCTTGGAAACTGACTGGCTGAGAAGAACAAAGGCAAGTTACCAAGAGAGCGCTTATATGGTGATGAAGTGTACAATGTTTTTCACATCTGCCCTTTGGGGTGGGCCTGGTGCTTCATGGCTGACACGGCCATGGGTAATACGTGGGGTGAAGACGGAATTAACTGACTGCTCATGACAAAACAGCAGCCTCTGAAAGGTCTGAATCTTTCATGAAGATAAAATGGAAGAATTGTAGAAACAAGTGACAGATAAAGAGATGTCTTTGGGGCAAAATTTTGGTTAAATCTTTAACCAAAGTAACATTCAAGACAAATGTTCCCCCAAAACAGTAAAGAGAAGTAACTATAGCCCAGGGCTGTCATTGGCCTTTCCCTTGAAAGCATCCTAATACAGTTCCAGCTTAACCGGCTCGTGTCTAAACATCTATCTGTTTGCCATAGACAAAAAAAAAAAAAAAATCAAGTAAAAATGTTGATTTAATTATATTGGCCTGTTCTGGTGGTATAAAAACTTCTATGAATACCCAGAACAATGTGTGAGTGGGGAGTGTGTCCCTTGTAAGTACTGAAGTTAAAATGTTTCTGTTGGCTTCCAGTTCTGGAGAGATGGTGACTTTTAACTCTAAGCACATGCTCGATTCCTCTGCGGTGAAGGGATGGGATTACTCATGGGCTGAATGTTGATTTCTGGATATTGAAATATAGCACGTACAAAAATGGAAGAGATAACTGTGGCAGTGGAGGCTTCACAATGTCAACTGCATCAGCCAGCATTTTGGGATGGTTGCAAAAGGCAGGTGATTGCTTACTAAATATGGTCATTACATATGCATATGGCTCTAAATATTGAAAATGAGTCATTTATCTCCTGCCACTGATTTAACTGAGGTTTATTCTGATACCAGTCCATAAAACACTAATAGTCTGAAATTTTCCAGCGTAATCGCCACAGAAGTTTTAGGCTCAACTAAAATATAGACCTCCTATGACAATAAATACCTGGATAAGCATTTGGTACTGTATTGAAGAGGCATACTCACAACATGAGCTACATAAACTCATTCTCTAAATGGGAATATTTTAAGAGATATCAAGTACAGATGTTTCAAAGTAGAATTTAAGGTCTCCCTGGGTGTCCCCAACTGGTGATCACTCTATTATAAGCTTAACTCTTCACAGACAGAGTTCAGATTTCAGCTTACCTGCCCAACTTTGCATCAAGAACGAATAACTGTTATGTTTCAACAGTTCTTTGCACCCACTACCTAATACAAACCATGAACAGCTGCAATTTCACTGCCCAATCCTTTCTTATACCCTTACAACATTTGTTCTGTTAATGTAGGTTAATTCTGCAAATAACACTTCTGTAAATTGTTCTTGCAAACTGCTACATCATTTATGTAAGGACTTCTGTGAACTTTGAAAAATTAATGCCTTTAATTTTGGTTGATGGCAACATCAGCAGAGCTCTGTAAATTGCACTTTAATGAGATTTTGCTACAGGGGATAATCTGCTACTGACAGAGTAACATCTTGAAAACATCTGTAGACCTATAATTTTTCTATGACGATTAGATCCCACCACAAGAGTCCAAATACAGTGCAGAAATAAAGGAAAAAATGTAAAGTCCTAAATGAATATCCAACCTGTTCTTTAAAAAGAAGCACGCAATGAAAAGTTTCACGCGCTGAAAATAAATCAATTTTTCTGACTAATTAACATTTAGCTTTATTTAATTAAGAAAGACTATTACTGTCTTCACTGCTGTGCATCTGTATATAATGAAGCAAACAGCAGTAGGTATAAGATACCACAGAGGGATATGCCCAAGTAACCCAGCACTATAGGTGCAAAGGAACGTCTATTATTGTTAAGTAACTGACATCAGAGCCTCTCTTTAATGTTGTCATAAATAAAAGAAAGATTTTCACAGATGCTTTCGCATATGGTTTCTTATTTGTCTCTGATGGAGACTGGGAGTTAGATTAGATGCCAAAATTAAATGATTTAAACAGACAGCTGCATAATGCAAACTACTAAATAACACCTTTTGAACACTTTCTATTTATAGTAAGTTCTAACTCACAGAAGGATGACAAATCTCATTTTGCTTATACCACTGTAGGTTGTTGCTATAAAGGCATTGCTTTTACAACACTGAAGCTTCAAGGTACACTGCAGTCTATTTGGAAGTGCAAAGCGAGCAGGATTATCATGGCAAACAGGAGTGGAAAGCTCAGAATCCAAGATTAACTTTAATAGATTAACTTAATCGTTGAAATATGCAGTTCGTGATTATCTGTAATAGAGCTAACCGGGATGAATTGAAAAGGCAGGTAGAGAGAGGACTTCAATGCAAACCACTGGAGAATTTTGAGTCTGTCATCATCCAAGTTCAAGTGAAGTGATGGACATCAGAGAAGGCACTTAATGCCTAAACGATAATCTATCATTTACAAGCACTAAGGTATTATATCTTGGGGATAAAACTTTGCATTAAAAATACTGTATTTGGTGCAAGAAAAAATGCAGGTGTGTGAGTACTGGCTATATAGCTATGTCAGTGTATTCAAGCAGACATGGGTAAGCAACATCCAAGCATGATAAGAACGCAGAAAAAAATAAAAACAAACCAACCCTATGTGTTCAGAACATTGTGTTCAAGAACTTGTGTCAAAGAAGGCCTGCAGCATTTCAGGAGACATATTCTTTGATAGTATAACCATGCCTTGAATTGTTTTTCCATGTCCTATACAATCATAAAACAGAGGAAGTAACAGTTCACAAGTATGGAGTCTGCATGAAGTTATTCTGAAAGGAATAGGAACTGCCAAATCCTACCGGGATCAGAAATCTACACCTGAAAGCAGTTAACACTGGCTGTTTCCAGCAAAATGGAAGGCACTAGCTAGTGGACAATTCTGAAACGTTCTGTCAAAACGGAGGATTTTTCCTACCACCTATTCACCAGTAGAGGCACCATGTGCAGAAACACAAAGATGAAGAGGCATCATTTGCAAGATACATTTATAGGTTTCTACATAGTCTATCCTATCCGCCATGAAAGTCAGAGAAGCAGCATTTAATCCCTGTGGCAGGAGCTGGGAGTCACGCAGTAGGTGATGCTCTCGTCTTCGGGCCCCTCCTGCCTGCCCACCACTGCCTGGGCTGCCTGCACAACAGCCTCCACCATAGCCACCACGGTGTAGCTCCACATGGTCCTCAGTGTGTCGCCCAGCTTCCACTCTTGTGCAGCCCTGGGCCTTTTCCTTTTGTACCGAAATGAGAATATGTTAATTTTATCTCCTGTTGCCTCTTCTTAGGGATTTGTGAGTCACAGGCTAGATCACTTTTCCACAGAGTTCAGCTCTCAAGGTTTTGAGTAGAGCTACCAGGGCACATACAGCCCTCACTCCTTCCCTCACACAGGCACAGCCCAAAATTTGCATCCCTCTTTGCGCCCAGCATAAGCAACTAATGAAGATTAGGGATACTATCATCCCTCCTCCACCACTTTAGCCTTGCTATGGCTCCACACCGGTGTCACCTGACACTAAGGGGACAACCCAAAAATCAGATAATGTCCAAACCCACCTACCCTTCTCCCACCCTGATAAAGTGAGTAGGACATGAAAAACCAACTTCAGCTGTTACAATTCCAGTTTTACAGCCACAGAAAATGAACCAGGAGGTATGCATTTTGTCACAGAAAGAGAGTAAGGATGCCAACACTCCCAGTCCCAAGAACAGTTAAGTGGATTATGCTGCCTCTTTATAGCTTGGTCTCATACTGCACGCTATATTTGTCAGTACCATATGGTATTCATCCATTTTCCTTTTTCTAGACCATCCTTTTACTAGCTAGCATCATAGAGTTGATACCATTAAGAAACTAACATCTAGTGGTGACAGTATTAGCCTGTAGCATGGTACTGTATAAATAGAGGTAATGAGAACTTTACTGTAATGTTTATAAGACCCTTTAGATACCCAAAGTGCCTTTCATATATTCAAATAAGTAATGACAACACAATGTGATCCCCATTCTCCAGAGAAGAAGCAGGCCTGTGTTTCCATTTAGAATTTCCCAATTCCCTTTGCTTCACTTCTAACAGCTTAAGTCTGCTATAAGTAGCTCCAGGGAAAAACTTTCAAGCAGCATGTGTTTTATTAACTACATTTTGTAGGAATTAATATAATTAAAATAGTGTATTTTATGTAAATGCCAGCTGAATTACAAAAGATACCATTAGCAAAGATTTGAGCCTAAAGAAAATATATTTCCAGCAATCTCAGTTATTCTACAGTCTCAGTGTAACTAAAGCTCTGAAAGGGACTCAAAATGTGGATAGATGTAGATGTACTTACCACTATGAAACATTTGGAAAAGACTCATTTCAGTTTGAAATATGGAGCACTGAGACATCACAATGGTCTTCAGAAGTAACCACTTAGAGGCTTCCCTTATTTACAGCTCTCTTGACTGGGAGAAGCCTCCTTGTCTCTCTCTCCACTAAAATGCTAACGCAATGAGTGGAGCACCAGCTTTCCAAGTCTTACTGTGCTGTACTATAAATGATGAAGCTACAGAGGGAAGTGAAGCTTTGGCTGACATCCTTGATAGGAAGATCATTAAAGCCTACGTGCCTCTTTTCCCACCAAAACTCTGAGGAAGTTCTCAACAAGTAGTCATGTAAATTTAAAGCAACTGGGGCAGTCTTATTTTACATGTCAAATGTGAGGAGCATAATCAGAAGTTAGCACATGAAAAGCCACCAAGCAAGCTAAAATTTAGCATCAAACAGGACTGAGCACTTGGAGAGCTCCAGCAAACTTTCTGTACTGCTGTTTCTGTGGCACCATGTCCCATGGATGAGAAGAGCTCTGCAGGCCCCTGCCTTGAGGGACCAAGCAGCCCTTCACTGACACTGCCAGAGTGCTGCTGCATTCAGAGGGCTCCCTCCTGCCTTGCTGCAGCTCTAAAACCAAGTGTCCTGGAAGAATCTGTTTGGTTTTATGCTATGCTATTCAAGGATTGATCCACAGTAGGCAAAAAACAGCTCTGTGTGTGAAAAAGCTTTAAATGTCCTTTGCATCACCCTGTGCAAAGCAAGAGAAGCTTTTCAGTACTGTCCAGTTCACTTTATGTTGCTTCATGTCTCATTACCTCAAGCAGAATAATGATTAATATCAAAATAGAGTCCACTAAGAGTGATAGATTAGTAAATGGCTGTCATTCTTGTGCAAAAAATATTTTTATGAATGTATGCACTTTTTACGATCAAATGCACTCTTTATTAAGACTCTGTCACTACTGCTATTGGCATTATATTCTGTGAGTGCTTTGCTACTATGTGCTACAGCTCACTGGGTCTCAAAACTGTTAAGTTCAAAGCCACTAGAACAGGAACTATATGGCAAAGACAGCAAAAGTCAGGTATTGACCCATGAGTGTTTACCTGACTTCTGAAGTGATTTTCAGATTAAAAATCCAAAGAATCCACTGCTGAGGAAAAAAGGTCAACAGTATCATGAATATCAGAAGCACCATCTTGTAAGGCTGAGTTATTAATAAAAACAGATGCAGTATGAAGCACAACTAAAATGTTTGAATAGCTGTAAGTAAATCAACTTGGGTAAACTGACCAGAAATAGCAACTAATAATGCTAACATTTCTATTTTTGAGCATATCAAGTAACTGAACAATCTAATACACCCTAAAATACAATAAGAATGCAGTAAGAAAATGTGAGTGTAAATAACATGTTCATATTACCATTGACAATAGGAAAACAAATAGAAGGTGTCTACTGAAAGGGAGGGAGGAGAATCTATTTGAAATATTGTTAGTGTCTAAACACCTAAATCTTAAAAACAGTTGCATTTTCAGGAACTTTCCTAAAAAAGAAACAATTGAAAATAAATTGCATTGGAACTAGAAAAAACATTCCCAATGTCAGCCAATATTACTATCTGGTAATAAAGATATAAAGGTCAAAAAATGTCAGCTAACTTTCCCGAGTCAGAGACTGTGAATTTCAACCACTGAACAAGCTTATTTTCAAGGACAAAGATCAGTATACAATTGATTGCCGTATTATCCACAACCCAGAGAATCTGGTTGTCTTCGCTAACAATAAGCCAGGAAGATAAACTTTATACTTCACTGAAGGCAAAAAAAAAAAAAAAAACCACTAGAATTAATAATTCCTGGCTGACCTTGAAGATACCGCTTAGATTAGGCAGGGAAGAACAGCTCTGACATTGAAATTTAGTTGAAAATGGTCAAACCAAACAAAAAGGGTCCCTTTGTATTTCTGACAGCTAGACCATATGCAAATGAAAATCAAATACTTTTTCCTGCCCTATGAATGTTTGTCAAGTGGCTGGGTAAAATCTAGGCAGCTCAGCCTTACCAGGAAAACAGATGTTGCCTCATCTGGTTTGATGCTCATATGGATGTTGAAGTCTCTAAGGCTAATAGTACAGTTCCAACAGTAGCTCTGACAGAGTTTCAATGAATACATTTGTGATATATTTCATACACTCTGATAGTCTATACACCCTTGTAACTACAAACTTTGATCCTTCCCTGGAAGTACAGGAAACACCTGGACAGTCTAATAAACTCTGCTGCACAGTTGGCCACTTTGTGCATTGCAACCAAATTGTAACCAGGTCTCAGAAATATGAGATGTGGATCTCCATTTCCTCTGTATCGCAGTCATCGATGCAATACTTTCCATGCAAAAGTGAGCCCTTGGGGAGGATAGTGGTGGGAGAAGAGACTCAAAACAGATGAAAGAGTGCCAGTAAACCTAAATGCATTTCGATATAATGTGTTTCTCTTCAAGCAAAAGGATGTTGTCCTTTCTCCTGTATGCCTCCTTTGCTGAGCACAGATGTATTATCTGAGCTCTTTCTGCTCTCTCTCGTCCTTTACTCATTCCCAGGCATAAATATCACACTTTCCACATTTCCTTCAGATCGGCAGTCTCAGTCCAGAAATTGTGAGCACAAGGTATTTGGACCAGTGGTGACTGTGACCAATATAGGACAGCTGGCTTTCCTCACCGCTGCCACATAACAGTTCTCTTTTCAGTGACTCTGGTTATCAGTCAAAACCAGCACTTCAGTACTCACAGTGTAACTCAGAGAGAAAAACAATTTAAGGTTTAGGAAGATAATTTCTTGACATCAGTCCTTGACCCCCACCGATGTTAAGACACAACTTTATTACGCTGTTTATCATGGAAGACTTATGTTGGCTTAATATTTGTATACCAATAGGGTGGTTTAGCATGTCAGCTTCCTGAAAAACTAACTTGCTGTGTTTATGATTACTGTTATTGCAATTTTAACATCTTTGCATTCCTTCCTCTTTATCTCTTTTCTTTCATTTGTATACTGAGTTAAACAGATCGAGCAGTGATGCAAATGTCTCCCTTGGTTTCTACTGGTATTCTTCAATCCTAAGCAGAAGAGACTTACCTAGTAAGGAAAAGAAGTCTCACCTCCATCCTTTCTCTTCATTTTGTATATAAAAGTTACCACCCTGACAGATAGGCACACCAACCTTATCTCAAAAGCATACTTCGGGGTTTTTTTTTGTCATTCTGACTTTCCTGCATTCCTTGTCATCCTCATCTGCTCAGAGTCTGACGTGTTAGCTGTTTGCTAAGTGCCACACACAAGCGGTATGCTACAGATGTAACAGCAGATAATGGTCCCTAATATGGGAAACTAAGCTTAACCACACCTAAGCTGCTCATCATAATCTTGTCAAAGGTTTTGCAGTACCTTACTTGAAAGTGATGTTAGAGCTAATGGATGCTCGTTGCATGATTATTCCTCCTTTATTTAAGAATGAGCACTATATTTGCTCTTTTCCAGACTTTCAGCTTTGCCCAAGGTCCTTTTGACTTTTCTGCTGAATGATGGTTGCATAGGGAGGTTGTTAGATAGGTCTCAATTTAGGAAATGCACTGAGGCACATGTTTTCATTCTTCTCTCCTCAAGAATAGATATGCTTTGCTCAATCAGCACATCTCCTGCTTATCTTACAGCATGCATAAATTGGATTGGCTGATGGGTGTAGATTAAAATTTGGCATGGATTTCATTACATATTCTTTACCTCCAGCTATTTTTATTAGCTTCCCTTTCTCTTGTTTGCACAGGCTTAAATCCTTTTTGCTGGTGCTCTTTTAAAACATTTTTTTAAGTTCTGTTTCTCTCCCTTATCGGAGTTGCTATCATTCTCCTCCTCTCTTACAATTTGTATACTCAGTAGGGCAGACCAAATAAATTAATAAAACAAGTTCTTGTTTCCAAGAAACAACTGTCGTGTAGATGCAATTATAGTAGAATAGCTCTTCACTTCCCATAAATAGCATTAAAAATAAAAAAAATCTAAATAACAAAATGCTTTTTCAAGAAGTTTTCCAGCAAATTAAAAAGATTTTATGTACCTACAAATTCTAATCAAAGTAGCAATTAAAAATCCATTTTTTAAAACTCAATTAAAAATCCAGCTTTTCTCTGGAGTAAGTAGATGTAAGTTTGCTTGAGTGTAATACACACTGCATCCATTTGACAAGAGGGGGAGAAAAACAGGCTTGAGTTGTGGGTTGTTTTTTTATTTTAAGTGCAGATCAGCATCAATGTTTTTTATGTTCCTATATTTTGCTTTAGCATCAGTAAAATTTTACACTGAATTCAGGTCTGGTTCTCAAAATTTTATTTTTAGCTCTGAACAATTTTGCAAAGTTCTATATGCAATGTAATTTCCTTGAAATTTTTATACAACTAAAAATACCATACTTCAAAATGTGTGTAATATAAATAAGTTATAGTACTACTTCACAGCAGATGGATAAAATTAATCAAAGCTTATAATTAGAAATTATTTCATAAGGAAATGTTCCCATATTCCTTTTAACTGGGACCTAAGAGAAGATATTTAAGCGAACAATGAACTCCTCGCAGTTAAACCTGACAAAGCTTCTGCTTTAGCAATTATGCCATTTTCAAACCTTTGATTTAAGGCAGTTTATCAAAGCTGGCTGCATGTCTTAATTGAACTTGCCATTTCAATGTAAGAGTTTGCATCCTCTAGTTTGCTTGCAACATGTTTTCAATAGACATGCAAAAGGGAGAGCTAAGCATATTTTACTATTAATGAAAAAATGTTTCTAAATGTACGTGGCATCCTCCCTCACCTGATAACAAGCCGCAAATTTAAGGCTTTGGTTCTTGTTTTTCCACTCACTGCTGATTGAATTATGTTTAGAATATATTTTTTTAAACATATTTAGAGACATGGTATTTTTTCTGATCAAACTAAGGTGTCTCTTCTCTATTCTTACTACTGCCAAGCGTGTGATTTACACACAGTTTAATTATTCAGATGTTTATTATGTTCTACATAATGAAATTTGGACCCTCATATTTTCTTCCTACATGCTCAGTGCAGGCTGCAATTATAGCCACAGATATCTGTTTATTTGATGAATTTTGCTTCTTCTGCATAGTTTGATAAATATGGAAATAAGTCAAAACCTACTTTATATACAGTAATTAAAGTGAAAAATCTAGTCATGATGCAAATCCTTAATTGGACTCCAGGAGAGATATGCAGAATTTCTCTTTAATAATATGGGATGACTGGGGACAGAAAAACAAAGCACACTAAAATATGGTTTAGAAGCACAATTAATCACAAAATAGAAAACAACCAATTTAGCATAGCTCATTCAGTGACTCTCAAGGCTCAGGTAATGTTCTTTTAATCATCTGGCTCTAATATTAAGGTTGTGTCATGTGCAGCTGAAATAAAACACAATATATGTGCTGATCTTCGGTGTGAAACATGTTCTCTGGACTAATTTGTAAACACAGCCTTTTCACACTAAAATGCTCAGTCTACTTAATGACATGTAAGTGAATGATCAAAGCAATGTAAAATGGTTTTTAACTATTATTATTTAATGTATTAATTCAGTAGCAGAAAGAAACCCTCTTGCAGTTGGTTGCAGGGAATATGTTTTTGTTGGCTATATATAATTCATTTTGTTTTTTCATTTTATTAAGACAAAGTCATTATTTTGGTCAATGATGTTCCAGAGAAGAATATACTTGTTAAGTGGTATTAAATTGACAAGTTACAGCACAGAGCAGGTGGGGCTGGGATACAAGTCTTCAGGAAAGATAAGTCTGTACAAGCTAAAGAAATGAATGTTTTCTTTCCAAGCTCTGAACATATATTGCTCTAATCAGCTAAAATTAACCATCACTGTCACTTAATTTGATTGTAAAAATAATATTCTCCATATAGCTTCGAGTAATATCCCATTAGGGGAATATGATCACGCTCTAATCAGAAGGTGTTGGATTTATTGTGCTAGTTTGTTTAAACTACAAGTATAATTAATCTCCTTTTGCACTTCTCCTAAATAAGAAACACCAGAATGACACTTTTGTCTTCAAATGGATTAGAGACATTGAGTAGGAGCCAGAGGTCATCCCCCCACACTGCCATAATTATTGAAGCAAGTATCTGCTTCAAAACCTGAAGCATTTTGTCGAGCGTTCAGCCTGCCTGACCCGGCGACGGCCGCGGACCGCAACGGAGGCTCTGTGGCTCAGACATGACCAGGAGGACCACTCTTCTGTTACCCAGATGTGCCCATTGGTAGAGACCATGACTGCAAGCTTCCATGCTGAGAGCAGCTGAAATTAGAGAGGCTTGATGTCCAGTATTCAAAATCACTGTTAAAACTCTTTCTAAGTCGGAATCCCAACTGTCTTTGACAGATAAAAGGAGTCCTATGCAATCTAGTTTCAATGTAGTCTACTCTTGACCACCCTGAGATGACCTGGCACCTCTTCATGCACCTGCCGTAAAACTTAAAGGCTTCAGAAATTCTTTTCTTTGAAGTGTCCTAATAATAACAGTCTAACCTTTGATGTTTCTTCCTGTACCACATGCTTGAACTTCTTATAATCTAAAGTGTATAACCTTCAATTGCTACACACAAACCCGTTGCACATCTTGAGAACACAACACTATAAACCTAATGCAAACTGTAGTAATGATGTTTTTATTTCATTTGTATTTAGCGCTTTATTTATATAGCATCATAAACCTAAATGCTTAACACACCAATTGGGCATTAACGATCTGGGCTGATTAGCATGGAGCAGAATTCACACGCCGCAGCCCAAAGACAGAAGAAATAAACAAACTCATGCAAAATAAACTTTGTGTGCAAATATGATATTTTAGGAGAAGATCCTTTTCTCACCAAAAATCAGAAAGAAATTCTGTTTCCAATGGCTTGAGATCGCATTCAGGGAGTATTTTCTGAATATGTAAAAATTACTAGACCACGAAGAAGTCAGGGAAAGTTATTTTTAAGAACCATTCCTAGCCTGATCATTACCTCAGGTTTCTGTAAGTTTTTACAGAGCCCTCTGAGAATGTCTGTCCAGCTCTGTTTTATGTTACTTCACAGATTTTTAATATTCAATAGTCCTTATCCAGTGCAAATGTTTAGATCTAAAAAGAATTGTTTCTAGTATCTATTTTTAACTTATACATCGGGGATGAATTTTATCCAAGATGTATCATTTATATAGCTCTGGGGAGAGAGAAAACACATCCTCCATGTAGCCCCAGCCCTGCAAAGGCTCATGAACATGCTGAATTTCCCTTGCTGTAAGCCATTCTGCTGAAATTGTGAGCATCTGCAGAGTGCTGCTCCAGCATTATTTAAATTCTTGCCTTTCCTGTTAATCACTCTTTTGGGTGGCCATTTCCAGCTGACTGTTTTTCACCTTACAGTTTTCCAAAACCTCAGGGCATTAGGTCTAAGTCTTGCCCTCTGGTCAGAATTTTTTATAAAGATTGCTTTTGAGAACAGTGAACTTTGGAGGAAAACTATTTAAGCAGCAATTATTATTCACATTTTAGGGTAATGTGTTTTGTCCAGTTACTCAGAAGAATGGAAAGGTTCTTTTTTTCTTCATAACTAAGGTTAAGCTGGACACTTACAAAGAAATAATCCTCACTGAAGAGAAAAGCCCTTCTGAGCAGACCAGTGAAAACAGTTCAGTCCAAACTCCCCACATGCATCAGGAAGGAGAACTCATGGTCCTGGTCTTCTCTTCAGTTTCAGTTTTGTTATCAGATGTTTGCAGTAGATCAGTACTGAGCTCAATTTAGCTGTCCAAGGTTCAGTCCCATTGGCTCCCACTGCAAGATTAGAATCCAAATTTGTAAATCATCAGAATGAAGCAGTTACAGCAATGTAACTGGTCAAATAGCTACAATAGAATGGGAAAACCTTTGGATAAGGATGACAAGTATGAACAAAACTCAGTAACAGCCTCTAGGCATGGGCGGGTTAAATAAACTGAGCTTCCTGGAACTGGGAAAACAAAAAAAAACTTAAATGACTAACGGAGACATAGTAAAGCTCCATAATATCAAGAATGATGTGGTCAGGATAGATGAGGAATGACCACTGACTCTCTAGAAGAGTTGAGGGGCCATCAGATGAAACTTGTAAATGTCAATTTCAGAAGAAAAATAGGGCATTCTGGCTCTACAGCGTGTAGTTAAGGTAAGGAACTCTTTTCACTGGGAGACACTGGGACGGCCAAAAATCTATATGGATTCAAAAAGCATCTGGAGAAATTAATGGAGAAGAAACTCAACAGGGCTAGTAAACAGAAACATGGCATCTCTACAGGAGGAAATCCCACAAGAAGCTTGGAGTGTGATTCTGAGAACTACTACACAGTTGCTCTTGTATTCTTCCCTACTCATCTGTTGAAGGCTATGGTCAAGCACAGGATATTGGGTTAGATGGACCTTTCGCCTGGCTGTTGTGGTTTAACCCCAGCCAGCCACTAAGCACCACACAGCTGCTCACTCACTTCCCCCCACCCAGGAGGATGGAGGAGAGAGTCAGAATGAAAAAGGTAAAACTTGTGGGTTGACATAAGAACTGTTTAATAGAACAGAAAGGAAGAAACTAATAATAATAGTAATAACAATTATAAAATGACAATAATAATAAGAGGATTGGAAAATACAAAACAAGTGATGCACAATGCAATTGCTCACCACTCACTGACCGATGCCCAGTTGATTCCCGAGCAGTGATCCCCGCCAGGCCAGCTCCCCCCAGTTTATATACTGGGCATGTGACATCACATGGTATGGAATACCCCTTTGGCCAGTTTGGGTCAGCTGTCCTGGCTGTGTCCCCTCCCAACTTCTCATGCTGCTCCAGCCTTCTTGCTGGCTGGGCATGAGAAGCTGAAAAATCCTTGACTTAGTCTAAACACTACTTAGCAATAACTGAAAACATCAGTGTGTTATCAACATTCTTCTCATACTGAATCCAAGACATAACACTATACCATCTACTAGAAAGAAAATTAACTCTATCCCAGCCGAAACCAGGAGACTGGGCCAGTGCAGACACTCCTGCAGAAGAAAACTGTACAGCAGTCTGACTCATTTCAATGTCTTCAACAATAAAGCAAGAGATGTAGATCATTATGAGACTGAGACAAATCTGAAGAAATAGCATATTGATATACACAGAAAAAATTGACATTGGGTTTCTCAAAGACAATATTAATATAGTGATGGAACCAGGCAGTCCACCTAAACATCTAGTTCAAAGTCTCCTACCTGGTTAAAACCCACCTGGAGGCAAAGAAAAGGTGGTAAACCTCGGGTTATTCATATAATTTTGTCACATTTGTCTGACTTTTAAATCACTAAGAAGGCTCTTAAATGCATGTTCCTAAAGCAGAGTGAAAGTGTCAGCATTTGGCTATACGGTACACACTTTTGACCCAGCCTCCAAAGCATTTCCCAGGTTTGCTCTGTTTTTTCTTCACTGGTGATGCTTTTCTACTGTCGGAGGCTCCCAGAACTCAGTGTGGTATTGCAGGCACCATTTCACATAATAAAGGCATTAGCACCTCCTTGGTTTCTAAAAAGATCTCTCTCCAGCCTGAAACTACTTTTACCGCTGTATCACTTTACAAGCTCTTTTCTAATTTGCTACCGCCTATAATTCTAGGTATTTTTCAGTCTGACTGCTTTGTAAGTATCTCCTTCCATTATGTAAAGTGGTTTCTTTTCAGATTCTAGATTGTAGAGCTACTCAAAGTGAACAAAATTTTTTCACTCATATCTTTCATTATCATGTTGCACTTAAACCATTTCTTATGGGAACTTAATAATGTTCTGTAGTTGATTAGAGTTTAAAAGGTCTACATTCTTCTTTCAAATATGTACAAAAAGCTCCTATTGACTGACTTCAATTAACCAAATTTATTTCAATTCAACAGTCTAAATTCATTCTTCGTCTAACTCTATTGAAGTCGTGAGCCAAATATTGTGTGACACAGCTGAATTTCACATCCAAACCCAAAGCAATATTTCAATGTTGTCCATTACACAGATAAACAAAAGGGGAATACTTGACACTGAAAAAAGAGTGAAACACATACCCTGACCTATATAGAAGTTTAGACTTGATTAGGTTGCTCCTTACATCATATAACTATAAAAGTTCTACTCCTAGACTTAGTGATTAGCACTGTGAAGTCCTGGAGTGGAGTCGTATCAACAATAAGTCTCCCTTAGGCTTCAGCAGAGGTCAGGGTTTCCCTACACATCTGCAGAATAACAGCATTGTGTTTATTTAAAGAAACTCAAAAATAAAAATAAAGCAATTAGGAAGCTTTCCAAGAGCAAACAAGTTGAGCAGGAAGAGAAAAAAAAAATCAAAGAAAACAGGAAGCAAGGCAAAACTGTGAGTATTTACATTTTCTACATATGGAGTTTGGAAATCCAGGTGGTTTCTGTTTTGTTCCTATTTGCTTCAGATATTGAAATATCCAGATGTCAGTACAAAAATATACTTGAGAACTATAGCATTTTAAAAGAAATTGTAAGTCATGCTCTGTCTATTCTACCCTTTAACTGACACTTTGTCACAAGCATAATCAGTTAATACAGTAGTAGAAATAATTTGGGGTTTTTTACACTTTTGCTATTACAATTTCCAAGGTTCAGCCTAACTTATAATGGAAGTCAGCTTGTTGAGCCAGTGACTTCAGAGGGGTTTGGATTAGCTCCAAGTTAGGATGCACTTTTTTTTTGTAATACAGCCAGTATATCTATATGAACGAATATGCCCTCTCTCTCGGCTGACTGGCCGATTGACCTACTTTGGGACAAGAATAGCTGTTGTAGGTAAACCCAAAGTTTATCAGCTGAAGTATCCTATTCCAACAGTGGCTGAGGGTGGATGCCTGGGGAGGGAGGCTGAGCACACTGGGAGACAAGTGGGAATACTCTCAATTTCAGCCATTTGTTGCACAGAGACTTCCTGAACCACTTCCTGAACACTGAAACCGGTGCTTCTAGCTCTCAATAGTGTTTTCTTCTATTAAAATGTCCAATCAGTTGTTCAACTCGTATAACATCTTAGCATCCTGTGGCAAAAAGTTTCACAACTTAACTACATACTGTGTGGAAAAGTATTTCCTTCAGGTAATTTTGAACTATCAGCTGACATCACTTGAGCTCTTCCATTCTTGGATGTTATAATAACATAGCGAATAAATGTTAAGGTATTTTAATAGCTGGTACTTGGTGATTTTATATGTATTTTCTCTTCTATAAAGGTGCCACCATATGTCAATTAGTTTTTAAAATTCCAGACATACAGATAATATGCAATTGATAATATTGTAGTGATTAAATAAGCTGAATTAGACCATGAAGCACAGTATCAGGCAGTCAAGAAGTTGAAAGGAACTGACATTCCTGTTTTAAACACTGGATTATACTAAAATCATCAAGTATTACTCTCAACACAACACTGAAGAGGAAAAGCAATACTTCTTCAGAGGTAGTTCTGGGTTCAGGAGCCAAGAAACACCACCCAAGCAATATCATTTCCAACACAGGTGTCTGATGAACACAGAGACTCACCTCCTCTGCTCATAGCAACCAATCTTGTTCAGAAATCAGGCAGCCTGTCTTAATATTTCAATGGCTTGAAGTTGTTCCACCAGGTCATGTTGAACTACTCTAATGCCACAATGGCAAAACTATTAGGTGCATAGATGTAAATAGGCAAATAGTTGTTATAACTATAAAAGCAAAAAGAAAATTACATCCTTCCTCTGCCAAGCAGATATGAAAAACAGTCTCAGCTACTACACTACTAGCCTTTTATGACAAAAACCTATTACCTAACAAGTGCCTCCTGCTGAGAGACAAAAACAGCAGTGTTCATATTTTAAAGATTTTAAAAAAAAAAAAAAGTTTTTTTTCAGCAATTCTTATGATTTGTATTCTTTTATATTTCTGTTACAGACTAGTCTTGGTTGAGAGGTGATATAAGTTGAAGTCGCTACAAGATTCAGTAGCAACCTTTGCTACCACCAAGCATAAGGTTTGGGGAACACAATGGGACCCACAGCACTGACTAATGGGGTCATCCGAGATTTCATCTCCCAAGTCGTCTCATTTGCCCTAACCTAGGCATATCATTTCAGTCTTGTTCAGGTATGTTGGTGCCAAGCCAAATGAACTAAAACTCATCAGTGCCAGCAACAAATAAAAGAGCGCTATATGCTATCTGTATACTAAAACTATAATGACATCTGCTTCCGTGCTAATCCTTCTAATACCTTCATACATTCATTAAGCAAAAGGGCACTATGAAGGAAACAGAACTGTCTACAGAAGTCAAGATTAGTCTCACTGAAGCTTCTTGAAGACAATGCTTGAACATGTTTTCACACAAACAATAAACAGTGATGATTTACAATTTCTTGGAAGAATTGAACAAATCCCTTCACAGGCAATGGAAGTGCTTTCCCTGGCCAGTCAGAGGAAATATTCAGAATAGGTTCTTCGTCCCAAAAGAAGGAGTATATTAAAGTCTAAAAAATTAAAATACTAATTGTCTTTCCCCATGCCTTTCCACAGCAAAAAAGTTATTCCAAACAAACATTAAGAACAATGATGTTTCTCACAGAACCCTTTTATAAGCAGGCATAGATCATCTCCTTGCTTTTGAATTTAATATTCAAGCAGAAAGAGGTCATCATTTGCATGAAATAATGCAATTGTCTGAAAATTAAAAAGTAGGCATTAAGTTAATATGTTCCATCTTAGAATATATTTGCATATGACTATGTCAGGTATTTTTATCAAAATAAAATCAGTCCCAAGACCACAAATGAAGATGTTGGTCATGACTGTCACAAAAAAGCCTCATCTTTAGGACTCAGCTCAGTGGGGGAACGAATGTGCTGATAGCTTAGAGAATGGTAGATTGCTGAGCTCTGTATTTGTGGTATGAGCTCATTCAACTGTACGTACAAAAGGTAAAAGTTTATGGTAGTTCCTGGGTGATTTTTATTTACTTGGAGGGGAGGAGACATTTCATCCACTAACTAAAGAGGTCTACAAAGTATTGTTATTATTCTCAGAAGCATGTACTTGAATGGATATTTTTATCTTTTCATTATTATTATTATAAATTAAGACCTTAGAGGAGAACTTTAATGGGCTATTTCTGTCTGCTTTACAGGAGGTGACAGTAAACCAAAGGTACGTAAAATAAAGATTGCAGAATGCAGTAATTTTGATTAAAGCTTTGATGAGTTGCTCAGCCGATGTGGGAAACCCAGACCATGAAGATCTGCCAGGCTTTATTAAAAATCCATACAAAACAGTTTGTATTAAGCTCTCGGTGTCTTAGACTCAAAACAAAAATGAGTTTAACAGTTTTCTTGTCCATTGTGAAACCAGTGTTAAAATAGAGAAAAATCTCCAATCCACAAAGGCAGCATGACAGAACTGAGCATATCTGGGTGTGCTGCATTCCTAGAGCACCTGGAGTACTTCAGAACTCTATTATGCAGAATTTATGGAAAAAGACTCCTTTTTAGAAAAATAAATATTTTTCTATTGACAAAGAACACCACAAATGCTTCTTTAAAGCAAAGGAAGTAATTTTATTGGGCATAAACTGGCTTTCCTGCAACCATAGTCTTAATTACTTTCCTGAATAACTGCGACTCCCTTCTGGGACTTCGTTTTAGTTTTCCCCTATACATTTTGAATGCTTTTCCAGCTCTGTACCACAAAAGCCACCCACACACTGACACCAAAACCATTTGCAAAAGAAAACAAAAGCCCCTGATCTCCATACAGGGAAGTCTTAAATAAAGACTTCTCTTTTCTTGGTCTGTCTTGTCCTCCTTTAAAATCTGTTCTCCATCTCCTTGAAAAGAAAGGGATCCCATACGTGCCTGCCTACAGAATGGGTACAGATCCATATTTATCCTTCTTCCCATACATACAGTTCACAAAGCTCTGCTCATGCAGTACTTCACACCTGAGAGGATAAACCAGTCATTGTCTACTAGCTCACTATTCAAGTTGACCTCAAACAGTATATTCTACCACCTGCATTATAAATGGGGTTGAAGTACCTGATCAAGATGAGGGGTTTTCATCAGGCAATGACTAAAACTATTTAAACTTGAAGCTACGGCAAAACGGTCTCAGAATTTAGCAGAGCCACAAGAATTAACACTATGTGAAGTCATAGAAAGCAATAACCCAGAGACTTTCTGTCATCAGTACTGCCAGCAGCAACCACAACAAAATGAGAAAGGATGTCCTTCAAAACTTAGGTCGGTGAAGTAGTAGGAGTAGTGGTACTTTTGGAGATATCACTTACAACTAATAGTATGGTGAGACTCTTAAGAGGATGCTTTCTTAGAGACAGAAATACATATTAAAGTATAATTTTAAACTACAGCTTTCATACCCCTATCACTTACTTCCCTTCCTGGATCCTAAACTAGGAAATCAATAAATGCTATTTATTCACCACGCCTCTTTCCTCATTCCCAAGCTGTCTCCTATATACAGTCCAACACCAACACAAAAGATATGGTTTTAGCTATAGCTGGGAAAGGAGGATTGACTGGCTCACCTCTTGAATTCTTCTCCAGTCCTATAGCTTTATGATCCGGTTCCTTAAGGGAAGAGAACACCTAGTTTTCTATCAAAGATAATGTTCCAGTAGAAAGCTAAGTCTCCAGACAGTAGCAGGTCAAAATCTTACTGCAGAGAATACTTCTGAAAAATGATAAGCTTGTTGTTGATACCCAGGGCCCAGATCCAAACAGGACATAAATCACCTAAAATGAGTCTTAAACAGAATGTAAACATCCACAAGTCAAGAGCTGTAAAAACCTCTGCAGATCTGCTATCAAGTGTTCCGGCTTGTACTTTTTTTCCATACCTTTAAGAAAAGTAATAAATTACTTGGAAAACCTCTGTCTGAACATGCACAGAACTTCCTTGTGTTTTCATCTAATGACAGGCAATTTGGCATCACTCCCATTCTTAAGTCCAGTGGAGATACTGAAACCAGTCATTCCTTCCCCAGCAAGGAGGGATGGCATTTGCAGAGCAGAAGTTAACAAGGCTTGAACTCTCCACAATGTTGGTGTGACTGCAACAGCTTGATTTCAACACACAGCTAGAGAAAGAGTCGATTTGTGGCTCCTAGGAGGTAACATCCTAGAAGACACTCAGACTGAAAGCCAGAAAGACCAGGTTCAAATCCTACCTGCCAAGGGGTGATGAGTTGGAAGCCTGGTTAAGATGCAAACAGTCTACCCACAAACCCCTCTGAACTGTGATATTCTCCATCCTTTTTGCTGAAGGTGTGCCACCAGTCAGAAAACAACATGAACAAATATAAGAAACTAAAAAAGAACCCAAAAGGGAGCCCCAGTCTAGCAGCAGTTAGGACACCCCCTAGGGAAGTGAATGTCCTTCAACATTAACACTTACTGGAGAAAATAAAGGAACACTCCTATTTGCAAGAAAGACAGAGCAGAGCTGGCCACCCCCAAGATGTGGCTAGTTGGCTTCTATTGACTAGTAAAGGACTATCCTGCACTGGAATCAGTTGGATTTTCATCACTGAAATATGAATGCTATTAAGTTTGTGACTGATGATAGGCTAATATTATTAAAGGCTGATTTTCTCTTCTTCATCATGTTCCCTTTACAGTGTAAGTGCACATATCCTATCTCATTTTAATGCAATAAAGAAGGTTTTGAAAAAGAAATGCATCAAAGGTGCCTGAAGTTAGGTTTCTAACTGAAATTTAGAAGCTTCAGAAGAAGCTTAGGGCTAAAGGGCATTTTGTACATGAAAATATCTTCCTCCTTTGGCCAGATAGTCAAAGTGGTGAGTTTGTCTGATGAACTGTCAGTGCACTCTCCTTGGAATACAGACAGCATGTGGTTGAAGAGTCCCTGTCTCTCTGTCTTCCACTGCCAAAGAGCAAGCAGATATCCAGAATCTACTGCTGAGACATGATATTTTCCTTTTAGAATGATTCACCAGGAATTGAGGGGGATCTTTAATCTTCACCAACACAGGCTTTATAACAAGTCCTTATCTTCCACAATGTTCTTGAAGTCACCAATACACAACAGCAAAGTCATAACGTGTTTCATAAGGAAATACTATTTCTGTAGGGGAAATTTCCTTTCTTTTTAATAGCCGCCTCTTGCACTTCCAGGCAAACGTACACAAGAAAGTTCTCTGTGAACCTGCAGGTATATCAGAATACTGATTTTAATACCCATAGGAAAGTTTCTACCTTTTATAACTTTTTTTTTTAATTACTGTGTATTTCAGCTGAAAACCAAAATAATGAGACTAAGAAGAGCCAATGTTTTATTCTCTTGGAGCTTTATTTCCCATTCCCATCTTCTTTCTGGTTTCCACTTTTCCCACCATGCCCTCTATCAGAAGACAGAAGAGGGAGTTCCTGGCTGCAGAGATCTGCGAGGGATGCAGGCTGATCGTGCAAAAGGGTAGTGGTGTGAGACAGTAAATTACAGACACTATGAGGCACCACAGTGACATTTTAGACTACAACATTTAGGGGTGAGGAAGGCTGTGCCAAAGCCATGCTAGCTTTTTGGTTTGTTTATGTTAAGAAAAGTAAGAAAAATAAAGCACTGTAAATTTATAATAAAAAATTCTGTTAAAAGCAGCTTCAGTAGAAGATGTATCAACACTGTAGAGTAGGGGAGACAGACATCATTCTCAGTCCAAGTCTTAACTCCCACCAGAAACGTGTATTGCATACTGAGGATCGGATACGGTCCCCCTATTTTACAGAAAAGTCTCTCTGCTGCATTGCATATATGTTTGCCCAACCTTGCTGTAGGACAGAGCCACAGGAACAGGGAGCTGAGGAGCAGTGCAAGAGACCAGGCCAGGCCCCAAGCAGGAGCTGGATGATTCCTCTCCAAACAGCCTCCAAACAGCAGAGGTCTGACTTGGTTTTTCAGATTTCCATCACGGAGGTTTCTACACATACCCTGGCAGGCTGTTCCCTGTTTCACCATCCCAGCAGCTAGAAATTGTTCCTAAATATCCAGCCTAATCTTTCCTTCCTGTAAATATCAGACAATTTTGAGCAATGGCTACACAGAAGTAAAGATTGGATGCCCTTTTTTTTGTTATAACCTCTCTGTCCCAAAACACTAATAAGGCCTCTCATTCTTCTCCTTTCAATATTAAAGAAAGAAAATTATTACAACCTTTCATTGTAGGTGACGCTTGCTAAATCCCTGGTTTTGCTTGCTGTCCTCCTCTGGATTCCCACCAGTTTGCTTCCCTCTCTCTTAGCATGGCCAACCAGGGCTGGATGCCACGCAGCAGTGACCTCCCCTTGCTTCCAAACACAGTGCCTGCGAGAAACATCAAACCCCACTGGGATGGCAGCTTCAGTTTTTGCAGCACAATTGCATTGGTTTTAGGTTTTCACCAAGACACCCTGAAATTTGCAGACCCTTTTCTGCAGTCCTGGTAACCAGGCAGACATTTCTATTGGGTGTATGCCTTGACTTCTTCTGAAGGGCAGCACTCTACACCTGTCCTCAAATTTAGATGTATTTATCTACAAATATAAATTGTGGATGGCTAGTGTCTCATTGTCTTCTAAGAGTTTCTGCTTGTTTCTCTGTCATGTCAGAAATAAAAAGAGTGGTTATAAAATTGCACATGTTCAACAATGCTCGATAACAAGGCACTGAGCATTGTAGAAATGAGCATATTTGATTTAATCAAAATAAGTGTTGTAGGAAAATCACGTAGGTTTAATTTTTGAAAAGCTATTAAGTTTCAAATTAAATGGAAGATTAAAATAAAAATGAGCTTTAGCTGTAAGTGGAGGCTAAATTTGGTCAATTTTTGTTGTTTATCTGTGCATAAAGTCCTTGCATTTACCATTTGACAAATCCTCTAATAAAATACTTGCTGCAATCAGGTGAAGTAGGTTATTAATGGTTCTAAAAAAGATATACAGGATTGCCTCATCCTGAGGCAATTAAGTCTGTGAAGTAAGTGTGTTTAATATCTCTGGGGGCCTGACTGGAATGAAACAGGTGATTTTTCTACAATTGCCATTGTTTCATTTGGAATTTCTTTAATTTTGTTTGTTTTTAACTGAAGAATGACTCCTCGCTTTATACTCCTTTTGTTAAGACTCCAGTTTGGGGACTTTCAAAGGCTGTGTGTGCCACACCAAAAGCAGAGCGGAAAATTTTAACCACCACTGAAAAGCAACGTGATGTTTCATGTCAAGCCCTACCATCCCACACGGGAGAGGACCGTCCGTATTTACTCTCAGTCTCCTGACTTGGGCTTTGCAGTGGTGCTGCCAGCTCCCACGTTAGATGGGGGCAGTCCAGACCTCCTTGCCTTGAGTCAGCTCCTCAACAAAGTGATTTGCTCACACCACCTGCTAGCTACCTCTGTGGCTCTTCATCTTCCACGCTCCCCCGAGGGGCTCAGGGGCTGACAGATGAAGGGACAGGGAGTCGAGTCACCACACAGCCTTCCTACTCAGCTCTCCAACACATCTTCATTTCAAAGAAATGCTGACTTAAATGCAGACCTCAGCCCTTGCTTACGGATCCCCAGCTTCAGGCACTTCAGTTCGGAAAACAAATGCTTTACCGCTGTATGTTTTCCGAGGGATCCATTGTGTATACATCAGGGTGCTGTTTCTCCCTTTGCTATAAAATCTTGTATTTTTCATTTCTCCTTTTTTCCTCTGCTGTGTTCTTTTTTCCCTGGATTTATTAGTGGGGATGGTTTGTGGAGGTATGGTTAATTACTAGAGCTTATGGCCTGCTGTGATTGAAAGCTGATCTCACCAGTTTGGGGTCTGCGTTATATTTATTCTGTATGTAATTAAATCTGAATACCATAACTATGCATAATGTTGGAAAATAATGAGAAACTTTTTTTTTCTAGTGAAAACACATCTGAAAGGTATTTTCTTCCTGCAGTACTGAATTTCTACAAAACACTCTGCACTTTACACACACACAAACAAGCAAACAGCCAAAAGGCCAAAAGAGGCGTTCCAGTCTATGATTTAGATGAAGAAGAAAATGTTTGTTTATCAGATCTATGTGATCCATTAAAAATAAAGAAGGAATTCAAGCAAACTGCGATAAAGGCTATCCATATATCTTGGGATATTCGTAACATCACAGACATACTAAAGGCATGCAGAGAAGTGCCAGCACAGCAGGGTGAACATGAACAGCACATCCTGGAAGCAGCAGCATCCAATTGAACACAGGAGATTTGGCTGGGGAGTCCCTCAAATAAAACAAGTTGTGGGAGGCCAGGCCACTGCTCTGACTATAGGGATCAAAAATTCTCCTGATTTCCCTACCTAAGGAGGGGGGACCAGACCAATATGGGAGAGGAGATCAGACACTGTTTACACTGAGGTAAATCAAGCAGAACACTGCACAGCTCACTGGACCATACCAGAATTAGGCCAGACATATCATATCTAGAGGGTCAATTTTTTTTCTCTGCTACATATAAATCTGAAGTTTGCCGAGGCCCTTGTTCACCAGTGTGACAATGATCTAAAGTAAAGGCCTCTAGAATATCCCTAGAACATCAGAAATCTTTGGTCTGGAAATTTATCTCATTGCCTCTATATAGCTGATGTTCAGAAAAAAAGAGTTTGGTATCTGATCTAATGTGTTGAATGATACAGTCAATAACACTCCAAAAAAAGTGTGTGCAAGCCAAAGCAAAAATAACTAGATCAAATCCACAGTCTTTCACTGCAGCAAAGCAAGCCATTCTTGGGGTACACCAAGCAAGACAAGGGTGAAACAGTAACCAGGAGATTACCTTTAAGGTTTAAGAAAAGTAACAATGTGGGGGAAAAAAAAAAAAAAAAAAAAAGACATCTTTTCCTAAAGAACACGGGCATGGCCCCTCTCCCTAAAAGTATTGAATGTAGGGCAAGTATAAGTCAAGTAAAAATTCACTGAACAGCCAATGTACATGGAATAAGGGAATTCCCAGTGAAATCCTTTTAGGAGGACCTTGGTGTCTAGAAAACACCTTTTGCTTTGTCCTCCACCCCAAACAGTAAGGAACAGACCTGCCAGTATGAGCTATGGAGAGCACCACAAATCATTCAAATGCCCAGGTATTACATTACTAACACCTTTGCTTTTTTTGGAAATTAAGCCACTGTACCCAGTGCCATGGCCACTAAAGAAATGCTCTTCAAGGAAGTGATCAGCAAACTCATGTTTCTGAGATAGCAGCAGACAGCCATTTTCCCTCCTTGCCTGGCAGCAGATGTGTAACCAAGTGTAAATACTTGAACAGTCAGTCTCAATCTGTAGATCAGAAAGCAAAGTGAACCAGCCCTTGCGGGACAAGATTAACTGTGCAGGTGTCAACAAGGCTGTTTGCACCAGCCATCACCAGCACTTTAATGGAACCAGATGTACCAGCTACTACTTTTTTCAACAGCCTCAGCTTCGCGTGGCACAGAAGCCAATGGCAGCTCAGGAAACAGAAGCATCCATACAAATGCACCTAGCCACAAGATTCTGCAAGAATCTCATTACAAGATTGGGATTTGCAATAGTTACTTTTAGCTACATCTGTGGTGTGTATGGACCCAAGACAATAATTATCAAAATGTTCTTTGCTGAACTCCTACAACTCATGACTATTTCCACTTCACAAATTGTCTAGAAGTGGATGACCCAGGAATTCTGCTCTTTCTTTTTGCCAGTGCTCTCCAGAGCTGTCGGTCCTTGACCACTAACTTCTGAATTATACTGATTTATGGTGCTTTATTAAAAGAGATTACCTGCTCTTTACCAAACTGGGTATCAGCCATGGAGTCAGGAGAAAAGCCTGGAAAGGACAAGCTGCTACTTGCAGCCTGTGGAACGCAGGAGCATGACCAAGCTCCAGCTTGCAGCCTATGCCATGATCCTCATCGTGACCGTATTATGGCAAGGTGGAAGCATGAGACCTTTCCCATCTCCTCTCCACTGGTTTCATCATGGCATGCATCAGCCATGTTTGCTCTCTGCAAATATAAATATATATCCATACACACACACACACACACACACACACATATATATATATAATCAGAGACCAGGACCCCAGGGAACGTCAAGTAGAGTATTTGCCCTATAGGTTGGACATATGCTACTGCTCCCTCACGAACTCCTGACTCAAAAGATATGAGAAGCACTAGGCATGATTACTGCTTCTGCTACAGTAGGTCTGAAGAGCTCTGTTTCAGGCCACCATCAGCCATCCCATCTATGTACCCAAGGCTTTTGCCCCAGCTACTTGCAGCACCTCAGGGTGACATTGCACTGCCCCAGAAGAGGGCTTTTGCTGCACAGTCTTTCTTTCTAATCAGCATTCTCTACAATTTGTAGATTGAACACAGAGAGGAAGTTTCCCCTTTATATATCTTCAGATTCCCGCAATTTATTTTTCAGTTATGAACATGTTCATATAATTGCATTAAATAGCTTATGATACGTGGTAGCAGAGAGGTTGAGGAATCCTATTCCCAGCTACACAAAGTACCATCCTGTATCATGTTTTAATCTGCCATTTTTTGCACAAGTAACAGCACACCAAATTTTCCTCTTTGTTGTCACATAAGAGTACTTATCCACCAAAAAAAAGGAACCCTTTCCTGTGGGTGTCTGTACAGGCAAAATCCAAATCGCAAGACTATTTCCTACACAGAAAGCTATAAGATTTCATAAAATCAACAAGAGAACAAATAAGTTCTTGGTATATGAAAGCAAAAATGTCAGTATCCATCCTCCATAATAATAGTAATTTCATAAATTGTAGGGTTTATATACAAGTTATACAGACAATTAACACATTTCTGAAAAATTTTAGCCAGAGAAAGAAAAAAAATTAAGAGAAAATCACAAATATGCTGAAAGTCCCTCAACACCACTGCTACCTTGCATGCAATAATTATGTTGTCATTTGTGCTCAGGAAGAACAAACAAGAAAAAGACACACATCTCTGACTCCTCCAAAGAAAATGTTTGTTCAAGAAACACCAAGTAGAAAACATTTCCACAAATCTTATTGTGCCCAAGAGAAGCTGTAAGCGGCACGGCAGACATTTACACTTGCCAGAACTCCATTCTGAACGACCTATTCAATACAAATTACTGTCTGGCATCGTAATTGCTGCACTGCTCATGTGCTTGTGTTTATCTTCTTAAAACATGTGCATGGCAAACTTTTCCAAATGAAATAATCACAGGTAAAGTTTGTTCTTTCTGTCACGTAGCTAGTGTCCTGGATACTTTCATGGAGCAAATCCCTAAATTCTATTGCATTTTGTTAAAAAAGCTGGGTGTAAGGTAAATGACAGATCTTGAAGCCTTGATATAATTAAACCTGAAAAGAAACAACATGCTGATGAGTCATGTTTGTGGTATTTATTTTATACAGCATTCCTCCCAGTCTAATTTTTGCTTCTGAATTAGGTATCCGTTAAAATACATGGGGTTGTTCATACCCATAGCTTATTTCAGCTTCCCTCAAACCCAAAAGGGCAATAATGCATTGATTTAGGAGATAGTAAGGTCTGTGACTGAGGCTGCTGCAACTTTTTATTATTTCTTTAAATGAAAAGTGAAAAGTTAATGCACAATTGTGCAACAAGCAGGAGGGGAAATGCTGTAGCAAAATCCATACCCACCAACCCGTGAAATACATGAAGCTTTCTTCACGTCCACTGTTTAAGCGGAACCCCCACAATGACTTCACTTAAGAGTCTGCATAAGAACAAATGGCACAGTATCTCAAACTTTAAAAGATACAATATGCTTGCAAATTATTTCCATAAGTATGTTAGTAAATGAAAAAAAAAAAAGCTTAAATCAAAGCAGAGGAAAGAGTGGGAGTTCTTCACCAAACAGCTTGTCTCCCAGTAGAAAGAATGTCTTCAGGTTCATATAAGCAAAAAATCATTTTAAACTCTAAAGCTGTACCCAGTGCTACCAGGTGGATATATCTGGAATGTTATCACTCATGGGAAACACTCGGATGACAACTAAATTCCAGGGAAGAGCACTGTAGAGCTGTGTTCTGCTTTCCATTAGAAATAGCTCACTCCATATTTCTCACCACTCCTTGCACACTTCCTCCAATACATTGAGAAATCAAGCTCCAAGATAACATACTTTTTTTCCTCAGCCCCCAGTTAAGAAAAAGCTGTTTGTTTTATTTCAGAGACATACAGGTGTAAAATCAGCTTAATTTTCAGCATTTGGACACGTGCTGAATCTTGTTCCTAGTGGTCTCTTGGGTAGAAGAATTAAAATTACAAGGCCTGGGCATTTCAAATTAAAATACACCGATAATCAGAGCTGTTAGCACCCACGCCAATTTCAAAAGTTAGATCCTTACTTGTTTTGGGAAAGCAGTCATTTCCACCATAAAAGGGTTTCTTAAGTTAGGAATGTCCCTGCACCTCAGGACATGGTCCAAAACAACCTCAGTGAATGCACACATTAGTTGGGGACCTCACATCTCCAACTCCTATTCCTCCTACCTTGCAAATTTCACCCTTTCCCTTGGCTTGTCCTTTATTGCTTAAAAGGATAAGGACATAATTAAACACTTAAAATACTCCCTCTGCTGCCAAAGCCTGCCTTAGTATCCTCAAAGCTGGTCCCACTTGCTGGGAGCAGTGTCAGAGGAACTGTACACAGTCTGAACCTCTTCCCCTTGAGCGTACTGATGCTACAAGATTGAGTTCTTTGACTTTATTTTTCTTTAGTGCCAAACCTGACATTTCTCTTACCTAAAATACATGGTATATAGCTAGAGATATTGAAGAATGACTCTTCTGCCTCAAGGCAGGATCCCCACACTCTCGTCATCCCTAGCAGAGGCTTGACTGGCTTCTCCGCCATGGAGACCCCAAAAGCTCCCTAGGTCAGTTGCAGCACACAGCGCTCCTTGCAGCTGGAGGCCTTGATCCACCTCTACCCCAACCCCCCTTTACTGCAATTTAAGCCCCCTCTCTCTTCTGCTGTCTATTATGGAGAAAGAAAGCATTCAGTCCTTTCCCTCACCAATAACTTTTTCTATATTCAGAGGTTCTTCTAAGCTTTGTCCTCCCCACACTAATCTTTTTTGTGCTATCTTTCCTCACAAATCATGCCCTAGAGCTGTGATTAAACTTGCTGATTTCTTGTACAATTTCCTAATGTTATTTATAGCCCAGGTCTGAACTACCTACCAGTAACCTTCTGGATCTCCTCTCACCCTGAACAAGAGCACTCAAAAGGAAAAAAATAGTGCTCTCTCATATATATAGCCATGGGCCAGACCTGCAGGTGATATAAATTGGCACAGGTCTGTACCTAATTAAAGGGGGGCGTAAAGTCAGGGGAGGTGGGGGGGGTTTGCTTTGTTGTTGCTTTAGGAACGATGTGGTAAAGAGAAAGACTAGGTCTTCCCTTTTATTTGCTTCTGTATGAGAAATTTAGGGGTCTGGGTTTGTTGGGGTGGGGTGGGGGGGCTATTTAGGAGATTTTTGTATTGTTGAATTAAAGAATCCCTGAGCGGCGCTCCTGGGTGTGTAGAGGGCAATTTAGTATTGTCTTCCTGCTCTGATGAGTTTCTTAAAATAAAACGACCGGCACCGTGTTACATCCCCCCTAGAAAAGGGGTTGCTTTCCCCCGCGGAGAAGGGCTTCTTTACCGAAAGTCCGAGGGTTGACGGGGGGCTGCCCCCGACCGGTCACTGCCGTGTAACGTTTAGGAGGCCGAGGGACGCTCCTGGGGGAAAAAAAAAAAAAAGTCGTTGCAATCGGTGCTGCGCTAGCACGCTCCAAAAAGCATCCGAACTAAAAAGTCAGATACCGCGGAGCTTGCCTAGCTGATGCTGCCTGGCCCCAAAAGCGGGGGGGCTGGGACCGGCGAGCGGTTTCGCCGCCCCTCCGGGGCCGCCCGGAGCGTCGCTGCGCGGCGGCGGAGGATCCGCGGCGGCGGAGGGTCCGCGGCGGCGGAGCCGGGGGCACCCCGCGGGCGGCGCGGGGAAAGACGGCGATGGGCGAGGATGAAATCCGAGGAACGGTGCGTCTCTCTCCTCGCTTCCAAAAAGTTGACATCAACTCAGTTGAAAAGTAGGTTAATTAGTAGCGTCTGACAGAGCTCCCCAGCAGCGACTTACTTCAGGTGCCGCACATTACTGCTACTCTGCGGAAAACGGCTTTGTTTTCACCTAGCTTTGTAGCCTCGAGTGTCTGAATATTGATTAACTCTGGGTATTTGATTTCTTTGAAATACACTCGCGTTACTCCAATAAACTGCCTCCTTTAATCGAGTTATTTTTTTAATGTAATTAAAATATTAACAGCACTTTGCTACTAGAAACGTGACCCTCGGCAATGAAGTCATTTCTCCCTTTCCCATCAGAGCTCGCCATGTCCTTTACCGAGGGGATGTGGTTGCGGGGGAGGACTGGACGCGGTCAGCAAACTCCCGCGCAGGGACTTACCCCGGGCAGGGTTTTTTTCTCATAGGAAAGAGTGAAATTTTTACATTCCTGAGAGGGTCTTGGCGAGCTCGGCCGCGCCGCAGCCCCAGATCTGGCCGTGCGAAGCCAGAAAACCTTCCCCCTTCCGAAGATGTCGGGGGAATCGCCCTGGACCGGCGCAGTCTCCGGCCTCCCCCCTTGGTCCCGCAGGCGGGTGTCGCGCTGGCGGGGCCCGACTCCTGTCGCGATAGACATAGAGTCAGGGTGGAGATGAGAGGTGCTGCCAGGGCGGCCGCCGCGCGGGGCGCTCCGCACTGCCCTTCCGCGGGCGCGCACGGCGGCCGGGCTGGGCAGGCCCCGCTCCCGGTCCCGATCCCGATCCCGGCCCGGCAGCCGGGCGAGCAACGCGACGCGAAGCGTCGTACCCAACGCCAACCCCGGGATGGGCTCAACTTTTCAAAGGCCTCTGGTACAGTTATCTTTTTTTTTTTCTTTATTAATTGAGTGAGGACACGCAGGGGAAGGCATGCAGGGGTAATGGTAATCGTGGGATTAAGCACGGCAGAAATAAAGACTCAATTGCTGCGGGTTCATTCCCGCAGCTCAGGCATCGCTGCGCGCAGCTACCCAGTAGCAAAGAGTCCTACGCAGCAAGTTTCTCTCCCTTCCTGTGGTTTCTCTGAAAGTCTGCCGAAAAGGCAGCCCTCTCCCCGCGAACCCCAGCAGCCAGAGAAAGCCTGCCTCTGCCCCTCGCCTGTACTTTAACCTGCCTTTTCCTCCCCCGAAGGGCTCTGCCAAAGTTTGCTGGTTTGCTCTCCCCTTGCGAGGACACCGCGCGGGGCGCAGCTCCTCTCGGCGGAGGAGGAAACCTGGCGGCGAGACCCCCCTGCACCAGCTGGGATTGCTATTTCGGGGCGAGCAGGCAGGGGCCAGGGCCGGCGGAAAGCCCCGCAGGAGGACAACCTTTGAAGCTCCGCGGGAGGGGGCGGAAGAGGGGTCGGGCCGCAGGGTCCACTGGTGGCCCAGGGGAGCCGGGGCGGGGGGGGAGCGCCTCTTTCAGCAAAGAGATGCGCAGCCCGTTCAGAGACCTCCTCCTCCTCCTCCTCCTCCGGGACTGGCATGTGGCGCAAAAGCCAGGAGCAGGCTCAGCTGTACCTGCCGCCTCTGCTTAGCTTAAGGCACCGCTCTGGTGTGGAGAGAAGGGCTCATCAGCTGCTCACTTCTGAAGCCCTGGGCCCCACCTTGATGCGGTTTTCTCTTCCCAGTGTTCCCTGTAAAGCCAAGGAAAATCAAACCCAGTTGTCTTGATCTGATCCAAAAGATGTACCAGACCAACTCCGATCTCAGCAGAAATGTCCTTGTTTCAATTTCCTCTTAAGTCTATTGCTTTTTCTTCTCAGGCAGGCAGCCGTGCAGCCACTGTTTTAATGTGCGGGGTGAATTGTAAGGTCATCAGGGCTTTCCTGTGCTCTAGGAAACTTTTTATTTCTTGTTTGCAAGGGGGTGAACGGGAGAGCCAATCCCTCTCCCATTAAAACATTTATAATTTAGACCCTGCCTGTTGACTTTACCTAGCTGTGACGGGGCGGGGTTACGGGAAAGTGCCTCTCCAAAAAAAAAAAAAAAAAAAAAAAAAGAAAGAGAAAAAAACCCTCAGAAAAACAAAAGTTAAAAAAAGCTCCAAGCCCTCCCCCCCCCCCAAAAAAAAAAAAAAAGTCCAAATACGCCTTCAAATGGCCAGGTTGGGAGGGCTGGGATCTGCTCTGCTGCGATTACAGGCTTCTCCGCGCTATTTATACCGTACTCTCCAAAGCTTGCGGGCTTCATGGATAAGAAGCAGAGCGTTCCTGGAATCGGTTCAGAACGTGTTCTGATGTACAGATAAACTTCTGGAAAGTATCTGATGACTGTGCCCGAGTGCGCTGACCCGCCTCCCTTCGATGGGAATAAAGCGATAGCGTTCGACTTAAAGAAAGCCGCAGAACTTAATTAATTCGATGCTTTAATGGTTATAGAATCTGCAAAACACTAGTATTAATTTAGACACTGGCATCTGGTTTCACTGAAATTCATGTCGAATGTGCAAACTACCCCAGCGGTCCCGGCTGCTCCCCGGGCGGGACGGGGGGAGCGGGCGAAGCGCCGGGGAAGGTGCCTCGCCCCGGGGCCGCCGCGCTCGGAAGTGCGAGGCGAGTCCACGGCGGGCTGAGCGCGGGTGGGAGCTGACCCCGGCGCACGGGCACACGCGGGGACACACGCACCCACACACACACACACCCCCCCCCGGCAGTCCCACGGTGGCCGGCCGGGCAGAGCCCGCCGGAGCAGTCGCGCCCGCCGCTCGACCCGGGGCAGAGCGGGGGGTCCCGCACGCCCACCCGCACCCGGGCCGGCGGGACCGGGGCCCGCGTGTCCCGTCGACGGGCTTTTAGCGGGGTGGACGCACACACGCCCGCGGGACCGTTTGTCCACGCTTCCGAAATCACGCAGCAGTGTGACTCGAGTCGGCTTTTTCCGATTGTGAAATCGTTGCTTTAAGACAAAGAGTCTCCTTAAATCACGAGAATGACAGACTTGAAAGAGAAAATTGATAATGTTAATAAATGGGGTTTACTGGGAAGATGACATTTAGAAAAGGGTGAGATGTCCCAAATTTAATTTTCGCTGGTGAAACAAGACAATTCTAAAAGGCCACAGATGAGACGATTTTTATTAAACATTTGTACTATTTTGGAAGCTAAGCCATAACTCATCTGCTCTAAAATTTAACGACTTCGATTCATCAGGAAAGTTCGCGCTTGGACTCTGCTTCAAAGACAGAACAACAACTCCAATGACAGGCTCTGATGATTTTCCCCCTCTGATTTGCAGTGGGTTGGTGTGTTCTTGTGCCCAGACCCAAGATTCATATTCAAATCCCGAAGTCATAAAATTTAGGCTTTCGCATTTGCCTTTTCCAAACCGAAACTTGACTAAACCAAAGTCCAGGATCAAAAGCGCGCAAGAGCTATCAATTTCCCAGGGGACTGCAAAAGCCACTTGCCGCATAGTTGCTCTGACAGTATTGCGGACAATTTGGGCAACATTGGGCAACACGTGTTGTCCCTGGGAACCGAGTTGTGTTGTTTCTCCTGAGGTTTCCCTGTCAGCTCCGGTTTAACAGAAGTTGTGCTCCAAGGAGGTTTCTCGGGAAAGGCGAGCAAGGCTCAATATCGGACACAGAGGATAAGCAGAGTTAGGGAGGAGGTGTGTTTGCCCGACTTGGGGCTTTGCTGCTGCTCCCTGCTTGACTTTGTTTCCCCCCCTTTTTTAACTCTATATTTTTCTCCAGTGAAATTAAACCAAGACAGACAAGTGCAGGACTAAAAGCGAGTTCAGGGTGGCGGTGCCGGGGCTTTCGCTGAGTAAGAAGTGCGGCATCGCTCCCTAAACGTGCCTCCTTTCCTCGGGAAGAGGTGGCAGGAGAAAGTGACGGGCTTTCACACGACAGTACCTGATTGCCCCAAGGGAGGAAAATACCTCGGTGACAGCCCCGAGCCCCCAGCCTGGCTGACACGGCCGGGGCAGCTCAGCCCTGGCACCTCACCCCGCCTGCTAGAAAAAGGGAATTTTCTTTCACTGGACGGGGTGTTCGCGGCCCCATCCCGAAGCACTCGCACCCACTGCCTGTGCGCGCAGGGGGGACCGAGCCGGAAGAAAACAGCCCGGCCTGTGTTTATTCTCCAGCCTTGAAATGAAAAGAAACCGGCTCGTTGCTTCTTGATCTTTTCATTTCCTTTCCCTGGCCTGGGAGGAATCCCCCTGCCCACCCCGCACGTTTTAAGCCATGTCTGCGGGACTCCGACTAACCCTAGGTCTGTTTTTTAAAACGTATTTAAGCTGCAGAATTTGCTGACACATAAATAAGCCATCAAGGCTCTCGGAAGCTCATGAATCTTTGACTGAAATATGTGTGGAGACTTACACACTTGTTCCACGTCGTGATACTTTAAAAACTTTCACAAAGACGACTCTGGACAAAAAGCACCTCTGTTTAACAAGATAATTCTTGCTTTCAGTTTTATTTCTATTTTCAACTTCCTATTCTTTTGTCCCGTGACATGGCGCTTTTTTCCCCCTCGGGGACTCCTTTCTCTTCTTTCTCCCCTCCTATTCTGAACTGTTTTACAGCCCCGCTTTGTTACTGTCAGGAAAAAATGTCTGGAGAGCCCTGTCTCCTAAAGAAGGAGCAGAAAAGGGAGGACTGGAGCTGCAATGTTGCCTATGCATGCAGAACATCCCAATCTGTTTTTGTGCATTGAGTTGGGGAGAGGGCAGCAGGGAGCGTGCACCCAGCCTCAGCCCGGACAAAGGGAGGCCGGACAGCTGCGCACCCGCCACAAAAGATTCACTCTTCTGTCAACTCTGTTTACTTAGTGTTGTTTCTGACCTCTGTGCTACACTTGTTGCTAATACATATGCTTATCAAACCATTTTAATTGGCTTTCTTCATAGCAGTAGTCCCAGCTCTTTTTTTTTTTTCCTACATGTGTTTCCAAACAACTTAATTGACTTCTCTAATATTCGTCTTCTCGGGCTCTAAACACCGGCTTTCTCCCCGCACGCCCCCCAGTCCCCGGCAAAAGGCCCCAGGGGCGGCTGCCCGGGCAGAGCTTCACCTTTCGGAAGGGGTGGCTGTGCCGGGAGCTGGGGGCGCGGGGGGAACCCGCACCCCGAGGGGACAACGGGTCGGCCCCGCGGATGGGGGCCGTGCGCGATGAAGCGGCTGCCGGTCGCCAGGCGAGCCGGCTCCCCCCGTCGTGTTTTCGGTGTGCTTTTGCTTCGCTTTGTGGCACTGGGCGGACGGGTGCCGGCCCGAGAAGACCCGACGCCACCCCCGGAGCTGCCCGTCCAGCAGGAGCGCAGCGCCCCGCCCGGGAGCGCCGGGCCGAGCGGCTGCGCGCGCCCCTCGGACGCCCTCCGCGGCCGCGGCTCCTGCGTGGGCACGGCCGGCCCGCCCGCCGTGCGGACAGCCGCGGGGGTCGGGGCCGCCCCGCTCCTCCGCCCCGCACCGAAAGCCCGCGTCCAGGGCAGCCCGGCCCCCCCCCCCCCGCGCCGGCGGGCAGGCGCTGAGAGCCGGGGGGCCGCCGGGCCGGGATGCGGGGGGTGGCAGAGAGCACCCAGCCTGCCCCCCGAAATCACCCAGCACCGCTCCCCGCAGCCTTTGCCATCTATACGAACCGCTTCGCTTGAGCCTCTCCCCCACCACCCCGCCCCGCGCCCCGTCTGGGTTTGGGGGTTTTTTTGGTTTGGGTTTGGTTTGGTTTTTTTTTTTTACAATTTCGTAATTAATTGTTGCACTCGTGTTCGTAATGGAAACAATCCTGCGAGGCCGGATGGTTGTTATGATTTGCTTTCTTTAGAGTTTCTCCCCCCTTCACGAGCATTGTTCGCGGTGACTGTCTGGGCTCAGATATGATGTTGGGACAGCGCCTCCCTTGAAATGGAAACAGAGGCCTGAATAAAGAAGGGTGGAAAAAAAGTACTTTGTAGTCTGCATCGTCCATCTTTAATTCAGAGACGCATCTATACTCCTGGGAGCGCCGCCTTTGATCTCTTTGATTTTTACACCAGATCTGTTATGGACTAAAATTCCTAGGTTTTCCATAGAAACATCTCCATTCCTTCGGGATATTGATGTTTTCTTCTTCCTAGGGGTTATGATATGGTAAATCAGATTCAGAAAAGCATGGACAATGCCAGCATTCATGGGTCGGGGGGCGGGGGTGGGGGGGCGGGAGCCTCTCTCTCTTCTCCCAATGAATCAAAATATTGTTTATTCTGTTGCTCTTTAAGCCCAGTCACTTCAGCTGCCTTTCAGTGCCTTCAACTCTGGAAGAGGGGCAGCAGCAGCAGCAGCAGCAGGTTGCGTTGCCATGGGGACCCTACTGTATGGCAGCAGCGCCAGCCCCAAAGACAATGCCTCGCAAAGGGGCTTGAAAAGTGAGGTTTCTCCCTTTGCCACGCAGCCACTTCCGATGGAGCAAGCATTCTCCTTTCGGGACCCTCGTCTTGTCACTAGAACAATGTCTATCTTCGCCTGCCAATTTTTTTTTTTTCCTCTATCCTGCCTTTGATCTATAAAAAATCAAAAGAACAAAGTCAGGGGAGAATAGGGGGCGCTTTTTTTTTGTTGTTGATGCACAGAACAGGCTTTTATAATTTGGGTCTACTTTTGTGCCTGAGGATTGCAGGGGCAGGGAAGGAGGGTAGTTTATTCGTGTGTTGGGCTCTCTCCAGCCCCGCTGACCCCGGGCACGGCGTGTGCCAAAGGCCCCCCTCCCTTGCCTCTCCTCCTCCTCCTCCCCAAAGCAGCCAGGAATAAGGATGGGTGCTGCCCAGCCCGGGTGTCCCCCGCTTCCCAGCCCCAGCCCTGAGACCTCTCCTGCAGGCTGGGGCCTTCCCACCTGCTGGGCCCAGGCCACCGCCAGGGTGGCATCGACCCTTGCCCAGGGCCGAGAGAGGATCACCCAAGCCTACTAACTAATGCCGATGTTAATAAGAGAGATGCGTGCAACAACAGTGCGCCCATCGCAGTATATTTTAATGCGTGATGCAAAATGATGCTGTTTTCCAAGTCACGGTTTCAGGTAAACGTTAGAGGAATGAACGCGAGACCAACACCCTTTTCTTAGAAATCAGACAAATCCCGACAGTGTGAGGCCCTGAGATGCTGAAATCTTGGCTTTACATGCCAGCAAAGAAAAGAAACTGGAGAGTCCATGCAAATATGCAAGTGCGCGTTTGACTTCTTTGTTTGTAAGTGGCAACAGGCATTGTCACGCATGTGTAGGACAGGCTATAAATAATCCTAGATGGAAAACCGGGTCTAGTTCTGGTTCTTTCCATGAGGACAAGTGGCTGGTTGGGTTCACATGTGACTCCATGCACATAACCCTCCTGGAATTAACCCTAATCACTCGAGCTCAGCTCAGTTCCTTGCTTCGCTTCGAACAGCGGGAAGTGTTGATTTCTCCAAAAGGATTGCATTACAGCTACTTCCTTTTCATTAAAATGCCAGCAAAGGAAACAACAGAAATGACTGGTCTGTGCTGTATCGGTTACACTGGCTTTGGTGCCCTGGCTAAAATGTATTCCCGCACGATTCAGTGATTAACTCCATCACAGGCTGGTTTCCTACTTTGAAGGAGTCAATTTTGGGGCAAGACAATACAGTAGGCTGGGGAGAGAGTGGAAATTAGAGGAAGGTTTATTAAAGAAACCCAGACATTCTCAGTGAGAGCTCGTTCTGTCTCTGGCTGTCTTTTCTTAGTTATTTTTGAAAGAAAATCACCAGTTTCAAAATGCCTAGTTAAAGTCAATTAATTTAGACAAGGGCATCTGACCTCCTGTCTGGGTTTGCACTGCTGGGGAATATTTGCCGTGGGCTGCAAATGGAGGCAGAGGCACCCCTCACTGGAGGGCTGTGAGCAGGGGCTGGGACTGGCGTCATGGGACTCAGGGCCCTCACTACTGCCTTTATGTCAGACAGACATGAAACAGGGGTGACACTCAGCCTTTTCCCAGCATGGGAGACTCGTGGGTGGGCACGAGGGAGTATTAGGGCATTGCATGTCCCAGCAGCATGCCATGGCAGTTTCAGGTCTAGCTGTAGATCACAGCTGGGATGCTCTGGGTACACCATCCAGTACCTGGAGACAGCCAAGTCTCCGTTGCTGCATCCGCCTTGCATCACCTCACCCTTACGAGTGTCTCCTAGCAATTGCCTATGACCTGCATGGGATTTCTGGGCCTTGGACCCATGCCAAGCCCACAAAAGCCCTCAGGTCAGTGCCCAGGAGCTGACACTTTACCATCTGGGATATCCCCATGCCTCAGGTTCTGTGCCCAGGGACAGCAGAGGTAAGTCTGTCATTAAAATTGTTACTGAGGCAGAGGGTTTGCATGGCACTGGGAGGACCTGGGGACCACAGCATCCACTTGCAGGCACTATCTGGCCATTGGAGAGAAGGGGAAGGGATGGGGGAGGGGTGTATTTCACCTGTCTGAAAGATAACCACTGGGAGAAGATGTAGCAGGCCTGGGGCCCAAGATCAATCCCCCTTCTCTCCTCCTCCTCCTGTTCCCCCTCCCCCCCCCGCCCTCGATTCCCCGGGGAACCGGCTTCCCACCCTATCTGGTCACATTCTCTTCCCAAGATTAATTGTTGGGTCAGGGCGGATTCACCATTGTGTCAGCCTGCAAGTGCCTTTCTCTTCTTTCTTGTTTTTTTGAGAGCCTTAGTCAAACTTCAGGCCCCCCTCTCTTCCCTCCTCCCCCATCTTTTAGGGCGGGGGGCTGCTACCCCGATCCGACCTTCTGGGCTGAGAGGCATCAGCCATGCCTTTTAACTGTACAATTATGCACACTCCCTAAATGTTGTTTTAATAACAGCGATTGAAAAAAAGCCGCAGCGGGTTGGTGTTTAGAAAAGCAGTGAGATGCCTGGAGCAGCTCGCTCTCCCCCTCACACACACCCCCACCCCACACCCCCCAGAAACACTCCGGACACCTTTGCGGGGGGGCACGGTGCAAACGCACCCAGCCCCTAGATGGGGTGACCCCCACCTCCAGAGGAACCCCCGGGTCCCCTCCGGGCAGCGGCGCCCCTGGGAGGCGCAGGCGGGAGGAGGGCGCGGGGCGGGCGGGGGGGGCAGGGACGTGGCTCGGTGCCCCGCGGGCAGCCCCGGCCGGGGAGCAGCGGCCCGGCCGCGGGGGCAGGAGCCGGCGCGGGGGGCCACGCACAGCCCCGTATCTCCGGGAGGCGGTATCTCCGCCCGCCCTTTAGCGCGGGGGACATCGGCCGGGGCCGGTCGGGCCGGAGGCATCGCCCGGCTCTCGGGTCGCCCCCCTCGCCCGTAGCCGGCAGAGCCGGGTGAGAAGCGGGCGCGGGGATGCCGGGCGGTTCATCCAGCCTCCCGCCGCCGCCCCTCAGCTACCGGCAAAGGCGCGGAGCGCGGAGGCGGCGGGGGCAGCGGCCGGCCCCCACGCGGGGCAGAGCCCGGCCCCCACGCGGGGCAGGAGCGGCCCCCTCGGGCGGCACGGTCCCGAGGGTCCCGCCGCCAGCTGGGGCGGGGGGAGCCCCTCGGTGCGCCCCGACGCCGGCGGCTCTGCCCGGGCTATCAGCAGCCACGCCGCTCTCGGGGCTCTGCCCCGCGGGAAACTCCCACCCGGTTCCGGCTCCCGTGTGAAACCACAGAGCCTGGCACTCATTTTCCTTCCAAAGCCGCCGTGTAAGAGGCGCTGCGAAGGAGACCCAGACACCTTCATATCTCAATTTTTCTTCTTTGGACAGGAAATGTGCGTGGAGGGGGGGGTCGAGATCGTAAATTTCATTGATTACTTGCAGATTGTACAGAGTATATTCAAGCTTTCGTGACAGCTTCTGGAGACATAACGACTGGACAATATTGCCCGAACAGTACAAACTCTCTTTAACTACTACAAAGAAATCAGCAGGTAATTATAGGCTCGATTGTACACATAATAGGCATCGGAAATCGGAGAATAACTGTAGGCAGCGATTCTGAACCAGAAGAGGAACTGTCGTGCTTCAAACTCTCATACAATAGCTGCTCATTGTGCCGGGTGTCTTATTCTAATTAGAGATACCTGCATAGCATAGCAAATATAGAAGCGAGACACATCCTTGATCTTCCTGCCAGTAAAACTCATACTTTAAAAATTAAAGATATAAAGGCAAAGCAAGCCACGTGGGTATTCCTGAAACAGGCGGTGATGCTGAGCTGTGCCTTCTGCCTCTGGAAAAGCGCTTTACTGGGCAGAATGAGCAGAATTTCTGACCGGGATGGGACTGCTGGCAAAAAAAAAACTTTTCGCAACGTGCCCAGAGAATTACCTTTTCCACAGAGAAAGCTAATAAATGAAAAAGAGCGCCCGGCCAAAATTAAGCTAAAACAACAATCACTTGGGGAACATACCATGCCCTTATTTCATATTGAGTTTATAATATTTAAAATTGTTTTTTCTTGACTGTAGAGGAAAAAAAGACAAGCTTGCTTTTCTATACGTAAAGGAATATAACTATGTATTTCTGACGCAGAGGTTGTTCCTTCTATAACAAATGGGTTTGTTTTGAAATCGTTACTGACACTCCCCGCGCAGAATCATCTGCCTCTCCTTTAACCGGTGATTCCTCCTTCCAACAGACTCTACGTCCCAGCAAAACCGCGGGAAAACCCTCCTAAAAACTCCCCTGGCGTCCCTGCCCATTTCCCTCGAGGGCTTCCTCCACTCCCGTGTCTTTCAGGTGAAGTTTTCCAACGAGTTCCTGCGCCACGAGCCGAGGCGGTGCCTGGCGTGTGCAGCTGTGCGCGGCTGCAGCCACGCACTGCGCGTCCCCGCGGTCTGACCCCTCTTCTCCAGGGCTGAAGCGAGCCCCAGCGGTTTCCACACAACTTCGCTTTGAATATCATCTGGCCTTCAAGTTCACTTCGGTTGTTTTGCCTCTAGGGGTACGTGCCATGTTATTCTAGGTCACTCGTGACCTATAAGCCTAAGCGAACATGTGTCCGCATCAAAAGGCAGCCACGCAGAAGCAAATGATCCAAGGTATCACTGCAGCCTATAGGGAAGGTTGTTTCCGCCGGGTCAGGTTTGGCTCTGTCAAAAAGCAGAGCAGAGCGGAGCCGAGGCGTGCCAAAGCCCGGGCTCCTCACCCTCGACAGCAAGGGAGAGCGGTGCCCGGGGACAGGCGCTCCTCCGGGCTCTGACCTTTGCAGGGAATTTGGCTTTAGCATCAAGCCCTGGTGAGCGCGGAGCCGCGGGGTATGCAGACCCGGGCACGCACCTCACGCGTGTCTGCGTGATTGGGAATAAACTCATCGGGGAGCAACCGGGCTCCAAATAAATTAGCTTTGGATTCCCTTCATTTACAAACATCTTATTTGGGAAGTCCGGTTGCTGTTTTTCCAGGCAGCATTTCCTACGTCGTTGTAAACGAGATAATATAACTGTTGGTTAAAAAATGGAAATGATTGGTAGAAATCAATTCTCTGCGCAACTGGCAACGAGTAACAGCTAAATATTTCACTGGGTGCGTTGCAGTCCCGCTCCTGTGACAACCGTTTTGTCTAAGCTACGTTGCTGGCTTCTGCCTATCTATTTGATTTTAATGCCAAGTTAGCGTTAGATCTAAAGCAGGATGTTCGTATAAATATGAATCAACTTTTTCAAAATGCTCCTGACTAAATCGTGCCGTGAAAATAAAACGCAGAGGGAGAGAAGGAGGGGAAGTTGTGTTTCCCAAAATTGAAAGACAGTAAAAGATTGGTCATCAAAAAAAAAAAGTTTCCAGATGAAGACAGTAAAGGTAAATCAAAGCAGAGCAACTGTTTGCAATATCACTTGTACTTTTCCTGTTGGGCTGCGCAGCATTTTACCGCGTGGAAGTACTAGCAAGATGTGCAGGTATCCGCTTACATTATAAACTGCAGTTGGTATAAATATTCTGCTCCAGAGAACAGCTTTATCACATGCCTCCAAATAATAAAGTAGCCCTTCAAACAAAAGCCACACATCAGGTGTCATTCTATTAATGAATGACGCTCTGCCTGATAACTAGGAAGGGTGACTCTTTCCTGCTCCGTCCCGTCCCGTCCCGTCCCGCCCCGTCCCGTCCCGTCCCGACCTGCCGCCGCCGCCGCGGAGCGGGGAGCCCCGGCCGCCGCCCTGCCCGCCCGGCAGCCCCCACCGAGTGCCGCCCTGCCTGCGGCTGGCTCCAGCCCGGCTCCAGGTCTCTTCCGAGCAGGCTTTGGGGGGATGCCTGGCACTCCGGACTTCAGCGATCAATTTCACATACAAAACGCTCCCGCCAAATGGCAACTTTTTTTTTTTTTTTTTTTTCCTCTTCCCCCTAAAGTTTCGCGGTGTTTGCCCAATTTCGGCAAGAGAGGTTTCTGGGACGAAGGATAGGTCAGATCAGGGTAATCTGCCCACCTCCACCCTTTCGCCTGTGTCACCTCTGAATTTCTCAGGTGTACGGTTTCACCTCACCCCGCACATGTCTCTGCCATCAGCAGCGGCCGGACGGTGCCTGAACTCAGGCTGTTCCACAGCCCGTCCCAGACCCAATCTGTTAGTGCAGCTCGACAAGCCACGCTGTGAACGGGGCAGAATAAGAATCTGTTGATCGCCCTGGCCACAAGTTCGCTTTTCTGACCTTATCTCCTAGTCCGGCCGGTTGTTGGATTTGGTCTGGTTTGGGCTTTTTTAAGCCGACTCTTATTCTACGTGTTAAATGGTCGGCTCTTTAACCAGCAACTAGCAATCATCAGACATTAATTTATACGGCTTTTACAAATACCTAAGCTATTTAAAATGCTGAACTGGGTTGTGTGTGGCAGGGAACATCTATCTATTGAATAGGCAGTGTCACACGGTAGCATGCTCTCTTGTCAAGGGTGATTGTGTTTTAGGCAAACATTTGAGCAAACATAAAGGCAAAGGTCAAGTACTGTTCAGTTGCAGTGTGTGCTAATTCACCTAGCTAACCAATGGGGCAAAAGTTGCATTTTCTGCGAGCACCGCAGACCAAACCTCTGCGAAGGGCATTATTAGCTGTGAGCCGGCTGTGATCGCTTCCAGACAGCTCCCGGGTGGAAGGGCTGGAGGCTCTGAGGGTGCCCGGGGTGCAGCTCCCGCACCATCACCTCCCTTTGCTAACAAGCGCCTTCCGATGAGCTGGTGGGGTTTGCACTGTTCTGCTCTTCCCACACACGCACACACCTTTTTTTTCTTTTTTTTTTCCCCCTTCTCCTCTCCTTGTTATTTCTTTCTTTCCCTGCATTTTCTGCCTCTCCCTCCCCATTCCCCGAACAAACGAAGCCGGGCTGCCCATCGCCGGCCGGCTTAGGGCGCTCAGCGCCCGGAGCACCAGCGCGGGGAGAAGGGCGGCATCAGCGGCTCCGGAGAAATTGGGCGAGCGGAGACCAGTGGCAGGAAAGTGCAGTTTGACTCCTCATTGAAAGTGCGTGGGGAGGAGGGGGGAGGAGGAACCGAGTTACTTTATTATCCTCATTCCTCCCCACGTCGTCGCAATAAACTAAAGCCATGTTTTGAATAGGAAAGGCTGGAATTTATCTCTGAGGGTGATCTGCCTGCAGAATTTTCCAAGCAAACCTTATTATTTCTCATAGGGAAATTCCTCCTGCCATCCAAAAAACTAGAGAAGAATCAAAGGACTGGGTGGTGGTTGTCACACTCGCAGCTTAGAAGTCTCTCTCTCTCTTTCAAGGGGAAAAGAAAAAAAAAAAAAAGGAAAAAAACCCCGGCGACCCATTCCTTCCTTCTCGGTTCAGCCTGGAGGGCTCGCACTTTGAATCAATAGTCATTTTGTTTGAACCAATGGCTGTGCTTCCATCCAGGCTGTACGTACAGTAGTTTTCATAATAAACCCGGGTTTCACAGTTGTGGTCTTAAAGGACTCAGGTTTGCGGGTTGCACGTGCGAAATGAATAAATAAATAAATAAATAAATACATGGCAGTGGGATTAAAAAAAAAAATCAACCGAAAAAAACTAACAAACCGCCAAATAGAAACTATTATTCTGAACCCAGGCGAAAGCTCGTGAAATTCTTACTTGTTGCCTTGTGCTGTAGAGGCAGTCGCCTCCCAGTCCCGCACCGTGGGGTCTGGCTGCTGCCTGCCTCTGCTGCTGGGAGAAGCGGGATGATTTTTTTTTTTTTTTTTTTTTTGACAAAATTCCAGGAAGAACATCAACAATGTTAGAGACGTGATTCTAAGCACAAAATTGGTTTATGGCTAAAATGACATTAAAATCACGGGGGCATATTTTCTATGCAGCGCAGACTTTAAACACAAGCATACACGCATAAGAAAACACGTTTTTTTAAAAAAAAAAAATAAACTTACCCCCGCCTGCCAAACCATCACAATTTGTGGGACTCTTCTTTAATGCTGCAGACAACTTGGTCCTTCAAGCCCTGCGTTAAACACGGTGGATACAGTGAAACAGGAATAAAATTAAAAAAAAAAAAAATGTTTTGTCATATATTTCTAAATAGTATAATCTCCTTCAAATGTCTCGGATTTCTTTACAACCCACTGGCTACGGTCCTATAAACACCACCTGGGCAGTTTCACAAGCTTTAAAGTTTTGTGTGAGTGTGTGTGTGTGTGCGCGTGTGTGTGTGTGCGTGTGTATGTGCGTGTGTGCAGTAAGTTGTTTAAAAGGCATCGTTACCATTCAGAGGTATAAAAGTATTGCCCTGATCTTTGGCGTGATGGGGTTTGTTTTTTGGATTTGGGAGGGTTTTTTTTACATGCACCTCTCATTTTACTTAACTTTTTAAAGATGGGAAAAGCTGGAAGCTTTAGTTTTCGAGAGACTTTTCTCGTTATTCATCTGTTTGGTCGCCTTAGCTGCACAAAAGCGTATCAGCTGCGTTATGAAAAATGGCCTAAGCCCAGAGAATGTCACAGTGGTCGACTTATTATTTTAGCCCTTCTTAAAAAAAAAAAAAAAAAAAGAAAACTCGGGGAAAGTTTGCTTTTGATGAATTCAATAAAAGCGGCACTGCAACGGAAGAGATTTTAAGCTAAAATCATACAGCATGGGGGCAAAAGCTTAAACCAGCCAGATGGCCAATGGTAGCCAGTCTGCCCGCTTCAAACCCATCCACTGAAGTTACAGTCCTCCAGGCTTTTAGCTTTTTTCATGTTTATCGTGCTTTGCTTCCGCCCCTTAAAAATATCTCAACAAACAAATAAACAAAAGTGAACTTTTACAATTCATGTGTCACGAACCGTTTTTCTTTCCGCCTCTGAACAGGGACAAGGCAGGATTTTTTGGTTTTGGTTTTAAAAAAGACACAGCATCTCAAAACCCCTGGGCAAGGTGTTACTTTTTAATTTACCAGCACCTCATCTCTTGTCCCCAGGGAGGGCTTCCCGGCCGTAACCAGAAAGGACAAGTCGAAAGGACTGCAGGGATTGCAACTGAAGGCTGTGCTGTGAATCAGGTCCTGTCCTTCCCCTGAGCAATAAACATATGTAAATAATAACAGCGATTAATAATAATAATAACAGCCATCATAAATACCCCAGACTAGGGACTCTGTGGGGCAGGGCGTTGAATTCTGTGTGGGTTTTGTTTGTTGTTAGAAAACATCCATAAACAGCCCCCAAACCACTAGTAAACTCTCTTCTCTCCTGGAGTAAAAACCTTTGCAATTCTTGTGATTTCAGTGGCACTCGGAGGCAGCCATTGGCTTCCAGAAAGTTGCCCTGGCTGTAAGCGGGGGCAGAGATCCGGCGCCTGAGCCTATACCCGAGCCTGTGTCCACCTGCTCCGATAGCAGGACGGAGCTTTGGATGCCGCTGGTCCGGGGGAAACGTCAATGCTGGCTCTGCAGAGAGGACACTAATTTGCAGGAGAAGAAGGGGCTAAACAAGCGCCCTGCCCACCCTGCCGGGGCTCCACTCGCCTCTTGCCCCTTATTTCACAGTTATTCCCACCCTGCAGAACAAGTGTCCGCGCCGCCCCGCGGGAGGGGGGCTAGAGCCAGCCCGCAAGTGCCTAACGCCGAGACAAATATCCCCCCCCCCCCCTTCATCTCTGCCCCCCGCGCCGCGGGACCGAGACCCGGCGGGCCGGATCCAGCCCCTCCTGCCCCGGGCCGGGCCGGGCCGCGCAGGTCGAGCACGGAGGGGCTGGGGCGGGCGCACCGCCACCCGCGCACCGCGGCTCCGGCGCGGCCAGAGCCGCCCCGATGCCCGAAGGCACCTGTGCCCCGGCAGCCGGGGAGCCCTCCCCGCCGCCGGTAGCCCCCCCCCCGCGCCTCCGCCGCAGGTAGCGCGGCGGCCGGTGCGCGGGTGCCCGCGGGAAGGCTGCACGTCCACCAGCAGGGAGGGAGCCGCCGTGCCCACTCGTGGGGGCTGCAGGTGCTGCCCGCGCACCGGGGGGGGGGGTGGAAGGTCCTGCCCGTGGTCCAGTCTCGGGGCGGGGGATGCTCCTGGGAGCCGAGGAGAGAAGGGGAGCCCCGTGAGGCGGCGGTTTCCCGAGGGCGGTGGGGATTTAAAATACAAAATCGGGCTCGATTTGTAACCGATTAAACGAAATGGAAGGACAATAACGCGCAACCCTGCTGAAAGCCGGCTACAGAGCAAGGGAAGGAGCGTGCGTTTGCGTGTCTTTACGAGTGCGCGAGTCGCGCACTGGGCGCAGTCACCTTCCAAAAGAGCGAATTTACTGTGCAGTCTCCGAACGCCCAGTGACCTCCGTGCCCGGGGCTAGTCGCCCGAGAGGCGCTGCCGGGATGACCACGGCACCAGCCACGCCAGTGGTCAGGAGCAGAAACCACTTCACAGTCGTTTCCCCCGCTGGTGCAGCAGCTTGCGCGAGGCGCTGAAATAAGAGTAAAAAGAAGCTGGCGGGGAAAACTACAGAAAAACCAGCTCCAGAGAAACCCCCACTCGTGTGTGTACGGGGCTGAGCAGCGCCGGCCACCGGGGTGGAAGCGGACACGAGTGTCCCGCTTGGTACCCCCTACCCTGCTGCAGACCTCGCTGCTGCCCAGCGCACGGGTCTAACCCGGGTTCCTGCCTGCACCCGGGGCTGCCCTTAAAGGGTCACCTCGACGTGGGCAGGAGGGACGTCTGGGGGAATCCTGGTTACCTTCTGGATGCCTTTTTCCCAAAACGCTTGAGAAATCCGTTAAATCAAAGGACCTCGCGAGGCTGGAAATCGCCCTTTGCATCCCCAAAGAGCACAGGCTGGGGAAACTTGAAGAGACTCCATCTCGATGGGAATGACAGCGCACCATCGAGGGGCGTTTAGAAAATTTGGAGGAGGCAGTTAAACGGGTCAAACAAAGAGGGTTTGGTTTTGATTTGGGGATATTTGGTCCCCAGAAAATAATATCGATTCTGAGCGGTTTTGCAGAAAGGGGGGTAAATCAGGCGGTGAAGGAGCGCGTCCCAGCCGTGTGCTCCCAGAAGCGGACCTGCGCCTGCTTACACGACTGACCCGGGCAAGAGCCCGGCAGGGCAGAGCCCCTCTGCGCCCTCGGAGCTGCCCCCTCGGCGCTGCCCCCCCTGCGTGGGGCAGGTCCCCCCGCCTCTCCCAGCGCCGGCTCCCCCCCGGCTCTGTAGCCTGTGCACAGTGCTTGAAGATCCCCCGGGGGGACGGGGTGCTGTGATCACTGCTGCCGTTAGCTTCACCCTCGGGGAACCCTCGAAGGGGCGACGCCGGGGAGGGGGGGTGTCACTGGGTGTCACCGCAGTTTGGGGTGGCGAGGGGGGTCCGGGCTGGTCCCGGGCAGGTGGCTGAGCGCTGCCGGCCGGGCTGGGAGTCCCCCTCACCCTGGCCACCGGCTGGGCGCTGCCGACATTTGGTTCGTTGTGCCCCGGCTCCGCCGGGATCCGGGCGCAGCGGGTCGGCTCTGCCACGGTCCGGGCACGGAGGGCCCGGAGCCATCCCGGGGTCGCGCCCCGAGACGCAGCCTCGACGCTGCCCTGTGCGAAATACCGGCATGTGGTCATGTTCGCGAGTGTGCAAGGTACTAGACGGACTGGTGTGTCCTCCCAGCTCCAGGCTGTGTTCGACCCGCCCCGGTATGTCACCCTTCCTCAGCCCTGCGGGGAAACTCGCTCTGGCTCTGAGCCCCCTCGCTCTGGACTTCACACCCTCCGAGGACCGATCCCGGAGCTCCCATCCAGCCCAAACTTCCCCGGAGTCAAGAGGAGCGAGCGGGTTTGGCTCTCGGAGTGCTTTCGCAAGTCAGGGCACAGCTGAGGAGCGGAGAATTGCGGAGATCTTTCCCTCCGCCTGGCCAAAGAGCCTGCTAAGGACGGGCTCGGGGGAAGAAGGCGTCCTCGGAAGTCCTCGCCGTTCTCGGAAGGTTGTGTCTTGCTTCAGTGTTTACTCCCCGTACCGCAAATGTCACCAGAAAGCAACTTTAGTGCTTTGCGGTTAATATTTTTTGCCCGAGGTCTATCACTAGCATTAATTGTCCCAATAAATTGAGATATAGTGTGCATAATGCAATGTAACAATATGGTTATATTCCACGTGTATGACTTAATTAAGCTATTTGCAGCCTGATGCTGCAAGTCAACGGGTGTGCAAGTGGATTAACAATGTACTGTTCTCGTATCCTCAGGATGGTGCATAATTACTTTACTGGCGGTACATATCAATTTTTGATGATTGCAGAACACATGCTCACTTTACCAACAAGCGCTTTAATAACTCTCCATTGTGTTTTAAAAAAGCGTTGTTTGGAAATATTTGGAAGCCTCTGCAAACAACGCTCGAGGTTCGTCGGGCGAGGTTCAGACCTGATCTATATTTGATGAAGTGCAAAGGCTGCGAGGCAGCGCCCATCCCCGCCTGCCCGCTCCCCGCTCCCGGGGCCGGCGCAGGGGAGCGGGGCCGGCCGGGCCGGGCGCGCCGGGCGTCGAGGCACACCGGCGGGCCTCCGGGCGGTCCCCGGGGAGGGAGGCGTGCGGAAGGCGGGGGCGGGCGGGGGGCACCGCGCCCCAACACATGCTCCTGACATTTGCGAGAGCGGAGTAATGCAATTAGGAAACTCGATTACAGGGCGGCGGCGAGGCTGGGGGAGCCCCGGGGCTTTGTTCCCGAGAAGATGGCGCCCGGGTCTGGCCGGCGGGATTTGGCGTGCGCCTCTCCAGGCAAAGGTGGAGGGGGACGAGCGCCGACCTTTCCGGGGGCAACTTAATTTCTGCAGCCTAATCGCGTTGGGGAGGAGGGTACCATCCATCAGAGCGCGCTCACCGCACGGCGCCGCGCGGGGACGGGCTGCCTGCCCGGCCGGGCATCGCCGCACCCGGCCCGGCGCTCTGGAGCGCCAAAGCCGCCCGGACAGAGAGAGCGAGGGGGAAAAACCAGTGTCATAAGGGTGCCGCTCCCCCTTGGCCCGCTCGGGAGCGGGTCGGGAGTCCGACCGGGAGGGCCTCGGCGCTCCGGGGCCCGCCGGGGTGCGTGGGTGCGCCGGGCCGGGGCTCCGGCGTAATCAAAGGCCCGTGGCTTGCTTGACCTGGGAGGGCACTGAGCAGCTCCCGACCGCAGGGGATGGCCGGGGAGCGGGCCTCCGGCCCCGGCCGGGCGGGCAGCAGCCTGCGGGCGCCGGGCGCGGCCTGTTCCGCGCGGCCTGCGCGGCCCCCGGCTCCCCGCTCCGCGCCCCGCTCCGCGCCCCGCTCCGCGCCCAGGCGTGGTGGCGCTGGTGCTTCGGAGCCTTCCTGGAAGAAGTCGATTTGTTCTTGCACCTGAAGCAGGTGATGTTTATGCAGAGACATCTGAATGACAGCAGGAGTGAAGGACAAATCTAATAAAGCCTAATAAACCGTGAGAGTCTAAATGTCATTAAACTTACAAAGATGAGACTCCAAATCACCAAAAAGGTAAATGTCTTCATTAGTCTGATCTCTGAAGACTGTCGAACATTTCATTAATTTATAATTTATGATTGTTTGACAAATATTGAAAAGTATGTAAATATGAGGGGGATAATGTCTTTTCTGCGGGAGATAAGGAAATGACCCAAACTGTACGTGCCTGCTAGATTACACACGAGGTTCCATCTATCTGTTATCAAACTGTGCTTTCCCTTTATACAACATATTGTGCAACTGACAAGTGAAATAGTGCAGATAAACCAATGGTTTAAAACGTAATAAAGACAACAGCCATTTGCATTTTTTACATTTTATTACAAAGGTAATTTACTATGACACATTTCTGAATGTAATTTATGAAAACATTTTAAAGCAATTATATAATGTATACAGCACTCGGAGACACAGAAAGTCAGATAAATAATAATCTTATGGATCTTCAGAGACTTTCTATAACGCTGAAAATATAGACTTTCTCAGGAACAGCAGTAAAACATAAAATCATAGAAATAAAATGCAGAATGATGTAATAAAGAGGAAATGGGTATACTTCGAACTGGAATTGCAACATTAGATATTCAGGGAAACAATCTCATCTATTCCAAAGAACTAGATCATCCCAGATTTTTTTTTTTTCCCTTCCTCTGCGTTGTGAAATAGGCTTCTTACAGGAAAGAGGATTTCTGAGGAAAACGCCTTGCGCCCCAGCCCTCTTTGGCGGACCAAGAAGCGGACCTTCCAGTGGGGATCCCGGGGGAGGCAAGGGGCAGCGTCAGTCTCTCCTCGCCTCCCCTCTGACAAAGGGGAATTACGAGTTTATTATCGCTCTTCATCTCGGGGGGAGAGGGGCAAGGAGGCGCTGCTTTGCGCGGAACTCGCTGCTCGGGGCCGGGGCCCGGGGGTGCGGGCAGGCCCGGGCAGCTGCCAGCCCTCCCGCCTGCCCTCTCCGCACCCCTCTCGGCAGGACCCGCTGAAGGTTTCCACGGTCTCCCCGCTTCTCAGCACGGCGCACACTGGCTCACGCCCCAGTGGAGCCCGCGGCGAGGTTGCCACCGTTTCGGTGGGCGAGGGGCAGGAGGCGGCCGGGTGCCCGGCGTGGGGTCCTGCGCCCCCTCCGCCCGCCGCTCCGCGGCTCTGCGCGCCTGGCGCAGGAGCGCTTCGCTGCCTGACGAGGAGGGCGGGGAGGCGCCCAGAAACCGAGAGGGGACAGCATCGCCTGGGAAATAAATGTTTCCAGGTGCCTCCGTAAGGTATTTGCACCAAGAGGGTCAGCAAACCCATGGCGTGCAACTGCCTGGCTTTTTTTTTTTTTTTTCCTTCCCCCTACCCCCCCCCCCCCCAAAGCCACCCAGTAGACAATAAGCCACGGAGCAGGGTTTTGTAAAAGCCCCGCATTCCCCAGAACGGGCTCTGTGTCTTTGTCTTTACATAAAACAGTGCCCTTTGGCCAAATGTGCCTGTAACGAGCTTGTAAAACAAACCAGAAATCTCAGCTCTTCCTCGAGTCTACAAGCAAGTCGCTTTATTCCCAAATCTTGCAAATATGTTAGGAGTGTTAGAAGTGGGACTAAAACCCCCCTAGCAGAGCTGGTTACCTGCTGTGAGCCTCACTGCCACAGACCCTTTCACCAGACATATTAAATCTCTTGCCCTAAGAAAACAGGCACTTGTCACAATTGAAACCCGACGTATCGGGGCAGCGGGATGTAACAGTTCAGGGAACTTTATATTTTCCCCGGAGGCCGTTCCGAGCGGAGGTCCCTAACGCACCTCCCCCGAGAGGCCTGAAGGCTCTGCCCTGCCTTCGACGTCTCTGAGGGCCACGGCCAGAGAGGTGCCCCTCGCCGGTGCCCCCTGCCCACCGCCAGCACCTCGCCTCTGGCCCGGCGCTCAGTTAGTTAGGGGGCCAAAGAGATTTCGACGAGATGGCAGGTGATTCCTCTCCCAGAACCCCGTTTTTTATGCCCACCCCCCCCGTCGGTTGTCCCGGCTGTCTCCCCCGACGGCAGGTCCAGGTGCCAGCCCCAAGGCCGGGGCTCTCGGCAGGGCGGGGGCGGCGGCAGCGCTGCCCGGCCCTGGGAACCGCCACCCCGGCCCCCCAGCAGCCGGGGACGGGTGCCGCCAGCTATCCCTCCCCACACCCCCACCCCCGCCCTTCGACAACACGCTGTCATTCTTTCCCAGCTCTGAAGTATGTGTTTTATTATAGATTATTTAATTTGATGAGCAACATTCCCACCGCCCTGAGCACAGTCTAAGTGGAAAAAGGTTTACTTGGCATTGCGAAGCGATTTCAATAATAATAATTAAAAAATAAAAAGAAGCCAACGACGCGCAGACAAGCAAAAAAGCTCTCCAAATATCGCCAGAGGGGCTGAGCCGGCTTCCACCGACCTGGGTCGCGAGGTTTTCCACCCAAAGGAGCCCTCATCTCTTTTTCGTAATGAAGCCAAGGAACAAGAGGTGTCCTGTCCTACCACCCCACATCTGCTGCCAGGGCAGGTCCTCCCCGTCCAGTCCTTACCCGGCTGTTTGCGAGCATCTTGGCCGACAACTGGCAATTGTTGAGAACTGGCAAAATGTCCCCTGTAATCTAAGTTCAATATATGTCAGGCGACGGAAAGACACCGACAACTCATTTTTAGGGCGTAAATGATTTCTTACGACACTCGCGGGTTTGTAACTTGCAACGAAAGGAGGAAAAAAGGCAGAAGCGGCCGGAGGCTGGGCTGGGAGAAGCCCACCGATCCCTTAGTCATAAAAGTGTACAATGGAAAGGCTTTATTGTCTCTCGTTAAGCAGTTCATAAGTGACCCCGTTTATTTCTGAATAGCCATGTTTTGATGACTTATAGTATATGCAAAAACAAACTTTCCCGCGGTGTTTTTTTTCTCCGTCATGCTTTTCTTTTCAAACAGCCAGATGATTTTAAAAAGAAAAACACCCAGAAATGATAAATCGCGTCGCATAGCTAATGGCTGGAGGGCGCGTTTACCAATTCATAATCATTTATTCTTGGTGATGTATGACCCTTACTCTTAAATCTCAAAAGCTTCTATTTGAAGGTGTAAATAGCTTTTTCCCCCCTTGCAGTAAACCTTACTGCATTAGCAGTGATTGATCTCCTGTACAATTCGTCCCAGAGTGCTATTTTAGAGGGGGAACACTGGCTTTTGGAGATTAACTGGGGAGTCTGTTACATATTAATGAACCTAGGAGATATACTAACGTTTTGGTAATTTAGTTATTTGTGTCTATAGCTTTCGCCGTTATTTTCTCTTAGACCCCCGCGGTTGTTATACATCGAATTAAAAAGTGGTCCTTCAGCATCATTTTTTCAGTGGCAACTAAACGCCATTTAATGTGAAAAACAAATGTTGACTTGTCTCTTGAAGGAAGTGTGTTTCTTGGCAAGACATCAAAGTGTTTTAAACTGTATTAGGAGGGTTTGTTAGTTTTCTTACCCGGAGCCTACGGTAATGTAAGGAAATAGCCTCCCGGCGGAGGCAGCCCGGCGGAGGGGGGAGCGGGCGCTGCGCAGCGCTGCACAGAGGTGCCCGCTCGAGAGGCGGTTCGAGCTGTAGCAGGAATGCACGGGCACCTCTTCGCTGGGATTACAGCCTTGATTAACGTGCTAATGAATAGGGATGCTAAAGAGTCGTCCGGAAACCCGTCTGCGAGAAGGAGGAGTGAGAAACTCCTAGGTTGGGCTTAGCCTGCAGAGAGACCAACCTAACTCAAATGCCATTAACCTACTGCTCCTTAGCAGACACTCGGGTAAAACACCTCGAAAATGTCTGAGACGGGGCCGAGGCGGAGGCAGGAGGTGGAATCCCCGCTGGGCTCCAGCCTCTGCCCCTGCAGCTGATGCGGGGCTGCGGAGCGGGCAGGGCAGCCCGGAGCAGCCGGGCCGGGCACGGCGCACTCGGCGGTGGGGCGGACGGTGTCCGGCTCCCCGGCGGAAAAATAGGGTCGGGGGGCCGGGGGGGCGGCGAGGGAAAGGAGCCCGGCAGTTCTTTGCAGCGGTTCCGCTCCCTATTAAGTTTGACGTCCTGCGCGGATTTATAAATTAGGCTTCATTATACTCGGAGGTCGTTAAAGTAGGCAGCTCGGCTAAGAATTAATGCGTGCAAACCCCCTCGCTACAGCTGGCTTCGCCCTGAGCTATGTGGCGGGCTCAGAAAGCAGGCGGAGGCTCCAGTCACTCCAGTGGGCAAGGAGAGACACCGGTCCCTCTGCCCTCCTCCACGCCATTTGGCGCCGGTACCTAAAAGGCTGAAGCTCAGCTGGCCACCAGCCTGGAGAGAGCAGGGAGCGGATCCCCAAGTCAAATGGATCTGCCCTTATTTTTGGAGGGAGCAAACATGCTTCTCCCCCCGCGCCCCGTCCCAAAGTTAAACGTTTGTTTAGGACAAACTCGAGAAGCAACAGTCTTTGCGAGAACCTTGTTTTCCCCTTCTCCTCGTGAATAACAAAGTGATCATAGGCTACTCGGCCAGTTGGCGAGGAGAGAACTTTTGTTTTCTGGGGCGATTTATGTTCTTTATAAATATGTGGTTTGGAAAATAAAAAGAGACTTGAAAACGTTGTTACAATGAAAAAGGACAAATTAGAAGACATTTTCTGTGATCAAAGGAGGAAGAGAAAGCGAGTAGGGGTATTCAAAAAGCTTGACTTATTCACACAACTCCTTTGGAGCCCAGGGGCAACAAGCGTGTCTTACATTGAAAAGGCGGCTCTATTCAGAGTGCAGGTGCGAAGTGGTGTGGCACATTCTGCCACATTATGTAAAGGTTGTTGGAGATTAGTGTTCAGACTTAATAACTAAAGCGCTTGATTTACATTGGAAAAAAGCCCCCTCATCCGTGAAAGCAAAATAATTTAACGCGTGATCATTTCGAGTGCTGCTGATATCCTAATACTTGCATTGTTCTCGGCCAAGTACTAGAGGAGCGCGGATTGATGCTTTTGGGAACCTATCATTTACAGCCACTGAACTCTGCTCAGAACTGGAGGTCTGGAGGGGAGATAAAAGAGGGGCACAAGAGAAAAGTTTCACATTAGGGGGAAAAAAAAAGGAGAGAGAGAGAGAGAACAATATAAATGTGACAGTTCCCCTCCTCCCCACAGACGACTCCGCGCCTCCTGCCCGGTGCCAGGGCGAAGCAGCGCCCAGGTCTGCGGAGCCGAAAATTGGGCTCAGGGCTCAGGCACTTCTCTACTCCGCCTTCCCCCGTCGGAGCAGAATTACTTACCTTACTAATTATTCATATTTATGTAAATGTCATTAGTTAATGTAACTTTCTATAAAAAGATAATCAGGCGAGAACGGAGCATAGGTATTACCTTAAGTGCATTGGCTCTGGTTGTTTCATTCATATGTTAATACACGTGATGCAGTAGTGCCAGGCGTGGGGAGGGGGGAGAGGAGGGGAGAGGAGGAAGGCAAGGGAAAGAAATTAAATAATAATAACAAAGCCCCACAAAGGCTTTAAGTTTGCATCGCGGGATCAAGGACCGCGATGCCTTCTGAGGCACGAACAAAGGGGGACCCGGCGCCGTCCCAGCCGCGGCGGCTGCTCGGGCATTCCGGCAACTTTGGGTGGCTTTTTTGTTTGTTTGCGTCCCCTCCTCTCCTGGAGGAGAATTTTATGCTTCAAACCGTTTCGATCTACCCAAACCCTCGTGCCGGGCTGAGATCCTCCGTTCCCGACCGACCCGAATGAAAGTATCTTTGTACGGGACACGCACCAATTAAAATTGCAATACCTTTTTTGCATCCCTCTTTAGTGTAAGCATTTTAGGGCCATTTCCATAAATTCTCCGCGAGAATAAAGGCTATAATGGGAACAAGGTGAGAAAGCTGTTAACCATTGTTTCAGCAAGAAAAGGTCGTAAGTCAGGCAATTGGTGTCTGACCTGTCAGGATAAGGTATAAAGGCTTTATTCATGCAGTCGCTCACGATTTTCTCAGCTCTCACAAAAGTGTTTTTATGATTCTGTTTTCTTACCTCGTTCCTTAATTAAAAAGCTGAATGATTAGAATAGCACCTGCATAATGTCTGGACGACGCCTGCATACTAATTCGCGAGTCTTTACATCTAGTAATTATAACATAAAATCAGAGATTGAATAAAACAGAAGGATTTTGCCCCTAAAGCCCTGCTAATCCCCTTTTAAAAGAGTCTGCTGAAATAATTCAGAACAGTTTCCGGAAGTTGGATTACCGACTCTTTTTTGACTATTTACAATGAAATGATATTTCACACTTAAAGGAGTCTCTGTATTTCTACAACAGGTTTTTAAAGGTGGCCTGTTTTCTAGACAATAACAATCCAGTGACTCCTTCTTTCTTTTCTTACCCGGTCCCCCCCCCCCCCGCCCCCCCCCTTCCTCCCAGCAAGGTCTTCATCTTTATCAAGTATATGCGAGGATTAATCTGTCCTCAGGTAGGGAGAACAAAACCTCCCCCCTTGAAACCTCCCTTTGACTCCCCACCCCGGGACTCCCAGCCTGGCCACCCCCGGCCCCGGCGGAACGAGGGCTGCGTGAGGGCAGCCCACCTCTGCCCAAGTTCAGATGCACCCTGTTTCCCAGGCGCTCGCAGGAGCAGGCAGTGGAGCAAGGAGCTCCCATTGCTTCACTATTGCCCCCACAGGGCAGAGGATAATTTAAGCCAGCAGTGACTAGTCAAAAGTTGGAGAATAAATTTTTCTCTTTTTTTTTTTTTCGTCTTCCCAAAACAGCTGGGGGGGGGGGGGGAAGAGGGGGGAGGAAGAGGAGGGGGGCCGGGATCCGCGCCTTTGTCTGGCTTTCAGGGTGGGCTGGAGCAGGTATCCTCAGGGGCAGCAGCGAGGCAGGGCGAGGGCAGGAGGGAGCCGCTGGCCGCGGGCAGCGCCGGCTCGGGGGGGGTCCCCGGCCCGGCGGGCGGCGCAGCCCCGCACGGCTCAGTCCGGCCCCCCCGGGGGGCTTCCCCAGTCCGCGCACACCAAGCACAGTGACCCGGAGACAGGTTTTGCAGCAGTAATGAGCCGATCCTCTGGGTAACACTGACTTGGGGGAAAAGAAAAAAAAAAAAAAATCAGCCGCTTTGTTGAGGGCGTCCTGTTTATTTTAGGAAAAAGGTTTCCTCGTAGCCCAGCGTGCTCCAGCCCGGCCATGGGGTCGATTGCGGCGGTTGAAGAAGAAGCAAACGAAGCTGATGCGGGGATTTCCGAGCGCGGGAGCTGGTGCCCGACGCCGCGGGGTCTCGTCGCCTAATCCAGGCGAGCTAGCGCGGTCCTCGCCTCGGAGCGGGGTAGCTCCAGATGCAGGAGAAGTTGAGACCAAATTCAGCCTCACGGGAAAGCTGCAGAGGTTTCTCTGAGCTGCTGCCATCATTGGAAACACCTTAATCTGTTGTGCTTTTTTTTTTTTTTTTTTTTACTGTTAAACAGTTGTTTTTGCGGTGACTTCTCTCGTCCCCCCTCCTTCTCCTCCCCTAGTGTAATCCTGCAAAAACTCTAAATCATCTACGAGAAAATGGAGTCAATGTGTCATTCAGCATTAAAAATCTGGGGGTTTTAACTAAAAGCTTTAATTGCTGTTCTGGCCCCTTTATAACCATGGGAACGCCGTGCTCTGTTGGGATCTCAGAAATGTTACATACCCCTTAAGCAGGCGCTCCCCTTGTTTGTTTACTCTAGCCTACTTTCATTCATATCCCAGGAATATTCTTTCACCACGCGACACACGAAAAGACAAAGGGTGTAAATAAACTAACATATGGCCCAGAGGTTTTAGAGAAGCTGGAGCAGCTTAGCAAGTCATGTGGGTGATACTGGGAATCCGACTTCTCTCCTTCCCCCACTCCCGCATAACCTCTGCTTCCCTGCGCTCTCCTTCTACCTTCTCACGATAAGTCACGCTCGTGTCGCGACCGGCTTTGGGGGACCAGCCGTTTTTTCCTTCGGACTGGAAAAATCAAGGCAGCGAAGGGATGGGCGCACGCCTGTGCGTTTGTGCCTCTACGTGCAGCTGGAAAACCCCCTTTGACATGACCAATGTGCGTGGGGATGTGTGTACACACGCACACCAGCCCTGGACGCGGTCCCTCCCGGGTAGGGGGGGTCCGGCCCCGGGAAGCGGAGCGCTGCGGGCCGGGCCGGGCCGGGCCGGCCCCGGGGAGCGGGCAGGCTGGCGGGGGCAGAGGGGAGGGCTGAGCAATCCGACGCACACAGAGACACTTGACAACGACCTTTTTTTTCAGTATTTCTTTTTTTTTTTCTTTTTTCCCAATTGTAATCCGTTTCAGGGTTTCTGTCCCAAAGAGCCTAAATGGTGGCTGAGCCCCCGCTCAGGCTGAGGAGGTGCGTTGTGTTTAACCGCACGCTGCACCTCCTTCCCCTCCGCTTCTCCCGATAAGGCGGCGGAAACGGGTCTCGGTTACTGATTCATATTTCTAATCTTCCTTTCCTGAACATACAATGTTCTTTTGTTAAATGAATGGTCTTTAATTAATGCACTTGCACAATGCGGGGGCTTGCATGGGGATCGATGATAGGAAGCAACAGGGGATGGTTCCCTCCAAAATGGTTTGTCAGCATTGAGAAAGAAAAGGCAATGTCTATAAAAGGACCACTAATAATGCCCACACGTCTCTCACCATGTTGTCTGAGGGGACATTCCTTCCCTTGTTGACAGTCAAGTGTAATAAGTACATGTCTTCGCTCAATCATTATAGACCATAGAATTGTATTCTTTAATTAGCATGTACTGTTAGCCCTCCTTTCCTTTATGGGCCATTTTTTTGTCTTTTACAGACCAGCAAAAATGTTTTCCTTCGGTTCTTTTTCTTGAATTCTTTTCTTTCCTTAATTATTTTCTGTCTTTTTCTCTCTCCCTTTCTGTAGTCAAATGTATTCTTTATTGACAATATTCCTACCAGCCAAAGCCAACTTTTTGTCATCTCTCTGTGTTAGGCAACTTCTTTCAAGTATTCCTTTTTTTTTTTTTTTTAAAGGAGTCAGGGCAGCGCGCATGCGCACGACGCCCGCCGGCTTTAGGACGGCTATGTGCCCAAGGCTGTTGCATCCCTCTAAATTGCAAAGCTGAGGTTTAAAAACTCATGAGAAGAAAAGTCTGAGTATGTTCGGGAGCTGCGAACCCCTGCAACGTATTAAAATCGGTTAGAGGAGTATGCAAGACGACGAAGGCTTACTTTCAGGTTACTTTAGCTGACGAATTTCCTCTCTTAGAAAGAAAGAAAATGCTCTAAATCCTCCTAGGAACCTTACCAAAAGTGTCACTGTGACAGGGACTCATTTTGGGGGGCGGGGGGGGGAATTCTTCAAACGAACAGTTTCATCCCTCACCCGCGCCGCCAAAACAAAAACCCCTCGGGGGCGAGGGGAGCGGCAGCTTTTCTCGGGGGGCTCCGGCTGGAAACTCTCGCCAGTACCCAGAGTATTAGTGACCCCAGAACCGCAAACTGCCCGTGCAGGAGTCAGGGTGCCACGGCGGAGGTAACCGGGGCGGGGGGAGACAAAGGGACAGGGCTCCACTTGGGTGACACCGGGCTCTGTTATCACACTCACACTCTGCACCTCGGTCAAGATTTAAAGTACAATTCATTTGAAGTCTCCGGTCTGAAAAATGTTATCTCAGAAATGAAGCCAAAGAAGTGTTTTGTTTTGTTCTTTTAATGCAAATGCCAACCTAAAACGATTAACATTAAAAAGAGGTTAAAGACCAACAAAAACCACGCATTAGTAGTTGATTGTACACCACATTAATAGTACACCGGCTCGGGGAATTTTTTTCCCCAACTAATACAAAAACCAACAGAAAGACAAGGTTGATTACACAGTGTTTTAGGAATGGCTCGGTATCATCAGTACAAACACATATTTTAAAAGTGCACATTTGTAAAAATAACCATAGAATTGAAACGCTTATAAATATTTATTGTAAAAAAATCCAAATATTAAAAATAAATAGTATGTTCAAACACACAACAGAACATTCCTTCATTACCAAACACGTGATGAAGGAAAATACGGAGTATAAGAAGTCTGGAAAGAGATACAGCGTATCAGCATTGCAAATGTTTTTTTGCGAGCTACATTTTCAGAGGCTTCTCCTCTGTACAGTTCACAAGGAATGTGGTAGATTTTCCCATAAATATGACAAGATCCAGAATTAATAATAACAATAACAATAATAATAATAACAGCACCCACTTCACTGCAGTTTGACTCGGTCTTTACTTAGGAAAAGTCCCATTAAATTAATGGGGTTGCTTAGAATGGCAGGATTGGGCTCAGATCATTCTGTAGCAACTAAAACAGAAGTACACTGATGAGTTACAACTTCAAGGGATTCGTGTTACGAACAGAGGGTTGCATGATCTCCAATGAGAAACTACTAAATAAACCTTGACCAGGGAATCATTTCAATATACACCGTGATGTTTATAAAATGAAGATACAAAAGGGATGCAGTTTGACTACCTTTACACTTATGGACAATAAAACATGAGAGCATATGGAAGCCATCGCTTTGAATGCGTCAACAACTTCGATACGTTGCAGTATATACATGCTTAATAGGTATTCGGACTGTTAAAATGATCAAAGCCTTTACTCTTATGTCTACGCTCTTGCTTTCACTCTACTGGAAAGAAAACGTTTGTTGGTCACATAGTGGTGTTAATGAAACCCAACATTTCTGCCTTCTCCCAAGAATCGCATTCTGTGCAGCATGTGTGTAGGAATAATTTATTAGATGGAAAAGTTCAGAGGATAAAATGCAAAAAAATGGACATCATTTCAACTTTCGAACAGTAAGGTCATACAGACATCTATGGTGATCTGTACACAGACAGAGTTTCACACAGCCACAGCCACATATATCCAGATGTATGTCTATACACAGGATTCGATAGTTTGGTATTTTCTGCACCCTCTGGACCCCTAAAGTTATCTTTAAAAGTTTGATTTTATCTCTTTAGAAACGGTTTAAAGCTAACGGGCAGGGTGAGTTTGACAGAGAGGAGAACAAATCGCTGACAAAGAACCTTTTACGTTTCATCAGCGTTGTTAGGACGACGAGCAGGAATTTCTCAGATAATAACTCCCACTTCAAAGATTTCTCAGCTCAATAGAAATTGGACCATCCTTTTTATTCAACCACAAGGGCTGGCACTAAAGACGACTCAACTGTTTGAATTTTTTTTCATCGTGTTTATTTTTCCCCTATTCACCAGGGTACTTGGATAAAATAAACAACAAGACAATTACTGGAACATGGACTTCTAACTTTCCCGGGCCCATGGCCCAGCGCCCATGGCCCCGGCCGTGCGGGTGTCAAGTTCCCCCGCACCGCGGAGCCTCCGCTCGCCGCCGCACAGCGCCGGCCGGCCGGGCCGGGGAGGCAAGGGGGGCACTGGCGGCTCCCCCCGGCCCTCGCCCCGCTTTTCTTGGGTCCTGGGGGGCTTCCATCGGCACACCTACTCCCTGGGGCCGCAGCAGCCCAGGGCGGCGGGGAGGGGGGGGTGTCTTTCGGTCCCCGTCCTCTCTTCCCCCACGACGGGGGGGGAATGGAGAGGGAAGAACTTCTCGGGCTTCGTGGCCGGGTTTCGCTGGGAGAAGCTGGTCAGAAATACAGGGGAGAGGGGAGGGGAGCTGGCCCGCAGCCGGGCTGGCAGCCCCTTGCTTTGGGGAGGAGGAGAGTGGGGCTACAACCCCCGAGCGGAGCTGGCCTCGGGGGGAGGGCGAAGGCCAGCAGACCCCAACTCCGGCGAAGTGCATTAGGTGGAGGAAGTATATCTCTAGCGGGGAGCAGATTGAGTGTATTAAGCTAGCATGAAACCAAAGGTCAGTGCAAATGTATCTTAATAGACTGTCTCAAATGGAGTGTGCCTCCTTTGAAGGCCGCTTGCTATTGCTCTCCTCATTACCATAGCGATCCTAACGTGGCATGCTGATGCACCATAAAACTCACACTTTCAACCCCAAAATCAGGCCCTTTGAACAACCCGAGCTTGATTAGACCTTTCTCCTTTTCTTTTCCCCCTTAAAAACCATTTCCTTGCCTTTAGAAACTCGCCCTCAAATCCCAAACGCATTCTCTGATCCCGGCAGAAAGCAGAAACAAAAGTGAGCTGAGGCGACGGTTCAAGCGGGCCTTTTCTTCCTGACAGTCTTATCCATTTTTATTATGGTCTGGAACAAGTGCCCTGTTCGCGTGGGTTTTGTTTACCGGAAATTAAATGAAAATGATTTAGTTCGCGTCAAACAAAAATATATACTTGTATACACAAGAAAAAGGGCCTGTTAGACGTAAATATTATGTCCTTAATGAAAAGACTGGACGGGCTCCAGACTTCGCCTTTCACTATTTAAGTATGACTTGCCTATTGCCATAGAAATCCTAACTTACCATGAAGATTCACCGTTGTGAAGAAATACTTCTTTGTGCGAGCTTGCTTTGATGTCTAAGGCATAAGATTCAGGCTTTCAGCTGCGTCTGTCTAGATTACCTTGAGAGCAACGGGGTAGACATCTGTAACAAGCAAATGAAAAATTAAAGGTGATTAGCCTGCACGTCCAAATACTTCTGTAAATAGAGAAATAAAGAAATAAACAGATCTCAGGACACGATGGAAACACCCTCCCTGCCCGCAGCTGCCTTCTGTACCTCTCGATTTCCAAGACACAGGTTTCAAAGGCTGCAGAGGGCCACAGTTTTCCCCTACTTTAGGCTCCTCTCTCGCACATTTCTCCCATTTAGGTAATGCCCTACGTGTATTCCCGGTAGCGACACGCTCTTGTCACTATTGGAGGTGTTTAAATGCACAAGTTGTCGAGTTTGGGCGAGTGAAGAAGGGCCCCCCGACTTGCTGCCTTGGGAGGAAAATAAAGCCGCATTAGCAGGGGAGGCGCAGGGCCGGGGGGGTGGGGGGGTGGGTTAGCCACTGACCAGCTATTCGTTTGCCCGTAGCTTTATATTTAGAGGTATACACATATACGTGCGTGCGTGCATACGTGTACAGCTGTAGACACACGCTAACCCCAGTCACCTGGGTGCAGAGGTGATGTAGCAGACACGAGAAGATGCGGTTACAGCAGCCTTCTGTCTGCTCTCAGCAAGCCACGGAAACCTCTTCCAGCAGCCCGTGCTATTTATTTGCCTATACTATCTGGTATTCTTAAACATCATTAAAGTAATTAAAACGGCACCATTCGGCAGTTTCAAGCTACCCCAGTGGAGGGGTTTGTTTATTTTTTTTTTTTTTCCCTTTCCTTCTTTCTCTGAACCAGAGGAGTGAACACTGTGGCTTTGCGTTGGGTCTAGTTTGAAGCTCCGGGGCGGGATGAAGATGCTAAAGCCGCGTTGCCGGGCCGGTACAAGCATTTATCATCGGGACTGTTCGCAGGGCGGACGCCGTGGAGCTGCGGCCCCCGGTCCCGGCGCTGCCGGGAGGGCTGCCCGGCCCCGGGCCCGGCCCCGGCCCTTGCCGTGACGTCACCGAGCGGGGTCTGCCCCCCCCCTCCGCCTCCCCCGGGAGCCTCAGCGCCCACGGTTCAACAGGAGCCACGCTCCGGGTGGGGACGGGCATGTTTGGGTATTAGAAGTCATTACCAGTGGGAGCTAAAATGGACAGTCAATCACCTCACCCCCCCTGGGCCTTTCTTTATTAGCGACTACTGGGAAGGGGAGGGGGGGAAATATATATATATATATGTATTTGCATACGGCAAGAGGGAAAAGTAAGGAGATTCTTTACAGACACGTCCATCGAACGGGTTAATTAATCAAAGAATTTAATGGATCCATTTTGTACAGTTCGGTAACAAATAATAGTTTATATATATATATTTCTTAAAAAACCGCACTCTCACAGCAAATCGTGGGCGAACAGAACACTGCAGCACACGGCACGGGTGACAAGAGAAAATCCGTACAGCCCAAATCTGTCTGAAACCACTTTGGTCCTCCGGGGAGGGGAAGAAGGGAAGGGGATGCAAATCAGCGGGCTTGTAAACAGCCCGGAGCGGGGCGGTCGGGGCGGGGGCGGTGTGTGGCCCGGAGCGGGGAGGCGGCAGCACCCCGGCCGAGGCGGGAGCGGCCCTCCCCAGGGCGAGGCGCCGGCGGCGCAGGCTGGGGCCCGCCACCGGCCCACCCGCGCACTCCGCCGCGCGTCGTCTCTGCCTCCGCCGAGCGCCTGGCTCGGCCTCTCCCGCTCGGCCTCCCCCGTGCCCCGGAGCGGCGCTGCCCGGCCCCGGCTGGGCGACCGCCGCTCCGCCGCTCCGCCGGCGCGCCCTTAGCAGCGGGGCCGGGGCTCGCCGGGGGGGCGCGGCGGCGGCGGCTGCGGCGGCGGCGGGGGGGCGGCGAGGGGCGCGGGGGGGCCGCGGAGCCCCGCGCCCTGACACACGTACCATTCGCTCAGGTTGGCGGCGGGCTGCGCGGGCGCGGAGGGCTCGGCGTGGGAACAGGAGGCGGGGGGCTCCCGGCCGGAGTCCGAGGAGGGGGACACCAAGGAGGGCGTGGAGGACTCGTAGCCGGAGCTGGGAGGAGGGGATTTGCAGTGCACTTTCATGTGTTTTCGCAGGGAGCTGGGGTGGGTGTAGGACTTGTCGCAGCCTCTCACTTTGCAGTTGTAGGGCTTGTCGCTGGTGTGGACGTGCGAGTGCTTCTTCCTGTCGCTGCTGTTGGCGAAGCGTCTGTCACAGCCCTCGAATTCACATTTGAACGGCTTCTCCCCTGCAGGAGGCAACGGGCGAGCACAGCCATTAGCGACGGCGGCCGCGGGGCAGGAGCCGCGCACCCCGGCACACCCCCCCTCTCCACCCCGCCCCTCAAGCCCGCACCGTCCCCGGGCCCCTCTCTCCGGCCCCGGCACGGCTCCTCTCCCCGGCGCAGCTCCCCTCCGGCCGCCGCCTGCCCCCCCCCCCCCCGCCCCCCCCGCCCTGCCCTTCGCCGCCCGCCCCGCCGAGCTCCCCCGGCGCCGCCGCCCCGTGCCCACCCGGCTGCGCAGCCGGCTCCGCAGCGGGAGCGCCCTGCCCGGCCAGCTTCTCCTCCCCCTTCCCCTGCCCTGTGTGTCGACGTGGGGGTTTGTGCAAAAGACAAAGCCCCGAGATAAGGAAAACTTAGAGGCCAAGTGCTCGTTCCGAGCAAAGAACGTGTGCCGTCCCCGCAGACTCGGATGTCCTGCAGAAAGAGCGGTCAGTGATTTATCCCTGGGAAGGTCCTTGCATTAAATACATTTCTCACACTCCCCCAGATGCACGTGGAAGTATTATTCATAACCCGGCTAGATCACATCTCTTCCACTCCATTCGTGCACGGGTTACAATCCCGTGGAAGATCCGCATCCCCCCTCCTTTCCCCGCTCCCCGGCGTGCTGGTACCGTGCGTTAAGGCACAACATCTTTTTCCAAAAGACGCCGATTGTGGGGGGCAAAAGGATAGAGATTCAGCAGGAGGATGACTAGGCCGGTGCACGGCACTGTCGCGAGGGTAGGATTCCCTTTTCATTTGAACCTACTCAGTCATGGAAGGAATTGCAATCGGGATTAATTTGTCTCGTAATATGATAAGTGACGTTAAGCATAATAGCAATACAATCGTGTTGCTGGAGTCGTGTGAAAGTTTAACCTCGGATCGTATGGACCGGGCATGGTACACGATACAGAGGACGTTTTCAAGGAAACATGCCACAGACAGCTTCGGGATGAAATGATGACTACGTTATTGTCGCTGATAATAGCGAACTGCAAAACCCTGCTCGCCAAGCAGCACCCGGGTCCTGCACCCACCGAGCATGAAAATAACCTCCTCACCCGTCAAAAGCCAAAAAGTATCTGGGCGCAGAGGACACCACAAAAATACACTGGCTGAACCTTAAACGTGAAGTGCAAACAAAGCCACTGTGTTCACCATCATGGCGTATGTGGTCGACAGGACTTGCAATATTTGTAAAAGCTTCCATGTTTTGGTTTGGTTTTGGTCGTCGTCGTCGTCCCCCCCCCCGAATATATTGGGGCTTTTTTTTCCCCTCTCAGTTCGTCACGATTAAATTTCGGAGGGACGCAGCCCACCTCGTGCTCGGCTGCGAGCAGAGGCACATAAAGGAAGGCATTCCAAATATTTCACATGAATGCACTTTATGCAAGGAGGGTGGGAAAAAGCTCATGGCTCCGCGTTTAAAGTATGTCCCTTCCGCACTGTAAGAATCAATGAGGAGCTCTCACATCCTGCGCCGCTAACATTTGCACAGAGGATGGGTAAATACCTGGCGTTAGAGAGAAGGGGGGAAGAGGTTAAAAATAAGGTCTCTTTGAAAACAACGCGGGCCCTGTAACCAAATACCGTCGACATACAGCGGTGCATATGCATAGACACACGCACACATATAATCTAATTACGGTTTCACGTAAGGAAACAATTTGACCTTCAGCATCCAAGTTGAGACAACAAATCAAGGATATTAGTGTAGTACAAGCAAGCAGTAAGTTAGGAGACCCCAGGGAAAGCCATCCTCATAAGCACTCTGCTTGTGCAAAGTGAGTTCCATTCAGGTAAAAGCGGGCTGCGGCGCATTCTGCGTCCCCGAGAGTTGAAAAATGTTCAACTTCGCTTAACCCCCTGAAAGAGCCGCTGAAAAGTCCCTCCGTACAGTCGGGTTGCAAGTGGGAAGAGGGCAGCATTTTCTCAGCTGCCCGGTTTGCATTCTCTGAACGCCTCAATAAAGAGGAGCCATCCGAGCCATTTGCAAGTATTCCTTTCGCGAGAGCAGGTTTTCTTACGTGGAAATCCCTACCCGGCAGGGAGAGGACATTTTACAGGTCCCGGCTGCCGCAGCCGGGGCACGGAGGTGCAGCCACGCAGAAAGTTCCCCGGGCGATGGAGGAGCGCAGGATCTGAACCGCCATTTTACCCCCACACTTGTAGCTGGGCAAAAGTGTTCAGTGAAATTCAGCTTGGAAATTGTGGCATAATCCCCCGTCTCCGGGAGTGGATTAAGGTATTTACAAACTTCTCCGGGTGGGTGGAGGGAGGCTGGGGGGGCTGAGGGGGGGGGGGGAGCCGGAGGTGGCGGCCCCCGGGCTGCGGGCGAGGCGCGGGGGCGGCGGGGGCCGCCCGGGAGGGAGAGGGGCTCCGTCCCACGCCTCGCACTATTGTTCCTGGCCCGCTGGGAAGGCGGCGAAGCGATCCCTTGCCCGTCCCGCTCGTCCCGCTGCTGCCGCCGCCTTCACGGCCTTATCCTCCAACCTGGAAAATTCGCACATCGCCAGAAATCCCTCTGCCTGCTCCCCAGCCTCGGAGAAATCAGAAGTCATTAATATTTGAGGAGGCAATAATTTTCCTGTTGAATCTAGAACTGTCTTCATGAATAATTCGTAGCGAGTTCTATTAGGGTTTCAGAAACATTGCGTTTTTGACAACTTCTGAGTGTTTAATAGAAACGGTGGAACCATAAAGGCCCTGCAGGAGTTTTCACAATACAGCAATTAATCACCGGGAAAGTTAAAGCGAAAAGTACAGGCGCGCAGAATGATGTTTAATAAACGCAACCCTCCGATCTCGGGTTTGCCCTGAACCTGCCTCTCCGATGTAGGTCAGTTTTCCCAAGAATTTAACCATTTTCTGCTTCAGAGACTTCAAACAGTGAGGCCGTTAAAGAGCAGTAAAAGTTTGTTTACTTAAGAAAAACACTGTCATTAAGGGATGAGCTCTCCCGGTTAATGGCTGTACCTGTGCTGATCTGCCAAGGAACTGGCTCGGAGACAAGTTATGTGACTCGGGGATACTCCGTTCTCCTCCAAAAAGGGGGCCGAGAAGGCAGCGGAGGAACACAACTTTGCTATCGCCCCCCCCTCCCCTGCACACAGACGAGCTATTCATAGAGCGATGGAAAAATAATTAGGTGACGAGTGACGGTCGCTGTAAAATCTCTGTGCTATGTTTAGACGATAGCGATACGAAATTAGTATATGTTCTGCATATTATATCACGTCGAGTTGTAGCATAAAAATGCAACTCCTGGAAGGTCAAGCCCTGCACCGAGCATGGGGGAAGGGGAGTTTTATGAACTGGAAGGCGAAAAAAATCGTTTGGCTGTAAGCAGATCTTACAATAGGATTATGTAGTTTCCCTCGCAGTACATAAGGCTGTACAGAAGGGAATGGGAGGTGGAAAACCCTACACTGGAACAGATTAAATTTTCCAAAAGGGGCTTATTTCTTATCTTCTTCTTCGGGAGGGGGGGGGGGGGAAGGGAAAAAAAAAAAAAAAGCGCCAGCGCTACAGACTACAAACACCGGCTGCTAAACTAATTAATACAACTTCACAAGCTGCTCCTGGAAGTGTGAAAACTTTCTACGTGCAATTTCATTAATTATAAATGCTTTCCTGGCCGGAAGAGTTCAAACGTAGTTTTGCAAGATAGTCCATGGAGTTACTTTATTTTCTGGTAACTAGAACTAACAGATGTTTCTGACACATGTCCCAATTTCGCTTAACAGATCTGCAAATGACATTTCAAAATGTACAGGCCGAAACAATACCGGGTTTTCTTCTCTCTTTTTTTTTTTTTTTCCCCTCCCGAGAATCAGAACTTGCAGCTCCCCATATCTGCGAGCGCAGAGAGTCGTTGGAAGGCAATGCTCATTAAAAATGTCAGTGTTATTCAGATCAAACATTTGAAACTCCCTCTGCCCAAAACAAAACTGTTGAACGAAAAGGTCGCAGCTGTGTTATTCTCACAATGTTCGAGCAGCAGCATCTCAGCGACATCAGTCAAAACTGACTAGACAAGTTGTAACTTCTATTGTTCACTTTTAATTTGTGAGCTTGCACAATGATTTCATTTTTTCCCCAACTACTTTAAATTGAAAAAAAAAATCCTCGCCTGTGTGAATAAGCAGAAATAGCAGCTATATTACTCGATATTTACACAGATCTACTCGCATAAACATTACAGCAGCCTCTCCGCACAACCAGAAAAAAATATGGACAAGAATTCTGAGATTTGTTCTCGCTCTCCCTTTCCCCCCCCCTTTTCTCCCCCCTCCTCCAAACGGTAAAGAAGCAAACAAATCTGAGAATTTATTTTCCAGAAGTACTTGGCGTGCATTCAATAACAACGCAAAGGATACATTAAAAACAAAATAAAGCAAAACAGTATGCTGAATAACACAGAGAGAGAGTAAAGAGAGCTTTACATACTGACCTGTATGAGTTCTTTTGTGTATTTTGAGATTCTCTGATCTGGCAAACACTTTGCCACAGCCTGGGAAAGGGCAGGGGAAAGGTTTTTCACCTGTGTGGACTCTGATGTGATTTACAAGTTTGTATTTGGCCTTGAAAGGTTTCCCTTCTCTCGGACACTCTTCCCAGAAACATATGTGATTGGACTGCTCGGGTCCTCCAACGTGCTCCACCGTGACATGAGTCACCAGCTCGTGCATCGTGCTGAAAGTTTTCGAGCATAATTTTTTGGGAGTCTGGTCCAACTCAATCCACTTACAGATGAGTTCCTGTTTGATGGGCTGCCTCATGTAACGAAAGAAGGCACCCGGGCCGTGGTGTGGAGCCAGATTCACGTTCAGATTCATGCCACCGTAGCTATGAAGCGAAGAAGCAGCAAAAGGATCTGTCCTGGAGGCTGGTACTTGAGTGAAATGTTCAGACCTGGCGTACATTTCTCCAGGTAACCCCAGTCTTATCTGTCCGTTTAGATGGCCACCTGGAGCTGCATGGGGAGGCTGCTCATGGAGTCCAGTGAACAGAGAGGGATTCCCAGCTTCTGAGTGGTGGTGGTGGTGGTGACCATGGTGTCCGGGGTAGCTACCTGTTGTTGAGACAAACAGTCCGTGGTGAGAACTTGCAGCGGGGTGCTGCTCGGTCAGCCCTGGCATGAGTGGGGCCGGCAGGTCTCTGCGTATGAAGAAGTCCCTACCTGCTGCCAGAGCCTGGGCTGGGTGAGAGACGGGGTAAGGGGCTGCTGGTGACTGCGCCGGGCCAAACGCTCCCGTTTGACTAGAGACCACCTCGGCTTGGCCTGCCATATGATGATGATGATGATGATGATGATGATGATGATGATGGCGGTGGTGGTGGTGGTGGAGCTGGTGGTGGGGATGAGGGGCAGGGCTGAGCTTAAGGGCCGCGGGGTGATGCTGAGAAGGAGGATGAGGAGGAGGATGGTGGCGGTGCCCCATGTGTTCTGGCCGGAGCGGGTGCGGCCCGAGGCGGGACTCGGCGGCGTGCTCCCCCGGCTGCGTGGGCGCCGTGGCGTGGGGGTGCCCGGCGAAGCCCGGGAAGCCTGTCATGCTCTGAGGGGGGTGGTGGTGGTGGTGGCGAGGAGCCCCCGCCAAGTCTACTAATCTCAGCGCCGCGTTCCGCCTGGAGAGAGCAGCAGGGTCCATCACTGGGATCCCCAGAGCATCCACGCTCATTAGCTTCTAACGCTAAAAAGTCACCTGACAGCGGGAGGAGAGAGACACGGCGGGGGTGGGGGGGCAAGGGGGGGGGAACCAACTTTTGTTTTTTCTTTCTCCCCCCCGAAAAGTTTCCCGGTCCCGCCGCCCCGGCGGCGGGGCGCACGGGCGGCGCTGCCAGCGGGTGGGCTCGGCGGGGCCGGCGGGGGCTCGCTTTTGGCGGCGGCGGGCCGGGGAGGTCCCCCCGCGCCGCCCGTCCTCCCGCGGGGCCGGCGGGGAGCCCCGCGCCGCGCGGCCGCGGGACGGGACGGGACGGGGCGCGGGCGGCCGCGCGCCGCCTCCGGGCCGCGGCGCCGGCCCCGCCGGCCAAACAATCGCCGCGCCTTCCCATTGGCTGCTGCCGGGGTGACGTCACCGATGACAGGTCCCGCCGCTGACTGAAAGGGTTATGGCCCGGTGCGGCGGGAGGGGGTGTGCGCGCGCGGGGGAGGGACTGCGCATGCGCGGCCGCCGGGCGTCCCCCTTTCCCCAGGCCCCCCCCCGCCCCGCCACACACACCTCCCCGCCCCGCGGAGCCCCTCGGCTCGGCCCGGGGGCACGGCGGAGCCCGCGGCCGCAGCCCGGCCCGGCGGCGGGAGACCCTGACCGGGGTCTTCCCCCCCGCGCCCCGCCGTCGGGCCGTCGCCGAGCTTCCGCCGCCGGGCTGCGGCCGCGGGGGAACAAAGCCAAGGCGGGCGGGGGGGGAGCTCGGGGCTGGGGGGGGAGCGCCCCGGCGGCCCGCCCCGGCCTTTGTCCGTGCCCGCTGCCCTGCCCCGAGGCGGGGGTCAGCCCGCGGGGCTCCCCCCCACCGCCCCGGGAGAGCCCCGGCAGCCCCGCCGGTGCCCGGGGCCCGACCGGAGCGGCGGGAGGCCGGGCGGCCCCGCACCCCCCCCCCGCGGAAGCGTTCCCGGGCCGGCCTGCGGGTCCCTGACACTTGTTGACAGCGCGGGGAGCGGGTCCTTCCCCGGCGAAACCGGCGGCTGGAGCTGCCCCGCCAACGTGCTTGCTAGGCGTGCGCGTTTGGCCTGGCGCTCGGGCCATTGTACCGCCGCCTGAGCCCTGACAAAGGATTCCTGGAAGCCTCCCCATCCCCTTCTCCTCCTTTGACAAGTTTTAGCAGTTGTCTGGTTATTGGCTGACGGAGCGATGCGAGAAATCGTGATGTTCAGACTGAATCTGAGTGTTTAACCCAGAAGAGGGAGTCTCTCTCCCTTTCCCTCTCTCACGCACGCTTACAGAGTCGCTCCACGCAAAATCCCCATCCTGGGCTTGAAGGAAAAGCACTGCAAAACATTCATAACTGACTCGGTTCTGATGCTTCTCACCTGAAGGAAATAACATGGTCTGCAGGGTTTGCGTCGCTAGTGGTGGAAGTGTAGGTTAGGGTTTCAGCTTTATACACTGAGGCCTTACAGGTTTACAAAAGCTTAGCGCTTCAGCACAGAAGGAAGCATCTACCTAAGTTTTTAAGAAGGGGGCTGTGAACTTAAAAAAAGCAAATGAAACGTGGGACAAGGTTCTTCTGCTTCAAGAAAGGAAAACACAGCTGTAAATATCTGCCCGCCGTATTACCACAGAACTCGGATTCTGACATAAAACCGACTCCACCAATAAACGCACAGTCTTACGAAATAAAGCAACAATTAATTCTCTATCCATCACGTCAAACTCTCAGCATTTTAATACATTGACTCGCTGTTAACCTGCCAGTGGATACTTTACCACACGCACACCAGGTAAAGCTCCCAGCGCGGGATTCTGCATCTCCATAAAATCTAACGGTATCAGTGATGAACAGGTTTTACGTTAAGTAGTAAACCAAGACACTGTTTGGCAATGTCAGCCCAGCTACTTTCATAACAGAAGCTACCAGCCAATGATCGGAAACTGTAAGATTAAAGTGTAGGACATGCATAACCACATAGGGGACGTTTCTGTCACAGCTTCACATACTCTGGACCGGCTGCAGTTACGTATTTTGGCTCTCTTGGCTTTCACCATATTTCCCCTCTAACACAAGGCTGATATTTAGGTAGCTAGCTATAGATACATTCTCGTGTACATCTTTCTGAGTGGAGATGATGAAAAGTGACAAATGATGCAATTAGCTCTCCATCCTTACATAACATGTTTACGCAGGCATTTTAAACCACACACCATCCTCACAATATCTCAACTATCAAGTCTAGTTGCTCTACGAAATGGATTTGACAGTCCTATTCATGACCATCTCAATAGGAGTGCACAGAAGAGACAAACGTTAGGAAGTATGAATCTGTTACTTACAAACGTACTGAGAGTGTGAATTCCAAATAAAGCTGCTTTCCTCATACCTCCTTAAAACACTGCATCTCTACATACTTGTTATCCATCAATTCTGACACTTCTCAGTCAAGGGAGAAAACATCTGGAACAGTTTATCAATTAAAAAAAATGTCATAACCGGTTTGCCCTAAGCTCATTTAAAATATTGTGATGGTTTCTCGTCAGACACTCATGGCTCTCAGCTCGCCCCTCACTCAGGGCTCTCTCTCACTCCCCTTTGCAGGCAGTGCGGGAGAACCTGGCCCTCGGTGTCCCTCACTGTTAGGTGAAGTTGGTGTGAGCCCCGGTTGCGTGCGTGGGGGGAGCGGGGCGGGGGGCGGGCGGGGGCCACCACATGACTGCGGGGAGGCGGAGAAACGGGGAAGAGGAGGGGAGCGGGGCCAGATCCGGCCGAGCTCCGCGCATCTCCCAGAACGTTGGGAAAGCTCGAACGCCCGGTCGCGCAGCCCTTTGGCCGCTGGAGCTCGCCCGGCTCCCACTCGAGGGGCGGCCGAGGTCTCCGGCGTCTTGGCAGCGGCCTGAGCCGTGTTTGACCAGATAAGCCGAGCTCTCGGCAAACTCTCGACTGTGCCAACAGCACCTTGCGCAGGGCCGGTTTTTTACATTATTATCACTTCCTTTCCAACCCACCTGGCTACGGTAAGGGCATCCCCTTCTAGACTGCCCTCGGGACTCATGAGCTGGATGAACCCGGCGCCCTTCCAGGGAGAAGGCAAGATTGCTCAAGCAGCGGAACAGAAACATCCTGGGCTGGAGCTGAAACTCAGACGTCAGGGCAGGTCCATAGGACAATATTTTGATAAGATCTACAGGGCAGATCTTGTCTTAAGGGCAGTGAAGTTCAGAGGGACCACGGTGCTCTCTTGAGTGCCAGATCAACACGAACAGACGGGCAGCTTGATCCCGAGTACAAATTTTCTAGTGGCTGCTGTGGTTCTACCACCCCGTCCGCAGCCCCCGACCCCAAAGCCCGTCCGTGCTGGAGGGCTGCTCCACAGAGGTGACATGGCGTAACAAGGACGAGTCACAAGCCCTTTTCCTCCTCGCTCCCCCCGTCCGAGCCTGCCCCCGACCCGGCTCTCCCAGGGAAGAGGCGAGCCGGCCGAGGCAGCGCCGGGAGAAGGCAGGAGCCCCGCACGTCGGGGCTGTGCCCTGGCCGGAGGGTAGAGCTGCCTCCCTGCTTTCCACCCCACCATGCGGGACCCAGAGCTCCGCCTGCCCACACCTCGGGGGTGCGGGGCCGAGCCGGGCAGCCCCAAGCCTCCGGCCCCTGCCTGCACCCCCGCCCCGAGCCGGGCGGCCGCCGGGGCCTACGGGATGGGAACTGCCCCGCACTCCCCTTGGCGGCGACCCCCGGGGCTGGGGACAGCCCCAGGTGCCCACCCACCGCAGATCCGCCACCCTTTGCCTTGAGTTTTGGTAGGAATCTACCTACGCGGCAAGGCGCGTGTCCGTATTTCCACCTTTGCCGAAGCCAGGGCTTGCTGTGAAGGTGAGATGCAAAACCCCAGGAACCCAAGTGTTGTGCTCTTGGACTTGGGACCAAATCCCGCTCGCCCTTAGAGTCGCGCTCAGCGCAAGGAACAGCTCCTGCTCTGGGAAGCATCGGGAAGAGCCAAACCTGAGCTTCACCCCCCCGCCGTGCTCTCCCATTCCTGCCTCCGCGGAAGCTTCCCCTCCCGACGAGCCAGCTAGAAACTTTCCAGCCGGTGCCCGAGCGCTGGGACGGGGCGGGATGCCCCGAACTCTCCAGACAGCAGGTTCTAGGGGCTACCTTTAGGCTTCAGCTCCCGGACGAGAGGAGGGAAACGGTTTCATCTGAAAATCCTAACATTTACTGCGAGAAAGGGGGAGAAAACCGAGGAATAGAGAGGACCCAGCAGCCACCCTGTGCCTTTCCTTATCCCCCAACCCCGCACTGGGCAGGGAGGGATGAGGAGGCAGCGGGTGACACAGGCAGGGACAGGCGGGGGACCTGAGCCCGAGTCCCTGCCTGCCCCGGCAGAAGGCACTGCTGTTTAGGAAGAGGAGGTTCAAGAAAGCCTTTCGGTAATCCCAGCATCTCCTCGGAGAGAAGAGGAGAGGGCACCGAGTGGCTCGGGAGCACAGTCTGCCTTTCCTTCTGTTCCCTCGCCCCATCCCCATTTACGGGGACTTCTTTATTTCAGGGTTCCCGGATAATGGGAACTCAGCTATCAGACGAGGAATGGCTTGCGTCTAGGTTTGCCTCTCACTTTTTGTGACCTAGAGCTACCCTAGGACAAGCAAATCATATGCTTATTTTAAATAGAATATTTCATTCAGTACCTCCAGATTAAGGTATTCCTGTCAGATAAGCTGTCAGTCACTAACTACTTAGACACCGCATTGTGGAAGCCTGGTATCCCTGGTAAAGATGATACATATCATGTAAACCCCATCAACAAGATCAAAGTCTTCTTCTTTAATAGGATCCAATACATGTCAAACCTCATTCCAATCAAATCGTCCGTAAATGAATTCAAGATGAATATGTCATAGAATAATGTGACAGTGCAATCACATGGGGTCAGGGGTTGTTGTTTCAATGAGAGAGTCGTCAAATATTAATTCTAGAACCTCCAAATGAATAGGCATTGAGCAGGATTAGGCAGCTGCTGGTGGGGAGTTGTGTCGCTGATTTGTGTTTATGCAAGTACGTTAAACACTAAGCTGAAAAAAATATTGTCTCCTTTGAACTGAAAAAAAGACATATTTTAACTTACTTGACTTTTCCAGGATGTTTCTGTAAAGCCGTTTTCTTTTCCTCATTACAAGGGGAGTCTTGTGCCTCATTTCCTGACTTTGTTCCTGTTTGGGGAGAGAGGTGGAAAGTTAAGAGCAAAACCATTTGTGTGTGATATGAAATGAGGAAGGGGCTATATGAGTCGGGCGTCATGAATTCAAACAGAAAAGAAACACCATACCAAACCAAAACACAAGAGTTAAGCAGAAAGGGTGGGGGGAGGAAAAGAAGCTTTCTCCGAGGGGAAACTGGAGGCTGTCTCCCCAGCAAAGCAGCACATGTTTTATGGAGTCATGAAGTTTCCATGGCTGATTTAGGGGGAAAAAAAATATGAAAGGACATCTTTTCAGTTCTCCTTTGATCTGACATTCACCTTCTGGCAGGCTATTGTAAGGCAGGTTTTTACCAACTCGACTATATTGTTTACAGATCCTATCCCTCCCGAAATTAAATTTTGGACTCTCTGCGAGCCTCCAGCGCAAGTTGTTGTCTCAGCAAGGATTAGTATAGTACCACCCGGGCACTTCTCCCTGCCTATAATTTTCAGCTTGCTCTTTGCACTCTGCAAGGCAGAGCACTGCCACTACTGCAGGCAGAACTTTGCACAGCTTTCTTTGAGCGGCAGCAATAACCCTGAGAGCGGATCTGGGGGCTGATGCAGTGTCCGAGTCTGAATTTTTGCAGATATCTTTGAAATTCTCAGGGTTTGGTTTTCGGTTTGGGTTTTTTGGTGGTGGTGGTGGGGTTTTTTTTCCCCTTTTTCTTCAATACAGAAAAGCACATTAGAATCTGGAATCAGTTACTTCAAAGGAGATTATTATTATTATTGTTATTGTTATTATTATTATTAGTGCTCTTGCTACTACTATTATAGGGACTCCAGGGCTGGTAAATAAAAATCTATACTAACACAAATAACTGATGGTATTAATTATGAAACTTCATCAGCGTATCATAGTCATACTCTATCACAAATAATTTGATGTCCTCAATCTTTTCACTGCTGTGATTAAAATTACTGCCGAAATAAAAAGAACTAGAGGAACCCCTTAGGAATTATATTTTCTAGTCAACTTCCATTCATCCTCACACTTTTATCAAGTCAGAGAAGCAAACACTGCCCCGCTAGCGAGAGGTCTGCAGGAGTTGTGCTTTATTGGTTAGGATGGGAGGCTGGAGGAGTGCTCAGTTCCCAAGCGTTCGCCAAAACTTGTTGAAACTGGACAAAAAAAAAAAAAAATCGCTGCATTTAATATTTCAAATGGTTACCAGATGACAAAAACCGAAGGCAAAACAGTTGTGGATTTCAGACTAAATATTGGCTAAAACTCTGGCTCGACCTCGCACGCCTTTCTCATCTGCGCAGTGCCACTGGCGGAGCAGGAGGGCGAGGATGCCCCTTCGCCCGAGCTCGTCGGATCTCGGCCCGGCCGAGCCCCGGGGCTCCGCCGCGGGGTACCAGCCCCCCCACCCCCGGTCCCACGCTGGGGCTGGAGGTGCGAGGGGCTGCAGCCCGCGCAGGCGGGACCCGCCCCCCCCCTCCCCAAATGGTCACTTCGACTCTCGGCCAAAGGTGCGCCGGCGGAGCGGGGCTGGGAGCAGCCGCCGCCCCCAGGGGAGCCCGGCGGCCCCGGGGGGGGAGTTTGCCGGCGCCCCCCCGGGATGCGTGAGCCGGGCCGAGCGTGCGACAGCGGGGCCGGCGTGTGCCCCGCCGCCCCCGCCTTGTCACGCAAAACCCCGTGCTTTCCGCGGCCGCGCAGCGCGAAGGGCAGCGCTCGCCGGGAAGGTCTCGGTGCGGACATAAAGTTCCTCGGCTCCGGGTGGAGCGAGCCCCCGAGCTCAGCCCGGCCGGGCTCCCCGGGGCTGAGGGACCGTGCGTGACAAAGGAGCAGCAGGGCGGGGGGGGCGCCGGGGGGTCTCGGCGAGGAGCCCGCGCCCGTCCCCGTCCCGCCCGGCGCCCTGCCGGTGCCCGGGGCTGGCACACGGAGCCGGGCTCGGGTCAGAGGTCACCCTCGGGGGCATCACCCTCGGCGGGCATTCGGGAGCATCTCCCCTTGCCCAACGGGCGCCGGGCCCGGGCCGGGGGTCTCAGCCCCTCGGCGGGCTCAGCGCGAAGTTGGCGGCGGCACCCAGCTCCTTTGGCAGCTTCCCCGGCCCTGCCCGCGGGGGGGGGTGGGGGTGGGGGCGGAGGGGGCCGGCCGGGCTCCCGGGCTCCATCCCTCCCGCACCCGCCTATAAAGAAGGGCGTGCGGTGCCGGAGCGCCGGCTCCCCCGGCGCGCCCCCGTGGCACCGGGCGCGGCGGTGGGCGAGGCGCTGGGCGGGGAGCGCGTCCCCCGGGACGCCTCCCCACGGGGCTCGCCATTGTCAGAGCTCCTCGCCCTCTGCCCGCCGCCCCGGGCCCCCGGCCCCGCCTGGGCGGCCGCAGGACCCAGCCGGCCCCGCCGCCTGGCCGGCCCCACCGAGCCCGGCCTTCTGTCGGGGCCGGGGGCGCCTCCGCCCCGCTCCGCGGACCCCCGCCACCCCGCGCTGCGTGGACCGCCGGGCCGGGCCCTCCCTCGCACTCGGGGGGGCGGGCGCGGCGTCCGGCGGCGGGTGCCAGAGCCCCCCTCGACGGCGCCCGGGCGCTTCGCCCTCCGCCCGCCCCCGCCCGCCGAGGTGCCCCCGGGGGCCCGGCCCCACGTGGGCGAGGAGCGGCCGAGGGGCTGCCCTCCCCCCCCGCACCGCGGGGCTCCAGCCCTTCTCCCCCGGGGTGGCCAAGCCTCCTCCCGCCGGGGCCCCCCGAGGGCAGGGAGCTCTCGTCCAGCCCTTGGGGCAGGCGGTGGGGGGGGGCAGCCGGCTGCCCGGGCTGCCCGGACACCCCCTGCTCCCAGGCACTTACCCTTGCGACCTGTTGAAGGTTTCCCCTCATTTCTGTACTGGCAAAAATAAAACTAGGGGTGGAGGGGTAAGGGAAAAGAAAGAAAGAATGAAAGAAGAAAACAATACCCCCCCCCCCCAAGAACCCACCACCTCTTTGGCGCTTCCATCGAGGCGGTCAACCTTCATTTCTTCTTTTCTTGCTTTCTGGAAGCAGTTAGGGAATGTATGATGAAGCAGAAATGAGCCGTCAGGATGATATTTTAATGGCTTATATGTCACGTTGGTGCATGTGGCTTTGAACTGGAGCAGCTTTCGTTTCCTGCAGAGAGCGCGCCGCAAATCCCACTTGATAACTTCTACAACCCACAACATTTTTTTTTTTTTTTTTACATTCACTCTTAGACTGTATATTTAGATACGCTTCCTAAAAATACCCTCTCGTCTGCCTTCTCGTATATTTTGCACCGACCTGGAATGATCACTGGGTTCCCCCTGCACTGGGAGGCAGGCTAGCACTGGACTACCTAACTTTCTGGATCTTCTAATGCCATCGCCTTGAAGACTTCACAATAACGCTGACAACTCTGTCCTCTGCTTAATTTTAGCACCAAATACAGAAAGTAATGTAACACCCGCCTAAAGACTACGTTCACACACAGGCGCGCTCCTAGAGCGGGTATACCTGTTGCTGTAAGCTATCGCAATTCATCCGAATGGATTTGGCAGAATAAATGCAAACGTGCAGATTGAGCCCAGCGTTATTGTGAAAAAAAATGTAAAGCCTCCCGAGATCCAAGGGAAATTACATAATACCTCTGCTTTGAAAGCGATCTCCATGCACCGAGCACAGGCAAACTGCATCTGCAGCTAAACTGCAGCGAAACCTTCCTTCGAGGCGTATCAAAGTTTATTTCTTGTTTGTTTGTTTGTTTGTTTTCTAGGCGCAATGGCCATTTTTATACCTCTCTAAATGAGGCAGTTCTCACCCGAGATGGGTTCGCGCAGCAGCGCTGCTGATGATTCCCCAGTACCTGCGCTGCGGATTGCTTACCAGCGCCTTTAATTAGAGAGGATGAGTTTAAAGTTTCTTTGTTTGGCACTAGGAATTGGAGGGGCTTGGACTGAGCTGCGAAGGAGGCAAGTGAAGGGCTGCACAAAGGCGAAATGGAAGGAGTCCGTCTCTTAGCGAGCTTTTGGTGTTTTCGTTACTAGAAAATAATTAGAGCTAATGAATATGCAGGCGGCTGAGTAAATAAATAATTTGCCAGTTTCATATATGTACACACACACATGGGCACATACATAAGTGTATATATACATACGCACAAAAAGACGTCTGTATTTTAAAGTTTCACGAGATTTTTTTTTTTTTTTTTTTTAGTGCCGAGGCATCGTTTAAAATATTGTACAAATGTTGCTTAGCTTAATTGATTAAGCCACAAAGGTTTTCTGCTTTTAAATACCATACTTATACCTTTCAACAATCATTTTAATATATAGTCAATGGCTCTTTGTAGCGAGAACAAAAAAGAACTATCCGCAGTTTTTCAATAGACTTTGAGCTGGGGAAAGACAGGTTAATCGAGGGTTGCATCTAGAAAACAACCAAGTGTTGTATGTTTGCACTGAATCCAAATGTCTGCATTTTTCTAACTAAATCAAAGGGAGTGTTATTTCTTTTTCTGCTCACTCATCTGAAGGTAAGTAAATTTTCTCTGGCGATCAAAAGCCTGGTCAGCAACAAAGACACCGCCTGCTTTTTCCACCGTCCTGGTGTGGCAAGTTGAGGAATTTCAATAACTGTGACAAGGGTGACTGATTTGTGAACTAGAAAAGGTTTGAATGTCAGAAAATTTACATTGCTCCCATCGAGGATTTTAAATAAATTTTTACAAAAAAAAAAAAAAAAGAGAGAGAGAGGGAGAAGAAGTATTAGGAAATTTCATGCAGCAGGAGGAGAAACAATGTAGGTTTGGGAAATTTACAGTTTTACCTGAATGAAAGAGACTCCGTAAAAAGAGAGAGCGAGAGAAAGGAAGAGCGAGAGAGAAAGGAGAAAGAAAACAACAAAAAAGAGGCGAAACAACAACAACAAAAGTAGAAAGTTAAGAGTTCTCACCCACCTGCGTTTTGATGGGTGCAGAAAACAAGATTTATTTCAGAAACCTGATGGAGGGATAGAGTCAGCTACCCAGAGAAATCACGCCTGATGTTTAAAAAGAAAATCAAATGCACCCAACACCTACTCTTGGAGAGCTTCAGTTTTAAACAAGCGGAAAACAACTTCAAAAGAAGCGAGTCCCTACAGGGCTTCTCTTTTCAAAGCCTAAAAAGTTGCTCAGTGATCTTAAAAATTCTGGATCACCAAGAAATCATCATTACCATCATTATCAGAGTGCTGGAGAGAGACGGACAGAGAGAGGGAGAGCGGGGGAGAAAATAACGCTAATAATAATCAAAGATTTTTTTTTTTCCTTAGCACACACACACACAAAAAAGATGCGCTGGAAATATTTTCGTGAAGAAAAAAAAAAAAAGGCTTTATATATTAAAAAAAAAAAAAAAAGTTGCTACTCCTGCAGCCCTGTTTGTCAGAAGGGATGTCAGGGCGCTCACAATACCTGCGATTGATGAGGCGGAGGGGCCAATCAGCGGCGGGAGGCGGCTGTGCGAGCCCCTCGTTGGCGGGGCCGGGGGGAGTTACGCGAGGAAGGGGGAGCCGGCGCCGACCAATGAGCTCTCACGTCCGCCCGCACGTCGCTCCGCCCCCGGCTCCCATTCATCAAGGGGGGGGACGGTGTCGTCTTTTCAATTCATTTATCTGCAGGAATGATTGCCGCTATCAGTCTCGCGTTCACCGCCCGGCTGAGGAGGTGAAAGTTTCTCCCCAGGAAGATAAACCGCAAAAGACAATATTGTGCATGATTTGCGCCTTTTTTTGCAAAGCGAAAAAAAAAAAAGCCCCCCCCCCAAAAAAAAATCGGGGAGAGTGTGGGGAAGCTCGAAGAGGAGAGAGAAACAATCTCTCGGCCACTTTGCAACATTCCTATAGCCAAAAAAATCACTGAAGGAAGTTTCTTTTTGTTTTGTTTTTTTGCTGCCCGTGTTGATCTCTCTCCGTTATTGTTATTTGCAGGCAGTTTATTTTTGAGCCCACCCAACCCCCCCCTCCCCACTTAAGCCTCCCTGAAAAGTCAAAGCAGAGAGACAGTGAATATTTTTGGGGCACATTTTTATTATTATTATTATCTGCAACTGCGAAGATCTCTTCCCCCCGTCCGCACCAGCCTCTTCCTTTTTTTTTTTTTTTTTTCCTCCCCTTCTCCTTCCTTCTCCCCCCCTTTTTTTTTTCCTTCCCCCCGCGCTGATGCCGAAGGGGGTGTTTTTGATGTGGTTGCTTTGGTGGTGATCGTCGCTGACTTTCCAGAGAGGGTGTTTTCGCCGCCGCCGCCGCCGCCGCTGCTGCCGCCGCTGCTTCTCTCCGCGTTGTGTGTGTGCGCGCGTGCTTTTTTTTGGGTTGCTGCATCGACGCTGGGAAGATGCTTCTGGATGCTGGACCGCAGTATCCCGCCATAGGAGTCACTACCTTCGGATCCTCCCGCCACCACTCCACGGCCGATGTCACGGACAGAGAAGTGGGGCTGGGGATCAACCCCTTCGCCGACGGCATGGGCGCCTTCAAGATCAACCCCAGCACCCACGAGCTGGCCTCGGCCGGCCAGACCGCCTTCACCTCGCAGGCGCCCGGCTACGCGGCGGCGGCCCTGGGCCACCACCACCACCCGACCCATGTCAGCTCCTACTCCAGCGCCGCCTTCAACTCCACCCGGGACTTTCTCTTCCGCAACCGCGGCTTCGGGGAGGCGGCGGCCGCCAGCGCCCAGCACAGCCTCTTCGCCTCCGCCGCCGGCAGCTTCGCCGGCCCCCACGGACACACCGACGCGGCGGGACACATACTTTTCCCGGGGCTGCACGAGCAAGCCACCAGCCACGCGTCGCCTAACGTGGTGAACGGGCAGATGCGCCTGGGCTTCTCCGGAGACATGTACGGCAGACCCGACCAGTACGGCCAGGTCACCAGCCCCCGCTCCGAGCACTACGCCTCCACCCAGCTGCACGGCTACGGCCACATGAACATGAACATGGCAGCGCACCACGGGGCAGGGGCCTTCTTTCGGTACATGCGGCAGCCCATCAAACAGGAACTCATCTGTAAGTGGATTGAGCCCGAGCAATTGTCAAACCCCAAAAAGTCCTGCAACAAAACTTTCAGCACGATGCACGAGCTGGTGACTCATGTCACGGTGGAGCACGTTGGAGGACCCGAGCAGTCCAATCACATATGTTTCTGGGAAGAGTGTCCGAGAGAAGGGAAACCTTTCAAGGCCAAATACAAACTTGTAAATCACATCAGAGTCCACACAGGTGAAAAACCTTTCCCCTGCCCTTTCCCGGGCTGTGGCAAAGTGTTTGCCAGATCAGAGAATCTCAAAATACACAAAAGAACTCATACAGGTACGGTAACCTTCTCTGTAGCTTTTCTATCTGCGAGTGGAAGCGCCGAGCGCCGGGGCCGGAGCGGGGTGCAGGGACGGGCCGGGGGGCCCGGGGCGCTGCTTGGCTGAGGGTCGGCTTGGGGGGGGGGACACCGGCGGAGGGGAGTGTGGTCCAGCGCCGCTGGCTTTTCCGGGAGAGGCAGGCTCGCAGCTCCGCTGCGAAACGAGCTCGGTCACAGCCACGCCAGCAGCAGCAACAAAAAGAAAATGATCCCTGCCGAGGCAGAGCAGGGGAAAGGCAGGGTTTGCTGCTGGGATTGCTAGGGCGGGGAGGGGGGGGGTGGGGGGGGCAGGAATCGCAGCAACCTGTCCTGTTTAAATTTATAGGTTTTAATTAATTGTTGTTCGGCAGTTTTGACTGTGGCACCGTGAGATATTGTGCTAAATATCGCAGGCAGCTCATCCGTCTCCCTTCTGCGATTCAGGGCTTGGTAAATATTTAATTCCGAGGAGCGATTCTAAATAAACCGAGCCCGGCGCGGTAGTGTGTTATTGTTGTGCGGAGGGCAGGCGCCGGGATCCCTGAGAACTTTTCCCCGTCGCGGGAGGTGGAAATGCAGCAGCCCCTGCCTGGGAGAGCTCTCTCCCCCCGCTCCCACCCCCGAGCGCCGAAAGCCAGCGCCGCTTTCCCGAGCGCTTTGGCAGAGGGTTTGCGGGGCTGCCCTCGCATTGTATTCCCCGGCCGGATAATTTTCAAGATTGCAAGAAAATACGGGGGAGGGGGCTGGGGTGGGTGGGAGCGTAAAATATCACGAGAATGAGCTCTAAAAACGGAAACTAGACACTGAGGATCGCGTGTAAATACCACCACGCCTGCTTTCTCGCTTGGAGCGTTGCGAGGAGGGAGAGGTGCCCGGGACTGGGGCTGCAAATGAAACTCGCCCCTCCAAAGGAAAAAAAAAAAAAAAAAAAAAAAGTTATTTAGCTGCCCCCCTTCCCCCCCGCGCAACGGCCGCTGAGCAGGGGTCGGAGGTGCGGAAAGGACAGAGAAGAAAAGCGAGGTTTTGGGATTTGAGCCTCGTTGAAGTTAGAAAGTTGCAAGTGTTTGAAATGGAGCCCTGGGCTTCCGTCCGGCGGTGCGATGGGGACAATGAGCGATCCAGCCGGCCCTGCTTAATCGGATCCGTTTTCCTCCCCCCTTCCCTCTGCAATAGGTGAAAAACCATTTAAGTGTGAATTCGAGGGCTGTGACAGGCGCTTTGCAAACAGCAGCGACCGCAAAAAGCACATGCATGTGCACACTTCCGACAAGCCCTATCTCTGCAAAATGTGTGACAAGTCCTACACGCACCCCAGCTCCCTCAGAAAGCACATGAAGGTAAATGGAGGGCGCCTGCTGCGCGGGGCTCGGACGCCGCCTCGGGCCTGGCCGGGGGAAGGGGGCTGCGGGGACGGCGGCCGGGAGCGCCCGGGCCGGGGGGCGGCGGCGCGGCGGCGCCTGCGGGCGGAGCGGGCCCGGGGCCGGCCGGCCGCGGGGCTCCGCGCTGCTGCGGCCCGGCCACGGCCCGGCCCCGGAGTCCGCCCCGGGCCCGCCGGGCCGGGCCGCGCCGCGGCCCCCCCCGCCCCCGCCCGGCCGCGCTCAGCCCCGGCCCCTCGGACAGGGCCTTTTGTCGGGGCGTTTTACCGGGGGAGGGGGGCGCGGGGAGGGGGGGGGCAGCGCGAGGAAGCAGCCGGTGGGCGCTGCCCGGCCTTCCCCGGCGGGCAGGGGCCGGGGCCGGGGCCGGCGGGGAGCCCCGCGGGGATGGCCGAGCCCGTGGCTCGGTGCTGGGTCCCGTTGCGTGGCGCATCCCCAGGCGAAGGCGCCCGCCGCCTGGGCCTCCGTCCTCCGCCGCTCTCAATTTCTGCCCGGGTTTTCTCTTGCAGGTCCACGAATCCTCCTCGCAGGGGTCCCAGCCTTCTCCCGCCGCCAGCTCAGGCTACGAGTCCTCCACCCCTCCAACCATCGTGTCTCCGTCCACAGAAAACCAGACCGCCAGCTCCTTATCCCCTTCCTCCTCCGCAGTCCACCACACGTCCAGCCACAGCACGCTTACATCAAATTTTAACGAATGGTACGTCTAAAACGCTAAAACAAAACGACAGAAAATCCCAAAACGAAACAAAACAAAAAAGCCCCAAGCGAGCAAACAAATACCCTATTTAAAGACTCCAAAAATAATGAACACTTTGAAATCTGAATTTAAATGAGCAAACAAAAATAAAATGCTGCCAGTAGACCCAGGACTGAGTAAAATGAAGACTTCATTTTTTTAAATTGCTTTTTTTTCCTTCCTTTCTTTTCCTTTTTTCCTTTTATTTCTCTCTTTTTTTCTTTTTCTTTCTTTCTTTTTTTTCTTTTCCCTTTTTTTTTTTTTTTTGGACTGTTCTGCTCTGCTCTGTTCCAAGGCTTGGTAGGCGAAGGGGTTAGTAGAATGCATAAGAAGACAAGGTTACCAGGGCAAATGCCAAGTGTGTAGGGCTTTACTGGAAACCACTGATTAGAGATCTCCAACTGCATGTCTGCTCGGGCAGCGGCCTTCCCCCCCCATCCCCCCTTGTAAATACAGAATTATTAGCTTCAAAAACAAAACAACAAAAAAATGTACTGTTTGATTTTGTAAATAGTTATATCGCAAGTTGAATAAGGGGATATGTGGATTTGTGGTCTTTGCATATATGTGGGGGGAGGGGCGGGCGGGCGGGAGCGGCGGCGGGGGGGCGGAGGTGGTGGGGGGGCAGAGGGAAGAGGTAGAAATTCAACTATTTGTACTGAATGGCAAGAATGTTCTAGTAAATGTGTACCAAAATGTGAATTACTTTGTATTATTACAGTCTAAACGTCGATCTAACAGAATATTATTGGTATTAATGTGCTTTTTTGTATAAAGTGCAACATTTCGTCCCAAAGTCCAGTCTAAGTAGTGCAGTAAAATGTTGTTACACGTCCTGTCAAGAAATTCGTATAGTGAAAGCCTGGATCTGCGTGTCAAACTGTTACATTTGTTTATGTAAAGTGATATTAAAAAAAAAAAAAGATATAAACTATATCTGTCCGTTGCTTTTGGCAAATACAAGAACATAATGTATATAAATCCTAATTTCCATATTTATCCGCATGTAAAGGTCCGGTTATACATGTTACAAGATATTCAATATTTATGGCTAGAAGAATTGGTATGTAAAATTTAGTTTACAGAACTGTTTGGTAACATTTCGTACCTTATTAAAGATTCTTAAATCCCATGAATTGTGGTAGGAATTCTTATTCGCTAAGTCAACCTGCTGCAACTCCAACTAGCTTTAGGATATTAGAATAAAACTGTCCCAGTTTTTCACTGCTTTCCATTATGTCATCACTAAAGCAGCGAAGGTGATATAAATGTGATAAATGAAAGGATCCCTGCTGGCATTACTATAGTGTGTAATTAGTATTTATATCAAAATTTATGAAACAAATTTTCGGCCGCAGTATAATTTAAATGACCTTTGCAGACATAGAATAACAACCATAAAAATAACAGAAATAGATTGCATATGCTACATAAATATTAATGTGGGGAATTGTTACACGAGAAGTGCTGCACTCCACTCCAACACTGCCCATGAATCTGCATAGACCGGGTCCCTAAATTAAATTAATTCGGATAACATATATTAGGAGATTTAAAACAGAGGAGATTTCGGTTGCTATTTTAATTTAAGGCATTTATGACCATAACTAATTCTCAGGCAGTGGATTCATGACTTTCCTTGGGCCTTTTACTCTAAGAAGTACAGCACTGTTTCTCGAAGGCCGTTGTTGTTGTTGTTGGGTGTATTTTTTTGTTTGGTTTTTTTTTCTTTTTCTTTTTCTTTTTTTTTTTCCCCTTCCTTCCTTTTTTTTTTTTTTTGCTGATATTCCTTAAAACGTGATGTTAATTTAAATCAATTACTTCTTATGTTATGTTATTATTATTACTATAATTTTGCCAGTGTTAATAGCTTTCTAAAAAAATAAATCTAGGGGATAAGAATTATTTTATGTAATTTGATTATCTTTCTATCTCTTTTATTTATTTCTCATTTACTTAAGAAATTCGTTCCATTGGCTGGCGTTGATACAGTAAATTTGTAAATGAGAAGACAATATAAAAAATCTAAATTACTTGTGCTTAATGACTGTAGCAGAACGCCTTTTCTCTAAATCAGATTGTCTTCCTTGCAGTTTAGTTTGATAGATTTGCAAGCTGTACTGCTTCCACTAACTTAGCTACGGTTGTTGGAACTGTTGGGCTTTGTTCCTGGTTGTAGCTTGCATGATCGCCCCATTAAGCAGACAACATATCAACAGACAACACAAATCATGAGGTTGGCTAAAGCTGCGAGGGCTTGTGATATGTCATAGAGTGAATTGCACAAACTGACCTTCCAGTAGACCAAGATGACACTTTAACAGCTTCTTTAAAGAAATATTATGTGTACAGCGAGTCAATAGCCATATTAACCGCTCGGGGGGGGAGGGGGTGCCGGGGGAAGCCGCTCTCTGCTCGTCTCCGTGCGGGCGCTCCGTGGCTCTGGCTGTAACCCACCCAGAGCACAGCCCGCCTGCCTCACAACAAAACCCCGCAAGTATTTGTCTTTGTCCCTAACATTTGGGGATCTCCCTCGGAGATTTTTCACCGCCCCAAAGCACCCCCCTCCCACTCCCCCCCGCCCCCCCCCAAAAGTTTGCCTTGCTCAGACGAAGCCCCACTCCTGCCAGCTCGGCATCGCCGTCTGCTCCCTGCAGCACCCGTGGGAAGGCTTCGCTTTAACTTTACTTTCTGCAAAATGTTATTATTATAAGGCTAATAGCAGTTAGCAGGGAAAAGAGCGCCACCTTGCAGGGTTTGCCGAGATAGAAAAAGTTGGAGCCCGGTGGGACCGAGGCAGAAAGTGTTGGTACTTGAGGAAATGTAACCCACCGGGCGACGGAGGCAGGGAAAAAAAATGTTTCATGCGCCGAAAATATTACTCTCTGAGAATCTTTCAGGTTAACTGTCCCGCCGACTTGACTAGGCAGCGCTTTTAACAAAAGAACCCGAGCGTAGCTAAAAAAAAAAAAAAAAAATAAAATCTCGTAGAGATAGTCTGAGCCATCCCACCGTAAAAGAAACCCGGAGAAACGTGGTGGGGGTGATATATTTTAAAGATGCGTATTGCAAGTTTCTTTGAACTCGTGTAAAGTCCCTAGTGGTCGCTTAACACAGATCTGTTACTTGTGTGTATTGGAGCACTTGGTTAATGAGTATTCTTTTAAACTTTTGGTCTGAGGTTTGTTTGAGCGTCCTACAGCAGAAAGAATGATTTTCGTGTTGTTGCTGCTGCTGCTGCTGCCGTTGGTTTTTTATCTGGCGGGAGGGGGTAACGGTGCAAACCTGGTTGATCGCCATCCCTATATGTTCTGAATTAGCGACGATCACTGGGGCTGGAATCGCTAATGCTGAATTCGCGTCCACACCATGCTTGTGCTGTTCGCTTGGCTCTGGAGAGGGGAGCAGTGCTTTGAAATCCCCGGCAGAGAGAGGGGTATTTTTGCAGGGGGTGAGGTTGTGAGGCGTCTCTCGGCTGTTTCTGCGCTCTTTCCGTCCCCAAAGCCAACTTTCCTCTAGCAAGGCGCCCGTTGCGGATTTACTCACGAAGGCTTGCGGGGAGAAACACGAACCCCAGCTCTCCAGCCTCGACGGGGGCCATGATTTTCTTTCTAATGTCTGGCTCTCGAGACGCTGTCGGGGTACTTCTCCCGCGTGGGTTCTTAGGTTTCCAAGTAGGCAGGGGCTGTCTGCGCGGGGTCGCGCCGACCCCACGGCAGGCCGTGCCGGCAGCCCCCGCGCCCCTCCGCGCTGCCTCCTTCGTGGAAGCCAAACCGCTGGGGCCCGACGGGCGCCGGCCGCAGGCTCCCGCGCCCGCGGAGGCTCCCGTCGCCGAGGGGGAGCGTTCGGAGGCCCCCACGGCAGCACGGCGGTGCTCGCGGGAGGGTGCAGGAGGCTGCTTGGGGTGGGTGGGGGCTGTGCGTCCCGTCCCCTCTCGGGTGCCGTGCCCGCGGGGCGCACACGGCAGCCCCCGGCCGCGCCTGGGCTGTTCGCACGCAGAAAGTTAAATGCAAAACAATAATCGGGCGCTTCCATTTCCCCCCGCGAAAGACTCGCCTTTCAGGTCGCTTTAATGGCTTGTGAATGATCGCTTGAATTTTTTCAAAGGCGAGGCCGGCATCCGTAAGACGAAGTTAGCGTCTTTAAAGCAGACACTGTTCGTAACGGGGACACACGCTCCGCGCTGGCCTCGACCGCTTATCGCCCTCGCTTTAGCCGTGAGGAAGTAGCAGTCCCCGGGCTGATGCGCCTAACACCGGCGCTTTTATTTACCGCTTTTCTGGCCACGCTGGTAAACGGCTCCGACTTGGTGAGTTTTTCCCACGTCCAGAGCGCTTGCCCCTTTCGGAGCAACTTCGAAGCGGAGCAAGCGGCCACCCCGGCGGCGGGCCGGTGCCGGCGGGCGCGCAGGGAGCCCCGGAGCGCGCCCGGGGTTGGCGGGAGCCCCTGCGCGGAGCCGGAGCCCCGCTGCAAAGCCCACTTCCAGCAGGCAGAACGGGGAAGGAGCTCCCCTCTGGGAAAGGCTGCCGACACAGGGCAGAGGATTTCAAGTGACCTGACGCTGGAGGAGCCGGTGCGCGCTTTACCGCTGGAGCTCCGGGGGAAAAGAATTCGGGAGCGGTAGCCCCACGAGGGAGGCTGCACCGTTTGCTGGGCGCGTTACGTACCGCCGTTACAAAAAGTGCACACTCACACACGCGCGCACCTCGCCCACGCTGGCACCACGCCTGTGTGCCCGCTCGCGGGTGTGCCCGCCCGTGCCCGCGGGTGGGAAGCGCCCGCCGCCCCGCGCGCACGTGCGCGCCCGGCACCTCGAAAGAAGGGACCGCTCCCCGCGGCGCAGCGCGGCGGTTCCGCGGGAGATCGGCACGTTTCCCTCCAAACGTGGCGATTCTCTCCCTAGCGGGGCTTTGCTGCCGGGTAGAGGCCGGCGAGTGCTGGGAGGCCCGGCTAGGGCCCGGCGCGGCCGCGCAGCCCGGCCCGCGGAGCCGCTCCGCCGCACCCGACCTCCGCGCCTGGCCGCGGGCAGCCACCGCAGGCGCGGGGGATCCCGTGGCGGGGACAGGCACTGCCTGTTTCGTGGGTATAATCCACAGGACGCCCGGTCATTGCTGCAGATGCACACAGTCTCACCGGGATCACCGTTCGCGTTCCTGGTCTTATCACAAATACATGCCCATCTATAAATATATATACATCTCTCTATCTATATTTGTACGTAAAGAAAGAGGGGTGTTTCTAGAAAGACACACGTTCGTGTGTTTACATGGAGGTATATTTTTGAAGGCTCACGCAACCTCTATTATTTAATGCAAATGTCTACGTACAATGGACCGCATTTTAACAAAATGGGTGTATTTTCCAAATTCACCCGGAGAGGTTAATAACTGAGATTCCTGTTTTGAACTAGGCGCAGGGCGGATATCTTCAACTTGCTGAACGTCCTAAGGTGGGTTCCGGTTCACGGCAAAGAGGCTGTGTTTTAGGGTGCATTGTTTATTAAAAATGGCCCAGGTTTTTATTTTGCATCAAATTATTTTTTTCGCTGCTGAACTCTATGGGTCAGATTTGGTTCATCTTCGATAACAAGAAACACGATCCTGTGAAGCGAAGGGGCTATTTTTATCATGCAGCTGGAAGCTGTCATCAATTCGTAACATTTATTTCGGCTTTAGAAAGATAGTATAAAATAGCATGAAGTTTCCAGATGACGCCCGTACTGCAGACAGGATTTTTCAAGTATAATAAATCAAATTAATTACCTTTTAGATATATACGATCATACTACCTCTCTATGAAACTGCTGTTAAAAAAATGCTCCGTGTGTGCATCTGTGATTGTGCATGTGTTTACACCTCGGGACCCAAACACAGAATTAGCTGTCTGGGGGCAGCCGGAGCGAGGCGGAGCACATGATCAGCGGTGCACACTCAAGCCCACGTCCACACATGCCCCTTCGCGAGACGTGGGCAAGGGCTTTGCTTAGCAAAAACCTGAAAGTTGCGTATTGGCACGGGTCAGGACTTCAAGATCCTTTCGGATCTTCCTCACTTCCAAAAATCCTGTCAAAAACACGGCCAAAGGCTGAAGAAAAAAATAAAAGAAGGGGAAAAAAACCCCAACCCACGTTAGCAAGCCCCCGCCCGCCTGGCCGGGACATGTGTTTTGTGTTTGATATTGCCTCTTTCGGGGGGAGGCCGGGGGGCAGCGGGTAGGTGCGGGGGTTCCTAGAAATCGCGGCGGTGCGCGGGGGCGGTGTGTGTGCGTGTGTGTGTGCGTGTGTATGTGCGTGTGTGTGTGTGTGTGTGTGTGTGCGCGCCCGCCGCGCGCCCCGGCGGCAGCCCCGGCGGCGCATGCGCGCCCGCGGCCCGGCTCCACGTGCTGTTGAATATTTATGACTCTCACCGCCGCCCCGCCGCCCGCGGAAGGTAACGGCGCCCGCCTCCGCGCCCGCGCAGGGGAGCGCCGCCGCCACGTGCTGCCCGCCGCACCCCAGCGCGGCGCGGCCCGGCCCGGCCCGGCCGGGGCTGCTCCCGCCGCTTCGTCCCCCTGCGCGCTTCGGTGCGCCCGGCAGGGCACTTTCCCCCCTTCCCTGCCCTCCCCCGGCATGTCGGGCAACGCCGACCTCCTTAATCGAACGGGCGCTTTGGCAAATCGCCGGCTCGCTCCACGCGGCCGTTCGCGGCGCCGGCGTCCGCCCGCCGAGCTGCTTGTCGTGGGCTCGTGTGGCAAAACGCAACGGGCGCAGTCGCCAGAAAAGTACAGTCTCGGGGGAAGGGAGAAAGGTTCTTGTAATGGATTCCTTTCTGCCTCGCTCCTCTTAGTAAAATCTCATTATACTGTATGGGCCATCATATTTTATTGCTGCTATATCGACATCGCATGATAGATCCGAGGAACAAACGCGGGGTCTTGGCATTTATTCCGTTTGCAGGCTGCAGGGTTTTTTTAAACAAATAGTAATAATTCCCAGCGCTCATTGTTCAGCGGCACAAAGTGATTTTAAAGCCTTTTGTACGGTGGCAAAATTACAGCCCACGTTATCAGAAACGTGCTTCTCAATCTCGCTAATGAGGTGGGTTTTTCTTTCCCTCCAGAGCCCGGTAGGGAGTGGGCAGGACGGGGGCAGGAGCCCCCGGAGCCCGCGCGGGGCTCCCGGCCACACCTGGGCGGCGCGGGTACGGCCGCGGCCGCGCAGACCGGCCCGGCAGCTCCGAAGTTCCCCGAAAGGCCCTGCCTTGTGGAGCGAGGCTGGCTGGAATTCGCCCAGCGACAATTCCCTCTCCGCAGCCTCCCTCTCTCCTCTCCTTCTCCCCCTCCGCCGCAGCCCGTCCCTCTCCATCGCCTCCCCTCGCCTCCTTGCCCGGCGCTACGGCCGAACGGGCGCCCGTCGGTGCATCCGCAGGCGCCGGGCAGGGGAAGCCCCTCCGAGCACCACCTTGAGCGGCCGTGCCCCCCTCCCCGCCTGGCTGAGGCTCCCTGCGCGCCCCGGCCGACTACAAGAGGCGGCGATCAAGCCCATGTCCGTCATGTCTCCTGCTCATTTCAGAGAGGGCAGATCCTGACCTCAGTTCCCCAAGTGGAAGCTGGTTTCGGGCTCGCACCGTGGGCACCCTTTACGCCAACCTTCACGCAGAGGTGTGCGAGCGCCTGTTCGCTGCCCCCTTCCATCCAGGCTTTTTGCCGCCTTCCCTCCCCCCCCCCCCGAGCCCAAGGGGAAGCTCCCCAGCGTTCGGAGGGGGAGCGGAGGGCTTTCGGGGGGACGGTGGCACCCGGGCACACACCTGAGATACCTGCCCCCGCCTTCGCATCATTTAACTCCCGAGAAAACTGTTGATCTCCCCTAAGCGTGAGGCTGAACCTTTGCATTTGGCTCGTGGTTGCGGCGCTTCCTCTCCCCCCCCCCCGCCCCCAGCCCTTTTTTTTCCTTTCCCGGGTTCGTCCCTGCGGTGCGTTCCCCGAGATGCCCAGGTGCCCCCGGCGGGGCTGGGGCAGGCACAGGGCGCGGGGTCCTGCGCCGGGACAGCACCGCGGAACGTCTGCTGCGGGGGCAGGGAGGGGGACCTGCCCTCGGTTTTTAGCCAGCGGGACCAGGACGGGCTCTGGTGTGATTCCTACTATTGTTGTTAGTATTATTATTATTATATTCAATTTAAAATTATCCCTTTAGAACTTGCAAAGCGCCTGTAAATTTACCTTAAACCTGATTTCTTTCCTAGCCAATGGTGTCAGGGGCCGGCTAGCCTGTCCCTCCGGAGCATTAACCCTTGTCGCTAGCTGGAGTGAGTGAGAAGCTGAGGTTTGGCCCTGAGGAGCTGTGTGTGTATATCTGGCACAGCTTTGCTCCCTTAACTCCTGGATCTTTGTTTTGGTGGCGACCAGGGAGAGCAGGGAGCGCTGTGCTCGCATTTCCCTCTGGCTTTTACGCGCACACACACACACACGCACACACACAAATCCCCCTTTCCAACTTTCTGCCTTTTGCGCTTCCCTTCCAGTTTTTTCACTTCTCAGACCTACTGGCAGCATTTGCCGAGATCTAGATCCCCGCCGTGGTAAGTGATGCTTTTCTCCATTGCAAAACTCGCTCAGCTCTCGGCTCGCTGTTCCAGGGATGGGTGTAGAAGTTGTATTTGTTTGGAACAGAACTGCCCAACCCCAGTGGTTTCACGTCAAGCAGCACAGAGTAAAACTATTGTCGTGTATTAACTCTGAATGGGAGCAAACAGACCAAATAATCATTGCTGGCTCAGACAGTAGCATGGCACTAATGTCATTCTTTTTAAGTTTGCAAAGCAACTTTTTTTTTTTTTTTTTTTTGGTTGGTTGTTATGGGGAGAGCGAGCCTGTGTTTTGGGTCTGATCTTTATATTTACATTACACACCAGACCATAACAAACTATACAGAGAATGCAGCTGCCATATGTGCTTTGTGAACATACAATTATGATCGGGGGGTTCATGCATTCAATCTAAGTGTTGCAGACACACTGATACCACTCCGCAAGGTTCGTGCAATACCTGAAAACTCACTCCATATTTGGGGGGAGGGGTTGGAGAGACGTTGCATTTTTAAAACCTCTATTTAAAAAAAAAAAAATCAGCCACAGTAAATGCCTCCTGGACATTTATTTTTAATGTACAGTCTGCAGCTCTGACTGGATCAAATTCACGATTATTCAGATGAGGTTGAATTTGAATAACTTGCTGGTTTCTCTCCCCCGCCCTCCCCCATCACCCTCCCCCTCCTTTTTTTTTTTGTTTGTTTTAAAAATTAAGAAAATGAAGAGAACCGCTGAGTCCGGCTGACCTTTGGCTGACATAATTTAGCAGGAGACCGTTCGCAAATGAGGACTGGATAAATTAGACACTCTAGTTCTCCGGGCAAAGCGACACTCAGCGCCCGGCTCCCACCGAAAGGAGCCGGGAGCAGCGGCTACCCCGCGGCCCGGGAGCCCCCGGGCTGGCGGCGGGAGGACGGTCCCGGCGGAGGGGCGCGGAGAGCCGCCGGGCACCGCCAACCTGGGGGCACGTCCCCTTTGCCGAAAGCCGCCGCTGCGAAACGCAGCCCGAGAACCGCACGCTAATGGTTCCCCGCTCCGCAGCCGCGCAGAGTCCGCGGGTGCGCAGGACCGCGCCGGGGCCGGCGGCTCCAGCCCCGCGCTGCCGCCGCGCCGCTCCGCGGGCTCTGCCCGGCGGCGGGGAGATGGGGACGCTCCGCGGCCTCCCCGCCGGCGCGGTTATCGACCTGCGGCGGGGCCGGCCTCCGCGGGCGGCAGCGGGGGCGCGGAGCCGGCCGCCGGCCCCGGGGACGCGGTGCCAGGGTGGCGGCAAGCACGGCCCCCCGGCCTGCCTTATTAGCTTGTCAGAGTTTATCTCGTTAAGTTGTGCAGGACGTTACTCACATGACAAGGCACGGGCAAACTCTGGAGAGGGCTTAATCCCCAGAAGTTGCTGTCAAAAAAAAAAAAAAAAAAAAAGAAAAAAGGACGGAAAAAAAGAGAAGGAAACCGCATTTCGTGTTTTAACCGATCATTTGTTGAGCATCTGCGGATACCGCTGCTCTATCACGCAGGCTTGCCAGGGGATTGCTGTTTTAGAGACAACGGAGCGTTTTCCAAGCGCAAGCTACCGTCCCTTCTTCCCTGCTGGAAGAGGTGAGAGCCGTTCCCTCCCCGCAGCCGGGCGGCAGGGGGAAGGGGCACGGCAAGGGGCCGATCCCGAGCTCCTTAGGCAAAACTTCCAGCTGAAGCAGGACCGAGTTCCCAACCGACAGCAATTTCCCCCCCCTCTAATGAGCCGCCTCTGCTAATAAATGATGCCCCTGCTCAGGTTCCTCAGCGGTCTGCAGCTGAGTCCGAGAGAATTTGATCCTTGATTTGAAGATGTGCTTTAATAAAACTGCTGTAACGTTGGCATTTTATTAGGAGGCTATTGTTTCCAAATTAATACTTAATCTATGAAAAAGTACCCTACCAAACTAGATTCACCTCCGTGCACTCCTTTCTTCATTTACATGCATTTTACAACTAAGATCCCAGCTCTACATTTCCCTGAATCATCAGACCATTAATTTGCTGGGGAGCTAGCTGTTTCACCCAGATGGATATAATTCTGAATAAACTCAGAAGAAATGCAAAAACATATGCTTTTCTGTCATTTTCTCTCCCCCCCTTTTTTTTTTCTTTCCTCCTTAGTCAGTTTGTGTTGAGCAACGCCTTCAGAAACTTCATTATCTAAAAGGCAGACCTAGAGGGCAGGGACTTTGGGAATAGTTCCCTTTTATTCTGAAACTTTCTAAACTTAGAGCAGGGTTGAACATGTCCTCAAATCTGCACCTTCCAGGAGGAAATGAATGATGTGCCAGACACTTCACTTCTAGTCAAAAAATATAAACCAAATGCTGTAAGGTTTGGAATTCTTTCTCAGGCCATTTTCTGTGCACATTTTACAGTCAGAATGTAAAATGGTCACCTCAGAAGTTGATAAAACCCTACGCAGATGTTACTGTATATCTCTTCCTCCATTTTATTTCAAGGAAATTTTACTAACAATTCATAGCAAAAAAATGGACAGCCATCCCGGCAGGATACCTTTGCAGGTTGCAGGCCAAGCAAGCTCAAACAGCTCACATGTTAGAAATAAACTTCGACTAGGTGTAATATTTCTGAAAGAAGAACATTTTTTTTCTGCTAATAGGTATTATTTTGCACTTCAAGTTTCACCTTTCTTTCACTTTCTTGAATGGTGAAAATTTACATGCAAGTCAGTGTGAAGCTTTGTAACAGAGGGTGGTTGCAGTGCAATTTTAGGTTTTAAGGTATTTTACATTAAAAAAAAAATCCTAAGAGAGAAAGTGTAGTTTCTGCTTGACATCTGAAAGAACTATCGTCCAGGAAATACCCTGAAAATATTTATCTGCTCGATAATGCGAGTGCTGAATAGGAATGTATTATTTCCACCAGCTCTGCAATACAAATCAAGATACATTGTAAAATATCACATGGTTGATAAATCAAGAATTTGTAAATGCAATGCCAGCATCACAGCTCTCAAGGTATTTTTTCCTATTTATAACAATACGTGTTTAATTACTCAAGTTTGGGTTTTCCTTGTCTTAACTTTAGCATAAACTATTATTGAAAGCTGCTGAACCCTTAGACTTTTGATTACTGGCATGTTTGGCTGAGGAAGTGGGGTTATAATACAAGCAGCTACATACCTAATGCAAGTGTCCACGTTTAAATCAAAATCATTATCTTTCACGCAGGTGAGTGAAGCAGGTTATTTGCTTACAGCAATTTTAGTGTCAGTCATATTTTTTTCATCCATTTAGATTTAGTTATTTATTTTTATTTACCATTACTGCTTGCAGCAGAACTTTCATTGAGATGCATATCCCTAATATGAGCATTTAGAATTGTCTGGCTAGTTTGTTTAAAATACTTGGGATATTTTTTAAAAACTAAAATAAAAATACTTTTTTAATGCTGGATTAGTTTTCTGCTGTGATGTTTGTAGGAGTTGTTTCATCTGTATGTTTGATCAATATGATGTGCTTCATGCTTCCATAAACATTTTTAATCATATAGCAAATTGTTGAATGTTCCTATAAGAAGCAATAGACAAAGGCTACCAGGAATTGTAACTACATTAAACTGGTGAAACACAAGGGCTGAAATAAGGGACTGAACCAAGAGATTGAAATCAATGGGAGACTCCTGTTGAGTTGGAACAGGCTTCAGGCACAGTATAAATGACTGTACAGGTACAGCACTTTTCATCTCTTTCCCGTGTTGCTTTGGTTTACAGCACATTATTTACAGGTAACATTCTTGAGCTAGCTTAAAATTTATTGATTCATGTCTGGCATAAAAAAGATCTGTGTTTGGATGTAAGTGCCGATAGGAAGGCTGGACTGGTATTGCAGAGCTGATGGAAATGATATGCAAGGTTCACCTTATGTGAGCAATGATTGCTTTTAGGATATTCTCTGAACTATTGTTCTTATAAGGGTGTATTTTTTGTATGAACACAGCAGCTATCTAGAAGATTAGGTCAGGTCCTTTCCAAGAAACCAGTTTTTTCAGCCACATCACTAAAAGTTGAAAATTTGACCAGATTACCAAATCTTACTCTTCTTTGCCAAGGAGTTACAGCAACGAGGGACCCCCACCTCCGCCCCCCCAACCTTAGCACTGTTCTAAAAATATCACTTAATAGTTAATTCCCTGCTAATATTGGAACTTGACAGTGAAAATGCTGTTTTCTGCTAGGAGAATTCAGATGCATTAAAGACTGCTACAGCAAATGCAGTGTTTCTGTTGGGATATGCTATAAATATGCTTTTAGTCTGTTCCCACTGAGCCATAAGTTTAGGATCAGATCCTGCTTAATATCATATTTCTCCTTCTCATGATACTTAGCAAAAAGCACAGACATTTAAAAAAACCCACCCCTTAAAAAATATGTGGACTTGCTTATCTAGAAAATCTCAGTATTGCTGGACTTTTTTCATTTTCTCCCCTCATTTGCAAAGGACTTACAGACTCCTTTACAAACTTAGCTTCATATTTAGATACTCTCTCCTTTTAAGTTCTATTGCGTACAAAAGAATAGCACGTCATTAAAAAATCCTAACAACATAAAATTGTGCAGTGTTGTCAGTAGTTACAGAGAAAAGGCCAAATTCTTCCTTTCTTAACCTGGCAAAATTCCCATTGACATCAGTGCTATGTACTTTACGAAGCTCGGACATATATTTTAAGACCCCACCAATTACAAGGAAGTTGTTTTACTCTTGCTGCGGTGTTTGTCTGCTGGCTGACAGTAGCAACCAGAAAGCTGCATGCTCCTAGTTTTTCTGGTCATAAATTAGGAAATGTTAAGATGAAATCCTAACTGTTTCAAAAAGCTGTAAACAACTCACTTCTGATATGAAAGCTATGCAAGACTGATCTGGCCGTCCTCTTCCAAGCAGGACTTTGGGTTAAACTGTAGGAAAAGTTCTGAAGCCTTTCAACTTTTCCCCAGCCAGAGGTGTCATCAGTTAAAATATTTTTACCTGTAGAAGTACGATGAAAGTGGTTTACAATCTGGATCTGTTTATACTCTGTAGGTCTAGTAAAGAAACAAAATTTCCCCTCTGACATGCCCAAATAAACAATGAGCCTATTTCAAGTTCCGCTCAATAAGTGTGTTAAATGCATAAAGTATTTTGAGTAAATGCCATGCAGCTGTTTGGTAGCTTGCAATTACTGTGGTATTGTGTCTGCCTGTGTTTTGTGTACTGCTATAAATCCTGCAAGTGGACACTGCTATTTCTGACACATCGGGTTGGATTTTCTATAAGTCTATAGGTTTCGTTCCAAGTAGATGAAAATAATGAAACATTATAAATATTAGATAGTCTTGCTCCAGTGTGTGGTGCTGTAAATCTCTGGAGATTTACAAAGAGACAGTGACAACATGAATGCAATTACACATGATACTATTTTATGAGCTAATTCTATAAAGCAGCATCTCAGCTCTGCACTGACAATAATTTTTCACGGCAACTTTCGGAATGTCCCATGGAACCTTTTAATAGATTAATTATTTGCTCATCCCAAAATAAATTCGCACGTGGCTAGAATTAAACAAAAGGCCCACCGCTGCTTCAGGAGGAGTTTTGCCTGAGAAGGAACTCAGGACAGAACCGGTTATTTCAGAGCTCAGATTAAAATGCTGAAATACAGTGATATCTGCCAGGAGGCTCTGCTCTGGCTGTGCACCGCAACCGTCCGTGCCCTGCAAAGCCTTTGTACTGCCCTCTGGTCTGTAGAGGTTCTAGGCTGGCGAAGGAGAAATATTTCTTCTCTGAACCTTAGTTCAACAGGTGACTTTGAAATGACCTATGAATTCTTCCACTTTTGTTGAGCTGAGATCAATAGCTAGTGTGGTTCTAGGAAAATACACCTAGGTATTTTCTCAAGGCATGCTAATTTAAAAAATAAGACCTGGAAAAACACTTGTAGTGTTAGAGGATTCAAAGAGTTCTCAGAAAAAAACAACTTTGGAATTGTTATAGCAGCTGTTATAATCTATTATGTAAATCATCTGGGAATTAAACCAAAATATTTTGTAAGATAGTTTTTTGTCAAATAATAAATATGCTATCATTTAGACTTAATGTTTTTCCAGAGGTGTTATTGTTATCTGATGAAAGTGAAACCTTAGAGTACTCCTTATTTTGACTGATGGGGATTTAATATTTATTTATAGCCGTGCCAATGATAACACCCATATATCTGTTCAAGAGAACATATGTTTCTCAAAATTGGGTGTTGGAAGTTATATTTGTCTTCTAGGTGTCACCTAGGTATTCTCACCAAATTTAATCGAGATACTAAAAGATAAAATATGTGAAAAAAACCCCAACCCCCCAACCCAAGAGCTATAAGTGTGTTTGGTTGGATTATTATTTACTTTAATGTTCATTTATATCACCATAAGCCTCTCTGCAGAAACTCAACTCTTCACTGCCTGGGTGTTGTAAACTGGCTTTCATAAAACCAAAAATCAGGCTCTTTAATTAATTTTTGCCCTTCTATACAGGGTATTGGTTGCTGCTGGTGCAACATGTCAGTTCATCAGCCTGTTGACTAAAGTACAGTATGATTTCACTAATGACTGGGATGCATGCTGCAGATTACCACATTTTGCAAATTAGTGAGTAATCAAACAAACACCGTAAAAATCAAGGATACTGCATAATGAAATATACTTTATTCATTTATTTTTACAACCATATATTAGTTTTAATTATTTGTGTTAATAATTCATTGAGTGCTAGCACATGGAGCTGTGGAATGTGTTTTTTAAAAAATTTATGTTTTAGTAACCAAAGCCCCCGTTGTAGCACTCGGATATTCAATCCTTTGTGAGAAGATGGGCGAGAGCTTCTTTCTTGAGTGGGGGACCTCGTTTCAGAGATAATCCCTAAGAAGGTCCTAGAGTCCTCAGGGCCAGCCTGATCCATCCTGGTGGAGATGTGTGGGAGGAGTGGCTGTCACCTTGGGAAGGTCACTGCAGCTGGGCTGGCTGCTCGCCTGTGTTGGCTTCCAAAGAGCCGATGAAGAGAGAGAAACTCATCCCAGGCAGGTTAGAGCAGGAGCCTGACTTGGGTGCTCTTGGCCACTCACCGGAGGAAATCTCTCTTTCCTGCTCTTTCACTCCCCTCCTTCCTCCTCCTTTCCCGGTCCACAGAGCAAGCGTAGAGCAGGAATAACACCAAACTGCATCTTCTACCCATCTTATTTCTGGTGTAATGTCTAGTAATGAATCAGGGAGTGAAAGCTTCTCTACTAGGCGGCCGTCGCCTGCAAGGAGGGCAGCGTTCGCTGCCTGATGTATCCCTGGGCTCCCCTCCGAGATGTCCACCTCTAGGCTGGGTTACTGCCTGCTGCCCAGCTGGGCAGAAATCATTCATTTCACGTCTGCCGGATGAACTTCCATCTCTCTTGAGCTCAGTTTGGACCTCTGACATGGGGGAGAACATGTCCACAGGGTCTTCATTTCTTGCCATTCCTTAAAAAAATGTACTGGTTTTTAGAAGTGTCAAGGTAAATATTGTGTGTATCTATAAAATCTATGTGCGATGGGCATGTTCTTTTTCCTTCTCACTGTAGGTTTACTTTTCTCTTCCATATGCTAGCTTGTCATCTGGCAGTTCCATAAACTTTCAGTTGTTAAAACCATTTCTCTTTTTTTCTTATATTTTAAGTTTGATCCATGAATGGCCTGTCAAGAGTTTTGTATTATTGTAAGCTGAAGTTTGGATAGTAGCAGCGACAGGCCACTAACCATAATTGTGTTGCTGTTACCACTGTAACAAATTTGTGTCATTTAGCTATTTTGAAGCTTGGGAAGTACATAAAGGCAAATGTAGTACTGATGAATATTTATTATACTGCTGTGGGATCTTAGGTTTAACCATGTTTACATCAATTCTGCAAAACTGTCCTTAAAATTTGGCAGAGTGGATTATATCTGAAAATGGGGGACAACAGTGAAAAATCTTGCTGGAAAAAATATTTGTGACTGTGGAGGATACTTATTTATACCATTTTAATAGTAACAGTGTTAGGGATAGTCTTCTTGCAAAGACTGGAGTAGGAGACAGACGTTTGGTCTGACCCTAAGTCAGTGCACCAGTGTTTGGCAAGATGCTAAGCACCATGTGAGATATACAGATTTTCCTCATTTGACAGTATTCAACTGCTTACAGGTTTATGCCCCAAATATCTGTGTTTCTTGGTGACCTTATTAGAAAAAAGAAAGTTTTAGCCCCCTCATAGTCTCATTGGGAGCAAGCCTGTTCCTGTGTCACACAGTCAGGGCAAATGAAGGCTCTGTCCTTCACTGCTTATGAGGCTGGTGGGGTATTATTAACCTACTTGAAACATGATTTTAATGTGTATAAAACATGTTAACAATTTCAATTTATTGGCAGGTCATTGAATTTTTTAATATTTTTTTTTTTCAGATAGAATTGAATGTAGGCAATAGAAAATCGATAGGCATGAGTCATAATGTTTCCCTCCTTTCCATCATGATTGTCTTTCTGAAATAGTCATAATCTAGAAACTAATTTTTTTTTTTTTACTCATGCTGATAATATAGTGTGCATTGGAAACTTGAGATAATGAATTGTATTTTAGATAATTATATTCTTCTCAGAGGTGTAGTAGCTAGAACTCATCACATATGGAGGACTGGTGTTAGAATGGATCTTGACTTTTTTATTTTCAGGTTAGTGAGAACTGCAGTTATCTAACAAACAGCGAGTCACTACTAATGGTTGAGTATGAACCATAAAGAAATTGTGAAGTGTTGCAATAAAAAGAGCACTCTCTTAATGTGCTAAGTCTGACTGTCCATCAGTGCAGCTGGGGACAAACTGGTCTGGTCAGACTTAACCCTTTGGCATCAATGCACTTATGTCAAGAATTACTAAACTTGAATCATTTTTGAGATTTAAGTGGGGGCTTAATAGAGCCCAGATCATCTCATGACTCCCGCAAACAAACAGCTGACTTTCACCCATTCAAACCTAGCTAATAGTTGTGTTTTTTTCCTTGGCCAGTGAGTGTGTGCAAATATGACTATTTCTAAAAAAGAAAACCTCAGTCATTTACATGAAAACATCTCTCAAGGTCATAAAGTATGTGTGCCAAAGACAAAAGGATATTAATTTGACCATAATTTGTGTGAGGGCTTTCAACAAGGCAGTGGAATGCATATTTTTAAGATTTTTTTTTCTCTAGTAATTTAATTTCTCAGGAAACGCTGCCATTAATATTTTATTTTGAGCACTGGGGCGCAAATGGTATTATCCATGTTTCTCTTTACTCCTGACAGTACACTCGACACCAAACACTTGTTCCAGTAGCATATCTGTCCCCTGGTAAACACAAAGTCTTTTCTCCCTGCCCCCTGCCTCCCCCCCCCCCCGCCCCGGTGTCCCTCACTTATAAAAAGCACCAATGTTTAGAAAGGCTGGAAAAATAACGAGATGGAGGGACATATGAAAAACTGTGATTTTTCCAAGTAAAATTAGAAACAGGGTCTCTTTAACATGGAAATTTGATTTCTCTACAATTTGAGGACTCATTTCTGCAACTGTCACATATGTAAAATTTCCAGTGAAGTCAAAGAGGCCTTTGAATACAAAGAAACAGCACAATCAAGCTCTGAATATATATATATCCCATATGCTTTTCTCTCTCTCCCAGTGATGTACATGTTATAGTAATTTCATCCAGATAAAACTGTCATCATTTTCATCTTTACAGTCCTTAAACAGTTTAAAAAATAAAATTAATAAAAACAATTTCTGAGAAGAACAACTCATCTTTGTGAGAGCATTTAATTAGCATCTCCATTTTTTATTTTAAACTGAAATGTGAAATATTGCATTGTCAGGACATCCTTGAATGATATCCTAGATGTATTGTTTGTTTGGAATGGCTTGAAATCACACAACTTTACTGAATTATAACCAGATAAATATATCTAAGCCTGAGGGCAGGAAGTCCTGGCAGCTGAGACATGGGGAACATGCAGTTTGTCCATACTAGATTCTTCTGTTCCCTTTTACTAATAAATCTATTCGAAAGCTTTGTTTTCACTCTCTGCATGATAAATAAAGTCTCTGTCTATGGTACCATATAAGTGCTTGGTACTGATGCTTGTAATTCCACCTATTCTCATGGAGAGATGAGACCTCTGTGAACCAAACCTCATCAGGTCAGGTTTTGTTTGGGTTGGTGCCTATTCCAAAGCAGGGAAAATATCGCATATCACAAGTATTATGGGATTGATGAATCACACCTCAGCTTCATAAGGTCATCTGCAACAGTTATTTGAGCTGCCAGACCACCCACCTCAATTTTTGATTTTCCAGAGTGTCTAGTTTTATTTTCTATTTACCCATTTTAAAATCTCCCCCCCCTTGCCCCCCAATCTGTCTTGTACAAATCAGTTGAGAGGAGACTGTAAAAACTCAGGGTAGCACCCTCCGCATGTTCATACAACTCTCTGTTCAGTTGAACCTTTGGTAAACAATTTTTCTTGCATGACAGAGCATGTGCTGTGTGGCAGACATTTTTATGAGGTAGCCTAGGACAGGGCTAATCACATCACCGTGTCTCAGGTTTTGACCTTATCACTGCTGTGCACTGAGCCTAAAAATTGGACACTGGCAACCACATCGCAGGAAAATAAATGGGAAATGACATTTTAGTTAAAAAGAATAAGTGGATTTTATTTTATTGAAACATAAGGCCGTATGACTTTTATTTATTGTTCTTGTATGAGTGTAATTAAATAGCTGCCATGTTGCCATGTCGAGCGATTAAAAAAAAATGGAGCGATTTCACTTGCCAGGACCCAATTCATGGTTCTGCAGCTGTTTTACATTCAGGCCTTTTAATGAAGCCAGTGGAAACTCTACCTGGAAAGCAATGAGAGAATAATGTTCTTAAGTGAAACATCGTTTATAACATCTGTAACAAAGCAGGCTAAATCATACCTCTGCCATTTAAAATCATAAATAGTATGCTAGCTTTTAAAAGCAGCATTTGTCCTTTTGAAATCTTTTGATGTCAGGCTGCTTTAAGAAAAGCCTAAGTAGACCTCCTCTGTATAGTGGTTTGATTAAGAAAAAAATCATTACAAAGTCTTCAATACACATATAATGAAAAGTAGTATATAAATGTGAGCCTGGTAATTTATCATTGGTATGAGAAACAGAAGAATTTGTTGATATGAGCATCATTGTTTCCAAAGGATGTAATAATATAAGCTATTCTTATTTGATTACCTGCATATATATTTTTTATATATACATATGTGCACACATGCGGATTGGTGACATAATCTTTAATAACCTGTGTTTAAGAACATAATTTTTCACCAATGCACTAAACCTCTTATTTCATAGCTATGTTGGCACCTTTTACAGCGACAGCCCGACTGTACAAACCAAGAGACAAACTCTGACAGTACTCGTAAGGATCTTTCTTAACACAAAGTAGAAATAGTTCCTGAAAATTCAGAAACAACAACATGTATTACTGCAAATTGGAAAATAACAGTTACTTGCAAAACGCCGGGCTGCAGAGAGGGATGTGGTTTGGAGGGCAAATTGGCCACAGCTTCCAGTGTAAAACCATTTAAACCCAACATAAGGCCAGGCAGCCAAATCTGATCCGCATGTGTGTGACCTGCAGTGCCCTGGGGAACCTGCAAACTACGGCTGGTGCTCAGGCAGCTCTTCCTGGGGCACTTACGGTGAGGTGTCGAGGCAGGACCTGGAAAAGAAAGAAACTCACGTTCAGGAGAAATGGCCGTACCATAGTGTGTTTCCTGATTAAACTTTCACTCTGGTGAAGAATTCTCAGCCCTTTCATCCCCTTGTGTTTTTTCCACACCACGCACCTCCGGCACGGAGCTCCCCACAGCCCTGGCAGCTGGTGCTCACCGTGCCTTTCCGCTGGGTCCCTGCTTCAGTCCTGGGCCAGGCTGGTCCCCTGGGTTGCCCAGGTGTCTTCTGCCCATCCCTGGTCCAGCAGCCGCCTGGAGCCCCACTGCTGAGAAGGGGCTCGTGAGGGGAGCTCCGGGTAAAGACGACGGCTGTTTCTGGTTGGGAGAAATGAGCAGACGAGGCTTCTCCCAGCACCTGCCAATCAATCAAATTGAGCACACAGACCAGTGGCCGGCCCTGGAAACCCTCGACCGTCATTTACACTAACACAGTTATCTTTCCCCGGTGTTGTTTGAGAGAAGCAGGTCCCAGATGTTACCTGCTTAATAATTATCCCGTTTCCCAAGGACAAAGCTCCCCGCAGCTCCTGCACCGAGGGCCGGGTGGACACCTACAGCGGCTCCTCGGAGCTGCGCTTTGCCACTGGCAGCTGACAGAGCACATTGAAATGGCTGTGTCTCGTGTCCCCACCACCAAGAAGGACAATTGTATTAAGGGTTGATTTTATTCTTTTTCCAGTTTTTTATTAGGTGAAAGAGAATAGGAGAGCCACAGTGCTCTAAACCAAGTATAAACACAATTTTGCTGCCCTTCCTTTTTGTTGTGTTGATGCCACCTGTCATAAAGCTGAGATGAATGATTTGGTCTGGATTTGTATCCCACGATGTGTGAAGATTTCAGGTGTTTGGGTCAGATTCTGCTATGTCTGCTCTGTGCACATATGATGCACAGGGCAGAGGATTGCTCATCAAGGTGATTAGTTGCAGTGATACAAGGATGCACATGCTAATATTTCCTCTTAGTTTCCAGTTTATTGTGTCTAATGTAACAAAGGGATTGATGACCTCTAGAGCCTCATTCTCATCTCACACAGTTGACATGGATATTAAACACACTGTAATTGACCTCTCCTGATTTATAACAGAGTAAGCGGACTCAGATCCATTCTGAATTGGACAAGCTTATCCACAACTTCCAGATGTTGACAATGCAATTGGTCCCTATGTGGAAAGAAAAGGAGGTGTTTCTTCAAGCACATATTCAATTTCCACGCTCCAATCCTTCTTTGTTTTAACTTTGCCCACATGCTGGTATGTCATGGTGATAATTGGACATTTTGTTTTTTGAGTCATGTGTAGAATCTGCACCCAACTCATTGACATATGGATGAATAAGATGCTGGAAAAAGAGGGTGAATACCTCCATTACAAGTGTTGTAAATAATTGGTCTTAAATAAAAATATAAGGAGAAAACAGAAAAACTGCCATTAAATGCACCTTTGCTGTCTGCAGTAGAACACAAGACGGATTTACAACATTAATTATTTCCACCAGCTTTGAGCCTGAAATATGAATATGTCAGGTATTTAAATACTAATTTACTTTAAAAAATCTCTACTTTATTAAAATATCATTATGCATATTGGAAAGTTAAGAGTCAGAGCTATATAGCTGCTGAGGTAAAATTCACATTTATTGTCCACTGAATGTGATGGAAATTGAATTTGTCAGGAAGCTGATTGATATCTGGAAGTGTTTTGTTTTCAGTGACTGGCACTGCCGAGTTACAACCATCTATCATCTAACAGGTAATTAGTCAGATTTCTCATCATGAGCCTTCAATCCTGCTGTTTTATTATTGAAATACCACAAACCAGTAGGCATCTGAATGCAGATAAAGTTCTCTGTCATGGTCTTAAGGACAAAGGCAATGTTTTGCAACTCAGCTGTAGTAAGTTTGAATAAAAGTCACTGACATGTGAGGCATGATGTTAATATATATGGGAAAAAGAGATCCTGGAAAACATCATCAGTGTCGACTTTTTTTCTGCAAAACAACATTTAATATTAAAATCTTTAGTCCTCCAATCTACATGTAGATAAATATCTCCCTGTACAGAAGGAGGTTGGCTGAGGCACAAGACTGTTTGAACCTTAGGAGGGTAAGGTGGAATCTCTCAGAAGCGCCATGTCCCTGTCCCTCCTTGTTGGTGGCAGATGTCAGCTCCTCCCATGCAGGAACCCCAGGTTCTTCCTGGTGGTTCCCAGAGAAGCCAGTTCTACTCCTGCATACATCCGTGGTAGCTCTCATTTGTCTCCAGAGAAGCCAAGGCACAACTGACCGTGCTTGGCCTCATTTGAAAGTTTGGGACTCAGGCCACAGCTGGCCCCAAGAGTCTGTGTTTAAACAAAAATAGCTTTGTTGGGAGGTTGTTGTAAACTCTTCACATATGGTTGGGTGCACATTTGAACCATTAGCATGCTTTAATAAAAAAGGATAAAATAAAGTATTTGATAACACAGTTGTTGCCTACATGACTGTGAGAAAACTGCTTTTTTTACACACTCTCCTCTTCTCCCCTCCTCTCTTTGAAGTGTTCGCTGTAGATGATATAACAGCAGTTGAACAACCACTACTAGGTAAAGATATAAAAGAGTAAAAATAAACTGTTACTAGAGCTTCAGAAACATAAGATGAACTGATTACACTACTGTATGTGTTGCACTCCGGATTCTGACTCTGTACTTAATGTCTACAAGGAAATTGAAAATGTGTTGCTGTTCACCTTTAAAATATTGCTTTTGTAACAGAATGCAACTGCATGAACTAATATTAGTAAAAGCTTATTTTATGTTCAGTTTTGGGTCTAATTGATCTAATCCAGCTGCACAACTCACTCATAGCACTGGGATGCCAGCAACCTTGGCGGATTCAGGAAGTCAAATCTAATTTTTTTTAAGCTTAAATCTAATGCAAGAAAAAAACGTCTTTTGGTGGAAGTTTGGGTTCATAATATCCTAGCCCTCCATACTGTCAAGACACAACAGCCTTTAGTTCTTCGTGAGTTGTAAATGTTGCTCTTTTCTAGAGAACTTCCACTGTTGAATATGTGAATTTTTATATACTTCTGTAATCCTAAGTTAGAAATGATAATTCACCATAACCGATAGAGTGTTCTTAATTTATGCAGCACACCAGAAAACAATTGCTAAGCAAGTTAGCTAATCATACTAAAAACTGTTCTGATCCAAAATGTCAGAACATTTCTTGAACAAATAAACTGTCCATTTGGTATCATGTGTTTAATGATTCAAAGAATTTGACAGTAGTAGGATTTAAATCACAGTGTACATTATCAGATAACATATATGTGACTATTATATTACGGTATTTAATTTGCAGTTGTTCCTTAAGATTATCTTGTGTTGCAGAGCCAAGTAATTTTGAATTACGAGTTTGATGCATATGCTTGAGCTGACATTGTCACATGTGAGCAAGAGGCTGAGACATGATTAATGGTGAAAGAGAGGAGTGTATATTAAAGAGACAGCTGAAATATGAAGGAAGGTAGCTCTTGTTCCATGGACTAAGTTTGTCATGGAGGAAGATCAAAACTTGGGAGTTCTGAATAACCCCAAACTTTTGGGGAGAGTGAAATGGAGTTTATTCTTTGTGGCTGAGACCCATCTTTCAAGTAAATGCTCCCTGCAGGGAGGATCAAATAACCCCTTGATGGAAAATGCAGATATAAACCCAACCATGAGTCACAGCTTTTCTTTACTCTCCTTCAGTGCAAGAGGTCTGTTTTATGTGAAATTTGGATAGCTTCTGTGCTTGGGCAAACTTACCCTGTGAAGCTGTTTGTAAACAAATCCCTTATTTCTTGTGCAGTTATTCTACAGTCCATGCCTTACATTCCATCCAGCAGCATGGACAAACTCCTGTCTTGAGACGATGCAGTGAAAAGAATGTATAGATAAAGATCAGGAGTCATACATGAAATCAGGGTAATTGACAAAAAACCCCAAACTGGCAGAACAGAAGGTGACTGTCAAAGCAGGGCGTAACATATTAGCAGTAATAAATAACCCAGAAATCTCACTTCATGGAAACAAACCAATGTAAACACTGAAGACAGCCAACGCTAAACACTAATCAGATATAATTGCATTTTCAAAATGATTTAATGGGTCGGAGAACCATTCTCTGGCACTGCCCTTCTAGACACCTGGGCAGAGGCAGTCAGCTCACCCTCAGGCCCCCAGGCTTTGCAAAATGCCAGTGAGGAACCAGGGGCCAGATCAGGGAAACAAGAAGGAAGAAAACCTCTTCTCAGGCACGGCAGGCCTTGGAGGCTCACATCCGACTCCAAAGGTGGCTTTCCTGTAGCTTCACCCCGGGTCCCCTTTCTTGCACAGAGCCAACATACTTCATGGTCCATCCAAGTGCTGTATCTGGAGAGCCTGGCTGCCCCAGGAACATGGCTGGGGCACTGGCAGGGGATGCTGGGCCACGGAGCAGTAGCAGAAGTTGGGATTTCTCTAGGTTATTACAGATTAACAGGGGTTTTGCAGGGACATTTCTAAGCCATCGGTCACAGGCTATGTCAGGGTTGCTGAATATTTATCTGCAAATGTGAGTTACAGTCACTGTCAATGCAGAGAGCTTGTCCCGTGGGATGAGACACTTGTGCCTCAACATGTACCTCTGCTACTTTCAAGCAGCTCGGACAAGTTGCTGATGTGATTGCTGACGCTGGCATTGCATGTTATAATTTAAACTAATTGATACTGTTTCTGGCTGTGCCTGTTCCTTCCATGAGCAGTTAGCAGTTTAAAGTTTAAGAAATCCAACCTATCAGCATTTCGATTCTTGCTTTACTTTTCTATCTCCCATCAAGTGTGCACCTAGCTGAGGGCAAGAGACCAGGGCTGGCCCCTAGTGAAATATCAAGATGTCTTATTCGTAAGCAATCACCTTCGGACAGTTGTTAGACGAACACAACATGGTCTCTCCTAAATGGCTGTTGACCACCATTTGCATCAACAGCAGCTCCCCCCGTTATTGTCTCGTCGGTCTCTAAATGGAGCAGCCTTCTGCAGTCCAAACCCCCTTCTCTTTCCTCTCACCTCCTCGGGGTCTGTGGTCTGTCTCCAGGCACTACCAGCACTCATTATTCACACAGTGCCGTCTTCTGCCTGGCACTTGAGAACCGAGAGGTGCGTGAGCCCCGCGGCTCAGAGGACTTTGGCCAGTCGCTGCTCAACGTCTAAGAGAGGAGCCCGGTGTTATTGGCACAGCACGGGCCACGGTGCAATGAAAAAAGGGGGCTACCCTGACTTTCTGCCCTCTCTTCACAGTCTGCTGCCAGAAGCCACCACCGCAGTGGCTTCACTACAAACCCCCATATAGGCATAATCTAACAGAACAGGCCTGTAACAGCCAATACCCTTAAATCCCCTTAATTTGGGGGTTTTGTGGCTTGGCTCTCACTGTGTGGATGAATAATACACAGCCTTATTTAGATGCAAGTACGGAATAAATGGCAGCGATCAAATGGGAGGTGACACATTACAGAGGTATGGGGGAACAAAAGTGACAGTGGTGGAGGGTCACAGGACAGGATTCTTCTCATCTCTGAGTTTTCTATTCATTTTGGTAGAGGCGAGATTGATTTTGCAATGAAGTTTCAAAGCACCAAGTCTTTAGCATGAGTGATTGGAACAGATTATTTTCCTTTTGACCTTAGTAGTTTAATTAAGCCACTAAAATCTAAAGTGAAAGGTAAAGTCAAGCCTACCACCAGTAGTAAGCAGGACCCGGCAAGTATCTAACATGTACTTTTCTCTCACCTTTCAATTACAATTTCAGGTCCCTGTTTAGAGTGCCAATGTGCAGGTTGTTGCTTCAGAAGATCCGGCAGACACCTGCTAGTGTCAGAGCGGGGCACGTCTCCCGGTGCTTTGCCGGGTGAAAGCCCCGTGTGTTCACCCTGCACCCATCGGAGGTGCGTAGGGGAGGCCAGCCAGCGTCACCTGCTGACACCGCGCTCCTTCCCCTCACGTGGAGAACAGAGTTTGCCCATCGTGAGGGGATGTGAGGGGACACGAGGGGCTGATTTTCTCTTCTGTGGCTGCGAGGAACCCCCGCTTGCACCCACACGCATCCTCCCACCTCCAGGCACCTGAACCAAATCCTGTAAAAAGGGCAAGGCTGCAAGGTGCTAAATACCTGGGGCTTAACTAATACCCTTGGAGATAATGATAACTGACGCATTCGCAGACGGAAATTCTTTAAAGTTCAGTGGTTGTAAAATGGATAATATATTAATGTTTCAGTATGTTTATTAAATACTTAACAATGTAATTTTTTAGAAGACTGTCCTAGCATTGCTATCTTTTTGCATGTGCTTAGTTACCATTTTAAACAACTACAAAACAGTGACATGTGGTACTGAAGATTTTCTAAGCATCCCAAAGCAATATATGTGTGTGATATATGACATCCTTCCATAAATCCTAAATTTACACAGTATGCTAATGCTTGATTCCATAATTTCTTTTAAAAATGATTATACCCTGCTGCTAAGAGCAAAGGCATACTAAAATCAGTTTTCTATGCTTTTCCAACAATGAAATGCAAGCCAGCACACCACATAACCAATACTTACCATATGTTAGAAGATAATCCAGTAGGCTTCAGACACTGACATGATTTGCTTAAATAAAAATCCCCTTTTTTAAGGCAGTAACAACAGCCTACCATTTGTATTATTCCTTTAGTGACCTACTATAGAAACACTAATATTAAATATAAATATTTTTATTGTAAATCAGTCTAGTCTATTTTCATTGCCTTTAATGTGGGATGACTCTAGCTTAGTTGCTAGGCTAGAGGAAAAAGAGCTGCAATTAAATCATTGGGTTGTTCGAAGAAATTCTCAAAAACAGAAAATATTCACCAGATCAAAAGAAGCCTAAAGAGCAGCTTCAAGATTTCTCTGGTATATTGGAGATGAGATGAAACAGTTCAATTTGGTATTAAAATAATTAAATGTAGTCTAGAAAAACAGCTATAAAATATTTTTGCAGAGCACTGATGTCTCTTAAGTACAGTTCATTGCTTTCCCATTCTGTACCAAATGAGATTTAATATTAAGCACATGCTTAAGTGTTTGCAAATTTGGGGTCTAAGGAAAGAAAATGTGAAATGCAATTTTTTATACTGAAAGGAATGAATGCATCTGACAGGTTAAGATTAAGGCTCTATGCACTAATGTGGCATCTTTCATTGTTACAGAATGATAAGAAAATAGAAAAATTGCATGTAGAAAGTAGAAGGTAGCAAATACATGAGTTCACTTCTTTTCAGATTCACCAGGGAAAACATACTTGATCTCAAGTACTGCTTATAGGTGGAAAATAAACATTTTTAAAGCTGAGATACTTTCAATTTTTCCCAAATCATTAGGACATCAGGACTGAACTCTTGGCCCCACTGAAGTCAGTGGTAGACGAATGAGTGGAAAATACAGGTCTAAAAGAAATTTATAGCTATTATCACTAGACCATTTCTCTCACATCATACTTTTAAATACTTATCATTTATCATATCACATAAATGTTATCATTTCAAGTCATGTCATTACATGATCCTTAGTAAAACATATTTGCACCTGTGAGGCAGTGCTTTATATTTTCCTTTAATGCAAAAATTATGTAATAAACCTCAGCACGCTGGATTTATTAACAGCCCAGTTTCTTCAGCTAGATGTGTCTGAATTTCTGGTGCACTGTTTTTCTGACCAGACTATTCCAGCTGGACTAGTGGCTAGTTTTATTGAGTGACGGACTGAGCACAACCAGTAGTTATGGGGATACAAGGAGTATTCCCAATGGGAGCATTTGGCAGTATGTAGAAATATTTGCAATAGGAGGATTTGGCACGTTTCCAGCATCTGCAAAAAATGTAGACTCCTCCTTTACTCCCAAAATATGCAAAGGGTTTACAGCTGAGAACAGAGAAATGTGGGAACTCCACAACTTGACACACTGATCCACTCCCAGATTGCCCACAACTGCCTACGTGCTTTGGAACACCCTCGGCAACCCCCAACATTTGGATTAAGTGTTCGTTAGCTCTTTTTCTAATTAATAGCAGAGTGGATTATTTTGCTCATTATGTAGTTAGCTGTTTATTGGGCCAGATCCTCAGCTGGTGTTAATCAGCATAACTATTGATCTTGATGGAACTACCCAAATTATATCAGTCACAGTTTTGGATATTTGACTTTATGTAGTTTTATAATAATATAATGGAAATTACAAATGGAAACCTATATTTAAATATTTATAGCTATATATTTAAATTCAGAGTTTTGATGAGTACAATAAGTTATGCACAGAAATTAATTTTGGACTAGATTTTGTAGGAACAAAATACAATCCATTCTTTCAGCTGCTGGGGTAATTTTGTGCAAACGTATTTAAAATTACTGGGAGGGTTCTATTGTGCCATAATCCCATTGAAATTAATAGCTATATTATACAACACTAACTAGCCAACCAATATTTTTTTTTGACATTTGGAAGATATCACAGGTTATCTCAACCTTCTGTTCAGTCAAAGCTCACACGTTCATTTTGTTATAATTTACTTTATTAAAGATACAGCAATCATATCCTTTTCCGTAGTATTGAAAATTAAACTGTATTAATTATTTATAACCTCAGGTTAAAAATGCACACCCTGGGAAAAAGGGCCAACAGAGGACACAGCAAATGATAGGAATGTCCAATGGTGGGATTATTACATTTGAGAAAATATAATGGTACAATAATCTCAGCAAAACTTATGACATGAAGACTTGGATGCCACTTTCAGAACATTCAAACATGTATTTTCTGTTGCAGTCAATCCCAAATCCTGCCCTGGTAGAAATGGGGACTATGCACACATTGCAAATGAATGAATGAAGCCACACATGGTAGTGTGCTAGAATTCAGGGAGGATTTTTAAGAGTACTTAGATTCCTAACTCCCTTACTAAATCAAAACTTCTCAGTATCTTTGAAAATTGACCATTTGCACTACATACTGAAGGACTCATGCAACTGCAGTGTAAACCTCCACTTAGTTACGCAAAGGCATATGTGCTTGTCAAACTTTGAAAGTGTTAGGAAATTCTGGCTTGAACAGTAATTTCCCATAATTGTCATATTGCTTTTTCCTGTTGTTCATTCTGTGAGTGTAGGAAGAGCCTTGGGATGGTTAAGGCCATCCATGAACCTGAGGAGAGGGAATAACCTCCATGTGCACTATGTGAAATAGGACTGTAGCGTGTCTCCTTGGGGCCATCTGAGGTAGCATAATTATATGCCAATGTGATAGTGTCACTTTCCAAAAAGGTGATTGATTTACAGCTTAATGAACCATAGTAAAATGAAAGCGTGTCCCTCATAGTTACCTGTATCATGCTATCACAGATGAGACTGATTAGTCACATAGACTGAGAGGCATATTACTAGTAAACTCATATCCCTGCATTTTAGTCACACAAGGATTTACCCTCCCAGCTGCTTTTAAGGAGAATTGCATGGCTAAAGCCTAGCCTGCTTTTGAAGATCTTTGTGTGGAACCAAGAATTAGGCTAGCAACGAGAGCATTGGCTCAGAAAGTTGTGAGAGGTGATCGGATAAATATTATGCCTTTCCCAATCCGTAAGCATGATGTAGTCGTCTAAGACAGAAGCTGTAAAATTGGTTTTAAAGTATGGTGTAAGCCAATGGTCAAGAATGTATAATTATATCAGTAAGATAAACTCAGATTGTAGGAGGTTTGAATAATCTTTCAATATGGTGTATATCGAATGTTTCGTATGCCACTTTCCCCTTATTTTCCTGTCTGTACAATGATATTTATACTTGTTTTACAAACAGGTTATCACTGAATTACCTAGTAGCAGCTATAAAATGCATTGTATAAATACATATTCCTCCTGGTGTTTGTGGGCTGTGATCCTGCAGTTCATTGCATGGTCAGCTTCTGGGAAAGTGGCTCCTGGAGAATTTCAGTGGGCCTCTCTATGTGCAAAAATGGTAGCTTTTGAGGCTTAGTATATACGTGGGAATAAATTGCGGTTCGTACAGGGGCAACTTCCAACCCAGACATATGGTACTTCAGGGTCAGTATGGAAACACCTTGCAATCACCTGTGTCATACGAGGCTTTTTTCCTGCTTCTTGATTCCTGACTATGCTATAGAAACTTTGAAATCCACTCACTTAGATCTTTTGTCATCAGTCCAAATGCAGAGTTCAGTTATGCTCATTTGAATTTCTGGGATGAAAGCTGTATCCACAGTGACTCTTGAAGAGCAACAGAATTACCTAGTAGCAGAAGAAACTCATCTCTGCAGAAGGCAGAAATTTCTTGAGAGTCAGCTCAAGGCTTTGTCTATGTGTACAATGTTTGTTGGAGTAGCTTTATCAGCAGACCTTCATCAGGTAGATTCACTGTATACCAGCAAAAATGTCCTTTTGTCAGCATAGCTTCTGCTAGTTCCCCAAGTGGAAAACTATGCTGACAAAAGGACATTTTTTGACAATAGGAACGCTTGCCCTTATAATACCACCAAAATTACAACTCCTGTCTGACAGAGATACAGCAACTAAAAAGTCAACTTTCCTGTGAGCTTCTACTGGAAGTAAGAGCATCTCAAAACTTATCTCCCCTTCCAAGAACAAGATGCATCTCTTACATAGTTTTTGTTGCCATAAACACTTAACACTGCATATTTGCCATTTTCAAACCAGAGGAAAGCAAAAGCCCTCAACCCCAAATCCTGCACTTCAGAGGGCTCTTTCCCTGTGGAGGAGGAGGGACCTGGAGCACAGGAGACAGCTGCCATGAATCATCCTCCAGCCTGCACCACTCAAAGCTCCTTGAATGGTGTAAGAAGGGTTGCAGCAAGATTTATACAGAGGACCTAGGATAATGCCACAGATGTAAAAAAAACCCAACTTTGCTCTTTGAGGTATCTGTGGTCAAAGTGATACAGATGTGTTCATATTTTAAACACACGGTCATTTAATTTCTTCAACTTATATTTTGTTAACTCATCAATGAAAAAGCATCTGACCCTTCTAGGCCAGGGCTGATATGCAACCCTGGAACAGGCTCATTTAACTTCCTTATAGAAGCAAACAGCTTGCTTTTTTTCCACCACAAACCTTGTGCTCTCACATTTCATAGCTTACCTGTCTTTATATTAAAGATCCATCTTCACTGTAAGTTCTGACACAGCTTTCTCATTAAGCACCATATAAGACTGTACAGCCATAGAAAGGTTCTTTGCTGTATTTCATACTACTGTCACATAAGAAACCAAACTGCTAAGTATGGTAGCCACACTTCAGTTGGCATGCTTTGAACATGTGATTGCCATCATTTCACATAAAGCCAGGCAATCAGCAGGAGTTCTAATCATTACTAGATAGTTTATTTTCACACTATTTTTCATATAGTACTTTATTTTGGAATTCATATCACTGAATGGGTTAGTAAAGATTAAATTAGACAACGTAATGATAATCAAGACATTGTGCTGACTGTAGAAGATGTAATTTGATTCTCTGAGAATTTGGTGAGGGGGAGGGAACAAGAACTAAAAGTTTAAAGTAACTCAGAGATTTGAGGAAAAGGAAAGGATGGAATTAACCAGTACAAGCAGAAGACTGCAAAAGCTGAGAAGGGATTAATTGAAAGAATGAAAGAAAGATTTGAAAACTAAACCTGAAAATAGCTAGTTTATTTTTTTTTCTAATTAAAAAAGCAAAGGTTACATCAGATAGTTTTAATTATATATGAAAACAGAAGCAGCCTAGGCTCATTAAAACTATAGGTAGAGGGTAAAAATGAAAGTAGTAAAAAGTAAAAGAAACCCCCGAACAGAATTAATAAAACAGAAGGGGAAAAAGCCCTAAAGGAGGAATTAATACACCCTGTTTCGGCATTAGCGCTTTCAAGGAAGCTCTAGCCGCCTGTCAGAGCCCCACTGGAATCAATGGGTTACTGTATGGGTGTGGATATCAACCAGTTCTGTGCAGTTTGCAGGCTCTTGGCTAAGATGTGAAGCTATCATCACCTTAACCACTGTGCTTGTATGTTATATCACATTTCCCCATCTGGATTCCGTTTTTTTGTCTCTTAAACTAGCAGCCTCCTTGGAGCAGGGGCTGTCTCTTCTGAATATTCAGCACTTAGCACAATGAAACCTTGAGCCTGACTGCAACTTAGAAGAGTCATAATAATTTCTAATGATATCAGGTGTAAAAATTGTCAAAGCAAAGCAGAATTCAATTGCAAATAATGCTGGACTGGTCCAATATAATTTGGGAGTTATTTTAATCATTCTGCTCCCATATTTACAGGTTCTGCAAATATCCGTAAGACTAATGTGAAATCCAAATGTTTCAAAAATGGTATTGGGGTGTTTGACAATACATATGAAAATTTTGATATAATTACTCACTATGTACAGATCAACTGATCTCCACCTCTTCAAAAAGATTTTAATCAGTCAGTTGTGGGGAGAGAAGATGTGTGAATTAGGTCTCTTCTCAGAAGAAGCTGACAGAGAATGTGCCCATTGTAAACCCTCTGTGTGCAGTCCATATCCTACATGTCAAACTCCTAGCACTGGTGCTTACAGTGCTAGCAGTGAATATGTTTCAAAAAGTCAGAACTGGCTTTCAATCATGTCACTTTTCCCAAGATCGCAAAAAGGGGTTAGTTTCAGGATCCTGAAGTTCTGGTGTGACCAAGGTAAGATCCACTTAAAGAATTTGGGAACAGGCATTTTTTGAGCCCTCTCAGCTGGTACAAAACACTTTTGAGAACACTGGCCTAAGTTTTCCATGAATGTTGACAGAATATGACGTACATCTGGATCATTATATGAATTTAGAGACCACTGTAGAAATTTTTTTTCTTACACCTTTTCATCCCTGGACAATGGCATTGCTCTTTGACATTGAACAATTCCTATCAATGTACGTCACAGAACTAAGGTCCTTTTGGAAACGAATGGAGATATTTAGTTAAGAACCATAATGGGTAAAAGAGCTAGCATCCTTGTGACTTCTAAATATGGAGCAGTGTGCTTACATGAGTCCTGAAATGCATATTAATTTCACATTTATGACTACATCTTTTTCACTTTGAAGTCAACAGGAAAAGGTCAACTGAATTAACAGGAAAAAAGGTAAATGTTATCTCAACGTTATCTGTTCTGCTTTTATGATTTTACTGAATCTGTAAATTTAAGTGCTGTTATACGAACCAGCAGTACCAAAGAAAAAGGCGATGGAAAGTCCATTCTGAACGGTTACAGCACCAATGTGCTTGGAGGCAAGCAGGGTAACCTGGCAATGAGCTGTGCCTAAGAGATACGATCGTAACTTTCTCTGCCCAGCAGCCTTGCTGTTTTGCCATACAGCTGTACTAATACTGCCATCTCCCTTCAGATCGCTACATCTGGAGGAAGGCACAAGATAGATCTGCTTTGATTTAATACATAAATATCAGTTTTTAAGGTGCTTCACATGGGTACAATACATAGTGACTCAATAATGTATAAATTATGAGATCATGATATTTCTGTCATTCAAGACGTGGTACACAGGTAATCCTAGAAAGCTGAAGATTGACAAAAAACATATGGGTAACTCTTAAAACTGTTAGTTATTAACAAGAGAAACATGGTAAGCCACTGGGGAGACCTGGCTGAATTTACATTTTTGCAGAATTGTTGAAGATGTGTGTCTGGATGCACTGAAGCAAAACCTTACATGTACAGCTAGTACATTCACACGTTGACTAAAATTTTCAAATGTCTAGGATTAAAATTTAGTCCTAAACTGATACTAAGTTTCCGAATTATGCATGGCTGTGTACCCAATACTCATAATTCTCTGCTGAAGTCAAAGCTTCCAGTTGGGCACTGCCTGTGAATAATCAAGTGATTTTATTTAGAAGCTTAAATTTGGATGTAATGGTCTTAATGCCGTAGGCATCCATGATAGTGGTTTTTTTATTTGCATGTTTTGCTGTTTGAAAAGTTAAGTATTCTAATTTATATTGTAATGAAAACTGTCTTTCACATTTAAAAACTTGTCTTATTTGGAGAGCTCAGTATAAGCAATAGGTCTAGAAAAGGTGACCTCAAAGCTCTGGCCAACCCCGGGTCTTCTCACAGGGAGCTGTAGTCATATATGAAATAATACAAGTGGCTATCTATAGGACACTCCGTACTTCAATTAGTTGAAGACGGTGTCTGGTTTGTCTAGTGGTGTAATAACAGGGGCAAAATCTTTATAAGTCTACAGCTTTAGACATTGACTTTGCAAGGGATTGTCACGATTAAGGCATAGGAGCTGTGGGCCACACAGGTCAAATCCTATCCCGTCACATATGGGAATCCAAAGTATCTCTCTTTATGTTTTGCTGGAGTTGGTTCAAATTCACTGTGGTCCACATATGAAGAGCAGAACTTGATAATAGCTGAGCTGTGACAGGAAACACAACCAGTTCTGCGAGTGCTAATAGGCATGAAGCAATAGGGCAGGCCAATGCATCCATGTCATCAGCTCTGTGTGAGCAGACTGGCCTCGAGTGAAAGTCCCCAGTCACTCACTGCCTGCACAGCCACAGAAATGTGATCATTTCTGAGGGATCTTTGCATGTGGGGGATGCTGGTGAATGAAGCTTTTTCTGTGCTGAAGTGCCATAAATTATTGAGACCAGGTTTGTAGAAAGAAGTATTATCGCTTTATTAGACTGAACTAGAGCATCAGTAAACATGGGGCTTTCAGTTCTTCTGTAGGAGCTGTAGAAGTCTTGTGTGCCAGGGGCTTGTCTGCCTTAATCAACTGCTGTGTTGGACAGACAAAAAGAGAATTTCTGTCCTTATTCTTCCTTGTTCTTATGCTTTAGCCATTATGCAAACCCACAGTGTTGCTGTAGGCATTGTAGAGCAGAAAGTGTGGGTTGCTGCTGCATGGATGGCAAGGGGAGCGACACAAATTACTTCTGTGGACATTTGTGTTTCTGGAGTCAAAGCTACCAGTCTCTGCCCAGAACAAGCTCTGTTTTCTCCTGGGTTTACATCGGTGCACAATGATTTGAAAGGGTGCAAAGCAGGCACGATGGTGGCTCCAAATGACACTGCTCAGTAGCAGAGCCAACCTGTGCGCTGCAGAGAGGAGCAGGGGGCGAGGTTTGTCCAAATGGTGGAGAAGCCCCGTCCCCCCAGCAGCCCATCACCCTCCCTCATCTGAGGTGTTGCAGCCAGGGTGAGTATCTTTTAGGGTCCAGAGGGCACTAATGTATTTTTTGTGTGCGAGAGCTGATCGGAATGTCTTATTTCTGAAATATCGGAATTCATTATGAGAAAGTAAAATCCCCCGTTTCTTCCAAAACCAAATAGACCCCATATACCTTTTTACATTGGAGACTGATGAAATTTTGTAAAATGAATTTCTCCATTTAATTGTCTAACTCTCCATATTAGGACACATCTTTTTGCCTATTATGCAAACATTCAGGTAGATTTATATTAGGTGCATTATAAAAAGTGGAGATAGGTAGTAAAGATTATATTGATGTGCATAAGATAGAAGACAACAACACATGGAGAAAAAAGATATATGACTGGCTGGAAGCATTGCAAGCTAACACTTTGCTAACTTGCCACATGTGTACATCACATAAGCAGCTGAAAATATTTAATAGTGAAGGCTCACACATCTACAGTGCTTTCAGTTTAGGGGGAAGTGTACGCAGCTGTTGCAGATTTAAGTACTGTTTTCTTTTCCTGCTGGTGACACTGAAGCAAAAGAGTACCTATACCTGAAATTACCTATAATATACCTATATTAAAGACAGGATATAATGAGGCATGACATTGAAGTTAAAATGAGGATGAGGAAAACCACTGCATTCTCTGAAAGTGCAGACATGGATTTTAAGTACAGATAACTCTCTCTCTCTGGGACTTTCTTTATTTAAGGACTTGCTTTGAGCAGTTTCCTAAAATGGGATACCTAGCACAAAATTGAATTTATGCTAACTATTATGAGGACACAGAAATTATATTTTGTGTACCAAAATTTTCAAGTGTGTTATCTCTGTGTTTTTTTTAAATAAGGATGGCTAGAGAATAAATATTGCTACTTATAATGCTCCCAGTGTCCTCAGAGCTTGCTTACTATAGTCTTTTCATTTCCCATACAATCAGAATCTAGTTTATTTATATAAAAGCATCCTCCATAAAAAGTAGTGTAAAATGCTTTGCAGAGAGAGATAAAGAAAAGAAGGAATGTTTTATGCAGATTGCCACAGTGACTCTCAAAGAGACAAAAATGAAAAACAATCTCTAAGGATAGAGTATCATGAACATAAGAAAATCAAAAATAAAGAAGAAACAGCAGCAGAATTATTTTTGAAACCTAGATCAAGTTTAGGGGCTGGAGAAGAAGGGAAAAGGGAAGGGAAAAGAATGGAAAGGAAATGAATTGTGTAACAACAAAAAAAGGGAAAGGGAATTGGAAAGTTTTCAGATGACATTTAAGAACAAAAATGTTTCCGGGAGAGGGAGATAAGGCAGCAGCACAAAAAAGGGAAGAACATCCATGCAGTGTAGGAAATCAAGAAGGAAAGAAGAGTGGCTTAGTTTATAGTCAATCAACCAAGGATTTGGAAAACCTGGGTACAGCTGTATGGGTGCTTTTTGTCTCTCTGAACTTTCTTACCTGTAAAATGGAAAACAGAAGGTTAGGTGATGAGGCATGAGGGTCTGGGTGCAAGAGAATTCTGAGAGAAAAGGTTTGAAGGGACTGTGGAGCAGTTGAATAGACGTCAATAAAAGTAGGATACGGCCACAGACCTGTTGATCTTTCCCCGTGAGATACAAGTGCTCAAGTGTTCTTTAAAGTTGGTCAGTAAATTATTTTGTAGCAAAACACAAGTAGTAGGAAGTGGCTGTGACCAAGCCAACAGAGGACAGAGGGGAGGACAAGCAGAGCTGGGATGTTTATAGTAGATATAGTGATAACAAAGATAGAATTAACAATAAGAAGCCCTGGAGGGAGAATAGGGAGCAATGAATTTTAATGAAGATGAAAACTTCCTTCCAGACAGAAACAAGGAAGCTGGATAGATAACTTTGGTTGTAACTGGAGGAAAAGCAAACCAGAAACACGGAGCCAAATGTAGCCTTGTATTATGCCTGCTTTTACCACCTTTCTCCACAATGCATATTCCAAAGAGAAAGAAAATCCTCCCACGGAGAAGCTTTGTGAGGGAGATGCCGCACAGGTTGGTCAGTGTTGACTGAACCCAGAAGGGTGAAACTGGGAGGGACATACCTGAGACAGGCAGAAGTTTTGTTCCTCCTGGCAGGAGGAGCAAATAATAAGGAACAAATGGGGAGCAATGATTTGCTCTTCTGCAATTCTCCCTTGAGGTTATTTTCTCCCCCTCTCCTGCTGGAGTGCTCAGAGGAGGGCAGTCCTGCCCCACCTGCCAGTGCTTGCACAGGACCCTGCCAGCCGCCTTGGGTGTACTGACGTGCGATGTATCTTTGGGGTATGCTAAATAGTCATGTAATCTGTAGCACATATTTAGCAAGTAAGATGAACCAAATGAAATGGTTTTCTGCTGCAAGGTCTTAAAATGTACTGAGGTGATACTGAAACTTTCAACAAGAGCAGCTAAAGCAGAAGAGCTAAAGCAGGGTGAAGGCTGTATGACCAAAGAAATAAACATCGCCAAGCATTCAGGGAAGAGCAATCTCTCTTAAGATCACTCCTTAAGCTATACTTGTGCTGTACCCATTCAGAATAGATTTTAGCCTGTCACCCAAATGCTACCTAGTACCATAAAATCTGCTATACTCAGATAACATAATTCACAAGCACATTGGATCTTTTATGAGGACTTTCCAAACTTGCTACTTTACACTTTGTGACCTTTTACACTGATCTTATTTCTCTTAAAACATTTCTTTCCTCTTCTTTTCTACTTTACATTTTATTTTACCTAAAAACTCGAGGTGGATCACATTTAATGGAGTCCATTAAATGTGGGGATGAGAAAGAGAAATGGGCAGTTATCTCTGTGCTACTGCTCCGTCCATACTCTTTGAATAAGTCCGCACAATGACACTTGAATGAAAGCCTAAGTAAATTCTGGTTGATAACTGCATGGAACAAATGTGGAACAAAGGAGCTATGTTCTACTCTTTTTATGTCAGAAGAATGAACTTGTTGCTGCTTGATCAATTCCTTGTCCTTCACTAGTACTTGAGTTCCTCCTTTTACTGAAAGAGCATGCAACGTTGCAGTTCAGGGTTGTGTTATATTTCCTGACCTTTGACACTTTTTTTGGCAGAGATTTAAAGGAGTTAATATGGGAAGCAGTTTTTGTCTTGCTTTGGCTTTTAAATAGCAGAGTCTTTATTCCTCATTCAGTGAGCCTCAATTATTTGTTTGTAAAAAATCATTTGGTAACAGGATTAATTCATCCTTCATGTAACTACACTGGAAGACAATAACGTTACACAAGAGATGAATTTGCCAAATATATAACTCTTGTAGGGACAAAAGGAATTCTTTCTAGAGCTGTGTGAAAGGTTTATGATACATGCCTGATTTAGTATATTGCTACAAATCTGAATGTTAGAGCCCACTTGCCTTTCTTCAAAAGTACTTAATGTGAAACCAGGCCCAGCTGTTAAACCATCAAGCCTAATTTTAAGAAAAAGTGATTTGATTATGCCTGTGCTGAGGGTGTATAAAGCTTTGCTTGCTCGTGGGAAGTACTTCTCTCAATATTTGCAATGCAACACAAAGTTGGGTAAATCCACCCAGCTGAATGCCGAGAGGAGTACTCCGTGGATGCCTGCGACAGGAGGCTGCCTGACTCTACGGATTCTTGAGGGCTAAGAGAAGTGGTGGTACTGATGGGGAGATGGATGCCAGGCAAAGCTGTGGGGCCTCTGTCCCTGTTCTGATATTATGCTCTTTGCCATAGTGTCTGACAAGACAGTCCATTAATATGTTAAATAATGTCAATCACAACTGTAGCATGCTGTTCTTTCTCTCCTCTTCCCCAGGAAAGGGGCATGCGTAAACAAATGTCTTGCTTTTGAACGAGTTTTTGTTCTATTTAACTGTATGCACCCATACACACTTACGATATTATGTACAGTGTAGTGGCTTCCTAAATTCAAGGCCTGTCTGTAGCCAGCATTTGCTGTGAATGTGGTATGTTAGGTTTGTGTGCTGAGGAGATAATGTCATGCACTGGAGAGAGCAATAACCTATGACTCAGGACCCAGGATTCCTAATCCTGGCTATGCTGTCAACCTGCTGCATGGACCTAAGCAAATCACTTGACCCAGATTCCCAAAGATAGTTAAGCACCTAAGATCTTCTTTAAATACTGACGTCCAGGACAGATTTATCTGGAGTGCTGGATGTAACTCATAAACAATCCTGTGATGAGGTTGCAGCTGGGTGACTGGGTAGCTTTCTCCCCTACTTTTAAAGCTGTATCTATGCTTCATCTACATCCACCATTTCAGCTCCATCCAAAGCCTTGGATAATGCATGTTGCAAAGGGCACCAACATTTCTGCCTTGCATATGGAAAAACATGGAAAAACTTGTCTATGGTTGGTGGCCTGGAAGCCCTGAAGTGGGAGTTTTATATTAGGTGTCCCACTGCCATGAGATCCTGGGGTCCAAGAGTGTGGCTGTATTCAGAGCATGTGTAAGACAGAGATTTAGGGAATGTGGAGGCAGAGAAGTGGGAATTACCTGGGACATTTGCTGGTTAGGGAATCAGCCTGGGATGGTGAAAATGCAGGCTCAAGTCCCTAATCCAAACCAGGTATACTAGGGATGATTTGGCCACAAATCCTAAGTAAGTGTCCAAACCAGTAAACTACCAGATACTCTGTAAAATGCCTTTCCCTTTTTTGGGGAATTGCAGGGGAGAAGTAAAATCAAGCATAGTGACCCAGGCACAGATGAGCATTTATGGCCGAGAGTCCAAGCAGGCATCAGGACAGAGTGAGTATACCTGAATCCCATCCATTAGCCTCCGCACTGCAGACTGGTGTGTGAAACTCCCCACCCAGCTCCTTCCTCACACTCCCCTGCTCTGAGGGACAAGGCTGGGTGCCTAATTTTCAGCAGGAGCAATAAAAAGTGTCAGTAAGGAGGAGAAAGGCACCATACAGTTAAATGCTGTAATGTCTTATATGTCTCTGAGGACCTACCTGTGTGTGTGTCCTTCTAGCTCCCAGCTGTTTGCTGTCTCGTAAAGGAAGGGGACACTCTCCACGGCAATGTTTGTGTGTGTGTAGGTGTCCCCAGACACAGCAGAGCACAGCCTTGGACCTTGCTGCCACGACGGCAGGGAACACTTCTAGCATGAGCTGAACCATTTGGATGGGAAGTTCCATGAGAGGCAGGGACACAAGGATGCCAGGATCCTTGGAAAACTGCAGTAAGAATTTACAGATGACGCACAAAATAACCGTTCATGTTCAGCTCTGGCCATGTTCTGCGTAAGTATGCCAGAATAGTTACTGACCTCAGTTTCTCGTGATATTCAAAGGCATGTAAGTATTCAGAACTCCTCAATGGGCTGGAGAAGCCTGGTACCTCGCAAGATGGAGTCCAGGTTAAAAAAAATAGATATTTTGTGAGTAGGTCTGGAAGTGAAACAGCTGACTGCCTCTTTCAGCACAGGTTTTTATACATGGTCGTAGGGTATCTGGGAATCCATGAATCCACACTGACATCTGCACACTTAGAATCATGATGCTGCAGGCCCAAAGTGTATATTTAGACTGCATCTACAAACCTTGCAGAAAAACATTAAATCAGCAAAATGAAAAAAACAAACAAAAATGAGACATAAAAATGAGCTGGCTACTCTAAAACACAGATACAGTAATTATTTCAGTCTTTTGCTTAGGGGTGTACCAACTGTTTACAATTTACTGTTTGGCAAGCTGGGTGTTCTCATTTCCCTCATGGTTCAGGAGTCAAAAACATATGCTACCTTTAGTAATGAACTCTTCTAAGATTTGAAACTATCCATATTCATGTCACAAGAAATGTTTACACAAGAGCAAAATGCTCCAACATCAAAATAAATCAGTAACATCTCAGAGTTTATATTTCCATATGCTTCTTTGGCATAATAAAGCAGGGGAAGGGCTGCTGTTGTAAAATGGAGTTTAATTAAAAACAAAAGAAAAAAAACTTTATCAGAAATCACGGCCATCCAAAAATCATGCAGACTAATGTGTGGTTTCAACATATTCTAAAGATTTATCATCTATCAATAGGAACAAGAAAATGCAATATAATCATATCCTCTACACACCTTGCATATTTTCCATCTTCTGTGCATAAATTATACATTCATTTTCATAATTATGGTAACATTCTAGTTTTCACATAAACTGCTATTACTCCTGGGTACCAGTAAGTTTACATCTACCAAGGCTACACGCTAATTACATTTTCTTTTTATAATGTTATCTATTTATCAAATTCAGTTTCTTAATGGAAATTAATAGACTAGGTCTCTGCAGTAAAAAAAATAATCAGAGGTAACATAGCAGTTTGGGTATTTTTTCAGCTTTTTTTTTATTCAAGCTTTAAGGGCTTTGAGTGCTTGATTGGTGATTATGGTGTATGAAACAGGTTATAAAACCAATGTCCAGGAGACGGTTGGGAAGGAGTTAATCATCTCCCTTTTGCTAGAGGAAGGGCCACAGCTGTCTGAACTGAGTGCAGGGATTTTCAGGGTAGCCAGCTGTGGGGATTTAATTGATTCACCCACCAGTCTATAAAGGGGGAGTACCACAGGCTAACTCTAAATCCTGTAGTGATTCAGGGAGGATGTAATTTGGGGTGGGTATTGTAGACATGAGACGACCTAAGCAGGAATGACTAGTTGAGTAAACACTTAATGTTCTTGTTTTCTTCTGAATGTTGAGTGAGGAAAGGTAGGGTTTTTTACATTTCTTTGAGAAAATGGGGTGCTCTTTCTATTTTTCTTATCCTTTATTTTTCTAACTTTTAAGGGAGCCTTGTGATGCTCTTGCCTGGATTAAAGGGAGATCAGTGAATGGAAGATGTGCCTCAGCCAAGTGCAGCAAGTGAAGATGAGTGGATGGGTGTGGGCAATAAGACAGTGTGTGGGATGCCAGAGGAAATCTCCTTGTCTATATATATATAGGAGGGTGAGCTTACAATCTTAAGGAGTCTTGGCTTTCAGATCTGCAACATACCTCCTTTTAGCTTACTAAAGCTAGCTTTGACTGCATTGCTTTGAGTGCTAATGTGTTTTTTTTTTTTCTCCCTCATCTTTGGTAGATTGCTTCCATCTGCCTGAAGGTTTTCCAGGTTTAAGCATGATAATTTACGTGAGGAAACAGGGTTTGGTCAAGGTAAGATGTTCTACATAAATGTAAGGTACTAACACTAAGCAGCACCTTGTTTTGAATATCACAGTGTGTTCAGTTGTTACATATTCTGTTTCTACTGTGCTTTAGAAATGGTCTGTATATTTCAGCCATTTACATTCACTTGTGTCTCCTCTGGCAGTAACTCTGCTATAGTTGAAATGTGAATCAGCTCTTTACTGTGCTCCAGAGAGAGGATTTCACAGGTTTCATTCAGCAATGTCCATTTAAATAGCATGTTGTGTCTGAGGAAGGATTGCTCATAGTTAAAACAATGCCATTCTTGTCTAGCACTTCATTCTAGCAGTTATACACTCATCATATAAGTAATAAGGGTCTCCGGGATGCTTTGCACAAGTCTAGGAAAGAGCCATAAGCTTCACCTGTGTGTCCTGCAAGACATTCAGAGGTTGCTGCAATGTGTCATATTTGAAAGGCTTCCAATTAGCACCTCCTTTAGCATTACAGGCATGCTCCCCAAAGTTATTGGAGTGAAGGCCTGGATGTGTTCGTCTTCCCACAGCAACATGCACACTCCAAGACTTTTCTAAGTACTGGTAGTTTGCCAAAAAGAAATATAGAAGTTGGCTATTATTGGTATTTTGGAACCTTTCACAAGGGATTTTCGTAGGAAGTCCTGCTTCTGCAGAGACGTGTTGACTCAGGATATTGTCATGATTGAAAGATTCTCAGTCCATTTTTTCCTTTAAAATTTGAAAAGCTTACTTATCTTTTGCCCTCATTAAAGCCAGCTATTGCCTATGAAATACCCTATGTGTTCAGAATGCTCAGTGAAGTGTTAATCATTGACACAGGAGATGTTCCAAGTGTTGTGAGTGCTGTATGCTAGCCAAAGTCTCATCATCCCATGAAATCTGTTCCAGATTCTCTGGCTATAATTTATTGCTGGATTATTTCTTATTAATCCCTGACAGGGTGCCCTGCTGATGTATGTGACAAGGAAAGAGATGGTACTTGTTCTCTTAAGTGGCGAACACAACGTTGAGAAGTGACATGGCTGTTGATGGCAACCTATATTTGTTTATTGGCCAAGATTTTCAAAAAGGTCACTGACAGCACCTTGTTACACTGCAGTCTCCTGGGTATGTTTGAGGACACAGGGTAAGCAGAGACTCAGAGCCTCCCTCACGGCCCTTCTTCTTCCCCTTAAGAGCCAAGGGATTGTTCGCCTAGATTCAGTGTGTTTCTGAATGATTCCAGGCATAATCCATTATGAAATTGAGAGACCACCAGTCAGCCTTAAACTGTGTAAAACCCCAATTGGATCTAACATACAGGAATGGTTTAGATAAGCAGTCTTGTACATGTGAGATTATCTCTAAACCGACTTATATTCTGAGTTTGCCTCCTGCTATTAAAATCTTAGTTGCCCTTGAATCATAACGCTGCCCAATAAAGCATCGCCCTCTTTCCTCTTGTGAGTATGCTTTTTCAAGAGATGACGTTGCCCAGAAGCATGAAGTTTGTCCTGAGTATTTTTGTTATAATGTTCAGATATCATTTCATAACAGCAACTGCAGTAGTTCAGGCAGAGGGCTTGTCTAGCGTTATTCTTTTTCCAACAGTGGCCAAAATTGGATATCAAGGGAAGATTATACAGTATGCACAAGGCAAATGTATAAAATCTGTCCACTGAGTATTCTTCTGGCCTCTAACTATTCTAGCTCAGGGACTTTAAGACCACAGTGGCTTGTCTATTTACTAACCCTCTCCAGATCTCTTTTCCAAGTACTTATTAAGCCTGCCCCTGAACCCAGTAGAGTTTTGCTTCTGCCACTTCTTTTGGCAAGGTTTTACATAATTCTGCTATGTATGAATGTTTGTTTTGAACTTGGATCAGCTAGCTTCCTTTGGCCCCTGTTTCTTCTATTGAAAGAGGCAGCGAGCAATCAATCTCTCTGTGTCTCAAGGTCACTCATGGTGCTGTGGACCTCCATCGTTTTTCTCTAAGCTGCCTCTTTTCCAGGATGAAAAGCCATCTGAGTAATTCCTTGTATGGAAACCATTCATCTTCATTGCCTTTCTCTGAATATTTTCCAGTTCTAAGACATTTTTCCAGGTGGAGGGCTTATAAGTAAACACAGTTTACAAAGCATAGGAGAAGCATGGGTTTGTGCAGAGAAAGAATAGATGTCTTCTATTTTTGTTTTCTGTTCCATTCTTAATTACTTGCAAAATTTGAATGACCTTTCTAACTGTTACCAAGCACATGTCTTGGTGTTACAATAGTGCCATGAAAATATCAGGCTTCATGTCAATGATAATGACTAGCTCAGCACCAACCATTTTATACGTGGAGCAAGGACTGTTTTCCCTAACATGCACTACTTTATCTTAATTGCATTACTTTACCTTAACCTGCAAATTAGTAATGCAGTACTCCCAATTATTGGTTACTTTTTTGTGAAGTATTATCCTTTGCCTCATTATTTACCTTTAATTTTCAGCACGTTTTACAAATTCAGTAGTTCCATAATTGTTTTAAAGTGTATATCAAGCCCAGTTTTCACACAGACAAAAAACCCCAAACTATCTTTCTGCAGTATACATTTAATCCTTTTTCCTAAGCTTTGAAGATAAATTTTTTTATAGAAATAATTCAGTGGAAAAGAGTAGTTGGTGCTCACGAGCTGGAAGAGGTTTTCCAGGTAAAAGTGGCAGCATTTAAGAAAAATAATGAGAGCAGGTTATGAAGAAGCATTAAGAGCAGCAGTGTGAGAAGAGCACAGCCAGTGGGAGACTTGCTATGAGGAAAGGAGGGCTGGCACAGGAAGGACTGGTAGAGTGCAACGCCTTGAATCAAAGATGAAATACTAGAATGCGATACAAAAGGTAAAGCGGAAGCTGTTGAAGGAACTTGAAGGGGAATTTGTATGCTAAGAAGTGGGGAAAGATGATGTTATAACTCTTGGTTTGATCAGGAAGGAAGCAGAATTAGGATAATTTTTCAGGTATTTCCCAAGTCTTCCAAAGCACAGACAAAAGTATAAAAATGGAGCACACTAAGATAGTGCCTCATTGTGTGGAGTCCCTAAACATTTCTGTGATGATATTGGTGCGGAAAGGTTTGATGCTTAGGTTCAGTTGTGGAAATCTGAAGAGACCTGCAAAACATCACCTGCTAGAAAAGACAGAGATTTTAGAAAGTCCATCCAATAAGCTGGACCCTCCTGGAGAGGGCAGAAAACATGACTGTTTTTGAGGGAGCTGTAGCAGCTGTCATCTATCTTTCTCGCACTGAGGGTAGATCAGAACTGGTCCTCATCTTCACCACTCACTAAAAAAGCCCCATGGAAGATGCTCTTTCCCCCTGTCTTTGCTTTCTTCTGGAGAGGTTTCACTGACTCCAATCATTTCTTTTGTGATTCTTGGCTCAAATCCTGTATATATGGAGCTTGTCTTAGCACTCATTCTCATTTGATGATTCTCACTTATGCTTTTAGTTAGAAAAGTTAAAGGGTATCTGAGATTCTCAGCTAGTGTACATTGATGTAGACCTGTAAGCATGTCATATTTATTGTATCTGCATCTTGGTTCCTCTATTAGAGGAAGTGGGAATGATGACACCACCTGTAAAATGCTTTGATGAAAAAAGCATGCAAGAAGTTAGTATTTTATTATTATGACAGGTTTTTCCAGCTGATAGTATCCATGAGCATTCCAGGATATTCCACTTTGCCTATTGAAAAGGGGCAGAGATTTGAGGTATAAGGAAGGAAGAAACAATTTATTTCTAAGTCTGGTCATTCCTCCTTAATAATGATATAGAAAGAACTGGACCTTTTGACAGAGTATAACTGGAGAAAAAACATATTTTCACCAGATGCATAGGACATAAGCCAAAGTATTGTTGAGATATTACTGAAAAGATAATTGGGGACAGTAAATGTGTATTCAAGGCTCTTGCTTTTTGTTTGAGGAATTTTCCTCCAAGAAGAGATTGAAGTATCTGTAAGGCCAACTAAGTATTTTTAAAAGGATTTCAAACTACTAAAACTGTATCTGAATTATCAGGTTTATACTACCAGATGCCTTAATCATATACCAGGTGGCTGGTGAGGTGTGAATATAAAGGAATATCATGTCCTCCATTCAGATTTTGATAAAACTTTGGAAGGAGAAATGTTTGTTAGGGAAGTCTTTTTTTTTTTTTTTTTTTTTTGAAAAGTACAGAAGCTTTTTTTGCAAAAAATATTGTGTTAGCACTCTCACTAAATAGATTGATTTTATCAGCTATACTGTACTCTAAAAATCAAAACACTTTATGCTGATTTCTCTTGTAATGTTACTTCTAGAAACAGCACAGAAAAATTACTAGAGCTTTACATTTAAAATAAAGCATCAACAGATAAAGTGCATGAATAATTGTGAATGTGGTAAAAAGGGAGTCAAGCTGAGGAACAGGAATATTTTATAAAATATTGAAAGCCTGCAACTCATACATGCTACATAAGCACAGTGTACATGGTTATGTTTCTGTACTGACTGGGCACCGCAGACCAAAGTGTTTATATCGTTGCCTGCCTTTAGAAAGCATATGTGGCATTAGGTCTTAACCTTATCACAGTTATTTTAATGATGTTGTTTTTAATGTTTAATTTAACTGTAAATCATGTTAGCTGAGTTTTGACTGCTATGTCAGAGAGCTTAAAAACTGAGCTGATGTTATTTCAAAAGCGAAGAATTCGTCTAGCCTGTGATGTTTAGTCAATATGATCCACTCAAGTGTGGAGCTGTCAGAAAGGACACCAGCGGATGGTGCTTAATCTGCTCAGTTTTGAAGGGAAGTAGGACTCTTAGTATGAAGTTAAATTTTTGATCTAACTCAGTTACAGTTAAATAGCCAATTTATGGATTTGTTAAGGGCATTAAGGGAGTCATAACAGCCTACAAAACACTGTGCTGTGCTATGGTACATTCTCTAGTCAGATATCCATGGAGTGTTTATTTTTGCTCTATGGGAAACTATATTTTTTTTCAGTTTAGTTCATTCACTCTGGTGTCTCATACAGAGCTGGGTAAATACTTCAGAAAACCACATTGGCAAATGTTGGTTCAGATGAATCTTGCACATCCATGTCAGCAATCATGAGGCTTTCTGTTTGCTTTCTTTTCCACAGGCATTCACACATCCAGTTTCTGTGTAGTCCTGTGGATGTAAAACCAGAATGACTCTGTAGTTTTTGGTTGGGCATTACTGGAGATACAAAGTCACCCTCTACCTTCCTGTTTCTGCTGATGTGCTCCTGACCATGTGTAAGAGATCACCCCCCTCCTGCCTCCCTAGACAATTAAAAAAAGAAAAAAAAAAATTCCTGGGAAGCCTGAAGAGTTTTATGGTCAAGGTGATGACCAGATTTTGAGCTGAATCTCTGGTAATGTTGTTTTCTCTCAGCACACTCTCCCTATGCACATCCACCCACTTTCAGCAGGAAGATTTTTTTGCCTTGTAGGTCATGAATATGCAAGTCCGTGCATCGGGCCATGAACTAAGACCATGCACAGAGTATTGGTGGCATTGCTCTTGCAGGAAAAAGGCTGTTTAGATTATGGCTTTTGGCTATGTGTTTTATGTTAGAAAGGTTCAGATTTGAAACAGCGTTTCCCTAACATGCTGTTTCAGACAATGCTCCAGGAGAAACTGAAGCTTAAACACCATGGTATCTTAGGGGAAAACAAGAAAAATTTATTCCCTGTCTTTTTTTAATAATTGTTTAAGAGGCCTTGCATTTAAGAATGAGTCAAGAAGTGTTAATGAGCCCAGACTTTTTTTTTTTTTGCAAAACCCACTCTGAACCTTTTGAAAACAGGTCTGAACTCTAAGCTGTGTCACAGCAAAGCTTCACATAGCAGATACAAATCATGTTTTGCATTGACTCTTAGTGTTTGCTGGAAAATTGGATCTGGAAACTGTTTTAACTGCCTTTGGGCAAACAGGACTTTCACTGGTGAAAACCATCTATTTACAGAGCATACAGAGACCTCTGTCTATAGGAAACTTGCTATCAAGGCCCATAATGTTGGTTAACCATTCAACCCACTATCTCTTGTTAGAGATAAAACTATACATGGATGGATTCAGTGGTGGCAGAGAGTGCGTAAACACATAGGACTCAAATTTGCAAATATAAAATTAAACCCAAGCACCCAAGTGTCTGAAAATTCTTGCTTTTACAACACTGACATAAAAAGATTTTTGCCTGAAAGTATTGGAAATCCAACTCAATGAAATATATTTGTTTTCATTTTGATTCATGAACATTATTGTAAGTTTTTAAAAATCAAACTTTGAAGTGCCAGAAAAAGTACTCTTTCAGGGCCCTGAAACTTTATTTTTCTTTTTTATCTTTTTATGTTACATGACATTGTCTAGGAAAAAAATTACATGTGATCTTAATCTCCAGGCATGCTTTTTCCAGAGAGAAACCAGTAGAACATTTACAGTCATTAACATACTTTCTATCTTCTCATTTTGTTAATGATATCTTTTTGAAGGCTGTGCAGTAATTACTGCCCACAGAGGTATGTACTCTGAAATAAATTAATGACCAATGGCCAATAATGATTATAGATGTAATCATCCATTGTGAAATATAGGCTAAAATAAATATTAGGAACAGGAAGCTAAAATAAACTGCACTGAAACTGTACTGTTAAAGAGTGCTAAAATTATTTTAGCAGTTGATCAGAAAAACATACAGTAAGTTCTTTTCTAATCATATGCTAATGTTAGTAATTTTTTATTTCCAAAATATTTCTTCAACAGGCTGATACACTAATGAGTATAAAACCTAACTTACACAAGCTATGTTTATTTTTGATGAAACCTACTTTAGAAATATTAGTTTGTTAAATGGTCTTATTTTACAGATGAATTTTCACATGAGGATTCAAACCATGTAAGCATGAGTTTTTGAGAATCTCAACCCCAAACTTCTTTTTGGGCAATTTCACTTTGTAAAACAAAATACAGCAGATGAAAAAAAACCCCTGCCCATATCTGTGCAACTTTGTACTGATATTTGCATACAGAACTAAAATGTTTAATGGTGGTTAGTCTCCAATAGACTAACTAATACTCTTGCCATTCAAACTAAACATAAAACATACATGGAAAGTTTTTTAAAAATTCATATTTAATAAAGCAAGAACTTATCTTTAGGGGAGCAATTAATTTTTAAAAATAGGGGATAAGGAATGTTCAGTAGTAATTTTTAAGAAACTGATTGAGAGTATGATTTTTTCAAACAATGTAGGAAAAGTCTTGTTGAAACACAGTAATTTGGTTGTTCCCCAATAGGAGATAGAAATCTTAAGTATCTTAAATATTTGACCCTTTGGCCTTACAAAGCACATTTTCACTTTAGCAAACCTGAATATGTACAGGGTAGTCTGGGTTAACATCTATACTGTTCTTGCCCATCTATAGACATCTTGCTTTAAGGAAATACAGCTTTTGAAAATAAGCTCACCCGGAAGAGTTTTGTACTACTTTGCACCATACAGCAATAGACAGTGTAAAAATAGCCCTTTCCTTAAATCTTCGGTGTTCTCATCTTTGAAACCATGAATTTTGGAGGCTTGCGTAAAAGAGAGCTCCCAATTGGATTTTGACTGGAGACACCTTCATGTTGCTTAAATTTACCCAAATGGGTGGATTTAGCTCTACTTGGGCTCTTGTTAAGATCCATTATTTCACAGTGGGTTAGATTCTGGTTTTTCTTTCCAAGTTAACACCAGTGTAAATAGAAAACATGCACTGCAAGTGAACAGTATGGGGGGGATCTATAAAATCCAAATGTGGGTATAAGCAGCCACAAGTCCATGATCTGAAGTGGTTATGTCATCCTACACCAGCAGAAAACTCAGCCCTCTATATTTGATTCCTAAATCTCACCTTACCTCAGATGTTCAAAGGTTCAGATGAATAAGATATGTCTCCGTAAAGTGTGTTTTAAATTAAAAGCTAGTGAAAAACATATCTCTCAACTTCTGGATGACAGTCTTGGAAAATGTGTTTCAACTGGCAGCTGCCCTCTTCCTATTTTACTTCACCCTCACCAAGAAACCAGTACCCAGCGACGTCAGAGGTGATATTCTCGACAAAAACAATAACCTCTCTTTGGTTCATCTTCCCCATTTTGTTCTGGGTGCTGAGAGGTGGCTTTGAAAGGGCAGCATGTATAAGGCAGAACTATTTCTTGAGGGTATGGGGAGGATGTTCTCTTGTTTGAAGGAAACCAAGACTTCCAACTGATTTTAATTTTATTTTTAATGTTCATGGGAACCAGTCTTACATGCCTGGCTGAATTGAGAGTTTGGATTTTTGGCAGGTTTCTATTTGAGCCCAGCTTGGCTGTTTTTCAAAATGTCCAGATTGCTCACATTAAATCTGAATAAGCACTACCCACCAGTTTAATCAGAGTCATCTGGTACACCTCTAATTAGTGTTAGTTAAAGTTGAAATTCATAATAACACAAAATGCTGCATTTTTGGGATGTATTTAGTAAACTCCTGAATGTAAAATTGTAGGAGGGGAAATATCTTTTGGAATATTATCCGAAAATTGGAACACGTGAGTTACGGTGACAATAACACAATGGTAATAAAATAAGGCTAAGTTCCTGAAAAATGTCATGAAAACTGGGCTTTATCCATTTAGGCATGCATACACATATACAATGTGTGTAGATACAAATGCATTTATGAACTTTAATTGTTGGTCCTGCTAATCTAATAATTGACTATAACTGTATGTAGTGCACAAATCAGTAAAATGTACACATCTGGGAGTATTTCAGCAATTATCAAATAAGCATGTGACAATTTTAGGTTAGATATAAATTGTTTCCTAGTCTTAACTCATTGCAGTAAATGATATGTAAACAAAGTGTTATAAAAGTATCTTTCTGTTTGAAATCAATGTAAGTTTTGCCCGAGTCAGAACCAGACCATTAGTATGCTACTGCAGATTATCAAAAAAAGAAGTTTGAAAATTACTATATTTGTGCAATTATTGGCTTTAAAGGGTCACCACCACCACCCCCCTCCAAATCTAAATTTTTTTGTATTACAGCCTATACTGATGTGATGCTTGTTTATCATGAATTCTTCCCTGAATCCCAGCCTTTGAAGATATTTTAACCTCTATTATGTTGAGACATAGACCAATTCAAACAGCAAGCCCTGCAGTTTGATCTCTTTATTAAAATGTTCCAGAAATTAAGAATGCTAGATTTATGATTTTGATTTTTCAGGTGTCACTTCTAAATCCTAGAGAACTGGTGAACCATACTTTTATATTTTGCAGACAAGCTACTGTTTTTACATGTATAATTTAACAATAGTGCAAAAACTATCTAAGTGTTTACTCAGATTTACATCTTACTTCAAGTGTTCTTGTTTCTCAATCATGCTTCAATTGTTACGCTGGACGTAGAAATATAATTTTTATATATATATTTTTTTTTTTTCTGGACACATTTCAGCTTCACTATTCAAGGATTGAATGGATCATGATTACAGAGGTTTTTTTCAAGGGCATCTGTTCTTAGCCACAGCTGAGGATGGGGCCCACTGAGCCGACTGGAAGGATCCACCTAGAATTTGTTGAATTAAGTCCTTGCACCTGGATATAATTGTCATGCTGCTGTGCTGGGGTTTTCTTAAGCTACTGGTAAAACAAATTAGCTCAATTTAAACTGGCATCCAGTAGGGAAGCAACAACTCACCTCATATAATGTTTTTCAAATAATTATTTTTCTATTGCCAGTTTTGCTTCATGAATATTTTCCTAAAGGCAGGATGAATTGTTGGAATTTTTTAAAGTTAGACAAGAAGAAACAAAAAGCATTCTATTTTGCATATCTGCTGAGTTACAACTAGTATTAGATCAGTATGTGATTATTGATTTTATGTGACTATCTTAGATATATATATATATAAAAATATATATTAAAAAGAAGGTAACAGCAGATAAAACAGATTAAAAAATGTGGTATAACAGCAACACCCTCCACCCTCCCCAAACCCCCAAACCAGTTTCAGTACGTATACTTCACGTACCTTTTGCCAGATTTAGCACTGTAATGGTATAACCACTTTTACATTTGGGAAAGATTCATTCAAGTTTGTTTTTTTTGTTGAACAGTAGACAAAGGTAGTCATTTATGTCTGACATGGGAATTTGTATAAATACCATGGGATCTCATTTCCTTATGTATCTTAGAACTGTTCGAACTTGGCAACAAAATTCACAAGCTTCCTGGAAGGTCCACAAAGGTTCACCGCCTTGGTTGGACTTGCAGTGGCAGGACTTTGCATGAATCCCTGGAATGTGTGCATCTGTGTTAGCTTCAGCTTTTTGTAATATTCTCCAAATGTAGACTCTGGGGGAAAACAATGAAAAATCATCTTTTCAGCTGAACATTTCAGGTTGACTTCTGAAATGGAAGAAATAGTACTTTCTACCAGTGCTTTAAATTTTACTGTTATATTTTATTAGTGACGTGCTAATTTCGAGAAGAGGAGGATATGTTCACTAGGCATGGATGGTAGTTTTTGATGTGTCTCTAGAATCACCCCAGTGCAGCTGCTTCAGCTGCTGACCAAAGATTCTTGTGACCTGGTCATGTCACTGTGGATACCAACTTAAATTGCTTTCTAAGACACTGCTCAGTTGGCTAAAAAATAACAACATGGACTGAAGCTACTTCTTGTTTATTGTACTTTAAAGAAAATTCAAGAATATAAAATATTTTGTGAAATCAAGAATATATTTTATTTTAATAAAGGGACTCCTGTTCATCCTGTTGGAGACTGTGGCAGAAATACAGATGTACATATTATCATAAACCATCCTCTAAGCCGCACTCTTTTAATATTGGGTAGACTCAAATGCAACAGGAATGTGAATTAGGAGAGCAGTGCTTTTTTGAAGGAGGCCAAAATATCCAGAGATCAAAAGTTAAATGTAGAAGCTGCTGTCAGTCCCTCAGCTGTGCAGTGAATTTCAAATTTTGGAGACTGTGTGCGTGCAGCAGCAGGGGCAAGCATGGATATTTCTGTGGCTCTCGATAACAGTTTAACTTGTGTAAGCGTTAGCTCAAGGTGAACCTCCGTGTATCACGAATTCTGTTACCTGAAGAATTGCGTATGTGGCACTGAGACTAGTGGGAAAGTGCTAAATGCATGTGGTCCTGAGTGAAGGCAGCTTTCAAACAGCAGCTGATTCCTGACTGGGGACAGTTTAAAGGTGTAGGGCAGTTGGTGGTTTTTAAATTACCTTTGTTATAAAGCAAATTTTGTTTTTAACTGCTGGGCCTGATTCTTGCTTACAGTACAGCCTGTTTTCTCCACTCCTGCAGCGTAACAGGCACTCCCCTGTGGTGTGGATTTGCCATCAGTGCCCCAGCCGGAGGCTCAGCATGGACCCGGGGTGCAGAAAATTCACACAGCAAAAGAGGCCAGCACATAAAATAACATTGACTGAATTATCATTATCTGTCTTCTGTGGAAGAGGAGGCCACGGGAGAGAGTTACTATACCCTAACTCATTGTACCAATGCACACCCAGAGCGAAGTTTTTCTTTCAACTGCGATAGTTCTGAATCAGTGCATACGAGAATGGGCAAGCAAGTTGCTTTCATATAATATTCTTTTTTATAAGCTCATTTTTCTTGAGCTTCAGGGGAAAGAAAAAAACCTTCAGTTTTCCCTCAAAGTTGTGTAACAACTGTGGCTGGTGTAAAGGTTGCCTTGCCTCCTCTCTGTGCTCCCTCTCCTGTCTGGGCTTCCACGGATGAGAAAGTAGGAAAAACCAGTGGCAAACTGAGCTTAAGATTTTTTCTTTTTTTTTTTTTTTTTTTTCTTCTCTCCCCTGCCCCCCCCCCCCCCCGCCCCCCTTATGTGATGATAATCCTAGGCCTGCACTTAGAGAGAAGCTTCCAGTGGGAAATTAAGCTAAACTGAAAAGCATAACAAAACCCAAATCATCTCGACTGCAAGAATTCCTCCAGTGTTTTATTCTTTAATGCTTATTAATAGAGACAATACTAAACCCAAAAGGAAGCTAGCAATATCCTGTTCTTTTTCTTTTTTGTTATAGCATGGATTTTTGTTTAGTAAACTCCATGTCAGATCTTCTAATTTAATTACTGAACTCACAATGTGAATAAACGTACAGACATGACTAATAGCATTCTCTTATAATTTCATTACAGGGTAATAGACATGTGGTTTTTAAAACTGATTTTTTTTCTTCTGTTACAGAGTGTTTATAATATAAATGAACTCTCACATCCTGCCTTCTTTTTCTCCTTACCCTCTTTTCATTTCTTTTTAGATTTGATTCATAGAAAAATGCGAGCGATGCGTGCCACTGATTTGGGTCATCTGCACGCAATTCAAAAGGAAAAGGTGATTTTTTTCATTGCCTGCCAAGTAAGTGGGAGAGGTGTAGGAAAAAGTGGATTTATGCATAAAACACAAAACTCCAGATGAAAGAACGGACCTCTTTTATCATTGTGGAGAGAATCCATCTGCAATAATTACCAGTCAGACTATCCGCACACTATGTTACTTCGTGACATCTGAGAACTGCTGCACTTCTTGAACCAATAGCCGCTATATAGCAACCAGCATCAATCCTGAATGAAAAAATTGGCCCAACCGCTGGTGAATGGCACTCAGTAGGTTTCCCATTGAACTGTGCTGCGAAACAATGATGCACATTGGTAAATCACCGTGTGCGCCTTTCAGTTCTTATGCATATCCCATACTGGACAGCTTCCATTCACTCTGGCACCCACTGCAAACAAATGTAACTATGCATCAGAGATGAAAGTGAAAATGCATATGTTAAATCCCAAATGGAAGCAGAAGAGTGTAATATATACATAGTTGCTTAGCAACAAACATGTTTTGGCCACAGGAACGGTGACATCAGTCAGGAGCGAGAGGCAAGCTGCTCTGCCCTCCTTGTCTCTCTCCCCAGAAGCTTCATAAAGGTCTTTCCTTATTTCTTTCAAAGCAGAAGAGAGAGGGCTATTGTAGACATTCGTTTATGCTATTAATGCAACAGACTGTAGGACAATTGGACTTTTCTTTGAGCAGGGAAACTTGTTTTCATTCTGGGTGTCTGCTGTAATGGCACATGCCCTCCCGTACAGCCAGGTGTTTTGATCCTCACTTTATGGCTCTCTGTGGAGTCCCTCTTAGCTGAAATGCTCAGATAGGACAAATGAAGTGCTAAGTCTGAAAATACAAACTGCTGGAATAAAAAAAAAAATTGTGGTGTCACTCACTCTGGTTTTGACCCTACTGCGCCTTTCACTTCAGCTCCTAGAAGCTTTTATTCTGCTGGCATTTCACATCCCTCTGGCTCTGTATTTTTTCAGGAAAACACACGATGTTTATTTTGGTAAATCACGCAGTATCTATGGCTAGTAGATAAGTATTTATTAATTCCTCCCATTTTAGATGGTCTGAATATCTCTTCTCTCCTTTTCCCCTTCTCTCCCCTTCCTGCATGCTCTGGCGTGCACGTTGTCATGCCCTCTGCAATGGGAGTCAAAGGAGAGAGCTGGCAAGTCCTGGTTCAAGTTACACACACCCCTCCATGCAAGTAGCTCCTGTTGACACAAATGTGAGCTCTGTGCGTAGCTGACACATAATGTGCCTCATGCTTTCAGCGGTCTGCTCGCTCCACTGGACCATAGCATCTTTCCCGTATAGAAATATTGCACATTTGGGTTCAAATCGATCTGCCACCCTGGATTGCTGCAGACACGTCCCTGAATACGTTATTTTTGAGTGTTTCCTTTTAATTTAAGGTAATGAATGTACTTTGGTGGATCCCCAGTGGGGGGAAAGAACATTTCAGGCATGCACTTCTCTTTGCAAAGAGGGCTTTCTTGACAGTGTGAGAGACGTGTAGGAATGCAAGATATATTGAAGAACTCAAATGAAATTAAAATCATGGATGAAAGCAGGGTTAAAGACCATTATGATAAAATAAGGCCTTTATTTCCATTCATGGAGCTATTATGTAGATAGTGTTTTACTTGCTTCTCATTTTCTGTGATGGAGACCTTTTTTCATGTACTAGCACATATCAAATTGACAAGGTATAACCAATAATATCTTGCACTTACTATCAGATTAATTTGGGGAAGAAAGTGTGTCATTCTGAAAATATGGAGGAACTTGAGACAAGGTGTGGTGGTGCCTTTGAGCAGACAAGGTAAATGAGGTCATCATGGAAGGGTGGTTCAAAACAGAAGGGAAGACACAAAGGTTGTATGATAAAAGGCTGGAAAACAGGAACAAGCATGATATTAATACTTTCTGAAGAATCTTTTCTTCTCTTGAAACATCAAGAAAATGAATCAGGAGCTGGAAAGATATAGCTGATGCCCTGAACAAGAGGTTGAGGTGGCTTCTTGTCTTCATTTTCTGTCTGTGACTTAAAGCAATTCTCCTAGCATGGCTTACAGCCTGAACGGGAGTTCTGTGTAGCCTGATCCTACAGACATCAAATTAACAAATGGATCTGAAGTTCATGGTTGGCTCCTCAGAAAGACAACAGGTGAAACTAGGATCCCATATGTGAATTTTGAGGAGTTGGCAGCTTGAACAATGAACTGAAATTTATTGGCTGGAGATCAACCCAAGAAATTCTCCTAATATGCTACTGTGCTTTTCCCCCTGTAAGGTCTTCTTTTTTAATTTGTGAAATGAATGACTATATCAGCTGAAAAGATAATTAAACTAGCAACCAAAATAGATGTTTTAAAGGCCTGTTAGATTGCTAGTATTTTAAATGTGAATAATCAAAATTTTTAATGGTAATTGCTCTCATTGAGTAAAACAAGATTTTACAATTCACATTAATTACTGAACTCTAATTTATTTCCTGACATATACATTTTAGTTGATATCTCTCTGACTTTACTCGTGAAACATAGGCTCAATGGTTTGCCAAGTGTTGGCTTTCTGAGAAGTGCAATTTATGATTTTGCTAATGGAATTATTGTCTTCTCTTATAGTTAACCACATAGATGGACAGGTAGTTTCCTTTTAAAAAAGATATACCTCAATGTTAAGCAAAGATTATGAATCTATCCATGCTTTTAATAGTTGTGTTGTGAAGCTCCATTCAGACGCAAAGTCTCTGTAAAAATATCTGGAAGGTTATTAATAACTTTGGCTTGTATTTTAGTCTGCCATGGGTTTCCCTGAAAGGTGGGATAGAAATAGGAGGAATGAGGTATTGGAAACCACATGAAGATTCACGTCATAATATTTGTGACAAGTTCACGTCCTGAGTAGTAAAGTTCGAGTTTGCAAGATCAATAATAAGAGAAAAGCTGGAATGGAAGCATGCAAGTTCTGAGTGTCAGTAAGTTCTGCTGTATGATCTCTGGTTTTCCGTCACTCCATCTTTTAGATGGATGACATCTCTGCTCCACCTCATTGCATTTGTTTTCATGTCTGCAGTAGACTCTGTAGGATCTGTACAGACTGTACTTTCATGTCACTTGGAGTCACTTTGCTATTCTTAGCAGCTGAACTGGTCCAGTAACGTGGTCAGATAACCTGGCTTTAAGTAAGACTTCTGAAACTGTTTTGCTATTCACACATGCCTCATCAAGACTCGTTAAATGTCTTATAGGAAAAATTATGAATCCCTCAGCTCATAAGCAAAGCTAAGGAAGCATAGTCTTGATGAAATCTGCTGTAAGATGGGTGTTTTCCCAGTTGGAAAACCATCCTTGGAGATCTGTTATCGATGAGACGTTCTTCAAACAGAAATCTGCACCAAGCAGGATCCTGTGCTGTGGTCTGGTCTCACTGATTAGTGTCTGTAGTGTCCTGGGTGCAAGAACCACCTGTGCTCATTACATCCACAACGAATGTGAGCCTGGGAAAGCTGTAGGTACGTTGGAGGGTGGAACTGGAAATCACATTGGAGAAATGATTGGAAAAATGTTATTCATTGGGGAGAGAAAGGTACTTACCGTATATAAGAGGAAAAGTTGGCTGCAGAAATGCAGAATGAAGAGCAAACCATTTGATTCTAAAAAGCATAATAGAGAAGTTATGGGGGGTTCAACCTGTACTTAAGCCTTCAACAAAAGGATGTTGTGAAAAAGAAAAATGTATTGCTGAGATTTTTTTTTAAATGAGCATAACCCGGAAGACAGGTGTATGTGTCCTTCTAGCTTGCTCAGCATGGGCAAGCTTTGGGTATTATTTTCCAAAAAGGACATGGAGCAAAGGAAAGAATCCCAAGCCAAGTAGTCAGAACAGCCGACAGGGAAATTGGAAGGACAGGGGCTGTGTACTGTGTATAAAAGGGAGCAGCACAACAGTCTTGAAACACGTTAAAAGTTGCTGCAGAGAGGAAAGAAATTAACAGTTTAACACTTTTTCTCTGAATTGGTAAGAAAATATAGATTTAAATTACTCCAAGAAAGATTTAGGTTAGCCATTATAAAGTCATAATTAAAGAACAGATCAGATTGCATTGGGAAAATGTGTGCATTTCCACTGTTGAAGGACTTAAAAAACTGGTTAAATAAATGTCTGTCAAAAATAGCATAGCTACAGCTGATTTTTGACTTCTTAAAATCTTTTTCAGTTCTGCTTTCTGTTATTTTCTCCAAATGGATTCTGCCGCTTGGATGTTTGTTGGTAAAGCCAGCAATCAGAATAATAATGTAGAAGCAGAGCCCTGTAAACACAGAGGATCTGGTACGGTTTCTAGTCATGTCATTTAGCCTCTAGTGGAAAGTGCCAAGATATGTGCTTTGGAAGACTCGTAGGGCACATAGCTGCATGTCAGCCTATTTCAATTAGTGTGTTGAAATGGCGGATTACACATCTCTATAAAAATTAAATTGGTCTCATCCCTGAAATTATAACAAGCCTGAGGATCCAATGGAAAAATCAAATCTTGAGCACCTCAGTTTCAGGGGCCGCTGAAATGCATCATACCACTGCCTCTGTGGCACCCAGCTCCTGTTGCTTGTCCCCTCTGGATGTCCCCTCTCCCACGGTGTGGGGGTCACAGAGACAGGGACGCACTGATGGAGAGCAGTCCCTAATTGATGGCTTTCTGCTTGGAGTGTGTTGGCTGTTGAGATGTCGGTGAGCCCCGGGAGCCTTAGTTCCGTAGTTTTCTGAAGATAGTCTTGCTTTCTTAAGTGCTTGTGTTCAGACTATTTAAATGTGGAGTTTAAATGGATTTTGAGTGTTTAATGATACAGCTGCCCCCTCTGCAATGTCTAGCCTGTAGTACACACCATCCATTCACAGTCATCACGTGCCCCAGCTAGGAGCTCAGGTGAGCTGATAGTTTGTAGTTTCCCTTGTGTGCTCTGCCAGTTCCCTCTGTCGAGCCCTCTCTTCTCCTTCAAATCCATCTGTGGCTCATGCCACCAGCCAACACATGTGTCTCCCCCACGCTCTGGGGAGATCTATCACGTTACAGGCCGAGACTGGAAAATTTCTCAGATTTCCTTGTTTCTGCTTCATGCCAGTTAGTGGGGGCTGCCAGTGTCTCTGAAGCTGTTGGTCACCGCTGTGGTCCCTTCTGCCTGTTGTGTGCCGTACGTGGGTAGCAGCCCTGGGCAGAGGCAGAGGGTCAGCCTGTTGTGTCTCCATCCCAGGGGCAGCCAAGCGGTGGTCTTCCCTGGTGGCCCCTCTGCGTGCTCTGCCCGCGCTGAGGTTGCAGCAGGAGGTGAGCGGGTCGTGAACAGGCTCTAAGAGCCACAGAACTATGTGCGGCTGTTCAAAGGGAGGCTGGTCTCGGACAGATCTTCCTACCCCGTGTTGGGTGGTGAGTAATCTTGAGGGGAAAGCAAATACGGAGCCGAGACCAGGCAGAGTTCAGGCAGCTTCCCTGGGGATGGAGGTTAGCCCTCTGTGTGTGGATCCATGCTCTGTACATGAATGCGGCGACATTTCTGTCTCTCCAACTTCTCCTCCAAAAACTGTGCTCCAGGATGTCTCACTCGTTGGATGTGGGTGGATCTGGCATTGCATTTCTTTTCTCGTGGACCGAGGCATAGAGTTCTTGGGAAATGGTCTCAGGAGATGTTATTTCCATAATTCTCATCCTCAGGGACTGGAGGGAGGGGGAGGGGAAGATTTGTGAGGCTAGCTGTTATAAAAAGCAAAAAATAAAAAAATTGCTTTCTCTGATGCTGCCTGCTTGAGCTCTGAAAGTACTGGTTTCTAGATGTCTATAAAAGTCAGTGGCATTACTATGCACTGGATTTGTTGCCTCAGCTTTTAATTCAATTCATGGTGTGACAGACATTGAAGGATGGGGGGACAACTCTAACAACTTCTACCAGCAGTCCTTAATCTGGGGCTGTGCCCTAGCACGCCAGCTCGTCCCCTCCCTCTGCCTGCCCTCCTCCCCATCTCTCACAGCCCCTGTGGACCATGCCAGCCACCAGAGAAAATGTAAACAAAGTATTTTTCCACGGTGCCAAAGTGACTGCAGCACATCAGGGAAGATGGCCACCTCTTGCTCGCACACCACAAAGCTCTTCAGGTGTGGTTTTAGGTGACAAGTGGGAATCACAAAAGTTGGGTGCGCAGATTAGCTGCTCTCCACTTATGCCCATGCTGCATTTTGATTGTCAGTCAAGAAATAAAAAGCAGACAGATATTTTAGGAGGTGCAAAGGCAGTAGCGGCAGCATGCCTGAGGTTCAGGGGGTTTTCTGGACTGCGCTGCTGCTGGAGTTCAGTTTTCAAGAGAGGAGAACTGGTGGGATGGCAACAGACTTAATTGCCCCCTGCCTGATATTTTTCTTTGCTTTGATTTGCTTCTTTTTCAGCAGGGGGGAACATTTGGCACTGGTGCTTCTGAAAGGAAAGGCTCGGAGGCCCATCTTCTGACCTGCATCAAAATAATTTGTATTTTAAAAAATTTCCTGATAAATGAAACTACTGCATTATTTAAGACAACATCAATGTGCATGAAACAAAATGAATTTTAAATGGAACAGTTTTGAAATGAAAATGTTTTTTTCAGATAAGGCCAGAATAAAATGCTTTGAAACTTTTCTGCTCTGTTTGGTTTAGAAAGTGCAGTGCTGCTGAAATAGACCTATTCCTTGAGGAGTTTTTTTATTTTGAAAAAGCAACTTTTTCTACCTGAAAAGCACTGCCCAGCTCCAGTTAGAAGCCTAGCAGCCCTGGTGTCTCATGGTGGGAATTTTCTGAGGTGCATAAAACACTTGGGTAGTTATGAAAACTTTACCCAGGACCAGATTTATCCTATTTACTGTCTTAAATATTGGTTGAACAACTCATATTAAATTGTATGTACTATAATTTTTTCCTGATCAATTCCATATTTATAGCATTAATCATTTCTCTGCAGTTAATTAAGAGAATTGATGGCTCTTAGGCTTCCTTAAGCTGATCCTTTAAATAAGTATATCAGGCAAGATCTCCATTACCCAAATCAGACACCACCACAATAGCTGTACAGAGGCCAAAGAGACAGGAGCACAGATCCAAAGAGTATTCACAGAGACCTGACAAACAAAAAAGTAATATTTCAAGCTTGTGTCTCAGAGGAATGGGGAAATAATAGCGATATAATCGAGGGAGTGTTTGTGGAGCCCTTATAGCTTAAAAACCTTTTGCCTCAGCCGCACTAATACTCTGAAACAAGGATGCTGATTATATGACCAATTGTTTAGCATGTGTTCCTAAACTGGTTTATAATTACCAAATTAATCTCTCTGAGGTATTAAAAGCCTATTTGCACAATCTTTGTAAAACTAAAAGGGAAGCGAAGCACTTTACCTGTGTTGATACAGAGCCCTGCAAATAGCAACTATTTGTTTTTGTAGCTGTTGTGGCTCTGGGAACAAGTAAATATAAACAGCAGGAAACACAAATACAGAGGCAGTGCAATTGGAGGCTGTCAGGAAGCAGTATGGTGGCTTCAGGAGCTGAATTCGGCTTGAAATAAGCTTTGTCTCAGTATGCGTAAGAGGCTTTGGCACTGTATCAGACCTCTGGGGAAGCCACTCAGCAGGGTGGGGATTACTATAGTTTGTGCTTCCCAATTCACAGCAAACTTGCTTCCCTGTCATACTCGTGCATTAACTCTCTCTGTCCCACCTCGGCGCTTTTTGTGGGGATTTGTTTGCTTTCTAGCTAACAGCCTGACATCTGCTAGTTGAGAGTGGAGGAGAAAAATCCCCAGCACACATGACTGAGTGACTGCAGAGCGCTTCCCCTCTATGGTGAGTGAGAGAGGCACAAAGATGGCTAATTTTGCCAGGCTGGATAATTCTCCTCCGCAATGGATGTGCTGTAGTTGCTTTGACAATACCATCTCAAATGCAAATGAATTATGCCTGCATATAATAGCCAGCAGTGCTGTGTAGACCTGCTGCTGGTATAAACTTCCTCCTAATGATTATTTTTCTCTCTCTGCGAACACATGGACTCCACTCTCTCTTTTGAGGTTTTGCAAGGGTTAATTTTCTCTTAGCTGTGGGAATATTTTGCGTTAGGAGAAACTCCATGGTTATTCCTAACACATGACTATCAAAGAGTCAGATTAGCCGAGGGGGAGGGGAAAGGCTCCTGAGTTTGCACTTCCTGTCTCTTAATAAAGCTGAGATTCCAGAAGTATTTAATATCATTGTGGTTTACATAGGAAATTGTCTGAACACTCCTAGTAAGTAACTGAATATATGGCTGCTATATTCAATACCATTTGTCCAAGATCGTTTTTCTTTCAGTTATGTTAGATATCTGGAAAATGTTGTAAAAGCAGGATCTCGTTACGGTGCACAGCTAAATGAGCAACTATAAAATACAGTTTAAAAAATTTAAATATCTAAAATGTATTGAGAAATGTGAGGTGCACCAGTACTAAAGAAACAACAGCAATTGTTTTATATGCACTGCTAAGGCAATAAAATGTGGATTCCTTATGTAGGTCCAAATGTAGCAGCTGGATTTGGCTTTATGAACCATGAAAAATAGTTCCCATCTGGAAGTTGATGTTGAATAAAGATGCAACAGTAAGGCTGCATCTTACATGTAACATTTATACACTTCCAACTCAATACAGCACTAGTACTGGAGAGGAAGGGGGGGTGTGTGGAAGATGGGAATATACAAATCAGAAGCCTCTGGCCAACATTTTTATGTGTGTTCTCTAATTTAGAAGCCTCAGGTTTTGGCTGCTTGGTTTTTTTTTTTTTTTTTTTGGTTTTTTTTTTTTTTTTTTTGTTTGTTTTTGTAGGATAACCCTACTAATAGTCAACATTGTACAAGTAAGAGAAGGCTTCTGAATGCCTTCCACCACACTCATTGCTTCAAAGACCATAGACTTCATATCTCTGTCAGATAAGTAAGAAAGTGATTATGTCACTAGTTTGTGATATTAACTCCCCAAAGCATCCCTACAGGCCCCCCCCCATCGAATTGGCATTTAAAAGTGCATTCACAGAGCCTGCAAATCAGGAAGTCTGTTTCAAAGTGGCTGCAAGCTGAAGCTGGCCCTTCGCTCTGCACCTGCACCCTGTCATAAGCAATGTTCGCAACATGCAAATCCCACATTTTCATATCCAAATCCCCCAGTCATAAGGTGCCTAGGAGATCCTACTTCCTCTCACACAAAAATATGAAGGTCCAGTGTAGAGAGCTTTTTTGAAAAATCTAACCCCAGACAAAAGTCTATTAATTCTTAAAAGATTTTGTTAAATTCATGATGCCCCAAGGATTTTTAAAACTCAAATTATACACAAGCATAGTCTATGCTAAAACCTTACACTGTAAATAAGGTTGTAAATTCTTATTAATAACATAAGGCAACAAAAAGCCAATAAAGGAATGAAGTTTGAACATTTTATTGGCTCTTTTTTCTTCCTTGAGCAAGAATTATTTCTAATGCAAGACGAAGTGTTAGAAGACGTGATGATCCCCTTTGGCTTTTGCCTAGAAGCTGTTGTGAGGTTTCTTTAACTGCGAGACTCTCATGGTGGCCCCAGTGCTGCAGTACATCTGGCTGAAAAGATTTCCTGTATTTTCCTAAAAGGGTGCTGTTATTGTTCCTGTTGCCCTGGCCATTTCCATGAGCCTTTAAAATGAACCCAGGTCCCCCACTGATGTTGCGAGGCAGACATTTTAAAGGTGGGGGGAAACTTTAAAGTCAAAGTGGGATGTTGCAGGTATTCATAGTCATCAGACCATGGGAATCTTGAAGCGCCCTTAATCGACATTTACCATGCATTTGAAATAACGATGCACCCTGATGCTTGCAAACTGTATTTCTTTAACATAGGAAATAAGAACCACATATGTTTAATATATTAACATGTGCAACACTCACTTGGTACATGTGGCCCACTGATGTGATCATAGGCTTTCCTCAAGTTAGCTCTTCAAATCAGAAAGCAGTATCACCCTTTCACCTCTTGATATCCTGAGATTCCACACCTACACTGCACTCTTCTGCTTATTCGGTAAGTCCCCTGCCGAGGAGGGCTCTGGAGGTTTGTCCCAGGAAGGTGTGTGGTTGTGTTTGTACTCGTGCGGGCACAAGGGAGGGCACAATCCCTTTGAGACAAATTGTGCCGCAGCCTAAAAAACTGCCACAGCCTTTTCAGAGAAGTTTCCAAAGCTGAGCTGAACGTGTTTGACTTTAACTTTCTATTTTCCGTGGAGGGATCTTGGAGTTTCTGGCAGATACTCCTCAGGCCAGGACCCAGGTGGCTCGTCTGAATTTGTGAGTGAGAGCAGGGAAGATGTTCTCCCTTGCTCCTTGGAAAATGAGGAAAAGGCACCGTGTTTGCAGCTCCTTGGTTAGAAGCATCCTTAATGGTAAGGTCTGATAGCATCATGAACAGGTTTCAAAGGGGAATCACACCTCCAAGTTTAATGTCTCAACAGTGGCCGAGCTTCTGAAGGCGTGGGGGGGTGTAGGCTGTGTTTGCGAGACCGAAGCAGGAGCACCAGCAACTTCTGCCTGAGGGTGGGCGGTTGGGGCCGGGTGGGCTGGCAGGCAGTGGAGGCAGAAGGCATCTTTGTGGTGGATTGGGGGCTGCAGAGAGGGAACAGGAAGGTCAGGAGGAGCCGGTGGGGTTTGATGAGGGGTCGATGAGGGGGGAGAGGCTCTTCCCATCCTGGCTGGGCCATCTACCCTCAGCCTGTCCCTTTCCCAACCTGACCAACCACCTCTCCTCTATCGTGGGGCTCTCCACGCTGCAGCCCTTGCACGTACGTACCCCTGCGCACCTTGGGCTGGGAGGATGCGGGCAACCAGACTGCGGGGCCGGGGGGGGGCATTTCTGCTCCTTCTGCCTGCCAGGCAGTGGGCTACAAGTTCTTGGCCCCCAGCAAGAGGAAGAGCAAAGGGTTTTATCCATAGGAATGGGCTTTTCAGAGTCCAGGAGCCAGTTCCTTTCACCCTTGGCCTAAGCAGAGCAGATGATCAGACATTACCTACTTTGTCTATGCCTTGAGCCGGCTCTGGACTCAGTACAAGACCGTAAACATTCATTAAGTCCCCTGTCCAGCCTCCATGAGAAAAAAAAAGCACCTGGAGTAAGACTATAATGCTGGCTATGGCATACAGAGAGGTGACTGCCTCTCTCCACTGTATATTTACATTTATTGTTCAAGTCAGTTTTGTAATTAAAATAGCATTTAAAAAATTAAATATCTAGGCTTCCAAGTCCCAGATCTCTTTTTATCCTCAAACTTGCAAGGAAAAGAGACATTTTTGCATGGAGGATATTTCTATTCCCAGTTGCAGAATCTCCGGCCTTTTCATTGTTTAATTCACGTGCATGCAAATGTAGGGATTGTGCAAGCCTTGGCAGGCGATGCTCTGGAAATTGTTCCCACTGCTGAACAATTTAAGCAGCTAGGTTTCATGGCAATCCCTTCCAAAACTGCTGAATCTAGGCCAGGATTTAGGACAGACCTGTGTGGTGCTATTAGAAAGCATAGGTTGTGTGCAGTTAGCCTGGGAGCTGGAGAGCAGAGAGCTACAGTCCTGCCTGTGTCCAGTGGCTTTAATAAAGAATCCCATTTATATTCATTACCGCAACCAAGTCCTGCCTCTAATCTATCGCAAGGGACACTACAGATATATTATTTCTTTGTAGTCTCAAAATTCTCAGATGGTTTTTAACCTTATTAAATCTAAACCCCTTAAATGTGCTTCTGAAGCAAAACTTTTAGCAATAAGCTTCCCAAAAAGTGCAAGATTTACAAAGCAGATTTATGGCTATATAGTGAGTTAAGTAACATTTCTCTCAGCATATCATTTGCCAAAATTAGAGGAAATTCCTTACTTCAACTGAACAGGGAGCATTAGGAACATCTACTGTGCTGGTAGATCAGGTCGTTGGTGTTCTAAGAATCAAGACAGCGAAGTGTTAATCTACCTAGATGATTTTCTAATGGTTGTTACATTTCAGGAAACAATAAAACTTTGTTTGAATTACAGAATGCTTCAAAGTCCTCAGGATTTCACATCTACTGTATGGGAATAAAATTGGTCATAACTTCCCAGAGACAGTATCTTCATTTTCTAATAGAACCAAACCCCCAATTCTTTTAAAAGGTTAAACCACAATCACACATACCATGGCCCCATGCAACTATGTGATTGTTTCTAAGTGTGCAGGTACCATCTAGTTATTTACAAGTAAAGGATCAGCCTGGGTGTTTCAGAGCCACTGTGGTACATGGTACAGTACACATGGCATTTTATTTCACATGAAAAAAGGCATACAGGTGCAGAAGGTATAGGTATTGATGAATCTAAAACTAAAAGAAGTCAGATCAGGATTCTTTTTTTGTCAGAAAATGATGTAAATAATCACTAGGTAAATAAGAAGACTCAAAATGACTAAAATGATATGCTATCAGTTTTTTGCTAAATTCGTAATAACTAAGCAAACTTTTTGGTTGCAGCAAAAGGAAATACTGTGTAGACTGGAGTTTGATTTCTGCATTTGGTATACAGTATGATAATGCAGATGTTTGTTCATTTTTCATCTACAGTTTGGGGCCACATGTTTTCAGTCGAGTTTTGGAGACTTATTTTCTGAGCTAAGTGTATTTTTTTGACTATTATTTTAGACAGGGCCAGCTGGAAACTAAGGAAGGGGGAACTGCCTAAAACCACCTCTGCACTTGGAGTACTTCATTTTACAGTATCAGTAAAAGCAAAATTCTATGAGAGAGTGTAGAATTAGAAACCAATCAATGGAGAAAGAAACATGGCCTTAGAAATACTAGTGTTAGCGTCTCAGAAGCAGTGATTCCTCTTTTTGTATTCTAGGCAAAAAGAGTTCTAGAGTGGAGCCTTCTCCCAGCACCTGGGCCTGGGATAGGACATGTATATTCAGGCAATTTGGCTGAATACACCAGCTGAAAAATGAGCAAATCTACACTGTGAAATTCTTTAGCCAGACACAACAGGAAAGCAAAATTGTCTGTCTGTAGGCAGACTGGTACAAAATATAGTTGAGGGATATATTTTTCCTAGACAGAGAAAGCAAAAGTTGGATGAGTGTTTTCTCCATCTGCCTGTTTTTGACAACAGTGTTCAAAGTGACCAGGAAACACTTCAAAATAACACACAAGTGTTCCTCTGCAGGTATTTCTACATGTTTTAAGTACATATTCTTAAATGGGTGCATACTGCTTTTGTCTCATGAAATGCATCACCTAACAATGCAACGCTATGGACAGCAAAGTTTTCCATCTCATCAGTGGTATCGTCCACATACCAGTGACTGGCAGTTCCAGGAAGAAAGGATTTCCATGAGTCACAGTGATTTATAATATGAATCCATTTAAAATACATTATATTTGTAACTTTTATATTAAATGGAAATTTATTAAATACAGTATGAACCAATGTTCAAATGGATTTATAATATGCATTTATATAAATACGAAGTGTTTACAAAAATCATTTACAGAAACTTTGCTGTTAGGTCTGTATTTTTTTGAGTCCCTTTTATGTATTTTTAAAGCACTAGGTGTTAAAGTATCCACTCTTTAAATTGTATTCTGGCCTATAAGCTTTTAACTTGGAAATAGATCCATCTGCAGTGAGGTCTGTATTACTTGAGAGAGAATCTTGTTCTAAATATGTATTGCCTTCAAAGCAATAGATATCATCCTTGAAGTCTGGGTTTGTTGATACCTTGTCAAATACTTTGAAGAAGGAAGTCTCAGGGTGCATTTGCAAACTTAGCACTTGGCAGAAAAAGGATTGTGAAGGCACAAAGTAATGTAGTATCAGGTTCTTGGTCTGGTTTCAGGTGATATCCCAAATGTGTGATGGGTAAAACTGCTTTATTAGACTTGCATAGCGATTAATCAGAGGAAAAACGAGGACACTGATTCATGTGTGACTTGCACAAAATCCATAGGCATATCCAGCTGCCTTCAAGCAGAACGGACCTCTGGGGGGAAAGGCAGGGTGTATGTCCCCACTGCTCATCCCCAGAGACAGCTTTAGGCTGGTCCTGACTCCCTGCTGTTGGGGTGTGTGCTCCCCAGGAGCGCCTGGTGACACCTCGGGCCAGAGAGCCCTGAAGGCGTAGGCTCCACTGTGAGGATTCCCTGCTGCAGGAGCCCTGCAGACACCAGTCCCTGCCTTCTTTCCTATGTGGAGACTTAGGAAAGGGTTGCAATATTTCTGAGGGAATTCTGCCAGATATTCATGTATCTACATTTTCTGCTCACTCAAGGGGAGCAGTGGTAACCAACGTACTAAAAGTCTTCAAATGCTGACAAATACAATTTAGCTTTGAAGGCTGCCAGCAATTCTGTGGTAGTAAATCCCATTTGCAATCAAAGGGTGAGTCATTAGCCTTGACATTTGAGAAATGGAGATTACTATGAATTTATGAAAAAGGTTCCCTAAAATGTTTCCTTAGCAACTGCTGCTGAGGAGCCTGGGGCATCTCTTAGGTCCCTAGGCTCAGGAGAGCTGGCAGCGGTGGAGCAGACAGTTTCCTATCCTCTTGCTGTACGTAGTGCTGAGGGTTTGCTATCCCTTTCCGCTCAAGTCTCGTCTAAGCGAGTTAAAATGGTGTTCTCTTCAATTCAGTTATCTTTACTGAGCTGGCTTAATGCAGCTGAAACGATAGCAATGTGCACAGCTTATTGCGCAACACAGGAGGTTGAACCGTAGCCTACACAGGGCTAGGGGCAGTTTGTCCAGTATCAAACACAACCCAACAGAAGTCACATGACAGCTTGTTATCACCATATTGAGATAAAATTTTATTTTAAAAGGGTTTTTGTTAAAACAAAAAGAATTGAAGAAAGCTACTAATTTTCCATTTGTCTTCTGTTTCTGCAATGCTCTAAGTCCTCTACTCAACCTTTTCCTTACAGGCATAAGGGTTAAACATTCCCTTTAATGTCAAAAAGATGAAGTGATGAAGACCTTCCACCTATAGGGAAGCCATAGAATATTTCTTGACCTGCAGTAAGATCACAACCATTGACAATATTATTATATTATTATAACTCAGCCTGTTAATTCAAGCTCAACACAGTTAATTTGGTTAAGTTGGAGAAAAATAATTTTCTCTTAGTTTAAACAGGATCCTTGGCTGGCTGCCACATCAACAAAGAAAAGTGAGACACCTCAATATGAGTGTGTGGGAAGGTGGGAAGGGAGGAGAGGGAAGGAGGGCACGTGGAGAGGCCCAGGCGCTCCTTGGAAAAGCAAAGGGGGTAGTGGTTGGAGGCAGCAGGCACTGGGGGTTACACAGAAGGAGGAATATCTTGAGTGTACTACAACAACTTCTGTGTCTTGCCTCAGTCAGGTAGGCTATAAACCCAGAGATAAATCCCAGGAGAAGCTGGATGATTGCAAAGCTGTGAAGGCATAATCTCATCTCATGACGTCTGCATAGATCAGAGCAGAAGGTTTCTTCTGGACCTAGGGAACAGGTCTTAGTGAAGAAATGTGCAGCCACCTGCCTAGCACATACTGTATGCTTTCTTTTTGTTGTACTAAACTCATTCCTTTATTAAATGAGATTCTACTTTTCTGCTTCCAGCAGTCAGTGTTCTATTCACATGATTTCCTATGGTGGTAATGTCATGATTTTCATGTATATGTGATTTTTTTTTTCTTCTAGATTTTCCAGATCTAAGTAAGACCATTGAAGTACCTAACAGCTTCTAAGGGAAAGCTATTACTGCTGGTGTAACCCACAATAAAAATAAGGGCACAAATCATACACACAATTCTTAGCAGTTCTACTGCAGAATATTTGCAGGGGAGTGGTTCCTTTTCTTGACATTTTTACAAATAATGGAGAGTATTAATTTTTTCAAATGAAAAGAAGCCCGCCTTTCTTTTCTCCTCTATGAAATGAGACACTCCCCATCTTTCTGTTGCTCCTATGCTGTATATCCACTGAGAAAGGACTGTCATCCTGCAAACTCTCATGTATTTTACAGGGTCAACATTGCTATTCATCTCATGCAACTGCAGCCAATCTTGGCTGCCAGGTGAAACACGATGTTGAAACAGAGAAGCAGCCTCGAAGAAATACAAGCTCTTAAACCATGAATGGCTTTGTGGATCAAAAATGCCATTTTGAATTACACCTGGAAATGAAGTGGAGAGTGGTGAAGTCTCTGGAGTGCGGGTGCAACCGCGGGAAGGAGGAGCGGTGCCGGAGCAGGCAGTCCCACCCTTGCCTGCCCAGTATTTTGCAGGTCTGCTCTGAGTGCATCGGTTATGATTGGGAGCAGCTGCAAGCTCAGCCCAGTGCAGCGCTCCCAATACGTTCCAGATGATGAATATGATGCAGACGTACTGGAAGAAAAATATATTTCTGGGGAGAAAAACAATTACTTCTCAAAGCAAGACAATGAAGCTGAACCGATGCTACATGGGCATAAAATAGAACAGAACTTTTGGGCAACAGCTTTAACTTCTAATAAATCACCCACCTGGAGATCCTTTTGCAGAATGAGTTTGGATGTATCAGACCCAAAATATTTTCAGAGTTACATAAAGTTGAAAAATTACGCATTTCACCCTTGATTTCTCCCCAAAGGGACAGATACTTTGTTCTGTCATAGCCTCCGAATTTCACATTAGGAGAAAGGTGCCTTTGCCACTCCAAACAAAAGGTGGCCTGTTTCACAGAAGTTATGCAAAAACGCTTAGAAACACCACTTGATACAGTGGGTTTCATTGGCTGAATCTTCAGAGGAGACTTGAAGGAAATTTGCAAAAACATGTCAAAAGTTAAGTGGTGAAAATCAGCTTAAATGCCTAATTTTAATTTTGTTTGTGCTCTTTGTTGTTTCATTGTGGGGAGAGGGGAGAAGCTGTCTTTTTCTCCCTGTCCTTTCATTTTGTTGGGGAGAAAATGGATGTTGGTGAAAAGAAGAGAGCTCTGGCAGGGACTGGGAAGAGGTTGTTTATTCTGTTTTGTTTTCTTTAGAAAGGGGCAACTCTTCTAAAACTGGTGATGATCCAGTTAAAGGGGAACTTGGGGGGGGGGGGAGAGAAAAGAAAACTAATAATCAGCCTCTAAATGACAAGTTTCCTCTTGAACAAAAGAGCAACAGGAGGCAGTGCAGGCGAGGGGGTGGGTGTGGGTCAGTGCCCAGGGGTAACGCCAAAACAATGGAATGTGTGTAGATTTTGCCACTCCAGAAGCTACTGCCCCAGTGCCTTCACTGGTGGGCTGGAAGGATCAAACCTGACCCAACGCTGGGCAATGTTTGATGCCACTTCTGGAGTCCTCCGGAGAGGAGGCGACGACTGACTGTGGGTAACGCAAGCAAGATGAGGAGGGCTGCGGGAGAAGCCGCCCCTGATTCTGGATGGCAGGTATGAATGAACAGCCTCAGCCGATTGGGCAGAGCCCCTGTCAGCAAGGGGGGTAAAGGTGTGGCTTAAAGCGACTTTAATTAAAGATGGAGACTGCTTGGTAATATCTACGCTTCTCTTGCATTTAGTTAACTGTCTGTCGGGAAATGCCACCTGTGCTGGATAAACTGAAGCGAGATGATTTTAAACTATTACGACTGTTCACACAGAAGTTTATTCTGGTTTAGACTAAATTGGTTTTAATTTAAATTCATGTAACTTCTGTGTAGACAAGGCCTATGGCTTGCCATTTTGCAGCAATGGTGAATTTGTAGCATATGTGCTCCAAATGGACTATCATGCAAATTCCCTTGGCATTTACTCCAAGTCCAGTTCCAGCTGTCGGTGGAGATGGAGGAGCAGAATGGACCGCTCACATGGGCTCCCATGTAATGCAGATTGGATCTATTGTCAGTCAGATGGACTGGTGGTGTGGGAGCAGTGTGAAGCCAGTTCTTTCACTACATGGTGTGTAAAGCAATGAGGCAGACAAAAGCTGGATTTAAATTAGGGAATATTTCTGCCAAATTTCATTCTCTGAAGCAGAGAAATAAAACATTTAATGCATCTGGCAATGTTTATTCTGTGCACAATGTTCTAGCTGATCATAAAAGAAAAGCTACGTGTGAACATTATCTAGAAACTTCATCATATTCTGAGGAGATGAGAAAGCGGGATTCTGCCATGGTCTGAGAAAGTATTTGACTGAGAAAGCGGATGCAGTTTGGCAAGAAAAGAAGACGACAAGAGAAAAAGAAAAAATAAGGTTCTTTTCCATTAGGTAGGAATTACCAGTTACAATCACAGCAAATTCTTATCTGCCACAAAAGCTCCATTTTGAAAATCCTCAGTGTCCTCCATGTCCTGCTCAATGGCCAGTGGCTTCCCACTTTGACTTTTTGCTGTGTATTTGAAGGAAAGCAAGATCTGAATGGTTGGAAAATACACATGCTGCTCATGCAGTAACTACATGTGCATGAAAATAGAAGAATTTTTTGCCTGTGCACAGTGGATATCTATGCTGATAAGTGGGCAGTAACTCTCATTACATGCATATTGCCTCCCTGAAGATTTGGCCCTGAATTCTACTGAAGTTCAATTCATATTTTCCATGACTTTTCCATGGTATCCTCTTGGAAGTTTGTGCTCGAATCATCCATTACCTTGACAGAAATAGAAGACAATGTTAAAAATAATCCAAAGGAATAATACTAGACCATTTTTAATTACAAATGATTGAAACAGCAAGTATCAACTAATGCGAATGAAAACAGAGTTGTGCAATCCAAGTAAGAAGAATGTCAAGAATAACAACTTTGTAACTAGATTTGGAAAAATAAACAATGCTTTCCTTTTTACATAATAAACGTGGTGTGGGTAGTGAAAAATAACATTTAAAAAATGCTGTAACATGTTTTTATTTCTACTGGTTCAAAACAGTATTTGCTTCTTGAAATTAAATGGAATCTGATTGAGGTTCTGTCCTTTCAGATCCTAGTCTGGTACAAGGTAATGCATTGACTACCCTATTGATATTGTAATTTTTCTAGTATACATAGAAATTCTTATATTGCAAGTCGCTGGGGCCCTTGATATTTCACAAATTGGGGATCATTAAGAATGTTTTCCATGTCAGAGCTATACTAATTGTGACTGTGTTGATGACATCCACCATTCTACTTAAATTGAAAATCGCTGCTTACTAAAGAAGTTGGACTCTGAGCTTAAGTCCTTGGTGACTGATTTGATTAGTCCATTTGAGTGAGAATAGGGCAACACAGGGGCTATGTTAATGGAACTTAAACAATAGGCCATCACTAATCAGAGACCTCAAGGTTGAAGTGAGGTTAATTGTTATGCGGGTGGTATTTGAAAAGAAGTGTTGACTGGTGTAATGCACTATGGGACTGTAGTATTTGAACATGCAGCCCTAAGGCCAGAGGTTTTGTTTAGTTTCCCAATGAAATTTAAAGCTACATTATGTACATCTCTAAACAACAGCCTATATGCTACTGCCTTTTGATACATCACAAGAGCAACTACTAATTGATAACAGAAATGAGCCCCCAGGCATGACATTCAGATCCAAATCTGGTACTGGATTTAAATCCCTTTCTAAAGTTGGTGAAGTGGGAATTGATTAAGTTTTGATTAAGCCCCTCATGAAATGCACATACAAGATTCAAAGGACTGCCCCCACCACTGAAAGTTTAGGAAATTCCAAATTCAGGGTTTCAGTTTAGTCCTAGAGTGCACATTTGGTGGAAACATATGAGCTGACAACTACAATGTCTTAATGCAAAAACATTTTGGTATAATTATGGAGAACTGTTATTGATATCGCTGTGCAGACATGGATTTATATCTCAACACGAGTGCCACGAGTTTTAGCTAGTTTTCTGAGGAAATGCAGCTTGTGTCAGTCTTTCAACCATCCAGAAACTGTGAACCTGTAGAGACAGAAGTCTCAAACTTTCTATGATGTACTTTGTGAATATAGCCTTATAGAGGACAGAGATTCTTAGTGATCCAACTGACAGGGAGGCTGCAGACCTGGCAGACATTACATGTGCTATATACATTACATTAGCCTGCAATTCAGTGCAATAGAAACAGATCTTGTAAAGTGGACCAATACGTGCTTAGGCTTCTCACAACTCCATTTTATGTGGTTCACAGGATTTATTTTTAATTAAATAGAGTTTGGACGTCTGGGTTGAATGTCTCCACTGCACATGTGATGTAAAACTTTCTGAAAGGAATGTATCAGCTGTGCACTGGAAGACTGGCTGATGGTGCTGCCCTCCTTCTGGTTGTGACTCAAGTACCGCTTTGGTGCTGGAGCACGGCTTTAGGCTTAGTTTCCTCCAAAGGAATCTGGTTTGCAACCACAGACTAGTGGATGAAACTCCTCTGGTATGAATGCTTTCAAGGAAATGAATGAGAAGAGGAAGAAAAACAACCAAACTGGGGGTTTGGGGGGTGTGAGGGAGGGGCAACAGCTCCAAAATCACTCAGGAATAAATATGACTATTGTTTCTTCCAAAATGTGGAAAAGAATGACAAAGACAAGGGCACAAGATGTGATATAAGTGGGAACAAGGGACTTTCTGACCCATTCCTTCTTTTCCTATCAATCAGCCATTTTTTTCAGAATCTGTTGCAGAAGTCCAGTCAGGAAGCCAAATTTTCCATTTCTGTGCATGTACAGTGGTACGGGAGGTGGGGTGGGGAGAACGTGTGGACACACATAAAAATCTAGTATAAGCATGGGAAACATAAGGGCATTTTAACACAATCACATATGGAATTTACAAGGTCCTAAGTCATGAATAAGTGCCTTATTCACAGGAAGCCAATATTTTGATGTATTCCCATGGCAGAAACAAAATGATGGGCAAGAAATGGATAGACACATAATACACACTCCAGTTGTCCTTTGCAGTCAGTGCCTTTCCCTAAAAAGAATCCTTTCTCTATTTTCATTTCTTCTATCTAAATAATCAGTCCTCCCAAGCATACCCAATGTTAGCAAAGTCTTTCCAATGTGATCAGAAGTGTTACTGGGTGCTGTAGATAGAGCAGCTGGGGGCCTTACAAAAACCAGCAATTCAAAGTATTTTAGCATGGTATCCCACACACCAAATGACTACTTAAATGAAAGTTTAATTGCAGCCCCTAGGGAAGGATGGAGGAAGGGTCAAACTGTTAGACACATGTGCTTTGTTCTTTGTAACAAAAGCCTTCAACTGTAAGTAAATGAACGCTGAAAAATAAAACGAAATTGCGTTTTGATGTTTTGGATATCTACTATATGGGAGCAGGGGCACACAACAGGAAGCAAAGAGCAAGTTAAAAAAAGCAGTTTGTTATCTATTGCACCATATTTATTTCCTTTAAAAATCTCAGCAGTGTGCAAACTACCTGCTTATATTATACTCTGGGCAAATTCAGGGCTCAGGGTTAACCTAGCAGGGATTTGTTTTCTTGCCTGTTTATTACTGCAGCTATTGCAATGTTTCCAAAAATTCACTTGTTTTGGGTAGGTAGTGTGTGTAAGCTCCACACTTCCACCAGGACAGAATGTGCTCAGAGCTGCACAGATGCAGAAATAGGGTCCTATCCTCAAAGAGCCGAATGTTCACAAAAGGGACCTGCAGCTGACAGGTCGTTGCAGACAGTGGTTTTCTCACTGAGCATCCAGCCCAGCCAAGCGTGTCCTACTGAAGAGTTGTCCCATTGAAGTCAAATGAGCGGATTCTCAAGTTCAAATGAGCTTGAAAATTGCAAGGAAGATTTCTCACTGTGTGGAGGGACTTTCTTTCTGAAAAAAAAAAAAAAAAAAAAAAAAGAGAGCAGAACTGAATCTCCTGCCTCCTGAAGACATGAAATCCTTCCCCCTCCTCTATGAGGCAGGTGGTAAGAGAAAAAGGGAGGAAATGTATGTGACAGAACAGGTGGCTTGTTCCCATTGGGATTAAATATTCCAGATCCACTTTTTGCTCGGAAAACAACCCTTCCTTTCCATTCACACAACCTCAGGATGAGTCTGTCTTCCTTCTCTCTGTTGTGCTAATTGGTAGCTGTGGATTATCGTTCTAAATATCGTTAGTGGTGGATTTTCCTCCGCATCTTCTCACTCTGTCCACAAGTCACTGATCTGATTTACAAGTCATGGGGGGATTCAGGACTGAGATGAGCTTGGTTAGCCAATCAATTGCCACTAATCGAACAACTATGGAGATGCCAGTTACATCTGTTTGGAAAGTATTGTGAATTTCCCTCCCTCTATTTACGCAATTCCACTCCTTTGGCTCTAAAGATGTATAAAAACAAGTGTTATCCATAGCAACTAATGGAATAAATAGACTTTCTCTGGAACTCAGAACTTTCTCAACTCTATAACATACAACAGCTCCAATGCCATAGCCTGAATTCAGAAAAACCTCTGTAAATGAGAAATTCCTAGGGCTATTCTCCATAGGGCTCCCTTATTTTAAGTGCAGAATTTGGGTTCTAAGTTTCTGTCTCAGCGCTTTTACTGTTGTTCCCCCGGCAATGAGTGAGGTACAAGCCACGTACCGTTGATGTGCACCATGGCTGTTTCTACTGCAGCCCACGTCATTTCAGCCTTTAATCTCACTCAGCTTTCAGAGCTGTGGGTATCCATCTCTTCGCCAGGAAAGGTCCTTGGAGCTATCAATTCGCTGTCTAGATCTATCTCATTACACTGCATACTCCAGCCTCAGTCAAAACTCCCACGGGTTTCACTGGGAGATCTGATAGTGCTGAAAAACTACATGGCTTTGCCCATGTGCTCATGCTGGAAAGGGTGACAAGAGAGGCATTACATTTAACATCCTTACCTGAAAGAGGAGTGCTATAGTGTGTATGACCCATGCCAAAAGTTGTTGTCCCCTTTCTACCTTATTTTCTTTTGTGAAAAGCTTCAAAATAGATGAATCTAAATGTTACAGGCACCAGAGATTTATTTAAGGATTTACTTTAATTTGGGGCTAATCAAAACTTTCAGTAGTGTTACTTCTTTTAAAAAATAACAGTAACTTAAGAAAAATCCTTCTGATTCACAGCTGAGCTCTCAGTTTCCTCAGCACACCATTCACCAGAGCTTTGATTAATTGTCCAATGCCAGTAAAAGCTTTCAGATGTTTTAACTAACTAAATATAAAAATTATTCTCTCTGGTCCAGATGATACACTTTGTGAGGCTGGTTTCAGCTAAATATCTTATTTTTATACCACACTCAACACAAGCCCAGTAATGAAATAATTTTTAGCTGCTGAACTGTATTTGCTGTTACTTTCTTTTCTCTCATCTGCCTGTTTTTCCAGGTAGTACAAACACCCCCACACTACACTAAGCAAGCCAAGTTTCCCCCCCCCCCCAAACTACAGACTGCACTCTATACAATGATTTAGGGTGTTCAAATCAGTCTTCAAAGATACTGTTTATATCCCCAAATTGCAATCTGTAATTTAAACAAACCTTTCCCTGAGGTGAAGTAAACTCACACTGGACAGCAGACATTGCTAAACATGCCAGCTTGCCTGCTATATGGCCAAAGTGTTTATTCAACAGAAGCTTGGACGACAGCCACCACATCAATGTCACAGCCTCTCAGCACATGCGAAGAAAATACATGTGATACATAGCAAATTAGGTGTCCTGCTCTAGAAGGAGTGGAATGGGATTGATTTGCCACTTTTAGCAATGCTCTTTTACTGTCAGCTTGGCTTTGAGAAAAGCATTAAAGATTCTTGTCACAGATGTTTCTTTCATAAACTGTTGTGGGAGAATGACATTCTGCAAAAATGGTTTACTACTCTGCTTTCTTCTCCTGGGAAAACAAAGTGCGCTAGTCAGCCTAGCCAAATGGGCTCAAGGAACGCTCTTCAGTTATACTACAATAGCATTAAGGATCATGACATTTACAGAGCTGATCTTAGAAGCTCTCTTGGCAAATGTACAGTGTAGAGGTATTTATCCAAAGTGTGTGCCATTGATTTTTTTTTTTGTCTTGCATTAGTTCAGTGGGGTAAAACTGGCCGGTTGGGTGTTCAAAACAGAGAAGATAAAAAGGACTGAGCTTACACACCGTGTATGAAGTGAATGGTTCACACTGCATTTGAGTAATTAATCACCTTTAAACAAAACAAAAAAAAAAAAAGAAAAGAAAAAAAGAGGGAAATCTACTACAGTAGTTAACATAGGAAGCCTCATGTGATTTTACTCTAAGTTACTGGATTGCATAAAATGTAGCTGTGAGATGAAATCACTTTTTAGATCACAGAATAAGTCTTTGATCAAGGAAGCATATTTTTAACTGTTTACATCTAGCTGAGAGAGATGGGTGAAAGGAAAGACAATGAATCTATTATTTTTAGGTCATAAACTTTACTTGAAAACATTTTGAGAATGCAAATTTTCTTACTAAAAGTCAAAAGGTTTTGTATGAGTATTTGCTCTGCTGTAAAAAAGAGTTACTATAGCAACAGCAACATCATATAGAATCTATGACTTGTAAAGCACATTCTGGAGAGAACAAGTTACCCACATGTCACATTAATTTTCATACTTTATATAATGTTAAATAAGCAAAAAAAATCCTATAATGCCCAGGTTTTTCTCATTTTGCAATGTTTATTTTAAAGCAATGTTTTTTCCTTACACAGGCCTATATTTGCCTATCTGAGTAAGATTTTGGCATTTCAAATGCACCTCGTTGTCCACTACACAGCTCTCCGAGTTATAAACTAATTTCTGCTAGAATAAAACACCACTATGGAAACCTGAAAGAAATTCTAAGTTTGATGTGATTATGAGCAGATAATTGCTTTGCAGAAAGGACCATCTCTTTGTGTTTGAACAGCTCCTACCACAAACCTTGGCATCTGACAGGGGGTCCTGGGCTGTCTAGAACTGCTGCAGCTGGGGTGGTGTCTGTCGCTGGAGTGGGTGTGCAGAGAGGTGGGGGGGCAGAGGTTTGCAGCTTCTCTGCTTCTCTTTTCCTAGGGCAGTGCTTAAATAACATCATTATCATCTGTGCCAAAGAGCGTGAAGCTTGATATATAAAGAAATGCTTTCTAAAAGAGGAGTGCTTGTGAGGTCAGATTTTGTTTCAGGCAGTGGCAAAGGAAATCTGTAGTAACTGCAGGCCTAGCAGCAAGTAAGCAGGTGAGCACTTAGAGGTGGGGTGTTAGTTAGCGCAGTGTTGTACAGGTGTTTGATGAGTTGATGAGACTTGGGTTTGCCAGTAGGACAGCCTAGCACACATACGTTAACAAAACATGGTGAAGCGAAGATGATTCAAAGTTTACAAAAGAGACAAATTAATGGAAGTCACTATTTCCCTGCCCCGCCAGGTGGGAAATCCCAAAGGGACCTCACTGTACTCCAGCTTCCAGCACTGTACAGGTCTCCATCACCAATTCTCTCAAAGAGTATCTTTCTTTCTACAAGCTGATGTGGTTTGTTTGCTCTTCAGAGGTACTGCCCGGTGTCCTAGAAATAGGACAGTAATAGAAAGGTTTTATTTAATTTGAAGCTGTGACCATGTGGTCCTGTCATTATGAACATACTTATACTGAAAATGTATGTTTTAGTTTCTAAGCTGGCTTGATTCCCAGATTGCAATGTGGTAAGACTTTTGATTTGAGATATTAATCAAATGACAGGAATTTCATGCAAGATTTGCTTCCATAGAGGGTCCATGTAATCTATATCTTTCTTTTCTACACCATTAATGTATTCAGGACTGCCTTTTTTTTCCTCCGTCTAAATGTCAACAAGTCTGATTAAGTGTAAGCAAGAAATCAGCGTTCCTTCTTCAGTAGTATCTCAGTGCAGAGGGGACTTCCCAGAGAAGACAGTGTCATCACTTTTAGACAGACTGTTCCCCAAAACCAGCATCTCCGGAATTCTGTGGCAGCTCAAGACCAACTTTCTGACTGGGGGAATGATAATTCCTTGGCTGCAGTCCACGAAATATACCCTTGGCCAAAGAATTCCCCAGTTCCACAGCCTGAAAATCACTCTATAACCACTCATGAAATAGTTTCAGTGCATGTTGACATAGCTCCTAGGGAGGAACAGCAAACAATAGCCTGCATCCTCCCCGTGCCTGCACTGGGGGAGAAAGAGCAAAATGAGCATGTTCATTACTCATGACACACGCACGCATGAGATAGCAGCTGACAGTATCTGACAAGCTGCAGTCACAAGTACCCCACAGCACATTGATCGGGTCTGGCACAACTTTGCCATGTGAGGATGGACACCACCATTCGCTTGCTGGTGAGCTGGGTGCAACCTGGCATTGCACCTGGCAAAGCTTTACCCCAGCACTGGGCACCTATGCCTGGGCTTTACCCCATCGCCTTAGCATGTGGTATGGGACGTTTAATAAAAAACTTCCCAATGAAGTGCTGAATGGTTAAAATATGTTACATATGTTTCATGTGGGAAAAAAAAAAAAAAAGAGAAAAGGATAAGAGGAGAGGCTTGGTTACTAAGCAGACCTATCTGGTGACATGGGAGTGGTTAGGCTGGATTTCTCCATGAACTCTGGGAGTAACACCAGCTCTAAAAACTAAGCAAACAAAATGCTAAAATACTGCTGTTGAAAAACCTGGATGGAATGCGATCACCATTCAGAAGTCTTTTTTCCTGCCGCATTTTATGATTTTATATAGAGTCTTCCCTTTTCTATGTATTGCCATTTCCTCAAACAAACTTTCAGTGGGGCTGTCTATCTTAAAACATGCTTGAAATGATTTTGTTAAATTTGTGATATAATACAGACACTGTTTGTCTGAAATTCCTTTCCTGGTGCTGCTATTTTGACAGGTAACAAAAAAGGGGAAAAATAGGTATTTAAAGGCTTTTGAATGATGTCATGACTGAAAATAGTGTGGGAGAATCTAAAATAATCTCAGTAATAGTATCTTATGGCTGGTTGCTTTTCTTTTATTAGTTTATTCCATATCACCATTTTGTCTTAAGATTTATATTTGGCTAGCACTTAACACATGATATTGATAGAAAATTTTGATCATCTGTTTAGAAAAATGGGGACCAGTTTTAAATAGAGTAAAACGAATTCTGAGAAACACTGAGTAGATCCACAAATGATGTAAATTGTCTTTAATGAAGTTCATAAACTTCAATTAAAGTCCCAAATGGCTGTGTAGTTTGACTACATTAATCCCTCTTTTTGTTTCTGAATGCTTATTCAGGAAGGATTTTCCCTGAACGTAACATTCAGGAACAAATATTCTTTAGCTGAAGGCCCAAATTCTCACATATTTACCTGAAGATCATGCCTTGTAACAAAGTACTCATTACTGGACATTCATTATTTATTAATTTTTAAAATTTCCCTTCTTGCAGTCTGTCTACACAAACAGCAGAATGTGAATTTAAAAAAATATTTGATGAAAAAGATATAAATACCTACAGGTTGAACTTTGAAAGCTATGCAGTCTTTTATATTTTTACTGCTGAATAGGCTGGGAGAAAAATTGACTGTGTATGAATTTTTTTCAAACAGAAAGCAAAAGGGATAAATACAGCTGATAAATTGTAAATCTGATAAATTGTGAATAATATAAATATACATGTTCCTCAACTCTATTATCTTCATTGTTAATGTAACCAGATTTCAGGTTTTTGTGTCAGTATGTGCACCTTTTGCTTTCCATAAAGCATTACATGGGTCTCGAGTCTAATGGTAGCTGGAAAACTAACATAAACTCATAAATGATAGACATCTATATTGTAATGAAAAGGTCCAACCAATTGATGAGTGGGCATAATGCCATTCAAACAGATGGGTCTGAGCATCAGCAGCCAAAACATCAAATAAGTCCATCAAATGGAGATGTTGAGGCTGGGTAGATTTCACAGCCAGGAACGTCGAATGTTAAGACTGTGTAATTAGCAGAATATGACACTATTAAACCAGTTCTGGGCTGGATTAGTTCTGAAAAATCTAATAAATACCTTCCGCATTATGGAAGGGAGAGCCTGAAAAGATGCCTGCCTTTACCAGGATATGACAGATGGAAGTCAGGATTTCCAAGTCGGGAGTTTGAGGTTTCCTTTTTAAGCAGATTCATAGCACAATGCTGTATTTAGGTATTTCCAAGGCTATATAAAGGCAAATCTTTGCTTGCCTAAAATGAATGGCATGCTACTGCTGTGGAAGAGGCAGCTTTCCACAGGAAGGTCCCAGCTAACAAGAGCCATGCTCTTCCTCCTGGCTAGCATTTGCCAGGCAGAGTAGCATAGTGTCTGAACACAGCTTTTAGTGATTAAAGGTTAATTTACTATACATCATAATTTAGTCATCCAATAAGAGAGGAAAAACGGGAAAATGTGACTTTAACTAAATAACTTGTGAAAATTATATCTGATAAACCCTACAGGAATTCAAATTATATTTCAATTCTGTAAACTTGCTGCCCCAGAAACTGAATTACTCAGCTTTCCTAACACAAACCAGATTTTTTTTATGAGATTAATGGGAAATGTGCATTGTTTATAATAACTCAGATTTCATAAATTAGCAGTGATTGTATTCTGGTTTCTATTTGCATGCTTAGTTTGTATCCCTCCCAGAGACACAGAGAAAACTACTGCTCAGATACTGGCCAAAATGGCAAAGAGATGCACAGTTGTTTTGCAAGCGCCACCCTGCCAGGGTTCTTTCTTGGAACGGGAGCTTTGAGTGCTGCTTGTGGCATAAAAAGAGCTTTCCCGGAGAGACACTAGGAAAAACAGTCTGAATGACACCTCCCTCTGCTGCACTGTGTATGGTCTAGCAGCAAGTCCCAAGGCCTTAATGAGTGAGTTATAGTGAAACCCTACAGAAAATCACACGAGTGGTAAACTGAAGGGTGCTTTGAAGTAGAAATGTAGTGGCCAGAGAGTGTATTGGTCAAGCTGGAGGAACAAGAGCTGTGTGTGCAGTCACAGAACTTCAGCGTTGTTGGAAGAGCTGAGTCATGATGGGGGAGTTGTGTGGGCAGAGTGCTGTGATGGATGGACACAAGCTCTTCAGGAGAGGCAGGCAGATGCGTCCAGGCCAGGGGTTTGCCTTAATGTGAGGCAATGTGTCAGATGAATGGGTATCCTCTGTGGGATGGGCAACAGGTTGGGTTAGAGTTTGAGGGTCAGGATGGAAAGAGAGGTCAGTGAGGGTGTCATCATGATGGTAGTGCATTGCAGACCGCCCAGTCATGGTGAGGGGGTGGATGGACCCTCCTTTAAACTACTCATGGAAGTCTCTGTATCCCAGCCCCTGGCTCTTAGGGCGGACTTCAAGCTTGATGACATCTGCTGGAAGGCCAATGGTCAAAGAGATTTCTGGAGGGTGTCAGGGATAACTTGGTATAAGGAAAAAACTTTTTCACTCTGAGGACAGTTAACCATTGGAACAGATTGACCAGAGAGGTGGTGTGGTCCCTGGAGGTTTCCAAGATGTGACTGGAAAAAAGCCTGAGCAACCTCGTAGCTCACCCTGCTTTGAGCTGGGAGGTGGACTAGAGACCTCCTGATGACCCTTCTGGTTTGAATTATTTTGTGGTTCTAATTTTTATTGCACCAGTAAGGGTGGTTGAGCCCTGTCTGAGTGCAGTGGATTGTGTATTACAGCAAGGCTGAGATGAGGTTATGGCAGACCATGAGCTCAGAGTACCGCCCCGCTTGGCAGCTATCCTGCTGAATGCACAGTCTGTCCATGATAGCCAGGAAGAAGGATTTATGTCAGGCCTTGCTGCTGAGTTTGGAAGATGCACAATGGGTATGATGGCACACGAATGTGAACGCACGGCACAAGGGTATGGAAATGCATTCTCTACATACCCAGGAGATCTGTGTGGTGCTACATGGAGAGGGAAGAGGTTTCAGGCACTCTGAGGCTTAGAGCAGACCTCCTTTTCCCTGTACCACCAGTTCCTGTTAGAAAGTGGTCTTCTGGCCAGAAAGTGTAGCCAGACCAACAGATAAGTCTTCAAAAGGCTTAATGCAATCGATGCTTGTTCTGGCTGCCCAGAGAAGTTGCTGAAGGGTGAGGGACATGAGCTACAGTGAGAACTAAAAAGGCACCATCATTAAAAACAGCATCGAAAAACAAAAAAGAAAAGAAGTTGATTCCTCTCTATGTTTTAATGCCTTCCTCCTCCACCCCCAACATTTATGGATATCCTTAGTCATTTAATAGGCTTATAATGTCACCATGGGAAAGCAAGATGATATAGCCACAGTGCACATTAATAGACCAGTAATCACAAAGCAGCAAGAGTTTGGTTGACCTGGGGATATTCCAGCAAATGGTGAACATTTAAATTTTTCATTATTTGTATGGCGTTATGTTCACATATAATTTTCAAAAGCAAAAGCCAAATCCTGGTCTGGCCCTAGATGACCTGTTGAAAATGAATTAGCAAGGCTGCTCTCAAAGGCTGTTTACAATCTAAGGTGGGATGTGACAAAAACAAACCTAGCATGGTGCAGTCTTTACGGATTATGGCATGTTAATACCAGTTTTTTGAGAGACTGAAAGCTTAAGAAACCACAGAAAATATTTTATTTTTTTAATTTGCACTACATTGTGGATGGAGCTGAGGTGGTGATGGTTAAGCACTCCTAATTTTTTCATCCAATAAACCAATCTAAAACATCCCAATGAAAGCGTAATATCATTACTGTAACCATGCTGAAGGACACAACCTTTGGCTTTCTGTTTCACAGCCTACCCTAGGTGTAGTGATATTTTCATAACATTATGTTATGCAAATTTATCTATCTTCTTAATAGCTGTAAAGCTTGATCCCATCCCTTGTAAGTTACACTAATCACAAGGTTTCTTCAATAAATGCCTCAGCTGAGTTATGTGAAGTGGGCAGAATAAGGCAGAAGGCTAATTCATAGAAATCTGGAGAAAAGGGAAACTAATACTAAAAATACTAAATATATAACGTATTCAATGTTGCTTTAGCAAGTGTAGTTGGAACAACTTTGTTTTTTGGCAGGTTGACATATGTTTTAAACTGAAATGTTGGTAAAGCCAGCTTTTATTTTCAGTAATCAAGACACAACACTAAACCCCACAATTTCTATCTTCTCAAGACCTCAAACACACAGTTTGCAAAAGGTGGCCGAAGGTCTTCTCTGTTATACTGCCACATTTCTGTTGAAATCAGCAGTGGAACTGCTGTTTAAACACAGACTGTTTAATATCTGTTTATTAAAAGATTATTAATTATTATAATTAATTCTTATTCATTAATTATTAATTATTATCAAACTATTTAATATCTGTTCATTAAACACAAACTGTTTAATATCTGGCTTGTAAAAAAAAGCAGTGCTGCCCTTCATTTTTTCATAAAAAAAATACCCAGCTGCAGTACGTGAGGCATGTTGTTTGTTGATCTTTGTGGATCTGGGAGAATTACCTTACCAGTTACACTCGTCAGATGATTTCTGGCTGTATTCCTGGGGTCCGCCCAAGGGTTAAAATCACGGTACCGCTTTGGTTTGGTTATCTCTGCCTTTGCCTTCCTATGGCTCACCTGCCTTGACAAAATGTACTCTTCAGGATGCAGCTACTTGTAATGACACAGTAACTTCTCCAACACAAAGACCGCCTTTGGTAAATATTTAGCCACAAGCACGCATAGCTGCTCTATCACTTCCAACTTTAACACAAAAAGTGCCTGGCTTGTATTAATGGACCTGTAACAAGCATGAAGTATTGTACAAACAGAGAAACTGTTTTCTATGTCTCCTTCTTATTATTTCATTTGAGCTAAATAAGAATAGGGCTAGCAGATGAGTTATTCATATGAAGGTTGGAAGAAATACCACTTTTAGTTCCAGAACCCCTGCAGATATTCACGAATTTTACCAAAATATTTTTGTAGATTCCTATTGTTTTTTTACTTAAAAATACAGCAGAACTGAATGAAATGGATAGGTCTCTTTCAAGAATAAAAAAAATTCAATTTCATTGCCCAGCATGTAATATTTTTCTGTGTGTTTCAAATATGCTGTAAAACTAGATCTCCATGTCTTTTTAATAGAGAAACTTAGCACTTTGAAAAATAGCAGTCAAATATGAGAAGGCTGTTGATGATTCAGCTTTCTATAGTTATACTATTATGATATTTTTCTACTTTGTTTGCATTGTTTTGTTTTCAGCAAGTTTTGCTTTAACTGCGGAGAAAATACAGGATTTCCAGTATTAACCCATTCTTTAAATCAAATATGGAATAAAAGCCATATATACAAGGATGTTGGTATATATGACTATTAAACAGATAAATCCCTTCTGCCTTATGTGGTCCAGAGCTTCAGGACAGGATGACTTTACATTTCCTGTAAAGGTTATTTAGGCTCTACTAACACTTTTATCTGAGATCTGATGTATCTCCTAACAGGAAACAGCAACAAGGAGGGAGAAAAACTCCTGAAATTATTGATTTCCTTTGTTGGATACTCCCCTATAAGAACACCCTGATAACACCTCATCTAGCAGAATGTGCTGAGTCTACCAGTGGTCCATGTTAGGTGTTGCATTTGGACATTGTCCTAGGTCAGCTTGTTAAGCCTTTCTATATAAAGCATACTTTGTACAGTAGTCTGAAGAGTGGGAAAACATGCTGTTCATATCATGAAACAGCAGCAGTTAAGTTTGAATATACCTGGAATTAGTGATACCTTCAGGTCTAAGCCCATATAATAATAATCTAGTATCTAGGGAAAACTGAAAGTAATTACACTTCTTTTAAAAATTTAAGCATCTTGGAAAGTAAAACCCATTTCAGTAAAAATACTATATTTCTACAACCATACTTAAAATTGTTTTCCTGAGTCTATGACCTGTTTTATTTAGCAGGAGACATCTATTATCTGCTGCATTTTGATCTAAAACTTAGTAAGTGGCATTAAACAAAGAGCATCTGCCTTCACACTTCTCGTGAAGTTTCTTTGAACATGAGCTCTGTGCTTGCAAGGGCTAAAGATGACATTCACTGAATTTTCTATGCAAGGCATAAAGACTCACTTCAAAACATATTTAATCCTTCATGCAGCCATGTCCTGTTTAAAAAAAAAAAAAAATTTTTTTTTTTTTGTGCTTTTAAAAGGGGTAGCTGAAGCAATTGCCTGGATGCTGAAGTCCTGCCTTAACTGAGGCCAGGTAACAGTAAATACAAATCCCACCTCATTATCTGCCCAGTGTCCTCTGAGCTAACAAAATACTATCCAGGAAAATGTGGGCAACCTTCAGACCCACTCTGTCCTTGGCTCGACTGTGCCTGCCAAGAAGAAAGGCAGCTCTTGCCAGCAGTGGTATGAGAGGCCCTTTGGGAAATGATCTGAGACTGCTGAACTTGTTTTCTTTTGCCTGTTCCACTCTGTAGGACCATACCAAACCCTAGATTCTTAACTTGTCTGGCCTCTCAGTCCAACAGGGGTTGAAGGACAAATAAGATGCTCTATTTCTTGGTTTTTGAGGTGAATCTTGTGGTGGGTGCTTAGTTAAGAGTTTGTTTTACCTGAACAGCTGCTGATACTTAGCTGGCTTACTGGTTATTTTTTTTAGCAGTCTGCCTGAGCATTTACTGTAGGCCATGTGTTTTCGTTTTGGTGGGCTCTGGGCCGCCTGCCCACCCCGGCGTCGAACGGTGCTGGGCTCTCCGGCCCTGGATGTCTGAGCTGGCCCTCCTCCGCGAGCTGCCTGGTTGGCTTCGTACTGCTTCGTGTAGGACTGCCTGGGCGTAGGATGCTCTGACCGACCATCTGCTCCATCTCCCTCCATCGGCAGCTAATTTATTCAGATCTGAAGTAAGCCTTGTTTTGCTTGTGGTTTCTCTTCCATTGTTTCTGTTTCTGCAGGGTATCTCCTGTCCTGCACTAATTATTACTGAGCATTGCTCTAGCGATTGAGAAAATGGGAAGATGCTGCTCTTTCAGTGTCCAGTGAGAAGCAGAGGTGTGGTTCCACTGCTTTAAAGAAGAGACACACAGGACACGTCCCAGATAACATCAGACATCTTGTACTCCCCCAGCATCTCTGCTTCCTAGGGTGTAGTAGCTCCAAAAGACACAGAGTTTGGATTAGATTCCTATACCAGAACTCAGTGCCAATAGGAAAAGGTCGACGGGATAAAAAACCAAAAAAGGAGTCAAACTCCGTATCATGGTTTTGTGGAGTTTAAAAGTCTGCTGATAACTTCTAAGGTATAACAGTCTATGCCGCATTTTACTTAGTACCCTGCCAATTTTACAGAGAAAACCATACCACTATGTAAACCTGGTGAAGCAGTGAACCTGCTCTTGATTCCAACTCGCAGCCTATGAGCAGAGAGGTAATGACTCAGGGAGTATATGTACACATCAGTCCTTGACCTGTTCTGGATCAAATGACAACTCAACAGCACAAATTTTAAAGTAGCTGGATGCCAGATCTTGTATCTAGGACCAAAGATTTCCAGGATGGCAAACTCTGTCTTGGAAGGCAGTGACAACGAGAAACCTGAGGCCCAGATAACCACCTCCCCATGACATTCAGTGCCATGTACCACAGCCGTGGCCTGAGGTATATAGGTCAAACTAAATGACTGCAATTCTCCCTTTTGTCTTAGGGTCTGTTAACCTGCCGCTTGGAATATTAATCTGTTACTGAAATCAGAGGACATTAAATGTTAGCAGCAAGAAATATAGACAGGGGCCAGAGCTGTGAAATTTATGTAGGAAAGAAAAAAAGAAATCTTCCAAGTTTTAGCTGAGATGCCTGTATAATGAAGGACCATATATCTTTTACTGTACAGATCATCTTCCTTCTCTTCCTGCAATAAATTTCCAACATCTTACAGATATATAAACCCATACTGTATATATGTAAGGATTTGCTTCCTGGATACAATGCTTTGTTTTATCTACCACTGATCAAACTGTTGAGATTATGCAAAGCTCCACAAAGGTAGCATGGAAATATGAATGCCACATCCTGGACCTGAAATAGAGACTGAAGTCTTTTTTTCTTGGTCACTGTTTTCCTGCATTTTTCTTCCCCACAGGAAGTGGGTTCACTTGAAGTAGGTATTTATTATATGGCCTGATTTGGAAATTTGACTACAGTGATAAATCAGGAGACAAAAGGACATTTGGAACAGAGGTGCTCAGCGTTTTTATTCATAGTTTGGACTATGCATGACTACACAGATCTTTCCTTCCCCTCATTTTCAATCAGATCTTATTCTCTTAATAAGTGCAGCAACCACTTCCATTGCACTGCAGTACAACGTAAGGAAGGCTCTGGATATATGTCTATTTCCAGCTTCTAAATGCCGTGCAACCTAAAGAAACAACCATGACAAGGAAGTCTTTTTGTGGACAGACAGTGGCCCCAGACTGCCAACAGAGGAACGCTTTTACAGTATACATTTCATTTTGTGTGTAAACTTTTCAAGACCATTTCAGACTAATAGTCTGAGCTGCATTACCTCGGAGGGTATTGTCGTTAAGACTTAACCCACTCTGCTAATAAATTACAGTGATGTAGCAGCTTTTATGTCAAAGGATCCTGAAGTGCTTTACAAACTTTACAGTCCATACATGCATGAATCACTTCACCCACTATTGAAGTATGGCCAGCCCAGGGATGAATTGTGGCAGCTGTTTAACAGCACACAGCAGCACGACACAATGGGTTTAGGAGAGCAAAGACAACATGCTCTCCCAGCGCCAGTCCAAGTAATTCAGAGGGGCACTGGAGAACACCTTGGGAGAGAAAAGGAGGGATTTCTCCCTCATGGGCCAGTGCAAGTGATTGTTACTTGACTTTAGTGTCTGGGGTTGGCTCTAGCCCTCTGCACAGACACATCTTGTACCAAACCTTTTGCAAGAAAGTCCTCCATCCTAAACAAAAAGTGACATGTCTGTAAACACACATGTAAGCATGTAAGGTCTTGAAACCATCAAGGAAATTTGGGTAGGTAGAGTTTTCCTACCCAAACTGGAGCTTATCAGGATTTAGTGCTGCCTCAGTATGGAAAATACTAAAACTGTGGAGTCTTAGTTTAGGCTGGTTTTGCAATTGGGAAATTGAAGGAAAAACATCAGTTGCACTCACAGACCGTATCTGTACATCTACTTGAACAGGACCCAGATCTTTAAAGAGTTAGATAGGAAATTAATTTATTTCCCACTCCCTTTCTGGTTACCAGCTGTCCTCCTAACATAAAATGATGGTCCCCATAAAGGCCTTCTGAAGAAACAAGCAATTTCCTGAATAAATCAAGTTATCCTTTCCTTCTTCCCTTTTTTCTCCCTTTCTGTGACTAGTATCTTTGGTGACAATCCTGAGCAGTCTTGTTACCAGCTGCTCTAATCTAGGGCTTTCGTCATTTCACCTTGATATTTCCTTCCTCATTGTTTCGCCTAAGTGCACAAAACAATGCCTATGAGTGCTGTGTGCAGGACTCACAGCAGAAGGAGAATTGTTTATGGTGACACACATCAAACTAAGGTTGGCTTCTTGCACAGGAATAGATTTATTTGTTCCTTGGAAAAATATCTGAGTTTTTAACTTCTGCAAAAGAGTGTGACTTGAAGAATTTATTGTTTCATTTTCCTTTGTCTATATAGATCCATGGAGACCAGTGAAAGTCCTTGTGAATGTGTGGGGTGAAAATAGTAGTGACTATTGACTTGTACAGAATTGTTTGCACTGGGTATCTATAGAGTTGCTAATTCTCCCTGCTTAATAACGTAATATTTGCATGATCAGAGACCCTAAATGTATAGTGTTATGAATTTATATCCAACAATGCACTGCAGAAATAATAATTAAGAGGTGTCTACCTTCACTCTTAGTGCCTAATTGTAAATGCCCCCTTCCCCCATTAAGGCTTCTAATGGGATTGCTCATATGAGTGTATGCTACTCACAGCCACAGAGCCGGACCGTTATAGCCCTGAAACAGACCATTATAAGGAGGAAGCAAATACTTGACAGAAGAAAGTTCACTGATCTCTTTAAGCTGTGAATCAAGCCCACAAAGAGTTAAAAATAAATAAGCACCACAGACCACCATCCTAATTGTTTTCTAAATATTGCCAAAATTAATTCTAAAACAGAATTTCTAAACAGAATTTTACATATAAAATACTGTAGGTATTGAACCTAGTTTTTATGCATCAACTGTGCTGAATTGAATCTTTTGCTTGTAAATGCACTGAGCCTTAAAAACAATTTCTGTCATGTCCTCTTTCATATTCCTATCTCTTTCATCATCATCCAAAAGGAAACTTTAAATTCAGGCAATAAGAAGCTTTTAATTCAGATCTAAGTTTACATGAGCTATCTCCATTACAGTGTAAAATGTAAAAAAAAAAAATAATAAAAAAAATATTTAAAATCATATTTAAAAATTTAATTAGAACATTTTTGCTGTTTTGCCTGTTTTAAAATATATAATAAAACTTCAATAAATTATATTCTGGGTCATATCAGCATCTTCTCAAGAAAATGAAGTTAAATCTTTGTAGTAACCAGCAGCCTAATTTTCATTAGGCTAGCTATTCGATAATTAGTCATGCACCATAAATCAAGTCCCCAAGTCTTCTCCAGGTTTCTTAATTGAAAATTATTGTTTCTTGGCTCTGTGGCTAAATGTGCAGCAAGTCTGAGGAGTGATAGATGCTGAATCTAGCACAAACAGTTTGAAACAGTCAGAACTTGATAGATCATTGCCCTGAAGGGGCTTGTAATGGTGGAGAGACTGTGAATTTCAAAATTAAAGGTTTGTTCTTAAAAATCACAAGTGTAAGAGCTAGCTGTAGTTTACCAAATATGTCCTAACCTTCAGCCACTTTTCCTTTCATTGCTAGCTGGATTTCAGTTGTTTTTCTAGTGACAATTGTAATGAGTTTGTGTGAATATATTTGAAAAGTTAAAATGTTGGCTTGGAAAGACCCAAACCGAGATTATTTTTGCTCTCTTTTGTTGGTGGTGTTCTTTTTCTGGTAAATCTCATTAACAAATATGGAAGTTGTTTCATTTTTGGCATTTTCAAACACTGAATGAAATGGTGGCAGTCATCTCAGAGCCAATATGAGAGAACAGATGGGCCTGCTACGCATGCCCCAGGTCATAAAATAATTTCAGATATGATGCAATTGTGGCTAAGTAAAAGACTTTTGCAAAGTCAGAAATATATTACTTCACTGAAAGAAGGGAGCCCTTTGTAATTTTTCTTTTGACAGCCTAGCAGTCTCTGCACAGAGCTCAGCTTGTGTTTGCCATTCTGTAGATAAGGACAGCCACAGGGTTTTCTGCCATTCATGGCTTGCTTCCTCGTGATCCGGCGGCCAAGACCTGATGATGACCACAGCAGGAATCAGTGTGAAATGCTCCATAAATTTAAAAGCGGGAATCAACTGATGCTAAAAAAAAACAGGCGTAAGATTTTTAGCTGAGAATTTCCAAACCACATTGGTAAATTCATTCTGAAAACCTTCTCACACCTTTCTACGTTGAGGAACAAATGTAGGCTCGGAGCTGATCAGGGCATTTGTGTCTTGTCAGGTACACTGAGACTTGCCTTACAGTTATATCCAACATCACCCTCTGCAGCCCATGTCAAAACAAAGCAATGCATCGGCTTCATGGGCAGAGACCACAGCCCAAACCTTGCGTGTAGGTCCTGAGCGGTGGCTTCTCAGGGTTCTTCTCCTGGGACACCCAGGGGTGGCAGTACGAGGCGCTCAGCTGACGGGTGCAGCACCCAGCAGATGCTCCATGTGGATGTCCTGTATGGATGCATTGTTGTGCATTACAGATGTCTTTCTGCTGGCAAGGTTCATCTGCTTCCAAGATCAGCTTTGTACTGCCAGTTCCAGGAATTTTGTTTGTGTGTAATAGCTTTATAAATGTGCTACTTCTATACATCCTAGGAGAAATTTCTAAAAAAAGACAGGGGAGTATGATGAGTAATAAAACCTTAAGGAGGGAGGGATTTAAAAGGGAACATTGTCAATTGGGAGAGAGTTTATTAAAATACATAATCAAATGATTACTGTATTAGTGGACCACATTATTTTCAGGGGCCTGAAAGGACTGTGCGTAATCTTATTTTTGTAAAGATTTATTCTTGGAAGGGAAAGTAATTTGCCTAAGGGGTATATTGATTTCATTCAGCTGTCACCATCCTTTTGTAAGATGTTACAGACAGAAAGCCAAATTCAGGCCCAGATTTATTCAACTTTATTTTGTTTTTGCATTGTCCCAAATCTACATATGTGCTGCGATTACAAATGAAAATTGTTTTCTGGTTAATTGTTCCAGTTTCACAACGGACTAGGTCTCAGTGCTGGCTAAGCGAGGAGGAATAGAGGATGGGGTGAGAGCAGAAGGTCAGGGAGTGAACTGTGCCTGAGCCCACGTTTGAAGCCTTGCTCCAGGAGACCTAGCTCCCTCCTGGTGGGGAGCGCTGGTGACGGGCTTTGCACGACCCTCGTGGTGGGAAATGGAAGGGAGCCAAAGCTGGCAGAGACTGTGCTTTTCATACGCAGTCCCTTCGCTCGCACGCAGCATTGCAATGCAGAGAGCGAGCTTTATGTTGGGCCGCTGTCTCATGCACAGAGATACGAACTGTAGCTCCCTAAAGAGCAGGTTTTGTGGAGTCATAGATTGCGAAGCTGGAAGAGACCGTTCAGTGCAACTCCTGTGTAAAACAGGCCATGGAACTTGCCTGGGTTAATTAACGAGAGCCGATGTGTCAGCGGTGACGTAAAATTTCTACCAGCACCGAGAGGTGCGAGCTCACGCTGAAGCCAGGCACGTGTGCTGGCCGTAGCTGTTCCTTAATCAGGACCATGCAGCTCGGTGGTTCCTGCTCACGATCCTCCAGGGCTGGAGGCACTTTGTGCCCCTCTAGCCTGGCAGGAGCAACTAAATATTTTATCTGGGGGATGGACAGATCAGGATTTACCCTATGCATACCTGGGCTGAGCCAAAAGTGTGTAGATCAGGATCCTGATTCCCCTGGGGTTTACAAGAGATCTGGGGATTTGTTTTTACACAGAATCGTGGACAGAGTTTGTGGCTGGATTCCTTGTGAAATAAAATCATGCAAGCTGTTTTTGTCAGATTTTCACTCAAAATTGTAGAAATAGCACACCATCGGTTGTTCTTACCATGTTTCTCATTTGCATTTATGAAAACAATTTTTCTGGCTAGCGTGATTTACACCTGAGTTAAACCATTAAAATACTAGCATTTTCAGTTTTGTCCAGCTTTTAGAACTGGCACAAATAGATGCAAATTCAGAGCTGAAATGCCCCCTACTCTCCCATCCTTATTAAACGCTCACACACACACACACAAAAAGGAATGACTGGGGTTTAAGATTATATTTTAGTTGATTCTCAACTGCTATGAACATCTCCATGATACTAAAACTTGTCTAATACAATCACATTTTCTTAAGGCACAAAGTACAAACACACTGTGTAATTTTTATTGTAGGGTTTTTTTAATTTTCAAAATGCAGAGTGTGTATATTCTATTTCACTGATATTTTAAGCCACTATCTGTAGATTAAAATAAGATCAAGTCTTTTTACTCCCTCATACCTCATCCCACAGTCAGAACCTGAGCTTGCATACACAAAACAGAAAGGTGTGTGACTGAAATGGTAGGCTGACACCATTAAAATGAAAAAGGTTGTAAAATACTGTAGTTGTTGTTCCTCACAAGGCGTGAACTCATCGTCACTGTGTATATCTAGGTAGAATTTCTTATTAGTGTAATATATATGATGTGAGCAGCAACTAGTGGATAGATGAATTTGAACGGGGATGCGTGCTCCATGTAAGGAAGAGGCAGTGCTTACTCAAATGCTGTTAAAACTCCCTCATTTACAGCTCCTGGAGATGAAACATACAGCAGATTGCCTGTAACCATAGCAATTGGCTCCGACATGAAAGATCTCCAGCATAGAGGTAGTAGTAATGGCAGAAGCAGTGTGGAAGATAAAGGTGTACAGATAGAGGCAGTACCAGGTGGAAGTGAACTACTAAATAAGTGAAGACAAGGTGCCCTAGATGGATTCAGGCAGACGTGTGAGTTTGATGGGAAGGTTTGGGCTGGTGAGGTGAGTTGCGGAGAAGGCAGGGAAGGCTGAAAAGGCAGAGGTTTTGGTCCTAGTCTGGTGTAGAGGACAAAATCAGAATAGACCTGGCACAGGATATGAGGGAGACTACTGCTCAGGCTGCTTCCTTGCAGGTTCTTGTCTTTCAGCAATGCAGGACAGCAAGACTGGCTGGATTTCAAGGATCCTCATGAGTTAAAGTGTCCCACTTAGCTCATGGAAGGACCCCACACAAGTTGTTAGCTCTTGGTGGTGGGTCATGGTGTGATTCCTGGTGTTGAGATGCAGCGCTCAGAAAGATGTGGATATTCAAAAGCAGTGCCAGAGTTGCAGGCCTGCGGTTTTGTGATGTGATAGGAAAAGCCCCAGAAAAAAACCCACTGGTAAGAGATAGGGAGGAAACAGTTCCTAAAATGTTCAAATGCCTTGAGTCATGAGCACTGCTATAAAAAAAATCTGAGACATTTACTTTAATATTTTGCCTTGTCTCTGTTTTCGGAGCTATTTTTTTTGCCAATATACAAAAGTTGTTACCTCTTACTATTTATGACAAACTTAAGGGGAATCAGTTCTAAGAACAAAGGCCCTTATACAGTAACCCATAGAATCATGGATGTGATTAATTTTTATCTAATCATAATGATGATGATCAAACTGGCCTATGAGTCCCAGAGAAAAAGAATTCCTTTACAAGAAGTGAACCATATCAATAAACTAGGGACTGCAGATCAGGAAAAGTTCATTGTCTAAACTCTTTAGCTTCATATATACAATTGACATCTATACAAAATGAATTTATTAATTCATTAAAAAAAATGGGACTAAACCTCTAAGGACTTCTACCTGTTCAGGTCATTGCTGTTGTAATTTTTTTCACAAGGTCTTGTTGAGTTTTTACTGGAAAAAAAATCTCAGTAAAAGGTCTTCGGTGTGATTATGGTCTCAATCTGCCTGATTAGGGATTACTTCACTTGAGCAACTGGAATTACACATGGGTAAGAACACAGAGCGAGGAATCCAGCAGTGAGAGTCCCTGGTTGCAGCACTGTACTCCAGGGCTGAGCCAGTTTCCCGAGGAAGAGGCTCAGCTCCCACACCACAGCCTGTAAATTTACCACATTGTGCAGAATACATAACCCCCTTGGTCTCCCTCACACTGCCTTTCCACTACTTTTTCTTTGCTTATGAAAGTTATTTTTGGTCAGCCAGACACTTCTTTACAGAAGGCATAGTAAACATAAGATTTATACAGCTATGTGTCATCTTTAAATCTACTCAACTCCCCGGGCAAAAAACGGGATCACAGCAGTGAACATTTTAATAAACAAGCAAAGACATTTTACAAAAAAAAGAAAGCGGATAGAAAAAAGATGTTGCAGTTCAACGCCTCCTATCTAGGCTGTAGAAATGAGGCTGAGGCTTGTATACACGTTCCCATTTTGGAATATTTTCTGCCAGTGTTTGGTCCTGAATTAGAGCAGTAGATGATCAACTCTAATTCATTGTTTCACTCTTCTGATTTTGAAGCAATCAGAAGCTCGTGAAGCCAGCTGACTTTGCAAGATTTGGGGGCTAAAATCTGATTAAACAAGGTTCCTGGATATTACCCACTGTCAAATCACCAGTTCATCTTTTCAGCATATCTTTAGGAGCATATGATTGCCCTGAGATATCTGCTGAGAGGGAGATATTCTTTTATGTTTAAGGATTAGCTGGCACTGTTATTGCTAGTATCTGGCAAAGTTTCACTTTCTGCTATGTTTTGTGTTTCTAAATTAAATTTGGTGTGATGCTAGCAGCTTGGGATAAGCACCAATTATAAGTTCTGATAAAAAAATAAACTAGAAATCTAAACTACAGTCTGGACTACCAGTTAAAGATTTGTTCCAAAGTTCATCTACACCTACAACGTACCTTGGCCCTAGGCTAGAAAACACCTTTTTACACCATCACTTTGCAAATCTAGATGGTCCTCAGATGCTTAGATTTTAACGTCTGCTAACTATGGTTAGCATCACTGACAAATTGGAGTGAGTCTTCAGTGATTGGGTCCAAGTCTGTGACCATCAACTGTCTAATTTGGTAATGGTAACTTCAGCAGAAGCAGAATCAAGACCGATAATTTCTCCCATATCAAATTTATGTACATTGTAATGTAATGAAAATATTCCCCAAGGAGATTTCCTTTGTTGTGCATAGCACACAATACCAGTTGAACACATTTCTTACCCCTTTTTGTATTTTAGCTACTGATATTACAGTGTCATTGGGAAATACCCTGCCTTATATAGGTGCAAGGTGCCTTGAATGTTTTTTACTGTCTTGTAAAATGTAAATATATATGTAATCTTAATTATTGCAAATCCTATACCAATCTTCCCCCCCCAATACTTTACTATAAAAATACATTCTATCTGGAACATTATAAGCTAAACTAAAAGTTTTCATTTAAATACTGTGAATCCAGACAGATCTGAAAGGTATTCAAATTCCTTTAAGGTGTTTAGGAAGCCAGTACTCAGAGATTATGCATCTGCTGGAAGCTGTAGTTCTCTGGTAGAAGAGGTAACTTCCAATAAGGAAAAAAGCCAAAGTTTTTCTGCAAGATACGGGTTACTTTTAAAATCTGTGGGGGCATCAATTTTCCACTCTCAGGTCAAACTGTAGTCAACACTGATGTCAGCCCACGCAAGCACATATCAATAATGACAGTACGCCTCAACCGGCAATGCTCTTACCTCTTGGCTAGAAGGTCACAAGTTTAAGTCTCCCACCAGGACTTGGGCTGATTCTTAATGCTGACACAGCAGTACAACGCCAGGGAGGTGTTGAACTGTTTGAGGTGCCATCCTTCATGAGATGAGATGTTAATCCAAAATCCCTTTCGCCTGTCCCTGCTGCCTGTCTAGGCAATATTGCCATGGCACTTTTGTGAAAAGAGGCTGGCTAAGCCTCCTTCCCAGCCAAAACTCCCTGTCATACGACGACAGGCTCGGCTGTCCAAGGCAGAGCACAAGCCATTGTGTTGTTGCACCACCATTACTGTATTTAGTTAAGTACAATGGAAACATTGTCAAGCATTTTAGGATACACAGGATACGAAGGGCCTAATGCAAAAGCCAAAATCTAATGCAGTTTTCTAAATTCTATTGTTTATCATGTCTCTGTACACAGGCACACAAACACATTAGATGTATATTTAGAAAGTGGGGCTCTGTTAAAAATTACATTCAGCTTGCACCCATTCCATTTATATTATGTTGAGCAATTATAGTCCTTCCCTCAAACTGATTTTTTACCATTTTGAAATAAGAACTCTGCATTTAATATCAGACATTCTTTATTAAAGAACCATATTGTTTAGCTTGTCATGATATAGATTTGCTTTTCCATAAGTACATTAAGCATGGATACTCAGGGGATATTTTCTTCAAAGCAAGTGGAAATTCTGGGAAGAAACGTGTTATAACAACTGTCTATGGTTAAAAATGAGAAATAGTAGAAAGCTTGGGTATTCTCTGAGGAATAGGGTGCTGTATGTAGCATTGTGGAAATGCCATCTGAGGATGGTTATGGACTAAGAAGACTTCATACTCCATTTTATTTTATTTTATTTCATTTTATTTTATTTTCTTTTATCTTATTTTATCTTATTTTACTTTATTTTCCCTGACACATTGGCTAGAACTAGAGTGTTAAATGTTCATTTTATTTACAGTACACTATTGATAAATGCATGTGTATGTGACCTAAACCATAGGAACTGCATATAAAGAGTTAATATGGAAAAGGTTATTAAGTAGCAATGAGTTTGGGTGCAAATCAGAATAATGTAAGAATTTTCCTCCCCCCTCAAATTAGAAGCTCTATGATCTTCTGAAATCAAAGTATCTATTTAAAAAAAATAAACCGGGGAGTAAAACTTCAAAATAATGCAATCTCCCCCCCCTTTTTTAACCACTTTGCATAATATAAAGTGCTTAAACTCTTTTTGCAGCAGTCCTGCTGGCTTTCTGTTGCTTGATATTCTGACCATTTTTGAACCCTTGAACTCTGACAGAGAGGAGGGACTTGGAGAGGTTGTCATCTGATCTATGTAAGGAGGCAAAAGGAATAGCTTTCTCTTTAATAGCACTCTTTTCTGCTTAACAGTTGGTGGGAGATTAAAATGATCTAGGTGGATAAGGCAGGTTAAAGGTCAAGGGACACCACAAGTCCCCTTCTCCCCCACATGTCAAAATATAGACAGGTCGTTAGAAGTTAAAATTTTATGCCCCTTTCCCAAATATTTCAGTCTATTTATGCACTGATTTTTATTGTAAATTCCAGTTCTTGAGGGGGACTGGACCCCTACTAGGCTACTGTCCAGCCTGTATAGTCGTCAGGTGCTGACATTCTGAGTTTCAGCCATATTAATTGCTGGATAAAGGCTATAATCCCCTCTCTTTGAAGCCCAAGACTGATTTTTAGGCAGTACTTCAAAAGCAGCACACAACTGAAGAGGCATATTTCCTACCAGCACTGAATCAACATGATTTACTCTGTTTGCATTCGTCTACATACGCCTTGCATATTTGGCTGCATAGCAAAAAGGTGTGAGCTGGCTGTAATATAGTCTAAGGAGAGATTTTTACTATCCTGAAGTTGATATATGACCTCATCTGAGTCATACTGTTCCAGATCTTTGCTTTAAGCATCATTAGGAAAGTATAAACTCCTATATCATGCTTTTGTTACCAATGAAAAATCTTGCCTTACGTTGCTAGAATTTTTTTCTCCCCGCAACATCATATTAAAACTATAATTTAGAGCGAGGCTGATCCTTAAGCCGTGAATAAATAAGGCCTGTGTTTTGAAAAAGCAAACCTTTTTCGAAACATGGATTTTAATATCTTAAATACTGCAGCTTCTTAATTAAATGAAGCTGTGATCCAGCAGCAAATATCCATTATTAAGAATAAATAAACATACTGTTTAGCTTGTTTTCAGGAAAATGAAATGGGCTAAGAGGTCTTCTAATCGTAAATAAATTTCTAGCAACTGCAGAACTCATGGCTCAGTGTCGGTGTGTACTTCACTTCTGGCTGTGCCTCTTTTTGTGGCGGGGTGTACTTGGCTTCTGGCTGGCTGTCCGCAGAGCCGCACTATAGGGACTTTCTCATCCAGGATTTGCCAAGTATACTTAGTGTTATGTTTGAGAAAGATTAACAATATTTCAGATCAAAGGAGAATCCTGCTGCACGGTCTTACAAGATTGTCATTCACTCCCATTATGGCTCATTTGCACAAGATTTTCATGTAATATGAGCCATTGTTTTGATGGCAGTGATTTGACATAAAGACAGGGCCAAAATGCATCTCAGAGCCCCACTCCGTCAGGCTGGGGGGTAGCCGGGGCGCAAAGAACTTGCCAATCATAAAATGCAACTTTGTCTCAGTTATATTAAAGCCTTTATCAGGTGGAAAACTTTTGAATGAGCATTGATTCGAGGAGAAAGCCTAACAACAGTCATTTTTTATTAGAGTATAGGCACTGTTTTAACTAGGCAAAGTTTTGGTTAATATGAAATGCAAACCTTACGTTCGGAGTAATTCTGGTCAGCCACATATTCTGATGGCTTGTTCGTTACTTTGAAATACCGAGTTTGTTTTAAGATGTTTCACAGAAGTGGGAGAGCCCCACGCCAGGAGTGACATATGAGAAATTTATTTCTCCCAATATTTACAGTTTAACCTAGTAGCTTCGTTTTAAGGATCAAATTTGCCATATGGATGCTTTGCAGACACTTTAAAATGCAGATGCATTTGACTGTAGTGCAAAACAGTAGTCAACAAATGCATCAGAGAAGAAAAGTAATGTGTAGCAAATAATTTTCTTCAATTCCTGTCTTTCAAGTAATATCTTTTTAGGTAAGGTCAGATTTTATGGGAAAATAAGCATTAAACTTAGTAAAGTTGCTGGAGCAGTTTTTTAGTCTGATTTAAAGCCACAAGTCGGATCTGGACAAAGCCTGTTGCTTTGGCTTTAATACACCCTATTGGGCTTAGGTAGCACAGGAAACTCAGTGCAGGAGTTGATCCGGGATGTCTCAGGCCCAATCCTGTAATTCCTGCTGAGGCCGAACTCCCACTGACTTCGGACAAGGACTGCAGGATGCCCATTCTTTCCCGCCCAGCGACACACCTTAGGTACAATTATGCAAGTTAAACACAAAAGTTCAGCTGTAACTGTAAGTTCCTGGGTTTCTGTGGGTCTAAATCGTCATTAGGATTTTTGCCTAAGTTTTTTTCTCACTGTTTTGAGGCATGGTAGTTCTTTTTCCAACAGCGGGGGAACAAGCGAAAATTATTAAAAATGTGAATGCATGAGAAGATGTAGCACATTACATCGGGATTTAGAAAACAATTTACTTCAAAGAACTACTGGTGTCTTTAAAGCTGTTACTTGTATACATGGGGAGGTATAATGCTAATACAAGCATACGTAAAGCTCTAAAGAAAAGTTATTGTGCAGAAGATGATTATTTTAAGATGTAAATGGTATGTTCCCCTCCTTTCTGTTTTGGTGGGTATAATTAGTTAATGCTTTGTTATGGACAAAACACCTGAAATAATTAGTTATAAACTGCAGGGCATGTTGGAAAGAGAAAGAAATGTTGAAGAATACCACCGCAGTGCTATGTTTCAAATTGTTTTCACACTTTGTACTGCAAGTTACACTTAAATACATCTGGTGTGCTTTTGAAACAAAAATAACTAAAATAACCTTATATGAAAATGTGTGATGGAAGAAACCTTGTGGCCGCGTTATAAAGTCTTGGTAAATGGACTGTAAAGTGGAAACAGTGAAAAACATTTCACTTGGGTGACGAGAGCAGGCATCTCCCTTCTAGTCTGTCACAAAAAGGATTTATTTCAGGAAACTCATCACGTACCGCGGAAGGTAGCATCTATATGTCAGCAATTCCACTGGCATTTCATGGAAAGCTTAAAAATATAAACATTAAACTATTAGCTCAATGTTTTTATCCCTCATCAGGAAATGCTTGCAAAATCCACGAACAACAGCGCCCTCTGCACCTGAAACCCCTCCGGTTAGCAAAGCCAGACTTTACCACTTGCAAAAGGGAGCCTTTTAATTTCAATTACTGTTGTTTTCAGCTGCTAGGAGGTATAGCTGCGGGAGCGGGGGAGGGGTGAGGCTCTTCCAGTGTATTTTGAAGTGATATGTAACTTTACGATATTACCTGATAGCTTCAGCACCCTTCGGTACAAAAATTACAGTAATACGCATTTCAAAATTACCTAGAACAAACAAGCACAAAATAGCAGTAAAGATGTTGTACTTTTGCATTCCCTTCAGCATAATTTAGATCCACTGTGTGTCATTAACAGTGAAGCATATCACAGTCTGGAGTTTTGTTTTAGTACGGGTTGGCCGTGTTATTTTAATAATTTCTCACTCTTCAAATATTAGATACAGAATCAGAACTATCTGTTTCTTTTAGTGCTTAAAGACATATTCTGGGGAGTTTCCGGAAACCAGTAGTAAATCCAGGGACTGATGCATGACAGTATTTCAGGATTTATTAGACATAATGATGCATTTTAAATTGGGGGACTAACTATTCTTGCAAGGCTCAAAATAGAATTCTGCAAGCAAGTAATTGTTATAAAAATGGATTAATTTGAAATAAGTGGTTTATGTTCCTACCATAATAGATGGAAGAAAACAGTCCTGTGTGAAAAGTTCCTGCATAATATTTCTTGATCATCAAAAAGAATAAAAATTAATTTCTATTTGCTATTTATATAAGCAATTAGTACAGCTGAGATGCTAATTAAGCTCATAATATTCTTCACTTATTCCTATAAAAGGCATAAGATGAGCTGTCCAAAAAAAATCACAGCATAAACATAATATTTCTCTTAAATTAAATGCAGCAATTTTAGATATTTCCCACTGACAATTTATTTCTTCAGACCAGAAGCAGTGAAATATTAGAGATCTCTCTGTATTATATATCCACGAGGTATAGAAAAGTAGCAGGATACTTTGAAATTTTTTTAAAATAGATTACCTTTTTTCAGTTCTTTGGTAGGGATAATTTAATTCTTCTTTGCGATTTCTCATCACTTCCTTAGTCAATAATTCCTTATCTTTAATACAAAAGTAGCTCCTAATAACAAGTTTTGTGACTGAAATATGAGTTTTAGAAATGTTCAGGGTTATTTCTACATGGATTGCAGTTTATGGATTGAAAGAAAAAAATGAGTGAATTGTATGGAAACTATTATAAAGGGCTAATTTTATAAAATTAAACTAGTAAAATTAACATCAAAGAGTGGTATTCTCTTGCTTTAATAGAATGGAAATAGAGCTACATTTACAACACGATATTTATGTAACAAAATATACTTTTAAAATTTACTCATTTAAGAAAGCCAAACTGTCTGTGTCACAGCAATTGAGGAGAAGTAGAAAGTCTAAAATCATATCGCTTCTGCATATCAACCAAATACTTTTTAAGGAAATTCAAAGATATATCTGAACATTAATGTAAGCTTAGATTATTGATGTGTGAGGGATTTAACAATCAGAAAACAATAGTTCTTTGTTATATTTCTACTTTTAAACAATATAAAATGCTGCTTGGAAAGAGATGAAGTCTCACAAAATTTTCAAAGACAAAGCACTAATGGCTCTTACTATCACTGTGTTCATTTTAAGAGCAAATTAAAAGAGTAAAAGAACGGTGCAAATAATTGTTTCATATGTTCTTTGCTTGTGACTGCTGTAATCATCCAGGCTGATTTACAAATGTAGACTTGAAGGTTTCTCAGCTTCCTGCAGTGTAGAAGACTGTTACTTTGGCACTCACACTCATGCCCTTGTAATCACCACTCAAAACTGTGCCCTGGTACTTCCAATTCCCAGTCTCTTGATTGAACACCTCATTCTGTGCTAACAAGGTGTCCAAGGTATTTGAACAGGGGCTGCAGTCAGAAAATTGTTAATGGTTTCACTCATTAAGAGTTGCTGCACTAGTTTTGGTAATTTGGTAACTGTCTAAATTGCAAGTTGATTTTTTCCTTCATTTTAAAGAATGATGCTAAAAATTGAGACCAGGAACACTAACAGCTACAAAACCCCAGAAGGGTGCTTAAATCACTGTATTTGTATTAAAGCAAAGAGTTTTCATAGCAGAAAGGGTATTATTTTATTTTTGAGGTTATGTTTTAAAATTATTGAGAAATGCAAAACCAAGTGTTAAATGGAAACCTAAAGACAGGAAATGCATAAAAGGGGAATAGTAAACTGTAAACCAACCTGAAGCTCTTAAAGAAATTATTTAGGAAGAAAAGCTGATATTAAAATTACAAACTAAAGTGTCAGAAAGAATTTACCTTGGGCCTGGATGTACTTTTGGGCAATTGGGATGAAATTCTTTAAAATAAAAGGATTTATAGCTGTAGGAAACTGTAGTATATGTACCTGAAAACAGGACCTAGGAGTCTTAAATATTTTTTTGCTATAGTGCAAGCTAAGCAGAAAGTAAACCAAGATCAATGGGCCTGATCCTGATCCTGCACTCCATACTCAAATAAGAATCTTTTCCTTTTTCACTTGTCTATCTTGCACACGTGCAGCATTTAGGAAGAAATGTATTCCCTGCAAAAAAGCAATAAAGAATGATTAAAATCCATTACAAAATAGCAGGTAAGGGATTTTTCTAGTTGTGTCCTCCCTGTCATCTAGGATCACTGAGTTACTTTCTTGAACTATGGAATATTAAAGCAGGGAGCACGTTCTGTTTTCAGACAACAATTTACACCTGAAGTAATTTCTCTGATTTCTCTGAAAGAAGAATTTTCACCATGGAAATTTGATTTTTGGAGTGGAAAGAAAGAGCTTTTCTAAAAAAAAGTGGTAAAGAATGGTTTGCAGGTTTTTATTTAATCCACTAGAAGTTTAAGCCATCCCTAAAAACTTGCAATCTACCCATTTAAAAGGGGGATTAAAATTCAGTGAGTCACCCTATGCTGCATCTTTTGGCCACGTTTTGTGGTTTTCCAATTACATATATCTATCTTTAAAAATGCTATTCTCTTCTCTGTGGCTGTAAAAGATGCACGCACAAACGAAGGGAAACTATAAAGGAAACACTAACACTGGCCACACAGAAAGCACTGCCAAAAGCACACTATAAACAAACTGAGAAGAGATTTTTTTTTCCTGTTGCTTTTCTTCCATTAATTTTAAATATTCTTTGTAACTTTAGAAAGCAAACTACTTTCCAGCAAAAGTGTGGATAATATCCTTGTGGTAGGTGGTTTGAGCTTGTTCTTAACCGAACAAGTATACACTTTAATAAAAATCATATAGGAAAACGTAAAAATAGTATTGTAAATATTTTGCCAGATTTGAAATATGATATGATTTGGCCTTCACAGAAATATTCTAACCAGCAGGCAATACTCATCTGATGTTGTTTGAGCAGAATCTCTCTCATGCAGCTCCTTTAACCAATGCTCTTTCATAAAGTTATGCTAGCCACATAATTTGTCTCTCAGCTGGCTGGGATATCTCTCCAAGGTACACAGACCTTTTTCATGATGGAAAAAAAAAGTGCAAGCAAAAGAGTGAAATGAAAGCATTATTTACAATGCCAGTATAGTTTGCTTAGAAATATGCTGTGAGTAAACACGTAAATGTGAGCTGTTGAACAGAACATACTTTTTGAACATTATAGGAGCGCAGCTCATCTTTGTGCTTTACATTCATTCCTATCTTTATTTAGATTCATACTTTTAAAACGTTTTTGGTGTTTGCCTTTAATCAAGAATGGAAATTATGCTGAAGTCTAAAAAGCAAAGGGCCTATAAGATGATTTCTGTATAAGTTTTCTTTCATGTGTCCATTTTACTCTTCTTCTCTGACTGCAGTTGCAGAGAGACTGGGTAAATAATTTTTGGAAGGAAAGTCTGTTTGAGTTTTGATGTGTGATCGGTGTATTTCTGAACTAGACAGCGGAGGTTCTTTTTCTTTTTAGTAGTTAAGTCATTCCTCTGGAACTGATTGCGAAGATAAAACCCCATCTGTATAAATTGAAAACTTTTTTTGAACTGGAAGTTGAATGCAGACCATGACTTTTCCATAGAAAAATTACAGAAATAATGGCCCCTGGCTGTGGAGGCATTTTTTTGTTTTTCATGAATCAGGCACAAAGTTATTTAAATTAATTCTGGTCTCATCACCCTAATAGAATATCATTACTGATCTTTATAAAAAATATTAGAAATCAGCAGTGTGTGGATGTAATAGCAATAGCTATTTGACCAGCTTCCCCAAACAATTTTTTCTTTATTGAAAAGCAAGACTACTGATGACAATGCTCACTCATGATGCACATACTTCGTGCATTTCACACATTATCTTTTTATGTTAATTGCATGTATCAAAAGTACTAACTACTCTATTGCTTCATGATCAATAGAGGGGAATTTATTTACTGTCTTTTGAAAGCAGTCATTAAAGAAAAAAATGAGAAGAAACTTTCTTCACAAAAAAGAAACTCTGTAAGTATTTCCATATAATTAAAAAATACATGACAAAATACAAGTTTTACCTCCCAAACTGAGTCTATAGCTCTATACCACCTAAAGGGTTCTGCTCTTCTGACTGGCTCCACTATGTAATTTGTGCTCACGTACGTTTGCATGGACTGCAAGGGAACAGATTTAATTTCTCCGTGACTGTGCTGCCTAACAGAATGCAGGATCTCAGGTACCACAGCTACAGCATGTTAAGTGCTAATACGTACATAAATGTGGATATTTTACTAATTACTTCCCCTTCCTTGCCACTGACACCTCTGTACTTCCCCAGTTCCTGTTCTGAATGTGTGGAATGTCCCTGAAATGAGGACTCTTCTTCCCCTGAGTTTTCTGGATTGGTCCCATTGCCAGGGGAGGAGGAAGCTTGGGGTTGTGTGAAGCACTGGAATCATCCCAGATTTGGCACACTCTCCAGTGGCCCTTTTCTACCTACTAGTTAGTGTGCACGGGCTTCCTGTAAAGCTTATCTCTGCCTTGATTAGGTGAGGCATACTTTGGTGGTCCCAGGTGTATCCTGCCCTGTGCAAAGACATTGATCTAAGGTAAGGGCAGAATCTGCACTTTAAAGACGCTCCAAAATGGAAAAGGCTGGTGCCTTACCTTAACAATGAATACAGCAGCTGAAAGATAGCCAGTGTGCCATCCTAGCACTGCCAAAAGATAGGACATTCTTTCTGACAGCCATCAGTTCTACAGAATTTTGTCACTGACCTAAGCAGAAAGAGAACCGAGGTCTCTTCTTCAGAGGCTCCACTCATCTGCTCACCCTACAGCTCAGCAGCATGCTCCTCCCAGCCAGCTCAGCCAGCGATGTGTGCTGAGACGGGAGCACGTTTCGCTGCCGGCACAAAGAAGGAGCAGGAACAATGGGGCTGGGACGAAGGTGAGGATGAGAGGGCTTCTTGACACCAAGAGGAAGCACCTTTCAAAACTTCTCCATGCCTCCTCTGCAGCACAAGAGAAAAAGGGCTGAGGAGAGTAGTGAGGAGGAGAGTTTCAGTGGAGAGTAGCTGGTTCTAATGTGCCTAAATCCAATCCTTAATGAGGAAGTATAATAAACATTTAGGTTCAGCATTATCCTCACTCTCGCTACGCAGAGAGAGTAAATCCTCCCTTTATTCCAGTGCCAGGTTTCTCTGCACTTCCTGTCTTACTCATCACTTTGTATCTGATGGTTCGTACACAACACTCACCGTGTGCTCTGTAAAAATGGATCGTACAAGATGACGTGGATTTAAATAGGTGCAGTGACTTTTTCAACCTTTGATGGGTTCTTCTTGGCTGTGTTCAAAACCTCCATTTTCCAGCTGGAGTTAATGGTGGTAAAGGAATTCGTTACTGAGGAAAAAATCTTACATGAGTCAGAATGCTATTCAAAGCTATCCGTGTTTTCCATGTTGGTTGTTTAGCTCTAACAGCGTTTGTTTTTTTTTTCTTTTTTCTTGTAATATGAAAGATGTGGGCATGATACTTTAACACAGGAGCACCTAGTCCATCAAGAGTATTCATCAAAACCTTTACAGCAACTTGCTGAGCCATGGCAATTTCTTTCATCCAGACCACAGTGACTAACAAGTTCAACATTATGTGTACACAATGAATTACCCATATAGAACTGGAAAAACACCAGTTGGATAGATAGGAAATAGCCCAGCACTGTCATGGTCCATTTTTCCCCATGTAGTTCTTAATTTATATACATTTTACCCAAGTAAGGTCTTTCCCAATCCTTGATGAGCCCATTTTCAAAATTCAAAAAGAAAAAGAGCAGTGGGTCTTTTGGAAGCTTGTGGGGAGTCAGGACCACTTCAGCATTACCGTCAGGTTTCATTGGTTGTCAGGGTGATGAGTGTTAGTATAATGATTTGCTCTAATCAGAGGAAATGAGGTTCAGAGTGGCATGGGCAGTGGTGTCATCCAAGAGGACTCTGAAGCGGCTCAGGGATCCACATTCCTGTCCTCAGGTCCCTACTCAGGTTGGAGGTGCACCATTGCCTTTCTGAAGAATATCTACCAGAAGGGCCTGGTGCACATGTTGCTCTGGAGGGAGTAGGGGGGTCAAGGATGTGCTTGGTATTGATGAATGTTCTGACTGAAAATATGAGAAATTTTACTGATTTTTGTGGATGCTTCTAAAGGCAGTTTTATGGTCCCTCATTTTTGTGTCTCCATTCGTAACATCACTCTGTTCTAGTATATATTTCTGGTTAAAAATGTGCCTCAGTTTCCTCTAATGTAGCAAACCAGAGCTTGATTATTAACTAAAGCTTCCCGCCTGTTCTTGTTCCCAAAGTGCACTCAAACAAGCACAAGATCAGTGTTTGTACCTCGGTGCTGCTGTGTGCATGCCATGAGTCTTTGGACTTCCACAAAAAAGATGAGCTTGGGACTGGTCCTGGGAACAGGCAAAGAAGCAGTTGTATTGCACTCTGCTGCGGAGAGCAAAGGAAGGGACATGCTGCTGGGACACGCAGTACTGATGAGGCTCTGAGGAAGGGATAGGGTAGTTGCTGCCTCTGTCTTCTTAGCTGCTTTAGCATCAACAGGTACAGGAAGCCTCCTGGTCCATGTTTTCCCTCACTGCTCTCCTTCTCTGCTTTTGAACCTCTCCCTTTTCTTGGATTGAGCCCTGTTTATGTTGCTAAACTGCCTTGAACTGAACCCGCCTGTGCTCTTTATTGAGTGTGACCTAAAAGTCTTCAGTAAGCCTGAAATCTTACTGCCAAGCTGCTGTATAATTTGCTTTGAATACAAGTCTGGTTTGCCACTCCACAGGTAGGCAATGGGGTCAAAGAAGAGAACAACACCGGGCACGATTGCCACCCTTTCACTCTCCTGCAGCGCAGTTTGGGGAGGAGCACTGCCATGCCTCCAAGATGCCTGTGTCTTCAAGGTCTAGATGAGCCCTAAGTGCTTGGAGTTCATTCCTGATGCATGACACAAAAGCTGCAGGGTTGGAGGTCGTTAACCAAACATCAGTTGCTTCTAACATTGCATTACAGTGCTCCACATAAATAGCATAGAGGACAAAATCACCGCTGTTTTTACTTAATTTCACAGTCTAAGAGGTCTCAGTGTTACAATTTTTCCTCTTGATACTCCAAGTTTTTGTTTGGTAAGTTTTACACCATCATTGGTAATTATACCCTGCTTCTCACCATGCCCTTGTGCTCTGCCTCTCTTAAATGTATACACCCTTCAAATTCTACTACTTGCTAGTCTATCTTTTGCCAACATGTATGTAAGATTTTTTAAAAATATGTTTTCTCACTATTGTGAAATAAAATAACAGAAAACTTCTGTGAAATAATTTGTCTCTATCTGAAATCAATGACAGAGTTCCCGATTGTAGTTAGCTAAGATCTTTTGTTCATTTCCTCTTCTGGCAATATAAATGACATGTTTTTTCATCAGCAGATTCTTTTGTTGAGGATGGTTTTATATGTTATAGCTGAAAGGAATAAAAAAAAGAGACAATATCATTTAGGAAAAGTGTGACTATGTGGGCACAGAAAATGTTTGAATTTTTGCAATCTTGAGAAGAAATAAACCTGGAATATATTTATTGGTGCATCCCAGATAAACAATTTCTATTGTGATGTGTTCTCTCAGAGACTGTACTATGGAAAATTGAGAATAATGGGCCGTGTCATGCCTTCAGTCCATGTGCAGAACTCACACTGATGTCAATAGGAACTCCCTTCACAAACTGAGGCCTATATATGACCCATAGAGTCACTACTAGATCTTTCCCATACATAACTACAAAATTAATGGAGCATTGTAATCTATTTTGAGATCTAATGAAATACACCATGATTTAAATTGCAATTAAACAGAGAGATGTCAATAGGCACTGATGAGTTTCCACACGAAGACAGCAACATTCCTGCTACAAACTTAGAGCTTTTGAGGGGTAATGGCTCATAGACTCTAAACCCACATTTTCTCAGAGCGTTATTGATTAAACATCTCAGGAGCCTTAAACTTGTGAATTATATCTTTAGTTGTAAGATATAATTTGTACATCCGAGACTCAATCCGTTCTGGAAAGATCACAGAATCCCATGTGATAATGTTCAGAATTTCTTAGTTGCCCACATTTAAAAATAGGAAATTGTAACATTGTTAACTTATGCTTTTATACTAGGGGGAAGCTGGAAGGTTGTAGACTTCAGGTGATTCACAAAAAGACGTCTATTTAAAGTTCATATACTCAATGACGTTTCACGTGTCCATGGCTTTTTAAATTATTTAATGTGATAGACTATTCTGGTGTTGTGTTTGTGTGAGAAATGTCATGAATAAATGAGTGCCTGTGTATTTCACAGCACAGAAAGAACAAATTTCATTACAACAGTGTTTAAACTCTACAGCAGACCTTTTGAATCCCACAGTAATATTAATCTTCTAGTGCTCTGAAATATTTCATTCCCTGCTTCCTCCCCTCATAAAAATACACACAGAGCTGTGGCTTATCTTTGAAATTACCCATTGACATAAAATATGAGGACTATTATTTTCAACTTTGTTTCAAGGAAGTGTTTTCCAGTATGCTTACTAGGCAGAACAGTTCTGGTCTTTAGGCAGGAGCCCTGCCCAGAAGTCGACCTCCCTGCTCGCCCTCGCCCCACTGACCCCTGCTTGCCAGGGGCTTGTGCATCAGCCTGTGCCTTCTGCCAGCCCCTGGCTGCCGTGAACTGACTTTTTCATCTCACCAAACAGTAGTTCATCCTCCTATTTTGTATACTGCAAAATAATAAAGCGGCCATTATACATTGTAATGTAGTTATCTCTTCCCTGGATAAGACAAGTGCTGGCCAGTAGGTTGGAGGCTCAAGGCTTCAGCAAATCCACAGGGTCCTGGAGACATGTAATTTCCCAGTGAAGGAAGGACAGGGTTTCCTGGACTCCAGATGAATTAAGTGAGGAAGCCATTCCCCTCAGTCTCTCTGCAGACTCTGGCAGACCCCAAAATTTCACTTGCTTTTGAGATTTTTTTTGTGTAATTATATGGACTAGACATTATATATGTTCCTTTTATAAATAAAGTAAGATATGCTAGAGTGATGTGACTAAAAGTTGAAGTAGGGAATGAATACATTTCTCATCACAGGACCACAACAATTATAAAAAAAAAAAAAATCACATAGAAAAGCCCAAGAGAATTTCATATTAGTAGTGTTACCATTAACTTTTTCAGAAGAAGTTTTGAGATTGACCAAATAATTTTGCATTGGTTTTTTTTTTTGATGCCTGCTGGTTTTTATTCAATGATACTGTGTCTTCTTTAGCAGTTATCTTGACAGAAGGCTTATCTATCAGAAGGCTTGTCAGCTATTTTGTGATGTTCTCACAAAGCAGTGAGGCACTGGCACTGTGTAAAACTTACACAGGTCTTATTTACTCCACTGCAACACCTCCATTTAATATCCCACCTTAGCAGGGAGATGGATACTTTGCATCTGCATCACTCCTCTGTGCTGAAGTTTATCTCTAGGCAACATGTAAACACAATCCCTGGAAACTATTTAAGCCAGGAGCACATCTAAAAGCTGTTTTTTCTTATTGTTTCCTGACTTTCTGGACACTAACCAAGACCAGCAAATTCTTAAATCCTACAAATGATTTCAGCCATCTGTAAGTTATAAAAGAACTCTATTCAACCTCGAATACCCGAGCTGATTTCTGTTCCTATTGTGGGTTGCTGCGCTCTTGAGCCCTCTTTGGTCTGAAATAGGCTTTGGGGTTTTTTTCTTCCTTTGTCTGCTTTTTCAGCTTACACCTTCTCTATGAGAAAGGTCTTAGATGACAAGAAAGGGTCCCCGAGCTCACCATCCCCTGCTTTCCACACACTGCATTTGGAGGGGTAGTATATAAAACTTTGCTGGTGTAGTCTGAACACTGCTGTCCCAGTAAGGACTACAGGGAAAAAGAACCAGGAACTCGGCTTTGCTGCTTAAATTTTCTTTCTTGACCCTTTCCCCCTGCCCCCCGAACAGACAGGTGATCTTTCATCTTACCTTTCTCCTTTGATCAAGGTGCAGTCGCCTGCATAATAGAACAAACTTTTGGTCTAGTAAACTGTGAAGCTTGACTTTGGAAGATCTACTGATTTCTATTAAATGAAGCAACATTTCTTCCTCGCCACAATCAGTGGAATTTTTTCCACAGTCAAGCTTGCTAAGAACAGCTTAAATTATGTTTTTCTGGACTGAAACTCTCAGTTCCCAGACTCTTCTTCTTTTTACTCCTGTGAACATAGTGCTATACTGTATGTCAATTTGGTCTTGTTTGTGGGTTCATTTTCCCCTCCATTAAAACAGCTTTTCTCTCTTTTTTTTTTTCCTTCTTGTGATATTGTTCAAAGGCTTCTTGTGATGCCTTGAAAAAAGTTATTGATTGTTAGATCATTTCTCTCATTCATTCAGATGTTTTCTGGTCCCCAGATGGAAACATCACAGCTGCTGCTCTGGAATTCACTATCGACTTTTGTCTCTGGATTATCAGAGCCCCAAGCAAAAGGGCCTGAATCCAGGCACCCTTTTTCTCTCTGTTGAGGCTTAAAGCTGTTATCCTTATAGCTCAAAGGAAGTTCCAGTGCCTGTATATGACCAGAGTCTGGAGCAGTAAGGTCCTATGATTGCTTTCTTTGAGCTATTTTTCTAGTGCTCCTTTTTTTAGTTTCTGTATAATTTTTCAGCTCTTCAGTAAGAGCACCAGATCTCAGAGACCAGTCTGCTTTCCTGCCTCTCTCTGCTGTTGTTATTTCTGCTCTGGTCACTTGTTATAGGTTCGAGGTCTAGAATTGGCCTGAAAAATTAATATTTTTCAAATTCAGCCTTTGCTGACCAGCAGCCATCTGCTCAGACAAAGAAGAAAGTGGGAAGGATTGCCGTGTTTTAAATGCTTTTCACCCAATCCCTCAAGGAAAGCCCCCTTTTTAAATTCAAAGGGTTGTTATGATTCAAAGAAAATGCTTATTCTACAGACTGTTTCCTTTCCATTAAAGTTTATTTATACCCCCCTCCTTGTCTGAGGGTATAATTATGAATGATCTAAGCTTGTACTGAAAATCCTAAATTAAAAAATACATCTGTTGCAAGGATTCTCACACTAGAAACCTTGAAAATGTTATCCTGTCTGTGTATCCATATATCTGTCTGTCTTTCTCTAGGTTTATGGCTATCCTTTATATGTTCCAGAAGTAAATGGGATTAGATCGCTTGCTGTATATTTTAACTGCTGTATACATTCATGAAAGGAATAAAACTATGTGGAAATCTGAATATGTTTTATATTTATTTATATTCACCTTTCAATCACATTTTCACTTGTTAAAAACTAAGGGGATTAGATTGTATTGTTCTTCCCCTTCTTGATTTAGGAATAACCATAAGTGTAAGATAACATTATTTAAATGTTAAAAGTTATGTTTAAAAAGAAAAGGGAACTATAACATGAATGATAGGAACTGTAACTGTTCATTCAAAAGCTAGGTGTTTTCCTGACAACAAAGTGCAATTACTTTAACCCAACTTTTCAGTATACCTCAGGAAGCATCAGTGAAACACATTTATTTTTAATTAAGGCCAACTCTGTCCCAACATTTGCTTTAAATATGAGGACCAAAGAGCATCAGAAAAGGACATTATTTCTTCACTCCTTTGAAGCTCCTGCCTCCTGATATGTAGCCCAAGGGAGGGCAACACCACACGGACAGTGGATTCATGGCAAAATCTCCACTTGGCAGAAGATATCCAGATAGCATTATTCTTAGTTGGATTTCACCTGATTAATAATCTTATTTTTCATTTTTAAAACATTACAGTGAAATGAGTCCATTAAGATGCTGTAATGTTAATTAACATTGTCATAAGCTCTTCTTTCATTTCACTTGCATGCATTTTTGAAAGGTACATTGTGGAAATGATTCTTTTACCCTGCCATTTGCCTATATATCATTTCATGCTAGTACTGAAAGGTTAAATGTTATAATTTATGCTAATTTTAATTTTCCCTAGTGCCATAGGCAGTACAAATCAAGCAGCAGCAATTGATTATACATCACTGACAGTATAAAACAGAACAAACATACAGTTCTGTCAATGAAAGGCCTGTGCCAGGTTAGTCATAGGTTGTTACGGCCTCCTGAGAACAGCCATCAAAACCAAGCAATAATGATGATATGAATATTTATTTTGTGCATAGTTCTGGATCCAAGCCATTTTAATAAATAACTTTCCATGGTACTTTTGTGCCTCAAGAAGTGTGATGGAATGGCTGTTTGCCTCTTGAAGAATTTTGTGCAATAAATATCGGATATAAATTTGGGCTTTGGCTTCTCAGAGGAGGGACTGAAGTTGTAGCAGTCAAGCAGAATTTCACCAAAGCATGCGCTTGTACAAGAATATGTAGGTTACAATTTCAGGAGAAGGGAGAACTCAAGGTATGGCTTAGGCCATCAAAAGGCAGAAAGATTGCTCATAAACTTGGTATTACCTGGCAGCTAATTAGATCCCCTGTCACTATCACAAAGACCATCTTTGGAGCCAAGGAATGATAGGTTCTCAGATAAAGCTTTTCGAATAGCTGGGTTAAACATCCATGTTGTTCATTTACACTGGTCTTAAACCCTTCCCTCCTCTTCTCCCAGCACAGAGAAAGCAACACATCACCCTTGCTCAGACCTCTTTGGAGCATATGTTTGCTGTTACTCTGTTCCTCCAAAACTAGAATTTTCTCCACAGAAGCAGCTTTGGGGTAGATTGAAGGCACTTATTTTCATGGATGAATGGCTCATTCCCTGCTCTGCAACCCATCTTGTAAGATAATGAAACAGAAGAGAGAAATGAGGTCACAGAAGTAGGAAGTATTGGGTAGCGACTGGTATGTTAACAGCATCATGGGACAGTTACTTAATTCGCATGAAAGACAGGCTGAGATGACTTAAAGCTCTTTGAGACAGAAGAAAATGCCATTTGGAGGCAAACAGAAGTGACCTCTGTGGCTGTTGGCAGTACAAAGAGACTCGGTATGGGCTGGGAAACATGCTGAAGTGTCTCAAGAGCTTTTCTGCTCCTAAGCGTCCCCCAACCTGGATATAAGCCACTGTGGGCACCTTGCTAGAAAGATCGTTGGGAGGAATGAGCTGCAGAGAGGGTTGCTGGTACGTGTAAGAGGACAGTCAATGCCATGTTGCTTGTGGGAGAAGGAAATGGAGCATTGACAATGGGATTAGGGAATTATTGCTTGAGTGGAGGGCAAGTGGGTGACCCAGTGAGACAAACACAATTACATACTTACACAGATCGCAGAAGATGGGAGGAAGATTCTTGCAATGAGGCAACAACAACTGAAAGGCAAATGCTCCAATAAAACTTTTTCAAAAATACTTGATAAATTTCAGTGTACAAATCCTGTTGACTTTTAGTTGGAAGACAGTTTGGGTTGTTTCAGCACTCTAACTACAATAGCCATTCTTGCTCATTTTTATGTGTCCAAAACTTATTCAATGTTTGTATGATAAAGCTTAAAATAGAAATAGGAATTTAGTTTGTCCACACATCAGTTTTGCATTAAAATATGATTTTGGTAAAGAGACGTGTTTGTGAATAAAGACAATGTAGTACTAAAAGATTAGAATACTCATTTTCAAATACAGTGCTTTAATTTAAAGAAGACACCATTATTTTCTTCATGTAGCTATTGCTCTTTGGCTTGGAATTTGTGAAACGTGGACTGGTTACTTTAACCCAGATGGTTTCTTCCCCACCCATAAAGATTGGTTACTTTAGCACAGATGTCTCTTTTTCTTCCATAAGGCATATTAGAAGGAAAACAAAGATTCACATTTAAGCAATAAATAATAACAACTACCACCCCTATTGGCTTAGATATGTCCAAATCCAAAACCACAGCTAAAAGTTACTTTAAAGTGTGGTGGGCCACAACTTATAGTTCTTTCATTTTGCTTTCTTTTTAAAAGATTTGACTTTGTTGACATTTTTTACACTGTTTCAATTGATCTTTATTGAAAAAGAATAAGGATGGAGCAGACTGACAATTTTATTTGACAGATGATTAATATCTTTGCTTAGATCTGGCCTGAAGTGTAACCACAAAGTGTTTGATAAGGGAGGGATAAAATATGGTTTGCAGGCAGTTGAGAGTTTAAGGGACATAAAATGGCTGAATGGTAATCTTAAAAACGCAAGGTAGAGAACCATGAGGCTGTGTTAGCACTGTACCGGTGCCCTTTCATCCTAGCGTTATTCTGAATTTTCTGATTGCTCTTGGCTCATGGTGGACAAGTCTCCCTTGGTATATGTGCAGAAAGGTCTCTTTATGAACAGGTATCCCCTTTTGGGCATAGGATAGTGGCTCAGCCTCATTTCCTGAAGTCTCCAGGCTAGTCTTGGAGCACCAAGTCTGGATCTGAGATCAGCACAAGGCTTTTGTGGCTTGCTTAGGGGCCTTTGGGCTAGCCTGCTTTCTTTTGCCATAAGGAAGCTGTTCTCCCTTTTCCCATCTAGCATGATGTTGTAATGGATTCCTTGCAACAGAAACTCCCCCACGGTTCCAGGTCTCTGCTTTTTCCAAAAGGAGGGTGATCTAGCCCAAGCTAAGCTCGGGTGCAATTGAAAAAAATATTCTTCTATGATAACAATTTTTCTCAGTCTTTTTAGCCCAGTCCAAATTTTGCTACTGCAGGGAAAAGTTGGTTGTAAGGATTTATATTATGTTTATTTAATTACTAATTTCTGTAAAAGAAAAATTAATTCTGTTACTTGTGGTGATGCGTCGTGCCAGGAATAACATTTAGCATGTATGGCTTAACACAATAGGCCATTTTTAAAGCACCTTTTCCTAAAATTTAATTTTAGATTTGGGACTATGGAGCATTTAACTTACCTTCAGGAGGATATTTTGAATAAAAATAACAAGAAACTGCCTTACTAGAATATCAACCATGCTTGACTGATATTAACCATATGAAAAGATGTATGAGACACATAAACTTCACATAAGAACTACAGTTAAGCCCACTCATATTTTTCTTTTAAAATGCATGTCCAAACTTTAAAAGTCCGTATGTTATTCTTCTTAAGATCCAAATATATTTTTGGAGACTGAGCTCCTACTGTTTGCAATAATGAACACCTCATGGATGGCAGGGAAAAAAAAATCAACTTTCCTTAATGCTACTGTTGGCCAAAGGGGAAGTGAAATATAATTTTTTAACAAGATATCCTCTGTACTAGAACTGCATTTTTTTTTTTCCCATCCCTGGATGCAGACAGAAGTGTTTCAGGGGAGCCTCCTCGCCTTCACCCCTGTTTTCTTCTGCTACACCCTGGAGGTTTGCCCCAGAGCAAACCCCGTGTGACCTGAGATGGTGTAAGGCTGAGGAAGCCACTGCGAGTAGCTGCTTTTTGCCTGAGCACCAGAGAGCAAGGACTGACCGAAGACAGTGACAAGGCTCCTCTTGACTTCACTGGCTGCTGGGTGCTGCCCAGGCAGTCGATCCAGGACATACTGCCTGGTAGAGCCCGTCGAAACTGGGGGCAGCGCACTTAACCGGTCTAATACTGGTCTGACAGCCCCTTGCAGCACAGTGTACTGGCACCCCAGGATATACTCTGCCTCGTTAGCTGTCCTGTATTGTCTTCTGTAAATATAGTGAGTAATACAAAAAGCATTTACTAATGAGGCTTAAAATTTTCCTTCAAACGATCATCTTGCATATTTACATGCTTGTGGTTTGCTGCCATTATATGCACCATTTTTTGGCCTATCTCCTTCATTCATGCTCTCTGGGAAACACGCTCCTTTGAGAGCACTGCAGATAATTTTGTTCCCTCCATTTCTGCAGGACGCTTCGCTAGTTGTGTGCCAGTTGTCTTAGAAATGCTAGTTTAATTGGCTGAGTAGTCAGAGGGGTTTTTAGAGCTGGGGGCTTTAAAACCGGCACGTGCATCTTGCGTGCGTCCAAGGGTGAACGTGACGCCCGAAGACAGACCGTTTTCAACCTCGGCGATCAGCGCGATGCTCCCCCCCGAAAGTCAGAGGTTACGTTTCAAGGACCGGCTCCGCTCCTTGGGTTGCCGACCCCTGGAGATAGGAAGTCTGCTTGGAGCAAGGTCACAGCAGCACCAACCACCTGCCCATCGCCCGGTGCCAGGGGCCGGGAGCCAGGCGAGCCTGTGCCAAAAGTGCGGGAGGCAGGAGGGGAGCGGGAGGGGAGAGGCCCGGGCAGAGGCTGCCGCAGCCCTGCCCCTGGACAGCCTCGGCTGGCAGCGATCCCGGGGAGCGGGGACGAGGTCTGCAGAGTGCCTTTCGCCTTCGCCGGACTCCCCGCCAGAGGCTGAGGGCAGGAGAGCTGCACCTCCCTGCCTGGGGGAACTTGCTCCCTCCGGGGGCCTGGCTGCAGCGAGGTGTCTGACATACCGTAAGCACAGGCTTAAGTTCTTAAGGATTAAAGCAAAAGTTAGGTAAGATTCTCCAAACAGCAGCCGAGGATGGAGCTAGCAGCCGTCTGAACCTGCTGTGGCATGGCCCAACTGGCTGGAAGGTGCTGAAGGAGAAGCTGAAGGGGTGACTTCCATCCTGGTCAGAGGTGACCATCAGCCAACCCAAGGGTAGGATCTCCTCCTGCTCAGTATTTTGGGGACAAAGCTGCGACCTAACACAGGAGCTGTTTCTGCTGCTTCTGCTCTTTTTGCAAGGGGCCGAAAGGGAGAAGGACTTTACACTCTATGGCGAATAACACAAATGGAGTGCAAATACTGGAAGAATCAGCTTTAGCTGTAACAAATACAGATTAGCTTAGAAATAGCTACAGGCCGAACATTTCTCTTATCACTATACCCCATTTTTATTGATATGTAGTTGCTAAATCTTAACTATTTCATCTGAAGTGGTAATGCACATTCAGAATGAGACAACTAGGTACATATCGTACAAAGGCAAGTTCCAGAAGAAATCGCCAAAGGAGTCATTCTTCAGAAATCCTCATTGTAAAATATTGCCTCCCAGCTCATGAGACAACTGCAAGAAGCATTCATGACTTTATTTAAGAATAAGTTTCCTCAAGGAACTTTAACTTTCATTTGAGATCTGGAAATCTGTATATCTGTAAGAAGTTATATGTAAAATGCATTTTACTCTTTGAAGCAGAAGGCTTTTAAGGGACTTAATTAATCCTGGTTTTAACATGGATGATGATATCCGTACATTAGTTTCATGTGCTCCAGGTGACATACTGACTTTATTTAGGAGCCTCTCAGCTTATGTGAGTCAAGATAGTTCTATAGATGTGCTGATATAACTCTGCTGAGATACCACACACAGATTGCTTTTTTTACGACTTTGAATATTTATTTGAAGTTTTCATTTCAAGAGATTTTGGTGGAGTCATTGTGCCTGACGAATATAGTTTTGTTGTTTTTTTTTTTCCTGATGTAAAAGGGTTTGCTTCCCCCATCTGGCCATGTATACATTGTGTCGATTTCTGCAGCTCTGTTGCTCCAAAAAAAGCACATAGACTCATGTGGTTGAAGTAATCTGCCTCCCAGCCATCTATTGAAATAGCTTTAGTCACCCAAATACAAACCTACCCCATACTCTTTCATGTTCCATCCCCAAACCAGATTTTGCTGCCTGTCCTTTCCTAAAGCCATTCCCAGTTTAGACTTGTAATTCTTTTCTCTGCATTATTCCCTCTGGTTCCTCTCTACCCATGGTCTTTTCCATGACCCCATGGATCTCTTGCCTTCACCAGCCTGAAGCATTTCCCACAGCTCTTCCTAAGCGGCCAGTGAAAACCATGAGGCACATCTGAGCACCAGCCTGGCCCTCAACACCTTATATTTGTAGCCACAGTATCTAAATGACCTTTAAACAAAGATTTTTCAGAAGAACTATGAAAGAGTTTAGGAGGAAAGCAACAAAATAAATACGTTTAGAGTTAATATCTCCAAGAGAAACATCTGTTTGTTCCTTTGAGTGACCAAAGGCAAATTCTTACACATGTTCAGAACATGCTACGGACTAATGCCCAAAGCTGCGAAAATGGACTTTCAATTCAGTGTCCTTAATAATGGATCCCAAACAATTTATTAGTACTACTAATATAGCAACTTTGGTTTTATTAGAGAGGTAATAGCACTTAAAAAAAAAATAATTCTCTAGGTATATATTGTAGCATTGCACTTTAGGCTGCCCATCTCTTCTTCTAATTTTAGAAGGTTCAGTAGACAACTATTATCTTGAGAAGACTTTTCTTACAGGGAGTTCACTTGTGGGACTTCGCTTACCTGGAACAGGCTCCTTATTAGGAGCAAAATCAGTAAGTTTAATAAAGAATCAGAGAAAGACACACTGGAGCTTGCAAGAGTATTAAATACAAGCAGTAGGAGACAGCACTGGTCAAAATGGTGCTGGGGTGCAGCAATAGGCTGCTTGGGTTAACACCTGTTCCCACAGGCTTGGGAACACGGCCAGGCTGCACCCTGTCCCCTGCGGAGGAGAGAAAGAGCTACTCACTGCCCTCTTGCTTGGGAGAAAAGAAGAAGAAGGGCTAGCAGAGAGCTGCTGACTCTCCAGTTAGGTCCTCAGGTTGGGCTACTGGATAAGCCATGGAGGATGGCCGTAGTCACCAAGTCCTAGCAGAGGGCCTTAGGCTGTACATGAGGATAATTTCTTCTCACCTTGCTGGATGCATATGAGAAACCTGGCCCCAGGACTCGATCTGAATCAATGGGGGTTGGGAGACAGGGGGGAGAGTTTAGAATATTTAAAAGAAATATTAAGTTACTGCAATTCCGCTTTTGCTTCTTGGAGTGAGTGTGTGGCCACGCACACGCAAGCGTCTCACCTAAAAGAGATGTGTTTGTGTATTTTGTGAGTGTAAATGGCATTGCACAGCGAAACAGTTGTGCTCCTTATATACTGCCTTTCTGTATGCTTCAGGAATTTTTCACTCATTTAGACAGCAATGCAATTTTGAACTTTCCCAGGGTAGCAGTAACATCCACTCCTCACTTTTTGTAATATATTCAAAGCTTGCTTGATGAGCACACACATGATGCATCACAGAGTATGTATCGCTATTCATCATTCATCCCCTTCCCTGTGGTACCTCTCCTTGGAGAGGGGAGATAAGTTCAGTACACTAACCACACAGGGAATACAAACACCCATTTAATGGATGTCACACAAGAACACAGTGTAGGTGAAAGCGTTCCACACTCCCGTGAGTAAAGAGAACATGAATAGGAAAGAAACTTCCTCAACAGGATCAGTTTTCTGAAGTGCAAGTAGAAGCTCTAAACAAGATCTCCCAAGTCCACAGGCAATGCTCCAGCACGCAGATGAAGTGAGATCTGACATTCCTAATGCAGCAGTTAATGATTTGTTAATTAAATAACATATTAGAATTTATTTATAAAATAGAAGGCATATTTTATAATATTTTTTCTCAGCTGTAATTTCTAGCCTCTCCCAGCAGCAAATCTAGCTTATTGAAGTTATCTTTCTGTGATGATACAAACAGAGGCAAGGAATATTGATTTTGGTGGGGTGTTGAGATATAACCATATGTTTTCCAAGCATGAATACTTTCGATTCATTTCCAATAAAGCCTAGAAAAGCCATCAAAAAATAGTAATTTTTGGCTGTTACAGGCAGCTTAGACAGGAGACATTTTAAAAGAACACAATTTCAAGGTGTTTTCCACTTGCTTTCCAAAGAGTTGGCCCTGTGACATTTGGCCATCCAAAAAATGAGCATACTTTTGAATGGCCTCCTTGCACCATCTACAGGATTTGGTAAGACATTTTGAAGGTCATGATTTAAAAAACAGAAGAAAGTCCTTACCTCAGAAGCAGTGCCAACGTAGGCAGAAAGCAGACAAGAAAAGTCCCTGTCCTAGTTGGGAAGTTAGGTGCAATGAAAAGGAAATTTCTGTGTATGAAACAGTAACAAGTCATAAGTACCCATCTCCTTTAGTCCATAGCAAGAGGGATGCGCCTGATTCTATTCTATACCCTGGAAATTGGGGAGCTACTAGGGGAAGACAGCAAAGATAGCAGAAACTACTCCTGCCTGCCTTAGAAACTGAACTGCACTTCTGCCAGACACCTTCTGTAACTCAAATCACTGTGAGTAATTTGGCACTGAGATTTGAACATAAAAATTTGGACCATCACAGAGAGATTTAAGAAAATTCCTTTGCACTTCCATTTTACAAATGCTCCATATTGCTTTTCCTATTTTTTAAAAGTTATTTTAATGTTTTCCTTCCCAGCAAGTGCTGTCATCTTGTATTTTATATCATTCTCCTACAGTGAGAGAGGTGCATCTTTTCAGTGGATAGCAGAGCAAAACAGCCTATGGAAGATGTAGGGTAATATAAAACTTTACAGCATATGCTGCTTCACCAGGGAAAGGAAGCCTGTCACTTTACTCAATAAAAGACATAGAAATACCATGGGATTTTTTTCCCCTTCAATTGGGCCCCAAATGTTCTCATGCTATACTTGTAATGTGCATTACTAGCTGATTAGAAGTGACATCAATTAGTCACATGTCTGTGTTTCTGATGGAAATAAAAATGAGCTTCTGTACACAAAAATCTCAAATTCATCTCTACATTGCCTAGGGAATTTTTCTCCTGCAATATCAGTTATCGGTTTAATATAATATTGTTGACTTAACAATGATATATTTCAGGCTGAAGGCAGAAATGCCTTTTGCATTAATAAATTGTTTTGAGATGGGCTTAAAGAATATTTCATTATATAAGAGAGGCAGCTATAAAACCTATTTGGTGGTCTTTCAATCACTGCTACCTGTGGCCTATTTATGTGGATGGCATTCATCAGTGTGGCAGGAAATATTAAACAAGTGCTAGACAGTTATTAGTTCTCCTCAAGCAGAAGTCCTCATACCTTCTATTTCTATGCCATGGGAAAAATTCACTTGGTATTTTCTTTCTTGCAACTGTTCTGCTGTTCATAATTTGATGGAAAATTGATTAATCACACATTTAACTCAATGCAAGATCTTCTGCACTGTAATAAATTATGGCCATTAATCAATAAGTACAAAGTAATTCCAGGAGTCTGGAGACATGCTGGTTTCTAATAGAAAAACTTGTGCTTAGGCCTTCTTGCCAGTGACCACTTCATCTGAGGTATTTTGCACCTGCCTCAATCCAATTAGATGACATAATTAATGAATCTCAATGCAGTTGATAATTTGTTATACAAAGGAAAGAATGTTTTGGCACTTCTATTAAGTCCTGATGCACAAATCTTTGCAAAGGGGGGACTACTAGGAACCCAAGAGGGGAACCTACAACCTCCGCTATGGCAGAGGAAATGTCTGCTTATTCCAGGGCACTGAGTATGCAAATTCCACTGAATTTTAAAATTCACACATTTCCTTCTCCCATGTATAAAGGGAAACTAGCTGTGTGCAGAAGTCTTCCATACCATCTTGTTTCTTTTATGACAAATTAAATGGTACGATTAGAGCAAGTATTCAGGAAGTGCTGTTTCCCAGGCAATCTAATCAATGTGTCCTTGGTTGAGTATCAGTTACAGTTTTACATATCGCAATCCATTTGCACCTGTTATATACAGCTAACATATAGGCACTCAACAGATTTTAGTGAGAGAAAGAGTGTGAAGATAAAAAGAACCAGTCTGCTGCTAATTCTGTCACTAGGAGACGCCATGAGCAGATTTTATTTAGAGACTTTGAAAAACAATTAGCTGAGGATTATAGGACTAAAAGGCCTTTACTAGCTGTACCTGGAAAATACTTTGCCCATTTAATGCCTTCTAAGCTGTCATTGTGCTTGAACTTCAGTCCCAGTGATTAATGAAAAGCTGCAGGGCACAGCTAGAAGCTAAAGTCTCAATTATGAAAAAGCAGTAACTAGTTTAATGTGCTGATGCTTTTATACTTAAACTGACAGCTGTGAAAAATGGCAATATTTCCAATCATGCTTTAATAATTTATCATTAATTTATTGGCATGTCCAACACACTTTACTCCTACTGTTCTTTTTCTCCTTTCAGGCTCATGGCATTTCAACACTGAAGAGCAAAATCTGTTGCAAATCTCTAAGGACGAATGTCCTTATGGTGCCTGAGTGATTACTGTTTGCAGGCAGTCAGTGTTACCAAGTAGTCCACAGTTTATCGATGTAGATACGGTATGAACATTTTTGTGGGCTATGATATGTGAACATGTATCATTAGCTGCTGCTAAATCACTCTAACTCCATCAACTTCAATGGAGTCAGACCAAATGAGAACGTAGATGGCTTTGTGGGACTGGGGGCAGTTAGCCTCATGCAGGCAGTTTTCGTTCGTCAGCCCAGCAAGCTCCCTGGATGGAGAGCAGGAGCTGTCTAAATGCTCTAAATCAAAAATTAAATTTGGGAAGTGTCCCTTTTGAAGAATGCAGGCAGAGTCTTACCTGCTATGAAGAGTGTGGAAACATTATTATGTTTAATACTGAACAATTGAATTGGTGCAGCTAAGTCAATTTAAAACAGCTGAAGATCTACAATCCATTTATTTTTGGAATATTTTGAATTTTTTCTTTCCTGTTTTGGTGCTCCCTGCTTACTCAGTTTCTCTTGATTTGGTGTATGAACAAAAGGAGAGGAACAAAGTCAAATAATAAAATCTTGTTTCAGTAAAATTTCCATGCTGTATTGAATTTGTCATGGTTCACGGCTGTTTCCAGGTCTGTTATGGACTAGACAAATATAAAGACTAACAATTATGAATTTCAGAGTTCATGACAGCTTTTTTTTTGATAGCAGAAGTTAACCCTGTTTTATTTTTCATCTGATACTCCTGTCATTTACAAAAGCTCAATCATCCAAGCAGGAGTGAATCCAAGCTTTTTTTTTTGACACAAAAACTCAGTCTTATTTGTGCTTTTGCATATGTTTCTCTTTGCGTAACAGCTGACACTGCTAAGGCCTTGGTGAGACTCAGTTGCTGTTATTTGTTATTGGACCTGATGAGTAGTCCTGAGCTTTTTTGCAAAGCTCATGTAGCCCTAAATGGTAGCTGAGCTCTTCTTGACAGCCTGGCAGTGCTGATGGTTGCCAATTCCTGGACTGAAAAGCAGCCTGACCAAACAGTGGGGAAAGTTATTCTGAACAGTTTGATGTAAACTATTACAGAACTGCTAGCTGGCTGTCGGTCATGAACTGACTGAATAGAAGAAACATGGCTATGAGAGAATATTAATACCAATTGATGTGACATCTGTAATGGTCTAACAAGTATAACATATCATATTGCCGGACTGTTCACAAAAAGCTGCAGTGCGTCCAATTTGAATTGATGTGATGGAAAGGACCTGTCAAGTGGTTTGTTCCATAGGTTGAGAATGTGCTGTTTCCTATTAAAAGAAAGAAAGAAAAAAGATATTTTTGCCTTTGCTTGTATTTGCATTTGGAAATTTTTGTTTGAAGTTTTGATCATTTTGATCATTCTTTTCCATGAAGACAGAGTTTATACTAATTAGTTAAGAGTTCAGTTATTATCAAAAGGAGTTTTGAATGAAAAGGAACGAAGTTCCCAGCCCTGCCCTTACTACATGTTTGAGCACAGAGTGTGGCACTTCATTAGGAATCCTGGAAATGGGCTAAGGAAAGTGAGTCATTAGTAATGCTTATGTCTACTACTGTTCCTTGAAGGAGTTGAATATCTCTTTTGGGAATTACTACCTGGAAAAGAAGGCTTATTCTAATCCACATTATCTGTCATGCTGTAGACCTAATACTGTCTTTTAGCAACATGTGAGAGAGTGGAGAAATACAACACAACATATACAAGTGGCTGGGATACAGAAGGTATATTTGGATTTGTGAGGTTCACATCTCCTTATTGCTGGATGTACAGCCAGTCACGAGCAATCACCCTATTACCACTCTGCTACCCTCTATTTTTCAGGCTCCTAGTTTGAGGCTTGATTACAGCAATTTGGAGGATGTATGCAAAACAATTCCAACTACTAATTGAAGGAACTCTACTAATTAGAAAAGGCTATGGAACAAATAACAATTGGCAACAAGCATGGGGTCATTTTCTGTATTGAACACTCTTCGTAAAGTGACTTCTAACTTGAACAAATTTATCATTAGATTTTCTGGATTGGAGCCAGACTTTGAAAAAAATTATTCATGTTGACTTTATTGCACATCTAAGAATATTTGGTATTTTCCTTAAAACCCCAAGTCCTGGAGCTATGTGATTATTTAAGAGTCTTAGTTTCCATTAAGAAAAATAAAAACTAAATTTCACTGCTTCTTGATTGAGGACAAAGGCTTGAAAGTATGTATCCCAAAGGCCCAACTTGAGAAGGCAAATAAAAGAGCACCAAATTTTATATTTGATTTAAAAATCACCTTTCTCAAAAGTCTCAATATCTATTGGGACCAACAGTGATTTTTGAATGTTCAAAGTTAGCAGTACTTTGGCACAGATACCAATATAACTGCTAATGTAGATAAGGTTATTCTTATTAGTGCAACTAAATGCAAAGATTACAAGATCCAGCAATTAGACTGAGTCCGTCTATAGCACTTCTTAGTTGACATATGCTCCCTATAGATTGATTCAGGTCTTTGCTGAGACAACCATTTAAGTGAGAGAAATCAGTTTTGCAAGACATTTCTTTAAGGTACCTTGTCAGAGACAGTCAGTGCTTTCTCAAATTAATCTTTAAATAGAGATCTGTGTAATGGAGTAGACATTAATTACCTAGTCATTGGCTGGACACCCCAGACCTTCTCTAACACACCTCCCTGAAAGTGAGGCTGGTAGCTGGCTGCTGAAGGACCACATCTCGGCATCCTATCTGTGGGATGGCTGGCTGTAATTGAACTTTATCCTATGGTACTTCCAGTGTAAGGTCCGGATGAAACTGTACCCTTTCCGTTAAAGTAACTTTCTGTGTGTGCTGGCATGTGTGCATGTTTACAAGAATGCATGTGTGCATTTTTACAGGAACACATCTAACTTATACATGATATTCCATGTATTTGCATTAGTCTTCAAGTAGTAAAATAAAAAAGCATTAATTTCATGTTTGTCATCTTAAATACCCTTTCTTAATAAGCTTAAACCTCTTACACTTATACCTGTGCTTTATCTCTTCCCAAGCGGCCCCATGCTTCCTAAAAATAGTTTCCTTCCAGTATGAGAGAGTATCTCCTCCTCTGCTGCTGAATTGGATAAGAATATTGTCCATTCTGCAATAGAGGGATTTGTCTCACTTTCCCACTGCCTTAGTGAGGTATTTTTAGCAGCTATTAATGTTAGCTTAATCCAAATATTATTTACAGTAGAAGCACCAGATATCTTAGTAATGTCATTTAATACATATAAGTCTAGAAAATGCTGAAAATCCAGTCCTATTGCCACTTTGATAAGGTCAAGTATTTTCTATCGAAATTCTGTGGCTCTGGAATTCAATACCAGATGATGAGTGTCTCAGGTGCAGTGCAGGTACAGAAGGAAATGTACTTAATTGGTGTGATCCTTCACAAAGTACATGTGACAAAAATAAGAAAAAATTAACACACAGTCAAAACTTCTCAGCACCCACACTGGTAGAGACAGCTTTAGGACCTAGTTTAACCATGACCTTTGTCTACCATAGCCAGCACTGAGTGTTTCTGTGGGCATTGCTGCCTGACTGTAGTATTCCCATGAAGAAGCATTCATGCTCCTGGAAGTGTTGTCTTGATGGACTTTTTAGATTAGCCTAAGCTGTATTATAATATCATGACAAAGTTCCAGTTTGTCTGTGACCTCCGAAGGTGTCTAAGTACCTTACAACACAGATAATATACTCTGCAGCTTGTGCCAAATACTGCCAGATTTCCTAGTGACCTACTTTCACTGAAAGTCAAAACCACTTAGACACTCAGACTATTACTGTCACAGTGGCGTTAGGGGTACACCTGCAGTTCTCCTAGGGAACCATGCTTTTGACTAAAATCCCAGAGAAAATATAACAGAGTGGGGGTCTTCCAATTAATTTCAACAGATCAAGCTCAACCACAGTGCATGAGATGTGAGAAATTCAGAACAACTGGTAGAAAGCAAAGGGCTGTGTGTCACCTTGGTAGTGAGTAACAGGGGCTGCAGGTGGGAGTCATGCAACATGTTGAGTCATGCAACATGTTGAAAGGCTCCAGCCCACTAATGGCATGCTACAGTTCGGCCTCATGTGACAATGGTTTGGTTTTGAACATGACTTACAAAGTGGCAAGCCAAAATACAACTTATAAGGAAAACCAGGAAAACTATTTTTCTCCAGCTGTGTAGTTCACTCACTACACTATTTGTGCAAACTCTGTCTCTAGAGCTCACGTAGAAGTTGGATTTCCTGCCCAACTGGAAAGCAACATCGAACCATTCCTAACTCAAGGGGGCATTGGTTGGTTTGGGCTGTGGTGATATGAATAACCAGGCACTCTTCTCTTTCCAACTGCCAGAAAAAATGGACTGCCCAGCTTCTTCCACTTTGTAGCCCAACAGCTTGCCCCTACTGTAGTGATTGCAACTACCTGTATATTGACTTGGTGTAACCATATCATAACCTTACTCCTCCGCCCAGATTCCCAGTGGGGGGACTGTGGAGACTGCCTTCTCCCAAGCCCTGACCCAAGTATCTTACACAGGTATTATTTCATGGTAGGAAGTCAGGGAGCAGCCCACTTATTCTTCACCTTTTCTTCCCCCCTTGCCCTCCCCTCAAAAGCAAATCCAGGCTGGAATAGTTCACTTAAAACCACATTTCATATAATAATTGTTCAGAGAACCTTTTCTTTTCCTTTTGTGCAAGCTGAAATCATGTTTGGCCACGCTGTGACACTGAAGCCCATCCTGGATGAGTAGAAGTGATCGTATCCCTGGCCCAACTTGTAGAGTTACATGCTGGCTCTACAAGGAAAGGTCAAGCATTGCTTATATTGCCAGGAAACATTTACTACATGATAGAAAAAGGGATTCTTTTTTTTTTTTTTTAAATTAAAAGCATCAAATCTGCACAATAAGTCAAAAGACTCACTGGTAGACCCTACAATGCGGGGGGTTGCACTCTTAATTGCAACAGCAGTGATGAAAAGTGAGAAATTGTCTTCAATGCAACTACCTAAATACTCAGAAGTCTGGGGATAATACGTACTCTGATTGATGTATTAAAGGCACACTCTCAGTACCAGGGTAGTGTGATGGGAAAGATCAATTTAAAATGTCTAGGGCAGGAGCAGATCATTTGATAGACCCACTTTAGGTGTATAACAACTTAGAAAGTTATCTCCAAGTTTTGATAATCACTTTGCCTTCTGAGACTGCCAATCTGTTCCTTAACTGTTCTTTTTAGTGTGAAAAAGTCTCCCATTTCTGTTCTCTGCCCTACATACTTGGGTCAGGAAGCGAACATCCTATTTTTACAGCTTTGAAGCCAAATGGCTACAGAAGCAGCTGATTTCTTCACAGAATCCTTCTCAGACATTCTTTTATTATTTTTTTTACAAGAGGAGCCCTCACTATTTCCCCAGTCTCTACCTTAAAAGAAATAGGGCAACACAACTAAGAAGATTCACAGTTTTACCTGCTGAAGGGCACAGTAGTCAATGGTATTCAGCCCTGACAGGAGCTGCTAATGTTATTTAAACTGTGGCCCAATTAGAAAAAATAGTTCTTTAAAATAATTTTTTGAATAGCAGATAGCAGAATCAAAAAACATTAAAGAAGCCTTCTGAATTTTCCACTAACTGTGAATGCAGCATTTTTTGTTTGAGAGTTATATTTTTGTTTCACAGTTGAATAACATTTTGTTTGTTTTGAACAGTCTTGCTTCAAGAACTCATGGAAAGCACATTTGAATATGTCTTATTACAACTTCAGGCTCAGTTTTGACTTGGGAAGAGTACTGAAGAAACAAGATTACAGGGACCAGCTCCTGTCTGGGACACAGGAAGCCAACTCTGGATGCACATTTTGTTCTTACAGGAGGACTGTATTAACACAGATTCTGTTTCTTGAGTAAAATGAGTTAGTTATTCACCTTCAAGGTACCTTTGTGTAAACGTCAAAACAGAAGATTTCATCCAAGTGACTATTTTGGGGAAAGAAGTATGAGGAGTCATTTTGGGAAGCAAATTAGGGAAGACAGTTTTTAATATAATTTAATGTATGCAAACACAAAATATGACAGTAACGTTGCACTGCTGTGTAAAACAAGTCATTCAGATTTATATATTGAAGTCTCTGTTAGTAGTTAATCTGCTGCTGGCCACCTGCAGAGGAGGAATGGAAAAGCTTCCTTTTGATCTCTTTTGTGAAATGACCTTTAAGGGTGAAAAAAATATAAAAGAAAATAAATGTGAATGAACCTTAAAAGGTTTGGTACAAATATTCTGTTGGGAACTGTTTGGTCCTTTAAAAAGATGTCCATATAGGATATAAAATGTATGAAAGAGAGTAACATCTGTACTTTAGGTCAAGAAGGCTCATCACCCATTAATATAACTTAGCTAACTCCTTACAGGTCACTGAGACATGGTGTTAAGTCTGGTAGATTACTTTTTGAGTGCTCCGTGTCTGAGCTGAGAAAGACAGCTTTGAATATGGAAACAAGGGTTAGTGGGAAGGACAGCAAGTTAAACTCTGCTATGTAACACATCTCTTCTTGACGAGGGTTACCACTCGGTTGTGGTGTTTCTGTGCCCCCTGTGTGGTATGTGCATCCCTGTGACTGAACTTCTGGTCCTTGTCTTGTACCTGACTGTTGGTTTGGGTCCATGTAACTGGTAGGAATACAGCCTTAACCATGACTTATATCCGTTTCAGTGGAAGGGGCCAAAGCCAAGCTCCTTCAATCTTGCCTGAATCAGTAAACATTAAAGATTCTCCCGTGCGTGGAAATAAAACCGAGCCTTTGCACCTTACATTATCTTTGTGTGTAAATGAGGCTAAATGTCTGAAAATCATGCTCATGACCTCTGAGTGGGCAGAGATAATTCTGCCTATTATACCTCTCCATTTTCCTATGATGCTGATTTTCTCAAACTGTCTGTAAAAGCCCAGGTTCTTCTCTGACCCTTGCACATACCCAGACACCAGGAAGACATATGTCTAAATGGATAATGGCTTCATTGTGTGAATACTGTCAGTATCATATCAGTGTGACATAAATATAGCAAATTAGCCGTATGTTACTTACATCAGAACTGCTTCAGCTCTTTGTGTGGAATGGTAAAGGTGCAAGTGAAAGCTCTCTGAAGCAGCATGAGTCTTTTCCTTTTTTAAGCAGTGCTCCTGTGAGAAACTGCACCAAGTTTTAGATTTGGTACTAATTCAGGGCTATTTTTTTTTCCAAAAGTAGGAAAGAATAAGGTTTATAGTTCACCTAAGCACTTGGAAATTGGTATTGTGGCAAAATCATCCATAAGGAATGCTATTGCTGGTCTTGACCAAACACATCTGAGAATGAGACATTTCTTGTGCATATCACTGTGTGCTTCTGTTCCTGCCACTATTGCCTTCCCTTCAGCATCATAAAATAGCATTTTTCATCACTAAATGTACAGATTAGTTAAGAGAATTCCTCCTAAATATGTTTAGTTTTGGAGAGTCAAAGTCATTGGGTTCATTCTTACCGTGTCTTCACAGATTTCAAATAATGGATGTATGTACTCTCCTGAATCAGAAAATTTTAATTGTGACTGTTTTTCTCTTCCAGACATTTGCAAGATAGTACAGCCATTGCTAAAGGATAATACTGCTTTTGTCACTCAAGAAGTATTGCAAATTGATATTCTGAGAAGTGTTAGAAAAAACAACAAATAAAATTTTTTTTTTGACTGAATCATTTCCCGGTTCTAGATAATTCATTTTTATTAATATCGAATCATATGAATAATCAGAAGATATCCAATAACTTCTAAAACTAAAGGTGCTTTGGAATTTGTGCATTTTTACTGGAGTGTGGACATAACAAGTGTTATGAAAAAAGTTCATAAGTTTTTTGGAACTTACATCCCCCCATAAAGCACAATTCCTGGAAACAAGGAATATGCCAATATCTGGTTGTTTGTAATCAAAAATGACACAATACTGGAAATTAAATGTAGGCAATATTTTTCCAGAAAATATCAAATAATGAATACATGTGCTCTGTTTTTTTGCAAACACTTGAATGTTCATTTCATAAGCTTGTGTTAGTCTCTCCCTGCCCCCCTTTCCTGGGAACATCTTTAAACAATGGTTTTCAACAAGTCACTTTTTTTTTTCAATTTTTCAGCTGTAAGGTATCAAATTGCACCAGTCTGATTGCATGTGTGTTTTTCTATAACAAGTCAACACTGAATGCACGAACAAATTACTAGGGTGCATGTTTAAAATCTAAGGGATAGAAATAAAACATTGCAATAAAAATTCCTCCAAAAGTGATCAGTAGACTTACAATAATGCCTCTAAAATAGTAAATACACTTCTGTTTTCAGAGCAGCTCTGTTGTGATGATGTAATTTGTGTGAATTCTGCCAGAGGAGAACTTTGAACAAATATGTTGTAGATTAGTCCGGTGACTTTTTCAGTATGTAAGATTATCCATGGAAGTGTTTTTGGGAAAGGGCAGAACTTCACAGAGCTATTCTTCCCTTCCAAAATTCTAGAGATGTTATACAAACATTACACTAACATGAGGCTTTTTCCTACTCTTGTCCTATTATACCTTAACTCTCCAGTCATCTCTGAGTCATAGCAGTGATTACACTGACTTTGGTGGTATGTTGATTTAAATGAATTAAAAGCATATATTTGATGCATATTAGAGGTCTGCATTTCTGTGATGTCTTGACTTCAGATTCACAGAAATAGTGTAACACTATGAAGAAATATAAATCTGATTAGCCAAAAGTATCTGTCTTCTCACCTCAGAAATTATGGCAACCCAAATTTGTGTATTTGTGTTGGACCAACGGTACCTGTATCTTCTTCCTAGTAATGAGTGCACTAAACTCCTGGATATCCCTTGGTTGTCCACCAGCTTCTCCACAGAAGTCGGCAAGAGTCTTTTTATCTATCTGTAAATGCATGCAATGCTGACAGCACCAATCTGCAGAGAAAAAGAGAGGGCTACAGGTTTCCCTCCCACTTTGTCACCACTTAAACTGACTCATTGGATAGTGGATAAGCCCCACAACTCACGGGATGGCTCCTTGCTGCAGGAGCATGCAAAATGCTCTGGACAGGCACTGGGTTGTCGAGTTCCCTGGTGTTGAGGAGCACTGTGAGTGATGCAGCCTTAATGAAGGAAAAATGCTTCTCAGCCTTGTCTGAGAGCGCTTTGGCTTAGTCACATCTTTTGCTAAGTATAATTGCATATGGTTTAATTGTTAGGTGTCTTTTAATAACTAGAATTATGCCTGTATTAAAAACCTGTGCTTGCAGGTTATCCTACAGTGTCAGATGTGCAGATACCTGCCCAGCATACCCTGTATTCTACCTAACCCCTGTCTTACCTAGAAATTATACTGATGTCTCAGGAGCTTCTAGTTAGAAAGCAAAGTAGATTGGATGACGTTAAAAAGAAGAAAAAGAGGTATGGGATAAACTGGCTTTTGCATTTTGCAAAATATAGTATTGAATTTAAATATGATCTTAAGTACCGTAGGGCAAGGATTGGCTGGTTGTTCAAAGATTGCACAGCTTCTAACCCCAGGGCTTCCTGAGCCATGACAAGGGATGGCCACGCTTCAAATGGTAATAAAAATGTTAATAATAATCAGGACTATAATAAATTACCAGTATTCTGTGCAGACATTATTTATTGGAATTTTGAGACTTGTCTTATTTTATAGCTGAAACAAAGCAAAGGTTAATCTATAGCTCATTTGTGTTTTCCCTGCTCAAGCCTATGCTCAACCAATTGTACTACTTCACTGTGGCTCAAGGGAAATTTTGCTACTGCTTTAATGGAACCAGAATTGGTGACCTAGAACCTGTTCCTCCCTGGCATTATTCTGACTGTATTCATTTGAAATTGGTGGCATGGATACTGGTGTAAAGCTGCAGTAACACCCTGGTGAAACAGGTCCTTAATCCCCTGCATCCATGCAAATGGTGTAGACCTCAGTGAACTGAATAATCAGACTTTGTATTTATGCTCAGAAAGGGGAAAACACGCCCATAGCTCATTCGCATAATAAATGTGATGGGAAAATAATTCTATGGGGACAAACATTGTTTGGTTTGTCTTGAGACATACTTGACAGTTACTGCTTTGTCCCTTTTGTGCTATTGCAATGCAGTTATAAGATTGTGCCATAAATCTGAAAGACTGTTTTGCAAAGTTTGTATCTGCATTTGCTACCTTTAATATTAATAGGAGAATATCTTTAAAGTGAGTAAATTGAGAAACTAGCTGAAACTATAGTTTATAAAAGAAGATTAGTGGGTTTAATATGCACTGGAGAGTAAAAGAAAAATCTTATTACTGTATGGAGAAATTACCTCATAAAGAAGCTAATACAGCAGGCTAGGGAGTAATTTTTAACAAGGTTTTTATGATGCACAAGTGTAGGCAAGTTAATGAACTTATCTTTCTAGTTATTTTCAGATTGTAACAATGCATTTCTTTTCAGTTCCTGTGCTTTAAAAAGTAAAACACATTTAATCACTTACAATAAAACTAACTCATTAGTTTGATAAATCAAGTAAAATCCTATACTGCTCCTGTTGTGGCAGTGCTGCTTAGAAACTAGATCAGGTGAAAACATTAAGTATAGAACAGAGCAAGCTACCAGGTTTATTCATTATTGGAATTAAAAGGTGTCACATTGACAGGGAATGTTCATTTTTGGAAAGACCTGCTCTGGTCTCAGTAACAGAACTTAGGAAATAAAACTAAAATAGGGACTCGGGCCAAGATTTTGTTTTAACAATTCCACTCTTTGCAAAATAGCCATGTGGTCTTTGACATTCATAAAACAGACATCTGAAGAATGTCACATCCAACAGCAAAGAAACCACAGGGGGGAGTTGGTAAATACAGAATGTCCATCTGTCAGCACCCCAGCATGGCATGCGTAGGTATTGTTTAGGAGGAGCATGTCCACATTTTTCTGCCCAAATGCAAAAGACAGACTGCTGAGTAAAACAGTTCAATCTTTATATTGATTAAAGAGATGTGCTTTCCTACCACACAACAATGACTGTACTTGAAATTAATTCAGCAGCACTCTAAAGGAAAGACTGAAGGTTGTCAGACACTCACTGCAGGTTTTAATACAGACGTCCTAGAACAGAAATAATGTGGACATACCACAACAATTTGACACTACAATAGAGCATTTCATCGAGAGTTTATCAGAACCTCATCTAGACCACAATCGTGTAAGCCACAGTCATGTTGAATATTAGCATTATTCACAGCTTCCATTGTGTCATGGGATGGGACAACCTTCCCAGAAGCACACTGAAGGGAAGAGAGAGAGGGGTGTGCTGAGAAAAGAAGTTATTGCTGATCGACTAATTGACATAAATGGGTGGGACAGCTGGGTTTCCCCTTTGCTGATGAGAACGTTCTCCCACATAGATGTGGAAGAACTGTCTGCAAAGAGCGGCAGCAGGAAGCTTTCTGCTATTACAGTATGCTGAGTGATGAGCAAGTTGCATACTGCTCAAGGCGTTCGAGTGTCTCCACACCCTTGTTAAATGTCACAGTCAGCAATTTTTACTGCACTGAACCAATTAATCTAAGAAAACTGGAGCTGTAATTACCACAGTGTATTTACCTTGGGGTGGAGAAGTATTGGTTCTCCCAAGTCACATTTTATGGTTTGCACACTGCTGATGAGCCAGTGAATACAGCTAAAATGACTAATTTGCTATCTAGGGTTCACTGGTGTCTTTTTTTGTTCAAAGTAAATAACCTCAAATAGTTCTTCTGAGTTAAGGTGCATCTATATACTGTAACAAGCACAGATCTGAATCTGGCTAGAGATATATAGAGAGGTCTATCTATCTATCTGTCTATAAAACCTTTGAAGGGCCCTTTGAAAGAATGTCTGACAGTGATTTTCCTGCTTCTCCCTTTTACGGTAGAGTGTGCTTCTCTCTTTTGGGGCCCAAGATAACACAATCTTTACTGAGTCGTCTTTTGAATCTTACCTCCCTACAGGTAATTTTGGCTTTGAGGGAAAAAAGTTCTCTCTTCCTTTACTTTTTTCCTCAAGAAAATTTTCTAGCTCTGAGAAAGTGCTGTGAACTGCTAAAAAGTGGTATCTAAAAATATTTGCAGGATGAGGAATACTATTTCCATCTTTCTGATTCTAAGGTTCACTTTCCTCCATCCCTATCCAGCCTTAACCTAAACATTTTCACGCTACATGTTTAATCTTCAGAGCTGACAATGGCTGTCCATTATAGATGACCCTGAGTTTAAATTAAAATTCAATTTGCTCCTGAGTTCCACCAAATTCAAGCCACCTTAGTCATTAAGTTTGGTGTAACCTTGACTCTGGCATTTGGAGCTGACCTCTCCAGGTGGTCAACACCGCAATTGCTGGATGCCCCTGAAGTGCAGGCTTATATCAAAACAATGTGATTCAGCCTAATCACTGACTTCTTGAGAAACAACTTAAATCAGAATTGACTGGAAACTGAAATAAGCAGCTGAAGGAGGAGAATGGGAAAAGGATGGTTTTTTTTGTTCACTGAGGTTTTGACTGTGTTACCTGATCATAACATTCTAAGTTTATTTCCCTCTCAGTGACTTTGAACTGGTGTTTCAGTGAAAACTTTATATGAGGATGAGATCCCACCACCACCTTTGTCTCTCTGGGATGTATCTGTGCCCTTTATTTCAGCTTGATAAAGACTGGCCTTTGAAATATTTTCTGCTGCGTTAAAAAAGGAAATAAATTGTTGGTGATTTTTCCCCCAAATTAAAAAAAAATAAAAAAATAAAATCAGACACTGTGGATGCTGTGGAGTCAGAGGCTACTGATCAGCTAAAATGGACTTACAAGTATACAGTCTTGACCTCAACCAGCTCCTACATGACTCTTTGTTCTTTGGGTTTGACTGCAAAAATAAATTAGTATTTTGCACTAAGTATGTGCAAAATAAATGTTCTCAGTTTTCAAGAGCAAATCACCTATATAGGTATATTATTTATTATATTTATTATTGTATGTATTTATTCTACTTTCTATAAAATAACATTATTTTTACTGTAAAATGTAAGTATCTGCAGCAGTGAGAAGGGAGCAGATATTGATCATTTGTGATTGGAGAAACCCTCTCTGTCAGATCATCAATGGCATACTTGTTTGTAACTCTGAAACTTTACTGAAAGATTTCAGCTGTTTTTCTATATATGCCATTGGAAACCAATAAAAAGGCAACACTGGTGTGGCTGGAAAGAAAAAGTGTGTGAAAAGAATGGGCCAACTTCTGTTCTCAGTAACCTTATGTAAATGTAAAGTAATTACAGTGCAGACCAACAAGTTCCTCTAGATTTACATTACTCCTTCCTCTTTAAATCAGAACAGCATTTGGGGAAGATGCAATAATTCTAGCACAACATTTGCCCAGGAACAAATATTTTCATAGAAAAAAACCTCACTGTGCCATTTTTTTCCACACTATCTGTTAAAGCAATAGATCCTTCTTTAGACTGTGTAGATTAGTCAAGACACAGCTTTGAGAGAAACTTTAACAGCCTAGTTCCAAAACCAGCCATCCCTTCCAACAAAGAAAAGCTGCATAATAAAATCAGGTAGAAATGGTACTTGAAGTATCACAAGAACATGGTTTTTCTTTCAAGTTTAATGGATTGAACTTGGAGGGAAATATTGAAAACCAACCTTTTTTTGGTTTATGTCAGTATTTCTGGTCCAGAAAACAGGGATGTGCAAATAACTTCTCAATAAAATGAACATAACATCCAAATAAACAAGTAAAGCATAAAAGCTTTGCAAAAAATAACAAGTTCAATTTGAGAGGCAGGCAAAGCCTCTTCCCATCATTATTTTGACCTGAACTTTTGCCTGTCCACATTCAGAAGCAGATACTGGTTTCCCAGGCACAAATTGTCAAGCATCATGGGAAAAATGGAAAACATTTTTCCACCAAAGATTGCTCATGTTCTGAGAAGTGATTACATCTGCTAGGCTCACCTCATTTTTGCATATGTTTTGCACGAATAACTCAGCTTCACTGGCTGAAACCTTCTCAGGAAATGAAATTCAAAGAGCTGTGTTAAAAGCTGTCATCAAAAATGTCAGGTCTCAATTTGCAACAGGGGTGTGTTGACTTGCCCGAGTTCCCAGTGCACATGCTGGGGGGGGGTGAGGGGGAAGTTGTTTGTGGCATAGATGGATCATATGTGGGCTTACTTGGTGGAAGGAGGGAGCTGATGCCAGGCAACTGCATTGACCACTCATCTCTAAAAGGCATTGTTTAACTTGAAATATTAATAATGGAGCCATAGCAAAGAAAACCATGAAATGCTGTGTTTTAATTTATTGCATGCCCCACCTAAACTTGCAGTCACTCCCACCTCGGTGATCCAAGCTTTCTGGTGTTGGAGGGGGGGTTACTAACTAGACTCTTCCAGGGAACAGTTGGAGGCACCACTCGTACTTGCCAATTAGCCATCTGTCACTCTGACTGATCACTTTGCAATAATGATACAGTAGTGATCGATTTTGTGATATTTCTGGTAGGGGAATCTGCTTGGGCTTTACTTTATAAGCCAAAGAAAGAACCAGCAGCACGTCTTGGGAGAATGCCATGGAAATTGTGTTTTGTGTTGCACAATGTATTGCTGGAGTGCATTGTGTAGCAGGAAGAGCTGAGCTCGCAGAGTCAGATGGTGAGCTCTAGGTCTAATGTTATCAGGAAAATGACTGCCAGTGGAAGGAATTTGTCGTGTCACCACAGTGCCCAGGATAAGGCTGTCAGGAACCAAAGGTAGAGCAAGGATAGGAAAACTTCTAACACGGAGCACTATGTAAAAATGGACACAGGCCAGGGAATAAAAGTATGTACTCAGAAGAGAAGCACAGAGCAAACTTGAACTCAACCATGGTTAAAATGTAAGAGAAACTTCAGTATAGAATAAATCTAACGTGAGAGTAGGAGAAAGAAAAGTGTGAATTGCAGAAAGTCAGAAACAGACACTCACAGCTCTGAAATCTCACTTCATGGACAGCAAAGGGAGACCTGCAAAGGACAGGTGGCCATGAAAAAATAAAACCCTTTCATGGAAACTGTGCATCCATAGTAATGCAACAGAAGGCAAAAACCATATTGTTCAGAGCGGGAGTGAGCATCGCACAGCCCAGCACACCCTCTCCCTGGGTATCTGGAGCCCTCCTAGGGTGGTGGGGCTTTAGCCAGCAGGCCCTGACAGATGCTGCGGGGGGATGGGGGAGCCACTTTAGTGAAATCTGATTCTTTATCTTGTTCTCCAGCTTTTCCTGACAAAACCAGTTTGGATGCAAGGGACAGCTGAGTGCTCTTGCCCCTGCCAGTAGGACCATGGCCAGGGCTCATCTCACTGCGGGGCGACCATCTGCTGCCACTTAACAGCACAGGAAACCACCACTGAACAAAAGCATCCACTCCTACAGCATCCCACCTCCTGCAACAAAATGGAGGGGTAAAGGAAACGATACTATATCAAATATGATTTGCAATGAAGAGAGGGCAGCAAACACCGTAGGTAAGGTTATCGGGTAGGATTCCCCCTGGACGCCACCAACAGGTACAAGGACATTATTATGAGGCTTAAAACAGCCCAGGCGAATGAAGGGGAGCAAACAGCAAGCGGGGTGATGGAAGGATGGTGGGAGGGAGTGTGGCCTCCCCCATCTGCAGAGAAACCCCTCTGCTGTGATTAGATTTGATGTTGAGAGAGGCTAAGCCTGGTGTAGGGGCAGACAGGGCAATGCCTTTCAACAGTGTCACCCCTCAACAGTGCAGAATTTCGTGGTGATCCTCTGCATGCCTTGCACGGTATTTTGGTGTTTCTGTCAATCCATGTACACGTTCACGTGCCATATTGCATTGCCGCCTGAATAAGGGATAGTGAACACATACTGTGAACCTCACTCATCCAGAGATTTTCCTGATTATATACCTATCCACCATGAATTTGCTTTCTGGAGACTTCCTGCTTTTTTTCACAGGGAAATTTGAAATCTTTACTTTGAATGAGCACCATGGGAAAAATGTCTTTTTTTGTAGAAGATTTGAAGTGAATAAAAGGGTATAACATTTGCTTTATTAAAAAAAAATCCTACTTAAGCATGAGTTTTCTTTCTTAAAGAAATGCTAAAAATTTTGAACTGGTCAAAACTGATCTAGGATGTATGCCAGCAAGGAAATATGTGGATATGAAGTTGCCAGCAATACAACCATACCCATTTATTGCATTTTGACTTGACAATCAATCAGAGAGAAAAACAAGGGCTTTATTGTGGAAAAATATTAAAGCATATAGAACTTCCAAAGAAGGGGGTAAAAGGATGCAGATGCACATACTGAATGCAGGGGAACACTCAGTCGCTTTTTCTACCTATAGTGCTTGCTAACATTATGTTCACCCAGAAAAACAATTCCTTCTCAAGGATAAACGGAGAACCTGCAACTTTGGGAAGCAGACTGGTCTGCCAGGGGTGTATGAGGTGGTCCTGGGGAGGCCTATCTAGAAATGAGTTCTGAGTGGCAAAACTTAATCAGGTGATCTGGGGGAACAGAGCATCTTTTGGGTATTCTGGAGTCCCATTCAGCTCAGGTTTGGATTTATGACTTTTTTTGGACATAATTTTCTGTCTCTCCTCTGAGAGTAATGCTGAGATGATCCCAAAACATGATGTGCCCTCAAATGCCATACAGGTGTTCCACCAGATGTACAGAGCAGGTCTTTGGGACGGGGGCCTGAAAGTATTGTACAGAAAAGAGAACACCTAAAATGGCTGGCTTACTTCTGGCTTTCTTGCAGAAAGGGCATAGTAGGAAGTCAAGGTCTTCAGTTACCAGGTGTTTATTACCTGTGAAGCCGTTGAGTCAGTTCTGCTTTTTGATTGTGATTTCTTAATTTTATCAAACAGTAAGGGCAGAAGAACCCCATTCAACAGAAGAAAAAATGTTCTGGGATAGAAATGCTGACAGCAAACTCTAGGAACAGTAAAGTTCTCGACCTGGAGTTTATATTTTGCTGTTAGATTTTCAACTATTGCTGAAGACTACCCTCCCCACCCCCTTCACCCCTCCAGAAAAGGATATGAGTTTGAAGTACAAACCGGCTGTGCATTTACCGTTCAGACCAGGGTGGGAACTCCACCTGCTCACAGCCTTGCTCTGTTAAAAGCTACTAATCCTCATAAACCTGACCTTTCTGCTTTTTTTTTCCATCTCTAATTTCCTGCATTCCTCACACTCTATTCTCTCTTTGTCTAGAAACTCATCTTGTTCTCTTTTGAACATACTGATTCATAAACATATGTTCTAAGTTACCTCTCTTGTCTTTGGTAACGTATTCCACATGCTTACATGCCGTTTTATGAAATAGTTTTCTTTAACCTTTTTATTTGCCTCGATTTCCTAATGTTCAAAATATATTCTTTTCTTTCATGTTTTTTTCTTCATAAATATATTGTACAGCTAAACAAGGATGATTTTAATCAAAACCAAAACCACAGAAGGCCTAATCCTTCTTTGACACATGAGGTTAAATTCCGTCCTTAGTTACATTTGCGTAACACCAAAGTAGAAAAAGCTCTCCATTTCCACAGGACTTTAATTTTGGCAAATCACCTTACTTTATGGCTAAATCTTGATTTACAAAGTATCCAGGGGAAGGTGAGAGATATATTAAAAGTAATTCTGAAATTTATTTCTGAAATGACAAATTTAAAAATTACATTCTGATATAGTCTAGTGGGTATCGTGTCTTCAACTGTGTGTGCAAGAATGCATGTGTGTGTGAACATGTGTTATATCTAAAGATAGCCATGAAAGTTGAATATCCCAAACATAAAGTACCCTGCAGCTGAATTCTTGTCTTTTTTCATTAGTAAGTTATTCAACTTTAATAATAAATGCACTTAGAATTGCAACAGGCAGAAAAATGTACAATATAGAATTTCATAAAAGCTTCATTAAAAAATAAATAAAAACCAGCAGCAAATAACCCAAACAAAATAAATTCAGTTTTTAAAATCCCTGCATAGATATGCTGCAGAGGGAGGCACATGCAAATGGAGAACAGAAAAAAGGCCACTCCACATGCTAAGTTTTAACAGAAGACAGTAGAATTGTACGAGTGACACTGAAGGTGGAATCTGGTGTATATTTTCCTGGTAAAACAGGAGTTAAAGTATGAAAGTATGCAGCTGACCCTGCAAAGAAAGACTCTCTATAACTCCAAGGGCTAAGCACCTTTCACTTAGAAGACCCAAGGACCAACCAATGGTTAAATAAGTTTATTAAGATTCAGTTAGCCTGTTTTGCTTAACTTTGCTGAGGTTGGTAGTCCAGCGCCGTTATAGCCTATTGTCTGCATACTCGAGTAACATGGACACTAATACTCTAAACTGGTCCTGTTGTCAAAAGCAACACTCAAGCAGATAAATTGCACAGCAGTAATTGTGTGTTAAATGGCAATTGAAGTAACTTACATGAATTTCTGCTAAGGAACACATAGGTTGCAACCTATGCTTCCATTCATCCAAATCCTATGTGAAACCAGCCTGAAATCCAATTAAATGAATATCTGATAAGAGAATGAAGCTATTAAATGCATAAAAATCTGCCAAAATGCAATCATTGCCTTACCAGTGAAATAAAATGTGCTGAAAGGATAAACTTGTGGCAAACCAATTCATGGCATGTACTGAGCATGTTGTGGAACCCTCTCAAATGAATATGTGACAAAGGAATAAACATGAAAGAAATACACTGATTGTACACTAAGGCTGTGCATTTCAGAGAGATTCACCGTATTATCTTCCTTATTCATGTGGATAACAGGCTTATTTATGTCTTCAAAAATAATTCTTTCTATCACACTGCAACAATTCTAAGCATAGTGATAAATAGAAAGTATGAAAATGCTAATGTACAAGAGCTGGTGGAATTTTAAAGGATCAGGACTGAGCCAAATTTTTAGATGAGATTGCTTGACATGGAAAAAGCCTTACTGAAGAAAAAAATAAACACAATAATCTGTGTATTGCATATTTATAGTTCAATAATTTGAGACTGAGATTTACGAAAATCTGTATCAGAGGTTTTATCCCTGTTGTATAGCTTATATGGTTTTGGCATCCTTTGCAACTTATAGTTCATGAGCAACAATATCCAACAGATTTACAGGTGGTTTTTGGTTTTGTTTTTTTTTTACACTTTAATGTAGCTTAAATTTAAAAGTGAAAGTTGAAGCATCAGGTGGCAAAACCTGCTCTTTTTTCAGTCAAATACCATATATGAAGGAAATACTATTATAAATTTTTTATTTTTAAAAGGGACAATATTTTTCTTAAAATTAAGTTGAAAAGGATCAATCATCTAATATTCTCAACTTCTAAGCGGCACAAAAAGAGACTATGTAAAAATTGTCTGTAGCTATACCTATATCTCTATATAAAGAGCTAACATCAAAGTATGCAAAATAGGGACAAATTCTTTACCATATAAACTTTCATAAGGTGGAAAGGTTTTTTCCCTTTAATAAGCAATCTTTTTAAGGTGAATTACTACCTTGTAATATCGCACAAGTGGCTATATGGCTTCATGGCTTAGTATTTTTTTCCAGATGAAAGAAAGTAGGACAATATTTATACCTGAAATGTCCTTGGTCATTTTTCCTATAAAACCTGTTTGTATGTTTTAAAAATAACAGATAAATTTCCCAGAAGTATTTAGAGGTAGCAGCAAAGCAAATATCTGGATATTAATTATTAGAGAAAATGTTATAAGTGGCTGGTAAGCAGAGCAGACTTCTGCTGGGTTGGACGTTTAAGCTCAAAGTGAGGTTTTAGTAAATATTCTTGGAATAGAGCAGCAGCTTTCTCAGAAATGCTGGATTTCGCAGAAGTTTTGTGTGCCACTCCTATACATTTTCAGATTTCAGGTTAAGTTTTTTGTATCTATTCAGGCATAAGACAGACTTAATTGAGGGCATCTGTATAGTTTAAAAATTCCATTACCCTTGTAGTGGTAAAACGTTGAGCCCAGGAACTGTATTTTTTAAGTGCGTAGATTGATTTTTTAGCTAGCCAAAGACAACAGTTGTTTCTTAGTGCTTACGAAGTACAAGTTCTTCTCTTTGGACTCATGGTGTTGACTCACCATTCTCACAAATTTTAGCAGCTCTCATCGCTTTCCTTTATTCCGGAGAATATCCAGCCCCCCAGATTGTACCTCTAATGCATCACTGTTTCATGATGAACATGAAGTGTCAGGGACTCCATAGGACTTAAGGGCTGGATCTGCTGGTCATGACTGTGTGGAGCTGGACTACAGCAGGCTACTGATGGGTGAAAACCTCATGAACACACCTCTCAGGCTCCACACTTCATATTTTGATGTCATCAAATGTATGGAACTGTGAAGTTCATGGTCAGGTATTTTGAATTTAGACTGCAGAAAACCATTGTTCAATACATGTAGGCTTCCTGCTTTCTCCAAAAGGTACATTAATTGCCCACATTATTCTGGATTTCATGGCAGCCATAAACCAGAAAAAGCTGTATCTCATGGTATATTTCTACGGCCCCCATACTGCATAGCAGCTGAAACTCTGACAGAAGCCCTACATCAATAAACCATGCGTGAAGAACTGCACTGTAGAGATAGGTAACACAGCATCACGTGGAATGCCATGAGTTTCTGCTACAGCTTGGAAACATCAGAGTAGGCAAATGTTCCTGGAGGCATAAGTAGATCACAGAGTGACTATGAGCCACAAATACGATACAGGCAAATGCATTCTTGCATGTCAGGCAAGGTATTTCCATAGGAAAGGCAAACATTGTGCAAAGCCCTGGTGAGAGCTCACCTGTACCACTATGTACATTTCTCATTCCTCAGGTTCAAGAAAGATAAATTCCATCTAGGATGAAGGCAAACAAAGTCTAAGCAGCTGATTAGGGGCATGGAGGGCCTATAGAAGATGACTAGAAGAAACAGGAGAAAGGCTGAGAGGGCTGCTCTCACTTTCAAGAAAGATATTAAGGATGAAGGCCGAAGGAGGAAAAGAGCTATTGAAGTGCAAGGAAAAAGATGGTCAAGAGCACAAACCGATTCAGTACTTCTTTCCAAGAGGAAGACCTCACCATCAACAGTGTAGTAGCAAATGTCACTTTGTGCATTGGTAAGGAACGGTGAGGAAATTCTGCATGCTTTCTACATGTCTGCAGAGTTCATGCAGAGGAAAGCAAACCCTTTCTTTCACCTCTGGCATTCCTACAACCAAATGAATGCTTATGGTATAAATGCCCTTGTATTCGCAGTCTGAATGTACAGATGAATTTACAGGGATGCACAGCAGCTCTGCCCAGTGCATGGCCACCAAGGGCAGGGATAGCTCCCTGGGCCTCCTGAGCACAGGGACTGCCTCAGGGACAGCAATCCAAAAGCCCTTCTCCAAAGGATGCTGGATGGAGAGGCGATGGGCAGGGCTGTGGCGGCAGGGCTGTGGGGGGCCTCATCACTCTCATGGCACAGTGCCACCACCCGGCAACGCAGCAGTCACGATGCCCCAGGGCAGGATAAGGGGGCCATCCTCCTGTGTCCCACTGTCAGCCTGCCTGGCTTTGCCATGGGGACAGAGCTTGCCCAGGGGCAGCCTGAAGACATCTAAGAGGCAGTGGAATTACTTGGAGGGGGCAGAGGGAGGAAGACCAGAGGCTAGATGAGGCTGCTGGAGATGAGAAGAACCACCAACACCTGGAGGTGCCCAAGGCTATCAGGCCTTTTCAGCTGGATAGCAGCAGCAAGACCAAGGGAACTTGAGGAGCACTGCAGAGCTCTCCATCATCATCATCCGCTGAGGAGCCAGTGGCAGCAGCTATAAGAAATGGAATGCACAGATGTTGCCAGGGGTCCCAGTACTTTGGAGCACCCACTGGTGTCCTGCCAGGCACGGGAAGGATTCTTGTCCCCAAGTTGGATCAGACTGGGGGCATTTGACCACTCTTGGAAGCCCCTGAGATGGCTCCAGGTTGAGGGAGGAAAGGGGCAGGCAGTGCTAGCATCTCCTGCGAGCCATGACCAGCCTATAGGATGAGGAGGCAGGTCTTGCTCACATGCTCAGGGAATAGCTGATTGCCATCTAGGGGATCAGGAAGGAATTTTCCCCCGGGGCAGATTGGCGCTGGTCTGCAGTGGTTTTTTGCCTTCCTCTGCACCACTGAGCATGACCACTTGTCAGGGCTCTTCTGGTCCATTTTGGCTAGGTTACTGCCTGCTGCTCATGCACCATGAAGGTGGCCTCTTGTGCCCTGTAGACAGTGCGAGGAAGGGTTTTCCCCCCCCAGGCTGGCAATGGTCCCCAGGGGTTTTTTGCCTTCCTTGAAGCATTTAGCATAGCCCCTTGCTAGGGCTCCTTTGGGCCATTTTAGCTAGGTGCCTGCTGTTCATGCTCATCTCCATGAAGGCCTTCTGCCCCACATCTGGGGGAGGAAACTTTCTTTGCCCCCAGGCTGGTTCCCAGGGGTTGCTGCTTTTCCTCTGTAGCATTGAGCACAGCCCCTTGTCACGGCTCCTCTGGTCCATTTTGGCTAGGTTCTTGACTGCTCCTCTTGCACCACCAAAGCACCACTTGTGCCCTGGTTCTCTCTGGCTCTCCCATTGCAAGTTTGTAGTAGAAGCAAGCTCTGCTCTTCCCTTGGCTCCATTTCCCCTGGTGATGTTCTTGTGCAAAACAGCCTGTGCTTAGAAGGGGTCCAGGCTTGCTGCACCATCAGGAGATGCCACTTTCCAGCTCTCCTGGCATACAATACAAGCGCTGGGCAGGCACAGGAGCATTTTTCATGCATCACTGGCCAAGAAGCACAGCGCAGCATTTTTTTGCAGGCAAAAAGTATGTGCATCATCAATATGTGTCATACTTTTGAAAATACCATGTGGTACCACACACCTCTACTTCTTTTGTCTGTGATTGGTACTAATCCTCATTATTCAAATTCTCACTCCTCAGGAAACAGAGACTGCTTGGTCTGTATTCTTGCTGCTACTTTCTGTAGCTCTGTGACTTTCCTTTGCCAGACTGCAAGGGATATTTTTTCAAGCTAAACTGAAGAATGCATCAGCCTGCTCCTGGCTATACATGCTTGTGAGCATCGGCTTGGAAACAGATTCAGAAAAAGAAAATAAAATTCTGTTACCACTTATAATCTTTCTGATTCGAGTCCTTGAAAGTGCTTTTGGAGCTGAAAAAACCCTGGCATTTCAGGCAAGTAATGGTCTCATCTTTGCTTGACTGATGAGAAGACAAGAGAAAAGAGAAGAGGTTGAGTTATGCTACGTTATGCATGTAGTTATGCATTACAAGCAATGACCTAGGTCTGAGGGGTCCATCCAGGAGAGCAGCTCTCTGCAGTGCAGGTCACAGGCCCTGTTGGCCTCTTTGGAGACAGGTATTGGGCTAGATGGACCTTCTCTCTGATGGAGTACTGTTCTCAGGCTCTTTTGTTTTATTATGCTTTGCCAAGGGAAACAGCTCAGGCATTTCTAAAAATGAGTACAGGGAAAAAAAAAAATTCCATGGGGAAATGAACAGGTATAGCTTACATCATTAGTTCAGGAGCACTCCCTGCTTCAGTCTGAGGGCTTGATCTTTGAGCCTCGCGAGTGTCAGAGATGTGGGTTTTTTTGCCATCCTGTGGAAACCCAGCTGGGTTAACACAGAAGACTTTAAAAACTGGCAGTTCACATACACTTTTTGCAAATTTGTTCAGATGGTCAAATTATCTACAGATGATCCACAGCTTTCACCCCCATCAGAAGGTACATGCTTCCTTCCAACAAAGTGACAGAGCCAATGCCTAGGATGGGACATGATTACCTATTCGATTCCTTCTACTAGTGCAGACTGGGAAGAAATGTGATAAAAAAATTCCTCAGCATGTACTGGTAGGGAAAGAAGTAGATAGGAAGAAGAATAGAATAGAATAGAGCAGAACAGAACAGAATATTTCAGTTGGAAAGGACTAACAACGATCATCAAGTCCAACTGCCTGACCACTTCAGGGCTGACCAAAAGTTAAAGCATATTATTAAGGGTGTTGTCCAAATGTCTCTTCAATATTGACAGGCATGGGACATTGAATGCCTCTTTAGAAAGCCTGCTCCAGTGTTTGACCACCCTCTTGGTAAACAAATGCTTCCTAGTGACCAGTCTAAACCTCCTCTGGTGCAGCTTTGAACCATTCCCACGTGTCCTGGCACTGGATATCAGGGAGAAGAGATCAGCACCTCCCTCTCCACGTCCCCTCCTCAGGAAGCTGTAGAGAGCAATGAGGTTGCCTCTCAGCCTTCTCCAAACTAGACAAACCCAGTGTCCTCAGCCGCTCCTTATAGGATATGTCTTCCAACTGCCTTTGGTGCCCTCCTCCAGATGAGTACAAGTTCCTTATCAACTTTTCAAAATTGTGGGGCCCAATTTATGGAATTGCATTCGCATACTGTGTCCCCCCACAGTACAGGAATGCAGTTAGTACAGCTATAGTGAATTATTTCAGGGCGTGCTAATTCAGCATGCATTTGCCTTGGGGGGCCCTTTGCAAAGAGGAAAGTGGAGTCTTAAAATGCACTGGCTACCAGTTCATCTTCAAGCGTAATTCAAAACATAGGTTTTAGCTTATAAACTCCATGTCATTTGAAATCCTTGCTCCTTAAAGACTGTCCCATTTCAGGGCTGAGAGAATTCTGAAGTTCTGAAAAATCACTGAAACTTGAAATTAACCTTACTTCATCTTCTCACTGTACATTTTGTAGCCCAGTCACACACACACAATAAACAATTTTTATTCTCGCCTGTGTTCCTGAAGAAAATATGCCCAATAATCTTGGTCTTAATTTTTTTCTGATTATTCCTTTAAATCACAAAGCCCTCATTCAATTCCTTCTGACTAGCTCTGGGTGCTGAAAAGAAGCACAAAAACTGATAGAAGTGTGGTAACCGAGAGCTGCTCTGCAAAGGATTGGCAAGGCTGTGTGGAAAGGCTTGGAAAGTATCATCTGTTCTCACACTATGCTTGGCTTCAGTTAATATTCTCACTATTAGTCTTTCAGCTTCATGAGAATAAAAAATAAATAACACTCTAAACAGAAAACAAACAAACAAATAAGCTAAGGTTCCTGGGTTTCTTCCTCCTGTCTGATCAGATCAGAAAAACGTGGCTTGATTTTTTTATTCTAACAGCCTATTCTGCACCCTTCCAGATCTAGTAAATCTGTCATCAGTAGGCTTAGGCAAAGACCTGCTCCATCTCTTTGATGGAGGCGAGAAGATTTTTTAATGTAAAAGCTGCAGGACCTGCTCCTGAGGAGAGTAGAAGTTCTTCATGCTGCTGACTGGGAAAAAAAGGGGAAGAAAAAAAAATTATTCAGGCTGGAAGGCAGAAAAATCATGACTCTTTTGAAGTGATATTGTTTTTAGTTTTGATTGAAATAATTATAGACAGCCAAATCCTGGTTAATGTATAGTGCTGCATTACTGGGGTAGCTCTATTACTCAAACTTGTCACCATATGACTTTGCTATGGCTGGATGAAAGCTGCCCAGTTCTGGGCTAACGGCCTGCTAAAGCAGCCATTTCAGTGGAGAGGCAGAGCTGACCCAGGCTAGACCAAGCTCACCCAGAAAAACAAGGACTTTGAGGGTCGCACAGGAATCCAGGAGTCACTCCCTAGGCAGAATAATTCAAAGTAAATGGCATGCTAAAAGGATTGCTATTTTAGCAGAAGTCACCAGGTTCTTACATTGCTGTGCATGAATTAAGGCTTCCTCAGCAACAAAATGAGTTAGAAGGGGGAATATTTGATACTTTAGGGACAGCATTGACTAGTATTTAAATTGGTTTGAGCTGTTTCTAGTCCCACAGATTGACATGTTCTGTCCTCAGACAGATGTTCACTGTGATCTGAGTGAAAGATTATATAAAAAATCAGTCTCATGCAGATGCAGAAATGTTGGCTTATAAATTGAGCTCCCTTTCTTAACATGGGAAGTAGGTATCTTTTGAAAACAAGTATAGCACATGATGTCCTGATTTCGGCTGGGACAGAGTTAATTTTCTTCCTAGTAGCTGGTACAGTGCTGTATTCTGCATTTAGTATGAGAATAATGTTGATAACACACTGATGTTTTAGTTGTTGCTAAGAAGTGCTTATCCTAAGTCAAGGATTTTTCAGTTTCCCAAGCTCTGCAAGCAAGGAGGTACACAAGAAGCTGGAAGAGAGTATAGCCAGGACAGCTGACCCAAACTAGCCAAAGGGATATTCCATACCACAGGACGTCATGCTCAATACATAAACTGGGGCAAGTTGGCCCGGAGGGGTGGATTGCTGCTTGGGCATTGGTCAGTGGATGGTGAGCAATTTGCATTGTGCATCACGTCTTTTCTTGGGTTTTACCTCTCCCTCTTTTTGTTGTCTTCCTTTTCATTGTATATTATTATTATTATTATTTCAATTATTAAACTGTTCTTATCTCCACTCACGGGTTTTACTTTTTTTTTTCGATTCTCCTCCCCATCCCACCGGGTGAGGGGAGCAGTGAGCGAGCGGCTGCATGGTGCTTTGTTGCCAGTTGGGGTTAAACCACAACACGTCTCCTATTTTCTCCTGTCCCGTGGCTTTGCTGTCAAGCACTTACCTTCACTTTAGAGATGAAACCTAAGGAATGTGAGCTCTGCTCAGCCCGAGCTGTCCATCAGGCAAGGTGAGGGGGGAACTGCCTCCCTAGCAGACTGTCACAGAAGTAGTGGTGCTTATGAACATTGCTGCCTGCTCTCCACTCAGGTGCAGTGTACAAACCCCCGGGCTGATCAAAACCCATGGCTTTTCCTGCAGGGGCAGATGTGAGTATGGGCTTCCTCCGCTCAGCATTTGCTTAAATTGTTGTGACTGTGAACTACTGTGTAGCTTATGGAGACTGTCATCAGTGCTGCTAAATCCACTAAATGGGAGACCTTCCTGCAAAACTTGCCTGTTAGCTCTCAGATTTGGCTGGTAGCAAGGAACATGTAGGCAATGTGATCCAGTAGAGCACCATGTCAGGGTCATCGGGATAGGAACTTTACAGATAGCACAAATTAATGGTGATATTTGTTTTCTCACTGCTGACCCTGACACATACAAATATTTGGTAACAGCTATGGATTACTTCTCAAAATGGACTAAAGATAAACCCCTACAGGATAAACTACCCCAAAGTGTTGAAGGTCTCTGACTGAGTTCATCAGACATTCATGTGTAGACGCACAAATCAATGATCAAGGCAGGGAATTTGTCAATCAGATAAGTGAGGAAATACATTAACAGGTGACAGACAACAATTTGCCAGGGCACATAACCCTAGAGCCAGCAAGCTTGTGAAATGGCAGAATTGAACTGTGAAAGACAAATCACTGAAGGTGGGGAGAGTGTCTTCATTATGTCTTGCTCTCACATGCAACTGCAGAGCAAAGTCCAGTGAATTTTTTACTCTTATCCTCTGCTACATTAAAAAAGTGAAAAACCTGTTAATATACATTACAAATTCTGTCACTGCTTCGCTTTAATAGTGAGATAACAATCGTGTTCCATTTACATATTTTGCATTTTATTGCTCTTGCATAATTCATCATAAGTAACATAACATGTTTGTCAGGAGAAGTTCTGCAAAATTTAAGAAAATGGAAGGTGAGCTGTAATACAATCTGAAATAGCAAATAATATTGAGACATTTAGGTAAAAGAAAAGGAAATGAAGTAGGAAGTAAGAAGCATGAATGGAAGAGAAAAAATGAACTGATTACAGTGAGACATAAAATGAAAGTGTGGAGTAGAAAGTGACATCCTGCAAAAAATGGTGATGCTTGGCTCACACATCATTGGTGAGATGGGTTTAATGATGACTAAACTGGATATACTGCAAAAGAGTAATTGTTATGGAAGAACACCTGTTTCAGGGAACAATTGCAGTACTGAATCAGTTAGCAAAGCCTGTAGAAAAATGGAGCCATGACTGAGCAGACTGTAAGTTTTGTTATCTTTGAGAGTATTTAAAATTGTTCCATTTCACATTAGTACAGCTGCAAATAATAGTCTGCAGTAGGATAAAAATAGTAGGATTTTATCAAGTTTTCTATATTAGAATCACCTTCATTTGTCTTGTTAATTTTGGCATAAAACCACTCAGACAATGACATTAAAATGTTCTTCTTTGCACCAAAATTTGAGCTCATTTCACATCTGGGCAAAGTAAGGTAAAAGCACACTTACATGTAAAATTTTTTATTATCTAGTAACTAGAACTGTCTGACTGGAAACAGAATGTAGTTAACTGGTTTCAAGTTCTCTTCTGCCCTTAAACATGAGCCAGGTTTGAGGAGGCTGTTGTCCCGTTAAGGGAATCCTGAATGTCCCATAAACAAAAGCCAAGTTTAGATTGGACGTGATCTGCCTCTGAATAGTCCAAAGGGTTTTATGGTGGTAGCTGAAACAAGATAAATCTCAGCAATTTTGGCTTTGGAGAGGACAACACTGATAGGTTTGTCATTTCCTTTGATTCCAACTCCCATCCAACTGTAAACATCACACTGAACCATGGGAAGGACCTGGGCATGGGCAAGTCAGAAGAGAAGTGTCTGGATGTTCCCTGGCTCGGGGCTAGCAGAAAATCAAGCACAACACATGTTTCATCACTAGAGAAACTCTCCTCTCTGGGGATTCATGACTGGTGGGTCACTTCCCTTTGCATTTGTGGTCACATATGTCCCCCTGGCAACTGAGCGAATGGCTTACCATGTAGCAGTATTAGGAAAGAATTGGTTATAGCTTTTTTCTAGTGTCATTTAATGGCTAAAAATGAAGAACTGTGCATTGGCATGTATGCATGAATCACAGTCTGGGAAATTATATTTTGATTGGTAGGGCAAAAATACAGAGATGTTGGATGCTGCTGAATGATGAGAACTGATGGCAAATCTGACATCTAAGTGCCATTCACAATACATTGATACATAACCCCATGTTTAGAGACACCCTTCCTCCCTCCCCCACCCCCCAAAACAATCTGAATAATGAATCAAATGGTCTCAGGAGTAATTGGATCTTTTTCTGTGTAATTAGCAATTTTTTCCCTTGCATTATAATTTAAAGTGCTGTGGTTGAATTGAGCAACTCATGTAATGAGTCATTAGACTGAGGCTTTTAAGGAAGTTATTTCTGAAGGTCTGTGGAGGCTAAAATATGTCTAAATTAAAAGAATGACAGGCTGCAATCACTGCTGTAAAATAAAGGTGCTCAGTAAGCAGTCCTATTACAATCAGAAAGAAAAAGAAGCAGATCTCTGTCTTGTGTATGGAAGCAGAGGAAATGATGAATACCTGAGGTAACTCATTCTGTGCAAAATCAATCTTTCACTGTCAATTTTAAATGAACTAATTTGTTCACAAATCTGCTCAGTCAGTTTGGAAGCATACTCAGTTCATCCATATTAGCAAATCCTTTAATCTTGACTAGTCCACTGAGTAAGAAATCTAGAAATGTGTTAATATGACTGGACATATGTAGTAGGATAAGAATTGATTCTTTTAATTAGTGTCTATTCAAGTTATAGTTCCTTCTTTTACTGAACTATTGACCCACTGATATATAAAGAGATTACTGTTATGACTAAAATACCTTTCAAAGTTATATTTAACTCTTTCTTTATTGGTCAATGTCAGATAGAAAAATAATCTTTGAATTATCCAAAAATAAACAATGTAATCTAATTTAAGGTTTCTGTCAGACATGTTCCCATTAATTCTGGAGATTCAAACTGATATTTGAAATTTAAAGAGCATAAGCCCCCAGTTATTGCTAAAGAAATGATATAATCCTTTCTTCCAATTCAGATAAAAATTTGAAATGCTATTTGTAATCCTAGTTTGATATCAAGACAGTCAGAATTTTACCCATCACAATTCAACTACTGAAGCTGGTGGCAAATCAAGATTTTTTTTTTCCCCACTGAAATTCATAGATGACAGAGGTATATTCTTAAAAAAAATAAATAGGCAGAGATAGATGACTCCTCTTCCTCTCATTCCTACTCTGTTTACACAGACTGAGGCCTGAATAAGTTAAACTCTGGAAAACAACTGTGTATGAAATAAGAATAAACTCACTGTAATTTGCAAACAAATAAGATTATGTTAGCTCTTGCTCACCCACAGAGAGGAGACAAACACTAGAAACAATCCCAAATAACTGTACATTTACAATGCGAAGCAGTGTTATAACCATCCCAGCATGGTCTTTGGTAAAAAAATTAAATGGGTCTCTGGTCTGGTCAGTCAGTCACATTTACTTGTTGCTCTTCACCTTACCGTTGTAAAAGAACCTCTGCTGCAGGGTGGTCCTAGGCAGATGTATTGTCCCAATGCTGAACATCTACACCCCGCCTGGGGAGCAAATGCATTATTAGTATTACCAATATGGCTGTGAACAACATGTGTTTAAATGATCTTTGTTAATCTTAGGAATACTTGGAGCTGCAGCAATAGAAAAATGCTTTAGCACCCTGCCTAGGTAAACAACCAGTTTTACTAACTTTGAGCTCTAAGGAGTAGGACTAGACTTCTAAGACTTTCAGTGAATTATTTAAGTGGAACTTGAATATGGAAGCAAAAGTGAGCAGTCCACTGACTAAAATGTGGAAAAATGTCAGGTACTGAAGCCTTCTTACTGTAAACCAGCAAGCCAGGTCCCTCTGCTTTTTTTGAGCCTGGATATTCTTGCTCCCACAGCCTTTGGCAGAACTACTGGCCCACTAAGGTATGATGTTGACCTGGGGTTTTGCACTTACCTGTGCCTTGTAACAGCATGTTTTTGCTAGCTGCAGTCTATAATTAAGTAAATATAAGTAAGAAAAATGAAAGGAAATTTTCACTTAAGCCTTCTAGCATTTCTTTTTTTATCTTCCATCAAATTTTCCCTTGAAGGGCATTCTTGGACAATGCATGATAGGAAGAAGATAGGTATTGTATTTTGAGTCCTGTATTTGTGGAGCATTCATCTGCTTCATTTCAGGCCATGTCTCCTCACCTTTCAATGTGATGGTTGTTTTGCTCACCTACTTTTTTGGTAGGCTGAGCTGCTGGGCCCTGACTGGTGGGAACCAGCAGATTCTTGTCACTGAAAGCAGCAAATTAACATTGGCTTTTCCAGTCTTTCTTAGTGCATTAAGGCTGGCCTTTGCCATTTGAGCTGTTGATGTGTATGAGCTCAGAGTTTTTTAACCAGGGTATATAACCTGTCTGAGAAGGATTAGGACAATACAATACCATAACCAGCCATCTCACGTGCTCTTGTTCTCTCATTTTAGCATAACAGTGGCTGTTATGGTGTTCCCAGTTATTGTTTAAAGCTTTGGCCAAAAGTGTCTCTATAAGCATTCAGCATTCATTTCTGTCTATGGTTTGTCTTTTTTCCTCTTAATTTGCCTCAGCAGCAGCCATTTTCTGGACTTTGGCTTACTAATTTGTATCTGACTATGTCTAGCAGTTACCCTTGCAGTGCTCCCCAGTGTCCACCCACTGCCTACACTGAAAGCCCAGGTCTTTGAAAAACAGGATTATAAGAAAGTACACATCAACAGAAGAGCCTTGATTTAGCAGACTACCACAAACACTTACATTAATGGTGAAAATGTATTCTTTGCCCAGTGCTACTTACTCAGCATTCCAGTTTCAATATGTTTGTAATGGGGGTCTGTTATATGTCCAAAGTGTATCAAGAACTGAGCAGAGTACACACAACACCCTGCTGCTGGTGGGTAGTTCCTCTGGTTTGAACGGGAGCTATGTGTTGAGCAGTGGATTTTTGTTTCCTCATGAAAGCACTGTGGAAAATTCTCCATTTACTTTAATGGTCATTGAGACTTCACAGAGAAGTACCCCATTCTGCAAATAGTTCTATGAAATGATTAGCCTTTGTAAATTCCAGGATACTAACAGATAACTATGTTGATGTCATATATCTGTATCTCCCTGTATTTAATTCTCTGTATATATTTATGTGTGAGATAATTTTGCGTGATCTTGGTGGAGGACAGGACAGTGGCTTGGTTTGGCTCATTTAAAATACTAATGATGATGGCCTTAGAAGTGACTATAATAAAAATCATGGCATTTTTAATGTCTAAATTATTGCAGAACCTGAAAACACTCCTCTTGCTTCCAAGGCAGATGTAGGATTGAACAGAAGATGAATGGCACATCTCTATCAGCCAGTGCGTTTTGATAATTGATCAAATTTCCATTTTAATTAGAAAACATGCACCCAAAGTGGGTGGGATCACAAGATTCTATCAGCTCAGTTTTTCTTAATCCTCTGGGGTGAATGAAAAAATGAAGTGGCTGGCCTTTCGCTAACTCTGAATTCAAGAGATTGCCTTGACCACTGCTTGTTCAATTTATCTAGGAATGTCTTTTGTGCTGTATGCTCTCTGATTGTCTGAAAATACCTTTTAATTTCCTGAATACATATATGTATACAATGAATATTAATCAAGAGATGATTAGTATCTCTTCTGCCAGCACACAATAATATTTTATCAGAGGCAGATTGTATCTGTAATTGCATATTTAAAGTCTACACTAGAATAGCACATGAGTTTGAGTATGGACATTGAAGTCCTCCAGTAAAATTTTAGATTTTCTTGTCTGTAAGTAAATTTTCCTAACCGGGAAAATGGAACTAAAAAAAACCTCAAACACTTATTTATTTTTTCACCAGTAAAACTGTCATTTCTTTACTTTCAGATATTCTAGCCAGCAGAGCCATCAGTATTGCTGGCGCTATATTTGGTTAAAATCTTACCAGCGATCTCAGTTGCTGGCATGGGAGGGAAGGACTCTCTCCCCCAAGGGGCACAGAAACGTTACAGAGCTATAGACCTGAAGGCTAGACCCAGCCCTTGCAACCTTTGCATGAGGTGAAGAAAACAGAGGAAGTTGATGGACAGCCAACCTGCTAAAATTGATGCTGCACACTGCCCACAGGAGAACTGCCAAGGAATCCAGTCCCATATCACCTGGGGAATGAAAGACCTCTGCTGTGGCTCTTCAAACTCTACTCCCATCCCTGCCCTTCTGCCCAGGGAAATGGCATTTGCTGTACGTACCCAGAAAGTATGACAACTTTGGAGAAAGGGAGACTAAGGTTTGCCTTTTATTTTCTTCATAATGAACTCAAACTTCTAGTCTGCTTACCTCAAACTACTTTCTGTTTTGTATCCTCTGGTGGCTGAGGCTCTGCCTTGCATGCAGGATGACAGATTGAGTGCTAATTCTACCACCTGTAGACCTTGTTTATTTCAAAATGTCACTTGTTTTTTATATCTTAAGTGCCAAGAGAGATGTTCTCCCAGGATACCAAAAATCAGTCATTATTATAGCATAGATATTAAGCCACCCATGTTTCAAACACATCAGTCAAAGACATCTGTCCTGCAACTGTACAGCAGAAAGGGCAGCATGTTATTAGAGAGAAAGAGAGAGAGAGCTACCAGGGGAGACAAAATCATTATCTGAATATATCACTCACTGAGGCTGCCTGAATGCTGTAGGACCCATGGCAGAGCCCACGTATTGTAATGGAAATTTCAGTCCTCTGTGATCATGTAATTGCTCCACAGTAATTCCTTCTAGCAGCTTTTCATAATGTTTCATCATGGAAAATAACCTGGGCTCTGAAATCTCCCACCTTTAGGTTTGAGTCATTGCAAAAATTCTGTATTTCCAGAAGGGTGAGGAGGAAAAAGCACATCCAGAAGCCCAATTCCTTTCCTCCAGGCTTTATGCAAGTTCTCAAAAAATGCATCTAGCACCCATTAGGCGCATCCTAACACTTACTCTGGAGTCCAGCAACAAACTGCGTAGGAGCAAGAAAGGCAAGAAGAGGAAACTTTCTGAGGGCATCTGCTAGGCCCACATTGGCTGTCTTGACGAGGCATGTCAGGATGCATTGGTAGTGCGCAGTGAGGCTGAAGATTCCCTACTGGCTGGAACTGAGTCATTTGCCAGGCTTTCCTTGTCAGGGAGAGTTAAACCAGTCACTGATCCTAATTCTAACACTGTTGTTGCAGCATTCCAATTTTTAATCGCTACATGACTTGTCAGGTTGAATATGAGCCACATGAATAAAATTTAAAAACCTCCTAATAATGAGGGTGTCAAAGATTACTAGCGCTTGGTGTTTCTACAGTTACCTCTCCATTTCCTAAAAGTGGAACCAAAGTGTAAGTATCGTCACTTCCAACTGCCCTTTATTTTTCCATTTCCCCCCACAACGACTCTTTTCCTGAAGCCCATCAAGATAGTCATCAGTAAGCAGCACATTCCTGCACCCCCTGTACAGTGCTGGGGGAGCTTCCTTCAGGCTTAAGACCATAACTTGAAAAGGGGATCCCCTCCTTCCACAGTTAGGGAGCAATTTGGTTGACAATTAGGTAAAAAGATAAACCTGCCATATGCCTTCATCCTGGGGTGGCAGGTTCTATTTTCTAGATGCTTTTCTCCCTGAGTTTTGAAACATATGAGAAGCAAGTCTCTTGCTGTCAATGAGCATTGTCTTTGGAATGTCACAGCTTTGTGTGTCACCAATTTGTCTGTAAATGTTTGAAATTTGAAGTAATTGTAGAAGATTGAGGCAAGCAAAGTGGGAGCCACTCAGAAGGAAAGGGCATTTTTCAGGCTAGCAAACTGACATGTACACATCCCTGTGTTCCTTTCCCCATGACAGAGGACGGGTGGGACAGATGTGCTTCATGCTGTAAGTTCCTGGATGCTGACAAACAAATCAACTTCCAGTAGGCTCTGAGTTCTCATCTACAATTGAACTAATTTACCATCTTCATCTGCTGTGTGAATGAAATGCAATAACTGATTTTGAAAGACAGCAGCATGCTAACAAATATGGGCTGCTGAACGCCAGTCTTTTTCAATGAAAAATTAGCTTACCCTTAGCAGTGTTTCAGTTCACTGATTTCTTTTTGTTTGGTTGTTTTTGTTACAGAATGCTTAAATTCACAGTGCTTTCCACAAAAGAAAATCCACACTGTAATCTCCAATCACTGCAGAAAAGGCAGGGTCATTTGACTTCATGTTGGCTCAACACTTAAAGTAAACTTACAGCACACAATAAAGCTAAAGCTACATGTAGGAAGAGTTAAATGTAATGTTCTGGTTATGGCTTTGACAGTGATATCAACATGCAACTGGAGCAAGTCAATATTTAAAAAGTTTAATAACATGTGGAAAGTAAGTCCAGCATCAGAGCTGAGATAAGAAAAATGGGATTATCCAATTAAAAAAGAAAAGATGTGGTGAATCTGTCAGTGTCTGCGATGCTGTGGTTTATTTAGAAGGCTGTTATATGCTGCATATTTTAGATAGAGCTCAGTGATTATTGCAAAATGTTTTGTTTTCATGCAAAAAAATGTTTAGTTGGGACTACAAAGGCAAGATGTAGCAGGAGGAACTGTAGACTCAGGGTAGTGCGTACTTTGCCTCCAGACGAGGCAGCTGCTGTGGCACGGCTACCGATCTATCAGTGCAACTTCTGCAGCTGACGCAGCTTCTGGAATCCATCCCCACGTTCAGAAGGAAATTCTTCACCACAGTGAGACAGGAACAAGGGTTCTAACTCCTAGGTGCATTCTGTATTTGGGGAAATCTCCTTGGAGCCTCTCCAGCCCTATCTGTGTTTTTCCTGGAAGCCTAATACAGCTCCAAGATACTCTTCAGGGCTCCAAGAAAAAGTTACGGCGGAAGCTGCCCTTTTATTAGTAGAACAGAAAAATCTGTGCTGAATAGTGTTCCTGGGTGCTGCTTTGGTCCCTCTGTTTTACTCAGCTGTTATTAAAACCCCTATTCATCTCAGAAGTTAATCAGTGCCACAAAGTCTATGCTATCCCTCCTTTTGGAAGCTGAAAAGTACATCACTGAAATGGTAACAAAATTAAGGTGTGACTTTATACAAGAGTAAAATTCATGAGCACTTATCTGTGTTGCTACTTATCTGATGATTTATCTAGTGCAGTGGCTGCTGTGCTCTGCACCATCCCTGTTGCTATCTCTCCTTCCTGTAAATACGAACTGATCTGGCAGAACTCATAAGGTTTTTTAAGTGTAAATAAAATCTTTCACCAAGGAGCATTCTTGGTTCTGTGCCCCAGTTTCAGAAATACACACAACTAGGATTCAACAAAACTTTCCTAACCACAAAAAGTACCAGGAGAGGGGCAGGAAACCCACATTTTCTTTTTTAAAACTCAGACTATGGGTAGTTTAAGTCTTTGTTCTCTTTTATTCTGATCATCAGAGGTCGAGCAAAATCACACTTTTTCCTGAGTTCAGAAAAAGGTTTTATTTTTGTCATTTCTATTATGAGCAAACTGGGATGAATGTGATTTTCAGTTGGGCTTGGAAATAGCTCATAAGTTAAGTTTTGGTTTTGCAGAACAAAATCTGAGCTTGTGTTGGATAAAACATGCTTCTTATTATCAAAATCATGAACTTGTATAGACGTGTATAAAAATAAGATTTAGCCTTTTTAATCTTTCCTGACAGCCCAGGGTATCTGAACTTTTTGCCTTCTCTCTGAACCATAACTTGGTTGAGATTTCCAAAATAGGGAAACAGGATTAAATTTGATTAAGGGTTGCAGTGGTTCAATGTAGAGTAAATTATTTTTATCCAACCTGATTTGATCTTGTATTGAGAAACTAAGCTGATCTTGTACTTTAGCTACCCATGTTTTACAGCAATGAATTTCTCTATACAAAATTTATACAGATGACATGCAACACTCCTTTATCAACTGTTCAGCAAATTATTATAAAACCTTGAGACACTCATTTCAGGTGTTTATCTTTGACCTCAATTTCTGTTGCATATAGTGGAGTACAATCTAAATAAAAATTAACCCTACACTTTTATGTCATTATACAGCCAAAACGTGCCCCCAAAAAATCCTCTGTGCATCTCTTAGTTGCCTTCGATTTAGATTGATTACGTCTTTATACTGGGGAGAGGGCCTGCCTGATAAAAGAATGGCTTAATCTTTATTTGCCTAGAGCAGTTAGAAAAATAAGTGAAGCAAGCAGCCTCCTGTGACTGATTTCTGCTCACTTAAGGCAATTCACCCTTGAAACAGGGAATAATTGTTCTCTGTCGTTTTGCAGATATTGTCTTCCCTTTCATGTATTATATCCAAATAATCTTTAAGATTTTAAACATTGAAGGAATACAGGCTGAATCAAAACCATACACCAGGCTAAATTCTGCCTTGAGAGGCATACCCACAGTTTTCATAAAAGCCAGTGGAAGCCATGCACACATCTAGAAGCAGAATTTGGTCTGTAGCCTCCTTAAATTCTGAATTAAAAAACCAACCAACCAACCAACCAACCAAACAAAACAAACAAAAAAGGAAAGAAAAAGAAAAAAAAGATAACTTCTGTTTTAAGCAACAGGATATGGATGGGTGGGCTTTGATCCAACTACTGGGTGTCAACAATATGATAATCTTTATAATTGTACATTATAAAGGAATTTAATTCCTAGATGGTACCATTCTGGACAAGAACCATAGGTCTGCCTGTGGAAATTCCCTACTTGAGGTACCTTTTGCTTCTGTACAACAATTTTGTGTGGAAAAGGTAACAAATGTTTCCCTTCAGCACCCACAGAGAAGGTGGGCTGTACCACCTTCTCTTTCATTTAGCTCTATTTTTAGTAAGAACATTTCTTTCTTTCCTGCAGCTGGTCAAGTGGTTGGCAATGACCAAGTTATATGCCTTCTCTTATTCAGTAGGAACCTAGCAAGCTTTTTCATCTAGTTTAGGTCTAGCCATCATGTCCTTATCACACGGGGCTCATCTTTAGACTGAAACAACTCCTAGCAATCCCAAGTTTAGGAATCCTTATTGTAAATATTTCTCTTTAATTGTATGTACATTAAATTATTGGTACTCCGGTAACAAAATTGTACCAGAGGTGGCTTTAATTCACTCTGAAACTTTCTTTTTTAGTGACTTCTTCCTCAGAGCTGCATCTTACAAATTCCTTTTTATCAGTGGAACTGAGGACACACACTGTGTTACTGCAAACTAAATGTTAAGAACTGGTTTTGAACTGTAAAAGTTCATCAAGGTGTATAAGAATTCTTAATTTTAGGGTTAAAGGATGATACAAGGCAAAAGTAAACTTTCTTGAAAGCAAATAAAAAAAAATAATCAGTTATAATCTAAAATTTGGAGAGGAATGTTTTTACATAGCTATACTTAGCAAGTGAAGGCTGAGTACCTGGCAAATATATTTGTTGGAAATGTGTAATTAAAACCGGGGATAGCAAACTGTTCAGGATTATTCAGTTGTGGTCCTTCAAGAGCTGGAATTATACATCCTGCAACTGACTCTACTGCTTGGTAGTTCAGTTGTTGTACTCTATCCAAAAATGGAACACTTTTAAACTTTTCACAGGAAGAGTCTTCCAGTGTCTCCTCTGGCAGGGACACTTGAATTTAGGAAGGGATCTGCTCCCATAGGTCATATGCCTGGCGACTGACCCAAAGCTGTAAATTCTAAACACCAAAACGGAGCAATGATAAACTGCTGACCTTATAAAAATTTATGATGTTTCAATAGGATAAGGATTTCAATTGTGTCTTCCCTTTTTTCAGTGTGTTGGACAATTCTGTGCTGGACAAATTTGTGTCAGCTAATACAGTTCTCTGCAGATGATTTACAACGTGTGTTTACTATAAATTTTACGCTGGAAACTACTGACAGCTGAATTTTGCTATGTCATGCAAAGTTCTTTCAAACACAGAGACTCACAGTGAACTAGCAGGGACCAGTTCTTTAGTAGCTGATGCTGAGGAGATGTTTGTGAGAGAAATCACTGTTTCACATACCTAGGTACCTAGGTTATCAAGAAGACACTGAGTTGTTGGATTGATGTTAAAAGATAGAAATTTTACCAAACCTTAAATTAGAGAAAATATTTCTAATTTTTTAGGACTCCTGAATCAACTATTTTTGACTTTTCAGATAATCAAACTTCCCACTACTATAAAACATGCAATATTTCTGTAAGGGATGGTGGGCGAGGGCATCATCTTCTAAGCTCCCAAGTTGCACCAGTGCTTGCAACCATGCTATTTGTGGTTCTTCCTTTTGCCAGTATTTCCTTGACATAGAATTTCTAAAATATTATGTCCTGTTTTAAAAAAGTAATGGTTAATAAGTAGACATGAATGGGTATGCAGTTTTTAAAAAAATCTAGCTTACTAGCAGTCCATCCTTTCTTAGCATCTACAGTTAGAAATGAGATGTAGTTTTACTGTGACACACTGTGAGAATCTGTATCTCATTGTTGCTTAGATCATGGATGGGCAACAATGGCTTTTTTCAAAGTTTCACAGACTAGCAAACTTAAAGTAGCTCCTTTTAATTGAAACCCAGACATACTTTTAGGTAAAAACAAAACTGAGCTGGCTTGAGTTTTTCCCAAGCCAAACAAAAGAGATTGGAACTTTCCATTGTTTTTGTCTGCCAACCATGCATTGTTAAAGGAATCGAAATAAAGAGGGAAAGGGGTCAAGGGTTATAGAGCTCATATTTCCACTCTACATGACCCCATCTCAGCAATAGTGGGACCCTCGTGATCAGTTCCTGTTGGTCTAACGGAACAGCCATTTCTTAAGAAAAGGAATTACTGCGTACAGTACCTTTGTGACTAGCAGAAGAATACACTAGCTCTTCAAAGGTCCTTTCATTACAGCCTCTGAAGAGGACTCCGACATTACTTTCTTGAGATTATAATGAAAACAGCTGTACTTGTACCAATTCCCCTTTTTATTATTTTTTGTAACAAAACAAGATTGATGTTATGCCACTTTCTGCTCTGTCATGAGAATAAGGTATCACAAATGCTAATAACTACCACAGTAGCAATATGCACTACTTTGATCTTTTCACTATTCTTTAATTTGGGCAGCTGGCCACTGAATTCCTTCCTAAAAATCTGTGCTGCCTATAAACAAAGGGAAAAATGGCCAACAAAATCGAATGTGCACATTTAAAACTCTTCATCTGACTAGTCCAATTCAAAGCCTACATGAGTAATGCAAATATGATACTTTGATTTTGTGATTCTAGGCACAGAAACCTTAATACACATTCTTCTGATGATGGATTGTGGCAGAATGAAAAATACCACAAACAACCAATTCTCATTAAAATCTAAAGCTTGTAATCCCTTCGTTCTTATTGGTTGCTTTGCCAAAGACTTCTTAAGAGATTATTAAGCTTATTAATGAAAATCCAGAAGTAATTTTAAGTGATTTTCCCCCTTATGTTTGTAAGACAGTAAAATTAAACATGCTGTGGTAGTTATTTTTTCCAGCGTCAAAGGCAATGCAAGAAGGCAGGATCTGGCAATAGCAGCTGTCAAGATTCCAAAACCAAGAAATACAAACACCTACTGTCCAAATTATTGCTGTACTGGTAGAGGTAGAAACAGGACAGTAGTCTTTAGTGTTTCTGCTAATAAGCCAGAACAGAACTGTGTATTGCCATTTAAATTTCTTTTTCACTGTGTCGACTTTTCACAGTGAATCAGATGCACAACTTCTCTATTCTCTATCTATCTTCACAACAAGCACCATTGGCCTCTTGTTGACATGAATACCACATTGAAAATGATAAGGTGCCTGATGGTGGTCAGAATTTGCGAGTAAAGCTCTCTAAATAAGGATTTTGGATCCTCAGTTCCAACCATCAGCAATGATTTAGATACTTAAGAACTTTGCTGGAAGCCAGAAGACAAGGTTTCCAAAAGCCAAAAGAAGTGCCTTGTGGAAAATTCAGAATCAGCTGGAGACATAATTTTATTGCATAAATGCTTTTGAAAATATGCCTATTCTGTTCATTAGTAAATGAAACGTAATCATTTTAGAAAATTTTAAATTTAGCAAAATTCATATGAAATGGAGTATCAGGAAAAACGTTCTACAAATACTGTCCCCAAAGTGAAAGCATCATGAAAGAATGTCTACATGTCAAAGTTAATTCACTGTTTGGAGAGTTTTCATTTTTGGTTTCATTTCAAACAGAAACATTAAAGTGATATGTAAGGAAGTAACAGAGAAATCTGAATTGTTATGTTTGTGAGTAACTGGGAGACCAGACACTGCTTAAAAAAAAAACAACAAAAGGAGCCTCCTGAAATGTTAAAAAAGATAAGAACATTGTATATGCTATTAGAAGAGATGATAAAGGAAGAAAAAAAAGTTTAAGATGAGTAAAATGAGAAGCATAAAATGGGGAGAAGATCCTAGAACCTCTGACGTTTATAGAGAAATAAAACACGGACAGGACAGGAGATCTACTTTTGCTATATTGCAACTGAGTTGGTTACATGTATGCTTATGCATATGTTTAAACTCAGATACACATAGCCAAGTGTATCTTGCACATTTGTGGACATATATTAGCCAAAACCCTCTGCAGGCTGGGGCAATTTTGTTTACACCAGTGTACTAGCAACTGTAGTGGCTCTACAGCCATGTATTTTGAATGCAGCTACACTCTGGAAGGGGAAGGAGAGAATGCAGCAGGTGCATTGTAAACGAGCTATTACAGGAGTTGATTTGTGTTGTATTACAGGGGTATTCATTATTCCTTTCCAATTTCTGTGCAGATGATGTAGGTTTTGCCTACTAGTATAGCTTTGAATATGCATACTTCTTACTTTTGTCTGAGCACTATGTTGTGCTATAGACCTGGTTTTGCTGCATAAAAAAATCGCTTCCTGCAGTGTTTTGGTCATGCAACAGAGTAGCTGCTTGGCTAGGTATGTTTGACATACAGAGCAGGTGGTTATGACTGTGAAAGCCTTCCAGAGGCCACATACCACTGGGCATCTATACTGAATGGTGTAGCTGTTTTCCAGAGCTTGTAGTGGAAGAAAACCAGCAAAATAAGGAGGGAACATGTTTGTACAGACTTGAAATGGCCACAATAACTCTACAAATTCAACCTCATTAATTAGGTGTGGAGCTCCTTGTGGTTCCAGCACCAGAAAATTCAGTTTGTGGAGCTATCCTCACTAACAGATTTATTGAAATTGTCATGTGGAGGCCTCCTACCCCAGACTTTGCATCAGTGATTTAAGCTCAGAAACTGACCTATGAACTTCAGAGATGAATATGTCAGTATAGATTTAGTACTACTAACTTTTTGGAGCCAATAACCTCCTTCTAAATAGCAAAGAAAGACAGATGTGTGATGTACATCCCAAAATACTCACTTAAATCTGCAACAGTTTATTCATTATACTCTGTAGTTACATCTATATCAACACAGGCACTGGAGCAATGGCAGCTAGCAGAAACTAGGTATAAGAATAGACAAAGCAGGGACTACAATAGAAACAAAGAAACAAATTGCATGACTAAAGAATATTGCATAAAGGGGATAGATACAGGGCAATAGCTCAAGAGGTAAGCAGGGTAAGAGGGGACCTGTACTGTGAGTAATATCTGCATAGTGTGCCCAAGAGTAGAAGAAAGCCAGCTGGGCAGGAGAGGTTCAAATTTAAACTCAAAGGATGTTATAAGATAGTAGCTGGTAGGGAAAAGGATGTAACATAGAAAAAGAGCATTAGTGGGACCATTCTCAAAGCCAATGATTGACTGAAAGGGAAGGATATAATGAGAGCAGAGCATTAAGGACAAGAATGGTAGAGTATCAGAAAACTCTTAGTTACCTTAGACTGTAAAGTAAAAAGACACATGCAGGACCTGCCTGATCATTCCAGCATTTGAGAACAGATTTAATACTAATCCTTTTTTCCCCCCATACTAACAGCTTTTTCTTTCAACAGTTTATTTTCTCCTAGTGAGGTGTGTACACATGCACACGTACACAGTGCCTCACACTCCTCTACAGCCAAGCATGACCCAGAAGTACAATATTATCTTCTGCGTTTGTTCAGATTCTTGGAAAAATGCTCAAGGGAGGCAATGCAGATCTGATATATGGATGCCAATTTGTCCCTCTGTCTTAACAATGCAGCCAAGGTCTGACCTTCCCCCGCTTCCAGGGGTTTCTGAGTAGAGGAAAGGAAGAAAAAAAAAAATCACCAGACTATTCTAGATGAAAAGAGCTCTGAAAATGGAAAGATGTTAATTAATATGTCATATATCTGTAGCACATTTGGATTTTTAGTTACCTTTGTCAGCTTAAGATATTTGGATGAGGCACTGGGATTATACATGCTTATAAAGAAAGGCATATACATACCTGTAAAGGAAGGTGCAGCATATGGTTTTTTTCTAATCAGAAGAGATTTAAATGATTTTTTAATATCTTTTGTGAATCACTACTAAAGAAAGTGGCAACTTCTCAAGCTTTAGGAAAAAAGGAAACAAAAGGAAAGCCTTTAGATGCCCGCAGTAGGTGGCATCAGCTACTGACCTACCTACTAATAAGGCAAATGAAAGGAAAACAGCCTGAGAGGAACTAAATAGCAGAGAGCCGAAGTCTTGAGGGGAGAACAGGCAAAGGAGGCATACAGTGCTTAATTCACCCTGACTAAAAAGCTCTGTTAAACCACAAGTTGAAGATGCTACCGTATATAACAGCATTACAACAGGAAAAAATATTTAATTGTATTATAGTCCTTTGACTGGAATACTGCTGATATTGAATTGTTGAATATGGCTGAAACCAGAAAGTCTAATAAGAGTCTTTAAGAAAATAACATATACCCTGGGAGCAAGCACTAGGGCTAGTCAGGCTTCTGCTTGCTGTTATAAGACCTCAGTCCTAGTGGATGATCTATGGGAAATAGCTCTGAAATCAAATTAAGCTAGCTGGTCCGGCTTCAAAACCAGCACCTTATGCAGCAAATAGAAACATGGGACAGAATAAATTAAACAGAAAATTCAGAGTCATAATTATAAATGCCTTCCTCAGCTGTTTTGGAAATGTGCAATGCTTCTTAGAGTTTCTAAACCTGTTTCTGTCCCTTAAAGTCTCCCTAGAATACTTAGAAAACGGATTTCCTTAGAACCTGAATACTTCTCCTGCACCCATTTCTAACCAAATAGATACTTTTAACTTGTTTTTAAAAATAATAAACTTTGTTCTTAAGCAGTGCATTGTTCCTTTTTTACGTTTACCATAATAAGATCAGTATTAAGGGTGTATTAATTAATTTACTTATATATTTAATACCTGGGTTGATATATTGTGGATTTTTATGCATTATTAAATTTATATACATATATTTAATATAGAGGTAATGTCTGGTTGAAACAGTGTTCTGATAAGCCTTTTTAAGAACTTCCTCAGCCATGGGACAGTTCTGCTGCTACTGGTACAACTCCGTGTTATTTCTGGTTGTTTATTTTTCACTGTAATGTGCCATTGCAGAAATGAACCCTGGTTACTTTGGCATTTGACTCATTTTACATTTATAACAAGCATAATTTGGTTTGGTTTTAACACTGAAATAATATAGGAAACACAATGAAAATCTTTTAAAAACATGCATGTATTTTTGTATTTTTTTATTGTCTTAGGGGACAAGAGGATTGAAGCATCAATGTTTTCTTCCAAGTTCCCCAGAAAAAAATAAAAAGAAAAGAAACATCTATACAGAATTCTTGCCTTTTTGTTTGGACAGATTCCTGCAATTTCTTCCCATGGCTTTAGTGACTCCTGGAAATTTCTCATATAGTCCATACCATCAGCAGGATTCTTTCCCAGATTTCTCACCCTTTTTAATTTGTATCCCTTAGTTACCTTCTCCATCCTTTCCTTCCCCCTCCCTTCAACACTAATAGGCCTGCTGGAATCCACCTTCTAAATGAAATCAGTCAAGTCACCTCAGCTTTGATTGCTTTATTCCCATGCTGTAGAACGAAAGCACTTTGTTGAATCAAAAATGTTCTACATTCAATTGTCATAAATAACAATGCACAGCAAAGAACTTAAGCTATCAACATAAACAATACAATATGAAAGCGTGCTTCAAACCAGATGCTGCTTTATTTCTGCCGAAACAGTTTGAAGAGCCTGTTAAAATGCTTCAAGTTGCTGTTTACAGAGGGTCAAATGAACATTTTTCAATGAAATGTGTCCCTTCTGGTTCCTTAATGATTAAATACAGTGGAACAATAGCCATTTAAAATAGCAAAAGAATATCCGATGATTTTTTATTGTTGGGATTGTTAAAATAGGAGGAGTTGAAAAGCTTTGTGTGAGGTGAGAGAAAAATGCTCTGACAGCATCAGAGCCACCTCAAAGATTTTGACAATTTGTCAAAAATCACTGCACTTTCCAAGTAGCCTTTTGCAAGACTCCTGGGATAATAAACAGCATCCTTCCTTCACTCAGACTGGCAAACAGTTTTTCCCACAATCCCCCCAAAATGTTGTGTCATGTCCCCCTCACCCTGAAATGAACATTTGCAAACACAGATCTTCCCTCCTGGAGGAAATAACCTATCCAATTAAATTCTGCTTACTTGTGCTTTTGGAAAAGGCTTCTCTCCAACTCCCAAGACTCCAAATTTGCCTCCTGGATCTTGCTCCTGCTCTCCCGCTCACCTATGTCAGGATTCAGCCCACTGCATTTGGTTGCATGTCATTAAAATTGCAGTTGGTTTGAGTTTTGTTGGTAGAACTTCAACCTTTAGAATCCACTTTCATCTGTAAAATAGAGCTGAATTTCATTGAAATATAGTCTGCCTTTGCGCAAAGACACTCATGCATTCGGAATGTCAAATGTTGACCTAACTAAGACTGAGGCTGATCTTGTTCGATAAGAAACCCACCATTTAAAGAAAAAAAAGGAAAAAAAAAGTAAACAATGTTTTTGTTCTAAATGGTCTGGAACAAAATTGTATTTCTTTTCATGTTTGATCAAAGCCTTAGTAACTTGTCAGGATTCTGAAACTTCGCACTATCAGGCTACTGCACCTCTGGTGTAATTCTATGGAGGAACACTGCTTGGTATTTGTGTCTTACTCCATCCAGCTATCCATACTTAAACCTTGTAGAACAGTATTTTGCTGTACAACAAAAATGAAGTCAGCAACATTTCTGTTAAATTCACATTATCGTGTTGGATAGTCTGATTTTTTGCATAAACATACCCAGCATGCGACCATCAAAATAGTCAAGAAACAGCAATAACAGGTAATAAGTTTTTGCTATATGAATTTCCGTACTTAGTCACTCATAACTTCCTCATGTGCCAGGAGCTTTATAAGGATATAATTAATAAATGAGATTCTTATTAAACTGGATCAATTTAGATCAGGTATATAATTGTTTTCCTTAAGAAACTGTGTTTATGATGAATAATGGTAGGTTTCACAATGCTTCTTTCTAAGTAGAATGTTTCAAGAGATAAGTCCTTAAAACTTTTCTTGCCTCCACATAGATAAGTTTATACTCTGTTGGGCCTTTATTTACATGTGCAGTGGGGCAAGAAAATACAGGGAGTCTTCTTCCCCACATTTAAGTCTTCTCAGGCAGAAGAGAGCTTCAGAAGTCCCTACTTCTGGTGAGAACAAGACCTGTTTTCCTATGCTTGATGTCCTAAAAGGCCCATGAGGGTGCTGGGGGATATTAACTCTAAATCAGTCTGCAAAACTGGCAAGAGCTAAAGCAGTTGGTGGTATACCGGTGGGGTTATTCTCATGCGGATTTGACTGCAGGCGTGTTGCAGTATGTGTGGTACTGTTGTGGCACAGGTAGAGCCGACAAGCACAGTGGGAAAGGGTTTTCACTCTGTGTAGTGTAAGGAGGCATGTAAAGGTCTCTGCTAGCCTGTTAGCAGGTTTATAGCAGTTTCTGGTTATTTGGAAGAGAAATAAGAAAAGTGTAGAAAGTGCTATATGTATATATGCGTACAAATAAGTATAAAAGCATATATAAAAAGCTGTATAAAAATGTGGGAGCTGCTTGGGTGCACAGGTCTTTCAGCAGCTCCCCTCAGTCCCCAGCCCCAGCTTTATGTTTGCCTACCCCCCTTCTTCTCCCTCCTGCTTCTCACTAAACCCTTACCAATGGGCTTAGACTGCACTATACGGGGCTGGGTGGACCAGTCAGACGATGGCTTTTATTGGATGAAAATTCAGCAAAATGAGTCAGAAAAGGTCACTAGCGTGTCGAAAATCCCACTAGCCATCACAGATGGGTACGGTAGCCAGGCTGCCTCTAACATACTCCATTTCCACAGATAACAACTGATGTCCATTAGGCCCAGCTCAGCTGCACACATTAAGCTCTTTGCACTGCATGAACTCCCATGCTAAGTGCAGTGCATCACCGTAACTGATTTTCTACACCTCTACCTTAGCTCCCTTCAAGAACTATGGCAAAAATAATGGTATTTCTTCATTAGCTCTCTTTAATTACATGTATATCTATCCCTGCCTTTCTGCCTTCAAGAACAAATTTTAAAAGTACACAGGAGACAAAATCTGTTTTACATTATAGCAAAAGAGTTTCCTGTTCTCAGGTACTGTATTCCAGCTTCAGTGGAAATGTAGAGTAATAGCTTTGCCTTCCAAGGAGTTATGCCCAATTTACACTGTTAAGGTGAACAGAAATTTTGGCCCAGATCCTTTGATTTGTAGGGAATGAGCCATTTAATTTTACTTAGGCTTCTTTCCAAACTCCAGAAAGCATCTAGTGAAAGAAGGAAGTGTATTAAGGCTGTGATGGATCTCCAGTATTGGAGTCATATTAGTTCTAGCCTAACGATGTCATTCTAGGGTGCAGAAATAGTAGCTAAGCGCTGGAATGGATTGCTTAGACAATAGTAACAGGTGCTACTACTATTAAAAATAATTTAATAATTAAAAAGATAGAATGACAGAAGGCTATCAGAATTTACTTAGCTGAAGTCAATCCTGCATTCAGACAAAATGATGGGCCAGATGTTCCCCCTTTCTGACCATTTTATTATAATTCATTCTATGATTTTCTGATTGTCGTGGTTTAACCCCAGCCAGCAACTAAGCACCACACAGCCTCTCGCTCACCTCCTTCACAGTGAAATGGGGAGAGATTCAGAAGGGTAAAAGTAAGAAAACTTGTGGGCTGAGATAAAGACAGTTTCATAGGTAAAGCAAAAGCTGTGCATGCAAGCAAAGCAAACCAAGGCATTCATTCTGCACTTCCCATGGGCAGGCAGGTGTTCAGCCATGTCCAGGAAAGCAGGGCTCCATCACCCATAACAGTTACTCAGGAAGACAAACTCCATCACTCCAAACCTCCCCCCCACCTCCTTCTTCCCCCATCTTTACAGGCTGAGCATGACGTTGTATGCTCTGGACTACCCCTTGGGTCAGTGGGGGTCAGCTGTCCCGGCTGTGTCCCCTCCCAACTCCTTGTGCCCCCCCAGCCTGCTCGCTGGTGGCGTGGGGGGAGAAGCAGAAAAGGCCTCAGCTCTGTGTGAGCACTGCTCAGCAATAATGAAAACATCTTGGCATTATCAACATTGTTTTCAGCACAAATCCAAAACATACTCCCATACTAGCTACTATGAAGAAAATTAACCTTATCCCACGCAAAACCAGCACACTGATCCACTTTCCTCAGTTTATTTTGGGAATTCATCACGTGTCCATCTATGAATATGTACAGGGCACTAAAGAAGTTTCCTCACTACTTTCTGAACCTTCGCAGAAGAGGACAGAAATGCTGGACCATATCTCTTCCCCTCTTACAAAAGGATGTACAGTTAGGGAACAGACAAAATTTGGTGTTAGCTTCTTTCATACATCCTCCTTTTGACCCTTTGACACCCTATGCAGACCTGCTAGCCAGCACTAGCTCAAAGAAGGGACTCAGGGGAAGAGAAGGGGATGGTATGCTTTGTTTCCCGTTAGGAAGGTTACACTTCAGTCCTTGCATGCACACTCACCTTTCTCCACTTAAACTGAAAGTCAGTCCTTTATGAATTCACATCCAGGAACATTTCACCTATCCACAAAAACATCTTTTGCCTTGATGTTATTTTGGCTCATGGACTTCTTTTTTAAAGGTAACTTTAGTACAGAATTGATAATTACCTCTCCTAGTAAATTTATCTGAGAACCGCACCGATCCTTTCTGTAGATGCCCAGAGGGTTTGTACTTTTCTGCACTGTGTATATCTCTGTCAATTACTTTATTTTTCCCTATGTTTCATAGAACTTTTAGTAAGATCATAAGCGGTGGCTTGTTGTGTCAGAGGTTTGAAAACACCTTCATCAGTTGAGTTTTGGACTGCAGTAGCTTAGTTTGAGGGTCATGAGTTTCTGCTGCCAGCAGTCAGTTATTGTCTTCAGGATGTTCACTTAAGAGCAGCCTGAAGATACTCACATCAAAACCAAATCCCCCAAATTGCCAATGTTAAGTAATAATTTCATAGCTGACTTTTTGAGACATTTGTGTAAGAATGGTTGGCCCACCCACACACTCTACAGACAAAACAGTGCATACATCACTCACTGCCTGAATTGGTTGAGCTTTTGAATGAGCTACATATACATGTACTCAAAAGATCTATGCATGCAAAGTCAACTGGCATATTTGGCAGCTCCAGCGAAGGGTGGAATACGAGCCTGAACTGAAAAACTTGCACATACAAGGGGGAATCCAATTCTCCTTTTGCTAACACAGATGTAAATCAGGAGTATGCCTTTGACAGCCAGTGGTGCTACAGTGTTACTGAGCAGGGAATCGGGGCCAGGACAGACATCTGGAATATTGCCAAGTTGAAGTAATATTAGGTTGATACCTGCTCTGAAATCCTGTAGAAAACCTCATCTCCAAGTTTATCAACCCACAACTACAGATGCTTAAATAAAAAAGAAAAAGCCCTTGTGTGTTTGTGAAATCTGGCCTTTGTTTTATATCACTCTCATGACAAAAAGTGTTAGAAAAATGTCTTAAACCACTACTTGGGGATTTCCTCCAAGCACTATGCCAGCTGCTCTCAGCCTCCATTGTGAAATGATGGGCTGCTGGCATAGCCAAAGTACTTTACACTCCAGCAACCACTGGATGCATAGCAGCCCTTTGGGAGTCATTACCAACTGGTGTAATTTAGGGCAGCCCTGAGGCAGCTCTAAGTCACAGTCTCCAGGAACTGGAGGCTATAAAGGTGGCATAACACCTCTCCTCTAGGTCTATAATCTGCAATAACATTTACAATACAGGCTGCATCATATTATTTCCATGTTTAATTAGAGTAAAGAATATCAAACATTTTACTTTAACGCTACCCCGTGTGCTGTTACCAGCTCTGTATGTGATTTAATGGGTGATCAATCATTCACATATCAGCGGTGATGTAAACCTGATGTTCATTTGCTCTTTTTCACTTCATGCATGGATCTCATGTAACAAGAAAAGAAATATCTACCAGGAATGTGGTAGTTCTGCATTGCTGTTAAATCTCAGGAAGCCCTCCTAGAATCCAAGAAATAAGGTAGCATCAGTTTACAGACCAACTTTTCAGTGGCATCGTTCCAAGTCTGTGCTATTGGCCAGCATGGCTTATCCTTTGCTTTCATGGCCAAATATGTGATGCTTGACATGTCAAGTCAGCTGCTATTTTTTTTAATAAGAGAGTAGGTATTGTTGATACAGCTGTGAAAGGATCCTTTCTCCTTTCCAAAGAATTATCACTAAATTGCATTAACCAAAGAGAGACCCTCTTCATTGCTTAACAAACACTCTGAAATGAAAAGCTTGAAAATGTTGAGATATTTTTGCCCCGTCATCATTTTCCTTTCAGCCTCTTATCACTACCAATCTGATCCGATGCTGCTGTCCACTTATATTTCAAATGGGTATTATCCTGCAATTCATCTTCAGATACAACTTCTGTTGGAATCAACAGGAAAATCTCCTTCGTGAAATCTGAAGGGTCAGACCTCTTAAAGTAAAAATTGTGAGATTTATTCCACTGTTTTAGACCAGTGAACTGAGTCCAAGTGAGCTCGGGAAGAGATGGGGCAAAGGACAGTTGGGGTGGGTGGTGTCCCATGCTGGGGGACGGAGAGCCACAGTGTGCGGGGGCAGATGGGTGCCTTGCAGAGCTGTCCTAGGGACCCCAGGAGCTGGCACAGTGTGCGGGTGCCTGCGTGCTCAGGGGCTGAGGATGAGGCTGGGGTGTGCCAGGTTTACCAGGCATGGAGGACACACGGGCACCATTCCTACCTCTGCGCTGCTCTGCAAGTGCTTCCGTGTAGCTCTGAAGGACAGCTTCCAAAGTCTCCTCTCCAGGAGCAAGAGCAGGAAAGCAACCTGAACTCTGCCAGGGAACAGGGAGTCATTATTTTGCCAGTGATAACAACACAACTTTGTTGTAATCATAGCAATAAAACAAAAGCTGACAAGTGATGACTTCTCTGAGGTGCTTTTAACCTTAATAAGAGCTCCATTAATTTTTCATATTATTGATAAAGCAAATTAATACATATCTCAAAACAAGCAAAACATAAAAAGGCATCAAAACCAAACTGAAATAATTGAATCTTATCTGTAGAGAATGTCATTAAAATAATGTAAATCTTCTTCTGTAAATTAACTTCATGCATAACTAGAAATGATTAGCATACGTATATACCAACCTCTGTGTTTGTAATTTTGACACACATCCTAATAAACTCTGGGGTTTTTATTCACTTTCACTCTGAAAATATTACTCTGTATGAATGCACAGTAACTCTGAGAAAGAACTAGTGGGAAGAAGTAAAGCAGGTGGAAGAAGAGCTGTCACTGAGCCTTGCAGGCTGTAAGGGAGGATCTCCCTCCCATGGCAGGGACAAGTCGGAGAGACGAGCCAAAAAATGTGTTCCACAGACCTGGGAGTATCTGGGCACACCTGAAATCATGGGCAGTGGATATTTTAGTACAATGCACAAATAATGTGCATTTTAGACATCTACAGCAGTGGAGTTCATACCCTAATTCAACAGCAGTGGGGAATTTTCCTAAGCCCAGAAAGGGAATAGGGACCTTTTTAAACCAGTATTATGGCAGGTGGAATAGGAGACAGCCTCCACAACAAAAAACAGGATCTTCTTTAGTTTTACTTTGTGAGAGACACTGTGGGAGCAATCACTGCAAGTAAATATCACTAAATAAACATATATATTTTCTTGGGACAATTTTTGAGACCATTCAAGCAGCTACCTAAAAATCTGTCTTTTGATGATTGGTGGGAGGTTGATAAGAAAGTGGTAATAATCAAATTACATTTTTCAGAGTTTTATGGTAGATTCTCAGGGAAATGGAATAAAAACATCCCCAATTTGTGTAACAGCTCTTACCTGAATTCATAAATATGTGTTATCTGCTTCCTGGAACAAAGACAAACAAAAGTCTGATGTTCTGTTATGAACACATCAATCCCAACAGGAACACAGACCCAAAAAAGAATTAAACTTTAACAAAATATTATATATTAATTAGTTAATTAAAATAATTTGCTTGGTGTTTAATAGTTAGAGCCTTGGAAGTTCATAAATGTTTATCTGAATGCCATAATAAGTGACTGGGGAAAAAGACTCCCTGCTTCAAATCCCTGAAAAAGTCAGAAAAGAAACACAAACCAAGATCCTATTCATCAAAGTCCTCTACCTGCTTGCTGACTTCAGGTAGCCAGAGCAGATGTGAACCAGGCCTAAGCGCAGGCCTACCATGCACTGGGGAATTTAGCAAGCTCTCTGTAGATTATTTCTTTCAAAACTGGGAGTAAAATGCATTGCTAAAAGCCTCTGCCAAGCTCTTGGTGTCTTAAGAGCCTGAAAGAATTAAGCCCTCCCTCAAATATGTGACAGACTTTGTTTTAGTTCTTGTTCTTGTACCCTCTGTAAACAATAATGCTTATGCGCTAGGAACGGGCATTTGGGAATAAAAGGATAAACAAACAGGAATATTCAATAGTTTTTTTATTATTATTTATTTCTCAGATACATAGAAAAAGCCTTATTTTAATTAAGCATTTTCTACTTCTGCCTGCATCAGTATTAAAGTTGCAAATTTATACAAGGCAATTTAATGTTTGAGCAGAGAGATAATAAGCCACATTTTCTGAAACTAGCCAAGAGGGTAGGCTCTTGCCTAGAATTATTTACATTCTTTGACCCTTTAGGCTTAACTTTTTATCCAATCAAATTTATCTAGCAGAATTTGTAGCCTAACTTGTTTGTATTTTACACATTTGGCATTAAGACTGCAGCAGAATTTTACAAGTATCTGGCATATTCTTGATAGCACATCTGGTGAGTATGGACACTGTTCATTAGAATAGTCTTGCAAACTGATAACATGCCAAAGCTTTGACAAAAGTACTTATGGTAGATGTCAATCATATTTCTTTGCCAGTTTAAACACGCACCCTTCTGGGAATAATTTTTATCTATTCCGGCACATAAAACATAATGAACAATATCTTCAGGCTTTGCAAATGAATGCAGGTCCCCATATTATGTATACTACATGTGGATCACTAAACACATATAACAGAAGGAAGGATGATATTTATATAAATTATCAGGAAAAATCTGTGAGAGACAGCAGGCAAAGTAAGTAAATCTCTGGCAAATAAGGACTGTATGAAGGACAGGGGGGACATTGGTCATACAGTACAGCAGTCACTAGGATTACCCACATCTGGTGGTGACATTGGACAGGTTTCTTCTCCCCCTGCCAATGCTTCCCCCTGCCTAATGACCTTTTCTTCTCTGACAAAAAGATAACAAGTATCATAGATAAAGAAAGACTAAGTGAAAAGGTTATCAAAAGTTAGAGGGACTGAATTTGCGCAGCAAATAGATACAGCAATGAAATAATCATAACCTAATTTCTGACATTCTTAGTGTCTTGCATTATTCTTCAATTTGTTCTTGTCCTCTCCAAGGAGAAGGGACTCCTAGTGTGAAGGACAGAGCCAGAAATGGGCCCTCCAAGAGGGATGAGACATCCTTCTGATCTGAACTTATGTCGCACTGGGGGTTTACATGTGGGATAGACTTACTACAGATTCTCCTCCCTTCATTCCTGTTATTTGCATGTAGATTTTCACCTGTGAATTTCCTAAGCCACGTTTCAATAGTGATTATGTGTTAATAATGAAGTGGGAATAAACAAAAATTCAAAAAGGGCTATAAATCTTTTGTTCACTAAGTTGCACAAACAAAGTACAGACCATTTTGGTCTTTCACATGAACACACTGAGTCTATTTTAAATATGTACTGGTAGAACATTTCAGATCTGCTGAATACAGTAGGTATTTATGCTTTTATTTTAAATGGGGATTACAAATTATTCGCTTTTTGTCATGCACAATATGCATATTATGGTGTGGATATTATGTTACCAATTCACTGTAACTAAGTACTTCGGCACTTAAAAAAAAAAGCCATTTTTGACCCAATAGACCATAATAGAGCCTTTCAAGCTTGTTTGAGGCAGCTGCCACGAACTGAAAAAGTCATACAAAACATGCTGTATGTAGAGCAATTTAATATGTAGAAACGTGCATTTTCAGTAAGATACAATGGCTGGTTTAGACTCTTTTAAATAAACAAAAGTATCGGTCCTATTATCTTCTGATGCTCAGGAAGGCTTCAGATTAGTCCTGCCAATAGCTACTAACTAGCAGGTGAAGTTACCAAACTACCTCCCCTCCTTACTGGTGAGGGTGGTACCATATATGCTCAACGTGAGCTTTTATGGGTGTGTGAAAGCAACGCCATAGAACTGAGAAACTCTGAGAGAACCAGACAATTCAGCCAAAACTGCATTTTAAAAGTATTTTTAGTGGTTTAAGTAAAAACACGTTCTTGTTTGTTTAATGTGGTTTTCAGTATGTTCCATCTTTTTAAATTTAGCCTATTGCGTCAATATTTTATATGCCATCATGAAGGCTGTCCTCTTGTTAATGAAATAATGATTCAAGCCACAAAATTAAAACCAGTTGGTTTGTCAAATTCTGAGCTTAAAAACAATTCTGTAAGATGACTACGGAGGAAATATACAGAACCTTGATAATCCATTATTGGTAATTAATTACTGAGGCTAAGGGTTCCCTTCAGTTTCCTCCAACCAGGACCCTGATGCCAGCTGGCAAGGTCTGGGGATGCCACCAGGCCTCCTACTGCCAATTCAGAAGAAAGTATAATTCTTACAGACTCTCTGTCATTTTTGCCAGTCCCATGGGGGTGTCGCAGATACCACGCAGTACCATGGATGCCACTGGACACTCCTGTTTCAGCCAGCGTATCGGTCCCTAGAGGTTTATATCTTAAATTCTTAATACAATTTGTATGAGCATGGAGGGTGTGTGTGACTGTGTGTCTGTATGTATTATGCAAGCACGTATGATTCCCTATAAATGTTCATAAACGTGTGTGTATTGATGCACATATGTATTAAGTAGCAGACTAATTTAACCTTGCTATAGAAATTATAATTTTTTCCCCTAAAAGATTCTTTCCTTATAGATTTAATTTTATTTTTAGCAAGAGGACTGCAGCACCCAAAGCTCACAGTATTGCCTCTTCCACTGAATAATCATTAGAAGTTCTAAATAAAGAATCAAGTGCTGGAGCCAAAGCACACTGAAGTCAATAGGAGTCTTTTCATTGACTTAATGGGCTTTGAATCAGAGTCCAAATTCTAACTGTTGCTGAACATATTTACAACCACAAGATTTTGTGTGGTACTCTCTGTGGGCACAATGGTGGAATTTACTTGGGAAAACAAATGGAAACATATTCTTAGATGGTGTGACCAGTATTATTACAAACTCAAAAACTAGGTCTTGCGAATCTCAATTATATCACTAAAAAATAATCAATTGATTCAGCTGTGCATATGAAGATGTATAGTTAGATAATGTCTCTCCAGGCCAGAAAACAACTCATGCTGATGCTTCTGAAACCACTGCCAAAGAGGAAGGGATGTTGTTAGTGTCAGTGTATTCACATATCAAAATTAGAAGCAGCATTATTTTAAGCATGTTCTTAGAAATCATAGCTGCTGCAAAATTTCTGCACAGAGTGAATTGGTGTTTGTTGTTTCCGACACTAATTAATCAGCAATAGTCACACTGGACTTACAGAGAGCATGCTAGTATCAGTATGTCTGACTTCAATTTTAGAAACTACTGTGAACTTATTAAGTAATTTGGCATTTTGTAATATAGCGTATCTAAGTAATATACAGTGTTTCCAGCTAAAAGCTGTCTGATGCCTGTGTTTTGTAGGTAAGCTGGGGAGGTCTTTCCTCACTCCCTACCTCAGATATGTAATACAATAACAGACATTACACATTACAGTGACATTCCATTATGTTGCACAGCATCATATATTCTTAGCTCCCAAGGGAAAAAATGACCAGTGGAAATTGAAGCTAGCCTGTGGACTTGGCCAATAATCCACTGGATCTCAGCCAGCTTTCCCAGCCAGATATACACATACACCTACATAACTATCATAACACACTTGCAAATAGTGTAACCAAAAATTATTTACATAGTACCCATTTAAAAAGAGACTAATTTCCGAGGGCCCCCTTTGAAACCTTTGAAGACATTACCAGCTCTCCACACATGTCCACTCTCTGGAGAATGGCTCATTATGTCTTTGTCAAGCTTAAAATATCATGCTATTAAAAATATTAGTCACAGGAGCTGTTTGACAACAGTGTCGCAGTTAAGTTCTCTTGTCGATATGAACATGGATAACCTGATACATAAAAACACGTCTTGGTGTATGGCATCCAGCGGTAAAGGCCGAGCACTGGAAGTTTCCTCAGAGCATTGGCAATACCCTGCCAATAGATATACTGTACATGCCATTTAAGCCAGCTGAGTATTGCTTTTCCTCTCCCTCCCTCCAGTTTTTCCATTCCCCAAGGGGCAATCCTTTGGCGAGCAACCCATTTAAGTCAAACAGCTATCATGTAAAAGTGAAGATGAGCAACAAAGCACATCCAAGGGAAGCAAGTTAAGATCTAGGCCCCGAGGTTCGAGGAGGGGGGCTAAAGAAACCGAGCCAAAGAAATTCTAAAAAGGCACTTTTTTAGCTTAAAAAAATAAGATTAGAAACTGGCTTGTATGAGCCCAACTGTGATTAAAAAAATAAACCTTTTATAGTTAAGACAGGATTTTTTTTCTTTTTGTTCTTTGACTTTTCCTTGCAGAGAAAGAGGCTATCTTCACTTAATCAGAGCAAAGAAAGAGTGGCTGAGGCAGAAGCAGCATCATGTGGGTGAAGGTCAGGCCAATTTTCACCCATGTGATGCTGCTTTATCACTCATGGAACAAAGATTAAGGCCTTTCTTTTCTTTATCCTTTTGTGCTTTCCCCCATTACTTTAACAGATCTGAACAAATCCCAGGCAGTTCATCCAAAAGTTCCTTTTAGCTACATTTAGTTCAGATCCTCTAAATTCCACATAAGACTTCATGCTATACCAACATGAAGAGGATATAAAACCCACATGTGTAGGGAGAAAAATGTTATAGAAAAACACAAAAATCATTGCAGAACATGATGATAGCAAAGGCCTTTTCAGCTGCAAGAAACTAGGCATATCCAGGAATCAGAATTATCAGTATCACTATTTCTTTACTTTTAAAGGAATGTGCTTTCCTGCTACACCAAAATGATGCATAAATATTGATGTTTGGTTAAGATGATGTTAACATGATAAAGCTCTAGTTGAGCTCTGAGGTTCTAAAAAAAAAAAAAAAGACTAGAAATGCCCGTTCATTGCTGCTCATGGGTAACCGTAAAAATGTTTTATCACAAAAAATTAGCTTGCATTAATCAAACATGTTATTCCAGAGTTGCATCAACTACAGAAATAGGACAGGATGTAATTTTTACACAAAATACCCAGAGGACTGATTGAAAGGGTGGTTGTTGGATTTGACTGTGCTTTTCAGTCCTTTGGTTTTATTTGGGTAGGGGCAGCAGCCCTTCATAGCTCACTATTTCTCTCTCTTTCAAACAGGCTTAAGGAATGCCTGTTGATTAGTGCATTCATTTCATTTATCAATCTCTTGATATTTTAAAACAATTAGTACAGAGTGTTGAAATCAAATAATAGCAAGCAGTTAAGTAATTGTAATGACAAGAAGGTATATTTATGTGACAGGTCCCAGCTATCCATAACATTTACAGTTTTACATACACCAACTGCGTAACATTTAACATATTAAAAGATACGGAAAACAAAGCAGTTAAGCATTTAATAAGCAAGACAGGTATCTCAATATGGTTCTAGCATTATGCCATTGGTCTTAGTACCACTGCAGTGATCAGAGCATCTTTCCAGAGTTCAGATTCCCTGTTTCTTTGCCATCAATGTAAATGCTGCTCTTCCCCTAATGTGGTTTCAGAGGAGTCAGGGGAGCCCGGCATAAAGCATCAGCCAAAGCATGGAACTACTGCAGCTTTTCATACAAGGCACCAAAAAAATTGGTTTATCCTCCTGTACCATATACTGTCATGTATCTCAGTGGTGCCCAAATTTTGTATAGTTTCATACTATTCATATCTACAGGACTAAAATCTTGGCCTCACTGAAGTCAACAGAAATGCTATCTTTGACTCCAACGAGTCCTGGTTTCATCCAGTGTGTCCAAAAGAAATGTTTCAGAGGTGGGACCTTGTTACTTTGAGTAATTTTGAGATGTGTAAACCACTAACATAGGTGTGAGAAGTCAGTATGTAAAAACTGCTTGGATAGGATAACATATAAATGCACTTTTACTGAGGGTAATAGGAGATAATAAATGCTGTCATCCACATATTTCTTAAGAGCATCGTATTCATATTGCTTATACCTGAAAACATCTTCCTATGCATAGTCAATATTTCTGATGCGGCCCAAAGTATTCTCATAATCTTAAAAAAACAGTAGATGTCAGCACTTTTTTGGACCATTTGGAGCTTTAGACAGAAAATGCAACAAGTCCAGGACGCCTGTTTCATGCAATCTAATAAACAACTTGGGTAACAAAAACTGCAAGAACCTCACCTATGCCAACCTAAATCCTACCTCCTTTCTTCAGAAAAGAGCTTTGAAATATGTTTCCTCTGGCTTTTTTTAGTAGGCTACAATTATTTTGCTTTCATCAGGTGACAATTTATCACTCTCACTGAGATTCCTTGGTTAGGTATTTGTAACAAAGATTAAATATCTCGCAAAGTAGGTAAATCCAGATGGAAAATTCTAGATATTTCTTAGTCTCCAAAAGCTCTGATTTTCAAGCAATTTATTTTGTCTCAATGCAAGTGAAGGGCTGAGAGCAGTGGCTACAGCCAATAAGTCATGACAAACTCTGGGAGTGAGACGTAGCCGCTCTGAAGATGTTTCTGCCCTCAATCCACCCGTTTGCTGTGTGCTTTTCATTCCCTATTGGAGGAATATGAATTTGAATAAATGCCATGTGACAGTGTGGCTGCTGTGGAATTTATTCATTTTTCTTGAGTAGGAGATCAATTAGTAATTACTTAAGGGCAGTCCTTATAGGCCATCTAGGTTGGCCCTTAATTAAGCAACAAGACATGACAGGCAATGTATTTCTGGGCAATTTAGCACATCTCTTAGGGAGTTTTTAAGGCATGAGGCCGAAGGTCAAGTGACTTTAACCACCTGAGAAGTGCAAAAATCCCTTAGAAATGCACTGTCTAGAGTGACTTATTGCTGTTATTAAATGGAATTTGTGAATAAAAATATGAAAGACTGTCAGCCCCAGGCATGAATAGGCCATTATTAACATGGATATGACATTGTTGACAGCTAATCTAAAGCTCCATTTGTGTCCTGAGCTCTAGAGCTATTTCTTTATACTGTATATTAACAAGGAAGATATGTTATGTTCTTCATACACTTTTACCAGAGCTGTCCAATAAGAATGAGGGACATAGCTTTTTGAAATTTGCATCGCACGTTACTTTTTTGGGGGCTGAAATACAGCAATTAAACCTTGTATGCCTAACATCCCATTTTTGGATTATAATGTACAAGTGTCCTGAAAGAACAAAATATCCTTCCTAGGATGTAAAATCCTTACTCCTGACACACTCTCCCCTGCTATCCTGAGGTCTGCCCTGAATTTGTCTCCTCCCTGGCCCAGCTGCTTCCCCTGTCCCCTGCTGCTGGGGTCAATGTGCCTGATTGTCTGTACATGTCAGTGTGTCCAGGTTGAAGAAGCGCACCAGCAACATTCGCATGTAGAGATGAATAAACAGAGCCAATTCCAGCACCTTCATCTTACCTACATTTTTCTTTTATTTTCCTTCTCTTCTTTTTAAATTGCCCCCAAGAAGAATGTCAACTTTTTAAAGTGCGTATATGCTGTCTAAATACCTTGCATTAAACATTGCCAAAGCAGTGCTTGTCTCCTGAGATTTGGAATTGCAGAAAATGGACAAGAAGCTGAACATCTGTTGTCAATATTATCCTTCTCCAGACTGATTGTGTATAGATGTAGATATTTTTGCTTTGCTTGTTTCTATTGGCTTAATTCATTCTTGGGTTTCTTGATGTGCTTGTTATTATCCTTACGCTAATGCATGGTCTACCCTTTGTCAGTTCTGTTTGTTGATCTACGGTAACACCCAATTCCAAAGACCAAACTCTCCTCTTGAGAGGAAAAGTGAGTCAGATCCTAGCCTTACTCCGACCAGCATAGCTTCCTCATTTCTATAGGAGTTGTCAGAAGGCTGCACCCATGGGATCTTGCATTGGCAGCGGGTTTCCAGCTGCCCAGGGGTTTTCCTGTTGCTGCTTTTCAGCCCCCAAATGCAGTGCATGGGGGTGTTGAGGAGGCATTCTCTTTCCTAGGTGTATGGCAGCCTATGTAAAAGTGGGCTGTATGTGAGCCCTGTGTTGGGAAGAGCAGGTTCACTGTCATGTGGGACAGTGGTGCTACCTTAAGTTTGATGACCCCAGAAAGCGCTGGATTGTGCTGCCAGGCAGTTCTGACACTCACAGTGTATCTGTATTTTCCAGGGGGCATAACAGCTACTTAGCATGTGGTGTCCAGTTCTTCTGCACTTTCACAAGTATGTCTGACATGTTATGAAAGTAATGGATTTACTGTGCATACCTCAAATATTTTAAGGATATGTGAACACATATTTGTGTCTGGGAAATCCTGGGCAGAAATATGGAAGTACTGATGTGGATTCTTTGTTTAGGCTCACAGGAACTAAAGTAGGTAAATCTAGAGCTCTCCATGCATGCAGAAAATTTGGGGGAATTGTAGGATTACAATGCAGAAATACTGTATATATTCCCTGAATCAATTCTAACTACAGGAGAGTGTATCAGTTTGTCTTGGTATTCTTGGTGCAAGGAAAGGTAAAACAGTCAAAAGAAATAAGAGGGCTTTAAAGAGACATTTTGAAAATCATCTTTTTTAACAGCAGTGATCCATAAAGCTGTATTAAATCAACTTTTTTAGTGGGCTGAGTGCACTACAGTTTCTGAAAAGTTCCACATACTGCAGTTTGAACCAAGTAACGTGAAATCTAAAAGTAGTCTGTACTTGTCTAGTACCACTGTACTAAGAGAAAATTTCTTAAAATTGCTAATAGCAAAAAATGCTGATATCATCTAGCCGCAAGGCTGTCCTATTAAGTCTGAGCTGAAGAATCCTTTTTAGTGTAACTTTGAAAGCAAGTTTTCCTGTCATTCTGACTGTCCTGAAACTGGTAATTTACTGTAAAACAGCAAGAGACATTATGGCATCACAGAGCAGATAATTCTGTGTTTTAGAAAAATTGAAATAGCAACAAAAAATAAAAAATGTGTGTCATGTTCAGGTATCAGTGAAGAACAAATTTTGGTTTTTATGCACCTGATGAAACAAGTAATAAAAAATTTAAAAAAATAAAAAAATGTAAAAATGCTTGATTCTAATGAAAAAAAGGAAACATAATTAGTGACTCATGTGTGATTTGGATCATGCTGATGGTGATATTCAGCCACAAGGAATGACTAATGAGTTGTGGTCCACAATCTAAGATTTCCTGGAAAAAAAGTAAACCATTAGCCCTTATGGTAGCAAAACCCCCTACAAAAGTCTGTACCTAGAGCAACCCTTATCTGCAGGAAATGTAGGCGATGTAGGGAGTGTAGGTAGCTAAGGTCTGGCGGTCGGAAGATCTTGCCGTGTACGGAAAGTTAGAGCCCCTCTCCTAATGACCAATAGTGTTTAATTTACGATGTAAGCAGACGGAAGTGGCGTTGTAAACCAAAGGTATATAACACCGTGTCGACCACCAATAAACGCCATTTGCTGTCCACCACATTGGTGTCTGCATGCTGATGGACAGGGCTCGCCGTTCCTGAACCAGGTCGCCACACCTGCACGCCAGGCGACACTTATCATCCCTCATGTTCTAAGACATGTAGGAACTGCTGCCATTTATCTGGATTCAGCATTAACTGGCAGTTCTCAACCATTTTAGAAATGATCAAAAGCATTAAAAAAAAAAAAAAGAGGTGTGGAAAGAAGGACATACACTTCCGAGCTCCTCACATTTTACTGTGTATTGCCTCCCTGCTGTGTGATTTCTGTGTTTTAGCTTCAGTACTGCTGAGGCTGCTACCTATCTTGATGTAAAGGTTTATAGGTTTGACTAATCCTGTATTGCAACCTGCTCCTGCCCATACTTGATCAACTGCACCTGACTCTGAGATGTGTAAGAGCCCTTGGCCAACACAATGACTGCTTAATCAAGCAGAAATATATATATAAAAAATTACATCCTAATGTTTTCTTTTACCTCTAGATATTTTCTTTAGTGGGGCTCACAGCCATTGCTGAGCACTTGCCCTGCAATCTCAGCTGTTGAGTCTGCCCCTTGCCTCTTTTGGCAGTGGGTGCATGCAGCACTTAAGTTCAGGTCTGGCAGCTGGGGGATGCCAATGTGGGCAATGCCAGATGACTTTCTGCTATTTTTCACAACAGAAAGGAGTGTTAACATAATACAGCTGTTCTCATTAAAGGGCATTACTCATAGGTACTTAAAAGAAAAGTTCTTAAGGAGTGGTTGAAGGGTTTTAGACCATGGTGTTTACAGTTAAGCTCAGCTGTTGTTTTTAATATGAAATCTAACGTAAATTCTCCCCCTTTACTTGTATGATTCCCCATTCTTTTAAAAAGTAAATTATAGAATTATGGTGGACAACTATTGATAAAGAAAAGAAAGGGAAAAAAGAAGTAGAGAAACCCATTACAATGAGGAAAGATATGGTCATGGGTTGAAAGAGAGTAATAAGAAATGTTACGAAAAACAAAATCAAGAAAAATATAACAGAAAAGCAGTGAGAGAAAGGGAATTAGAGAGCAATGAAGAGCAAGTTAAAAAACTTTATAATTCTGACAAAGTTGGAGAAATCAAAACATAATGATTTGTTTTATTACATGATAAAATGAAGCCTTCTTTCAATTATTTAGCCTTGCAAAATTAGACTTTATGCTATCAATGAAGTTATTCAGTATGAATATCTGCTGTGTGTTTCAGTATTGACACATCTCCTGCATCTAGAAACTTGCAGTTGCAATGCGTCTAGACTAGAATCCAAATAATAATAAAAGAGGCTTAGCACACTTTTTCGGTTTTGGTTTATATTCAGTTCCTTAGGAAAGGCCTATTCTAGTTTGTTTCTCAGAAGAAAAAACAGAACTACTTGTAATCTTAAAGGAAGGACTAAGTAAAACATGAGCTAAACATCAATGGAGTAAAGGGCACAAACCCTTGTTTGTTGGCAGCTCAATGCAAAAGCTTAAGTGTACACACACCCGCTTCTCTGTATTTGATATATATTACCCTAGGTAGTGTATTGGCATATCTACCATAGCATAGCAATTTTTCTGTGAAAGTCTTTTCATTAAAGTAACATTGGGAGTGCTGGTGACTATAGAAGGTAATTCAATATTTTCATTCACCTGCCATAGCCAGTTCACTGAATACTGGTTATACTTGCAGGAAGACAAGTATATGTGACAGGAATATGCATGTGAGCACTGGCATGAAGGTTAGAGAGAACGTACAACTGAAATTAAAGGCCACTCATTATGCCTATTTCCTTATTCATTACTTATTTGAATTAATTTTATGGCCACGTTGCTAGGTTTGTTTCCTTGCACTGGATTAAGGTGTTAGAGAAAAATCTGTTCATTACTGTGGGAAGGAAAAAAACCAGCCCCAACAATCAAAGGTGGTTGTTGCCATGAGTTTTTGCTAAATAATGCGAAAGACATAACTTTGAGCTTGTATGTAGCTACAGAGAGATTATACAGCTTTTAAAGACTTCTTTTTTTTTAATAAAACAATTCATGCTCCTCTGACTTCAACACACACCAATTATTTGTACTAACTCTATTTCTCCTTTGAAACACGAGCTGTGTTCAGAAAAGATTTCCTGCCTTTAAAGATGGTTTGTTAAAAAACAGTAGAAATGCAATGAAATTAACTATTTGACACTTCTTTTCTCGATATCTTGCAAAGAGTAGTAATATTCATATATGTTCTAGCACATTTCTGAAACAATATTTCACTGAGTGATGTAGTTTTGTTTATTAACAACTATGTATTTTAATGAAGTAATCGTTATCAATAAAGAAAGGGTCCACATTTTTCAGGGAGCATTTGGGCATCTTGGCCTTTATTTCATTTAGAATTTCTGAAGACTTTCCATTGAGGTAACATTTACTTTTGAGGTGTGTAATTGGGACTCAGCATGCTCTGTGCTGTACTCTTTGATGTTCACCAGTGCTGTTTAAGAAATGAGTTAGAACTGGGAATCCAGTATCTGCTAGGGAAATTCTTAAACCCACAGGATGACTGCCTATTTTTTCCTTCTGTTTTCTTTAGGATTCCTGAACTGACATGATACAAGCAGGGTCCCAATTAGCTGAATAAGCAAGTCACGTTTTTTTGTGGGATTAAAAACACATAATAAAACCAGGCAACCAATTGGTTAAATTCATACTCAGAGGACCTGTGGTGTTTCTGGTTTGGGGTTTTTTGGTTGTTTTTTGTCCCCCCCCCCTTTTTTTTTTGTTGTTTAACTAAAGAAAAACCAACAAAACCCCATGTCTGATGAGATATTGATACCTCAGGGAATAATACCACATTATTTTTTCTGCCTCTGGTGTAATCATTTGTCTCTTTAAATTGACATCAGCTGAGGCCACCGAGACCCTCACACCAAAAAAACTTGTGACCCCCCCCCGCACTGCCTTCAAGGCTTATTTTATACTTCCTGGTCTGCTTGTTTTTCATGTGAGGCACAGTACATATTTTGGGGGCAATTTCACATATTATGGCAACCTAGTAATCTCTGTCCCTTCTACTGGCCCCCTTTAAAGTGCTAGAACAAGCCCTTTTTGGACAATAAATTTTCTTCTGAGCTAAGTCAGTCTTTCACTGCCATAGGAGAAGAAAGTGATGCAGTCCAGAAGCAGTAGATAACAACAGTTTTCAGTCAGGTTTCTCAGCTGCTGTTTTCATTCTGGGAGAGGTTTCTTAGGTTGTCTTTCTGTACTCAGTTCTTCTGCTTTATCTCATCCCAGGATTGTCTACCATATAGCTTGGACTATTCCTCTAACAGTAGGCTCTGGGGAATCATCTTCTGGCTTTATCTCACTTCCTTAGCTTCCACTCAAGACTACTGTGCATCGTAAGTTATCCCACAAGATCTACATTCTTCCTCTGCAAAACATGTGCTTTTGCTCCTGCATCAAAATCAATCACAGATCTGGGGCCCCTGAGAGGTATGTCTTTTCAGAATACTCAGAAAATGATGGGGGGAGACTGCAGATGAAGATCACCTTATCCATCTGCTTTACACAGATGTTCTCACAAGGGATGGAGGCCCAGTACAACAGAAACACAGCGGTGAACTTGGCAAGAAGTGTCCCTAGGAGATTCTTCAGGAAGCATCATTTAGAGAGTGCTGTTTCCCGGAGTAAAGCTGCAATTGCACATTAAACAGGAGATGGCCATCGCTGAGGTGGGGTTGTCATGCCCATGCTTGAGCAAAAAAAGAAAACACAGCTCATCTAGTTTGATTTTTTCTGTGGTAACTCACCTAATCTAATTGAGGTAGTCTCTCCATTACCATAAAGAGTTATTTCAGGTCAAGAAGCAAAGAGACCTTATACCCTTATCCCTTGAAAGGATGATATACTTACATGCTGGCACACGCTAGTCTTAACAGTTATTGTGTTGATGAAACGATATAGAAATGGTGGAATAAGTATTTAGGTGGAAGGGAAAAAATTGTACACAAAATACGTGGATCAAAGTAAATCTCAGACACTGTTACAGAAGGCTGTATGGTGCATGGCATCCCATGGTGTCCCTGCAGGAGTGTATTCGGCAGCAATGATTCGGCTGCAAGATTGACATTTCTTGCAGCTGGAGGAATGGCTACTTCTGTAGCATTCAACAAGGGACGGAATGTCTCCCAGATAATTTCCACAGCCCACTGGTCAGTGATGTGCCTATGCAAAACCCTACTTACACAGAGGAATAGATTCAAATCAGTGTACTCTGCTTGGCCTCTTCTGCCTATCAACGTGGTATCTCTGAACATGTCTTTTCACTCTTGTTCTTCCCAGGCAGCGAACGCACATTTCACCACTCTCACAGTCTTCATAAAGGGGGAACACTTCACTCTTCTCTTGGTCATCACAAGGAATGCTTTCCACAGACAAAATTATCCAAGAATCTCCCCATCACTTTCAGGAAACTGTTATACACAGATGGTGCCCGGCAGGTGGATCTACTCTCCCCAGGACTATATATTATCATTTACTTTGCATATTGGAAGCATTTCTGAATCAATTTATACAGTATTTAATGCAGTGTTCTGTATAAGAGCTAACGTTACATTAGTTCTCTTATACAAGTTATAACATTTCTTATAATGTCATACATTTTATGAGACATCATACGTTTTGGAAGACTAAATGATCTACTGGAGTCTACTGGCTGCAGTGTGTAGGGACAGTCCCTCACCACATAAAATGTGGTGACCGTTATGGTTAAATCTGCAAGGAATTTCCATTTAAAAAAAGGATTTTTTAAATGGTTGTTACTTTCTAAGATGTTCCCCATTTTTGGTTGTAGGTCTGGCCTGCCCAGCTGGGGATATTTTTGAAAGTTTGAACAAAAACGGCTTAGCTGCTAATAGATTAAATATAAGTAAAAAAAAAAATTGCTTCCTGCTTCTTTAAAAAATGCAGCTTTCAGTAAAAATAGAAATTCAGCTGACATGACTCTGGTATGAAAGCTGTGTTTGGAAAGGAAATAGTCTTCACCAAGGGGCGTGAACAGTCTCATTCCAAAGGAAATGGTTTTGATTTGTCTGAGGTTTTAAAAAAATTGCTCAGGACCTGATCTGAAGCCCATTGACGTCAAAGGAAAGATTCACAGTGACTTCAATGGGCTTGGGATCAAGTGTGAAGTGAGCATGGGCAGCTGTTCGAGGCCTTTACATCACCACCATCCATTTAGCATCTGATTCTTAGAATGATTTTTGACTTGGTCTCTGGCTTTGGGATAGCGGATATAATTGCATCGCCAAAAGCAACTGCAGGTATAATTCAGTGATGAATTATTTTTTGTACCTAGATCAAATGTTCCATCTCAAAACGAAGCCTTGGTGACAAATTCTGTTACGTACACAACAGAAAGTGGGACTTAGGGGTTGTTTCAGGCTCTTATTGGTGCCCTGGGTGATTCCAGATTATTAATTTTCATAGCAACCACTTGTCCATCAGCCACCTAAGATTTCACTTGGGCAAAAGCTTTGACGAGACAAGGGCTGCTGAACTGGACTTTAAGTTGCTGCGTTCTGTAATTGTAGACTTCATTTAGAAGAGCTGAAGAGAGGGCATTCCCACAGGGGGACTGAAGGGTATTACACTTTGGATGACTATTTATGAATGTGTGAGATAGTAGCTGGGATAAATAGGGATGCTTTCTACAAAGAAAAAATAAAGACAGATAGACAGGCATAAACACCTACTTTACTGCCTATTAATGAGTACAGCTGATGCTTTGCTGTGAACACTTAATCCCCAGTCCAGAGTTGTGTCAGTGTAAATTAATAAAACTACAGATACACTCTGCTCACCAAATGTGAGTAGAAAGGACTGCAGAAATATCTGTTTGGCTATATATTTTAGTATCTAAATGTTTTTCAGGTGGAGAGTGTAAAAGCACTGGAATCTCCACCTGGGGTAAAGCTGTGTCTTCAAGTGCAGGAATTTCTGAAGAATAAAAGACCACGTTAACTGGATGGGAGTGGACAGACAGACAGGGAAGAGACTGTTGACTGAGATCCAGCATGAATTTTTCCATACTATAACGAGGTCTGGGGGCAATAGCCAGCTGTCCTAAGTTTGATCAGCCAGTTAGCTGCTCTAGTTGAATTGTGAGGCTGGGTGCTGGAGGGAGAGTAAGCCAAGAGCAGGAAACTATGATTTTCTCCACGATGGAAAAATGTTTCTTGTGCTGAGTACATCTTGTCAGTAAAAGACATAACATAAGAAGGACGTAGAAAAAATCCTCCCCACATCCTATTGTGATTACCACTTTTTTCCAACTCACTGTCTAAACTATTTAGCTTCCTTTAAAATATCTATAGTGCATTGGCACCAAAAATGACCACGCTTAACTGGCTGCTGGAAAGAATGTCCTAAATTTCTCTTAAATAAAATAATTACCCAACTGCTCAGAAAGACAAATAGAACATTTTCACTTATTTCTAATCAAGCCTTGATTATTAAAAGAGCAGTTAAAATTCTGAATTAATTACTGGTGATGTTGAAGCATAAAATTTATAAAATTAAATAGTACCAGACACTTGCTCATTCTGAGACTAATAAAATGATTTAAGTTTTTTGGATTTCTAGTGCTGAAATATGGGACAGTACTGAAGATAAAAAAATTTATGTGCTGAGTACTACAGATCTAAGCTATGAAAAGTTGCTAAGTGTATATTTCTTATATTATTAGACTTGCCAATCTCATTGTTCAAATAAATACTTCTTGCAAAGCTTACTTTTATAACATTTTCTTAATCCTGCCTGCTTATTTTATTTTACTTTATACAAATGTAGAACCTCTACAAAGGTTCTGCACTTTTTCCAGATCAAATATACATAATTTAATGCTTTTTCTTGTATAGTAACAGTGAACAGCTTCTTATGAAACAAACACCTGCTGGTAAGGAAAGAACCTTCAACAGCTGAATTTAAAAAAAAAATTCATTCTGTTCTTCTATTTTCTTTATTTTCATCAACTCTTAACAACTGACCTGCTTTCTCTTGGGACTAATAATGACAATGACTTACCAAAAATTTTTGGCATGATTTTAAAATTTTCCTTTTAGGCATTCCTTGGTAACAGTTTCCTCTAAGTGGACGCAATCTACAGATCTGTGTTGGATTGTGGACTGAGAGTGATACTGTTTTCATATTGCACATGTGGATAGTCTAAAGCACTATGTATAGTCACATTTTGCTGTACAGGTGTGCAAATTTAGGTCACAAGTTCTACTTGAACCACATGGTATAATGTACAGTTGTTCCAGATCCAATAACCAATTTAAAATTGAAAGTTAATACATTACATTAATAATATCATACTGTCTATGGGATCATTTGTCAATGTTACCATAAAAGACTGATGATTTGATAACTAACTAAAGAGTATTTATTATAGCGGCAATTTGTACTATTATACTATAAATAAGAATGTCTTGGCGTTTCTATAATAAATCCTATTTTCAGTGTTCTATTACTTGGTCATAAAAAAATCACCCTGGGCTGAAATAGATCTATTGGACGTACAATAACAATAATATATTACTGAAATGTACATTTAATCCAGTGAGTAATATGGCCTTGAAAAACCCTTAAATGTACATTAAATTAATCATAGGTATTATTTACATAGATATTGGAATATGTCCTTTGGATACTGTCAATATTTTAAACCAAAGGTCTATGGGTCTGATGCTGATTTTATTTGCACAGGGGTAAATCATATCAAAAACTTCACTGGCGTCAAGAGAGCTACCCCAGGGAAAAATGATCCCCGATGAAGAATATCAAGAACAAAATCAGATGCTGGATATAGAATTATTCAAAATCAGCTATATAGGATGGGCTCAGGTAAGATGTAAGAAGCTGTCAAGCATCATGCACACTGTCAGACTTTAAAAGACCTGTCATTGAGTAAAAAGAGGAACTATATCTAGGGAATGACACTTTGCAATTTCTGTTTATCCTTGGCCAGGTTGCATCCAGCCTCTGAATAGTTATCAGCAACGATAAGGATGTCGGCACCACCTCTCCCTTGGTATGCAGGAATTGGTCAGGAGTGCCAGGACTGCGTCTCGTGGTGCCCCCAGGCGTGAACCCCTGGAAAGTGGATGAGGAGGTGCGGGAAGGAGATGCACCCACAGAGATGCTGAGCAACATCAATGCGGGTGGTGCACAGCATGTGCATTTTACTTACATGCTGTGGTGCACTGGAGGCATTGTGCCTCTCTGAGGTATAATCCCTTCCAGAGTTCCCTCAGAGTGGTGCGAATCCACATCACCCTTTAATTAACACTGTGCCTAGGAGGCACAACTGAGCCTTTAGTATAGCCACAGGCTTTACATACACCTTAACTTGCAAATTGCAGATAAAAGTAGTTAATTTAAGTATAAACTGCCTCTTTTTTTTAAAGAAAGACCTTGATTTACACAGGGAAGAGAAAGTAATTACATTTAACAGATGTCACAGCTCTTAAATAATATTTGATAATAATTAATCACTAAAAAAAAAAAAAAAGAAAGGAAATTCAAGTCAGTTCAGAGCTGTGGTCAAAACCCCAACCTCTGAAAGGAAATTTTACTCTGTTCTGTTCTACTCTGTTCTGTTCTACTCTATTCTGTTCTGTTCTATTCTATTCTATCCTATTCTATTCTTTCCCAGCTTTTACACTACACATATCATTGTAACATTGGAGCATCTTTCCAGCATACTACATTAAACAATGTGATTACATTCCATTGACTGTTCCATCAACTATATTCCATGAAGTCAATCAGAGCTGTGACTGCTCAGCATCTTGCAGGACTGCCAAGCATCTTCCACAATTCTCTAGCCACTGGAATTATTTTTTAATGTACACTTCATCAGAGTTTATTTTCACCATAGTTTTGAAGGAATGAATCCTAAGCAAATCTAATCTTGACATGCCTCTACCCCTCCCTCCACCATCAGCATGCCAGAGCACAGGGCTTCTGTACTTATAAATGGCATTTACCCTCCTATCCATTTTTCTTAACTATTCCTTCTGCAGAGTGCAGAGAAGCAGAAGCAGGATGCTAACAACAAGACCCCTGCTTGAATATCCTGCTCATAATCGTAGACAGACACGAGGGCGTGACATTTTTATGCTATGTCAGTGCATATCACATGTGCCTACACTCATGATCCAAACAGTAAGGTATTGCCATGAGTTTGAAGAGTGTCTGTTTAACTGTTATTCATTTTGTTTGCCCAACATTTTTATCCTTCTACATTTTCTTCTGTTTCATCTAATAGCTATTAGCAAGTTTTGGTTTAAATGAGATTGTGGCCTGAAACACAAGATGTTCTTACTCTGCTATTCAATGTTTTTCATCTTTTAAAACACATATATCCAAAGATGAAAATGTCTTTTTTGGAGTCCACATCAAAAGAATGTTAGAAGTCATCAAAGAAAGTGGAGAGCAGAGCATATGCTGTTCTAAGGATGGCTCCGATCCTCTAAAAATTAGGGGCCAGATTCTGCTGTCACTGACATCAGTGGGAAAATTTCCACTGACTTCAGAAAGTGAAGAATCAGGCTCTGTAATATTAAAACACTGACAGGTGTTGCTAAGAGAAAAGTGCAGGACTTTTTAAATAGACATTAAAATATAAATGCATGCAACATAAGCCTAAAGGACAGGTGACTATGTTTTCTTTTTTTTTTTCTGAGAAGAGAATAATGAATGAATCAGTCTTTGCAAAGATCATACCATTAGCTCTTTAACCTTTCTGAGCACCAGGATGCATTTTGCTGCTTTGCTTTTATCACAGGGAGGTTTCAGCTGTAATGTTTTTGCTACAGATGCTCAAGTTGCCTGGCATTTCTTAACTTCATTTATTTATGGAGTTTTACTAAATGCTAGCTGGTTTTGCTGTTGTTTGTAGCTTGCTTGTTATAAACTACTGTATAGTAGAAGAGGTATTTCACTCAAAAGAGTGAAGAGGTATGGAGTTGCTAACTCAGTTTTCTCTTTCAAATCATGATGTCGGTGAAGCATGCGAGCAGCCCAGTTTCTCTCCCTCAGCGGGGCCAGGCAATGAGCCTTGTCTGTCTGAAGTTAACACAAGTTAACTGTCATTCCTCAGTGTGCAAGAAATCAGCTGTAAGCACAACTTGGGTCACTACATACATCCCAAGCTGTGACAGAGGTGGCAGTGATGCTGTCAGGCTGTTGGTCTGTTTCTCTGTACAGAGGACAGTTCTTGATTTTTTTCCACAGCAGCAACAGACAAACCTGTATGTTCAGGCCATAGTTCCAGTCTACCTTCCACATAATTTACTTAATTTGCTTTTCTAATGAAAAGGTAGTCTTGCTTTAAAGAAGTTCCCTGGACCAGGTAATGATGGGCATTGGATGGTGAAGCCAGGTTTTCCTTCCTGTAACAGCCTACCCAGAAGGCCAGTCAAGATACCATCCAAACGCTCGGCAGCGTACAGGAATAACTCCCCCTCTGCCTCTCAGGAGGCATCCTCTCTCAAGGATGTGTCAGACTCAGTGATCACACTCTTCCTGCAAATACCTGTGATGATCTATGAGCACAGGTTGTCCCACCTAAACCGATGGGAAGCTCAAGGTGAACTTGTATCTAATGGGGTTGCAAGTTAATGCATAGCTGCCTTAGGGCAGCCCATCAGCTGGAGTTGAATCAGTCATTAATAGCTTAGAAACCACAACCAAGCTAACAAAGACTAAACGATCATAAGAACAAAGAACAGAAAAATGAGCTATTGAAAGCGGGACTTTCTGAAGTTCATGGGCCACTGATTTGACACGTTTTCCATCTTGGGCCCCAAATGACTGGCTAAGATTGTGTATGTTCAAAACCATGAGGGTCACACATTCGTTCAAAACTGAGTAGAAAAAATGAAATCAGATTATTTCACTGATGCCTCTGACTAGGGAGACTCCACGTATTTGTGAGGGGAATGTTTTAATCTTCCATCCAAAAAAGAAATGATCTCTCATGGCATGCCTGATAATTTAGAGTCTTCTCAGGTTTTTGAATTATGCTACTGTATGTAGCTGAAAATTGTTTGATAAGCATCACTAAGTGGTCTGGCTTTAAACCAAGCCTGTCATCTAGTGGAGTGCTATGCTATTCCAACTTTAATCTAGATAACTGGCACACATAAAATAAGGAAACACAAATGTGACACAGCTGCAGCTAGTCTGGTGGAGCTAAAATGCTTAACAGTGTTTTATGCCTGTAATATAAGACTGCTTACTAATGGGAGAATCCTATGTGCAAAAGAGTGACAATCAGATTGCCTTTGATATAACTGGTTATAAAAATGTTGGAGATTTAGTATTTATGGTGCCTGCAGGTTACAAGAAAATGCTTCTTGTGTTATGACTTTAGCAGACATTAAAAATGCTGTGTAACTATGGCCAAACCTCACAAGTTACTGCCCAACACATGTAGTAAGCTAGGTTTGCAGCAGAGAATAGGTTAATGAGCAACAGTTTACAGAAAGGCTTGTGACATAACTTAGACATGAGAGGTTTGTTGTGCAATCCACGTGCCCTTTCTGAATAATGTGTCTGAATGTGCCAGGAAAACACAGTGTATGTATTAAGTTCACTAAATGAGAGTCAGTGTGGTAAATTAAATAAATAGTCTGTGATCCAAGTGCTTTTGTCAATAGTGCATTGATTATAATGCCACATACTGTATTAAAAATCTAATAAATACAGAATGTCAGCTGGATAACTAGAGCATAAGTATGTTAGGTTCTGGCACTTGAGGCAAATATAAACAACCTTATTTGTGCTCTAGAAGTAAAGGATTTTCCCCTCAGGAAAAAAATATACACTGTCACTTACCCTAAACCACCTCAAAACAGGAAACAGGTGCTCAGAAAAGAAGTAGAGAGATCTGTTTCTTTAATTATAGACTGAGAGATTAATATGGACAAAACCCAATTCTGGTAGTAGGAGAGACAGATGAACAGAAAAGTAAACCAGAAATTCTTTGTTCAGCCTACACATATTATACACCCGAACCTGTTATGCATTGGGACATATATACTTCATGCCATAAGAAGTATCTCTGCAAAGGTGTAACACGCAGTTGTGACTACAACACTGCACAGAAAGTGCTGAAGTAGCTGCCTGATTTAACATGGCATGTCACTGGGATGCTAACAGACCGTGGCTTTGGCTCCTTGCTTTGCACTAAACTTAAGAATGTTGTACACAGCTGGGTAAATACCTATGCACAGCCTTGCTCTCCTGGGACAGTAGCACCCTGTTGTCCATGAAATGCTTGTAGAGGTTTTCTGAGACAAATGGTCCAACCTGGAGGCTGATGTAACCTCTACAGCTCACACCAGACCACACAGAAAAACTCAGGCTGGGTAGACCTGGTGCCACCAGCAGATGAGAAGGATTTTTCCCTGCCTATGCAAATCAAAACTGCATAATTTACTCAAAATACTAATAGCTGGCACAGAGCTGTGAGAGAGCAAAGACAAAACGAGGCAAAAATATTGAGGGTGGCTGCTGGCAATGACAGCAGGCTCCAACGCTGTAGGTCAGCTACTGGCTTGTTCTTGAAAAGATTGTAACTTCACACAGAAATTCTGCCTGATGTTTTCTCTTAGCTGTTAGTCAGTGTCACCAGATACATTAAAAGCTGGCATGTTTGGTTTTTTTATTGGGTCTCCAAGATAACCTTCATAAAAACTTGTATATTTTCAAACTGCATCAGGATTTTAGGGCTCAACTGATAATCATTTGTGACTAATCTGATTTACAAAAGGATGACATGCAATTAGGCTGATGATCAGCTTGCAGTTCATGACTGCTAAATCTCTACAAAGATGGCATTCTCATTTTTATGACCTGATCACCCCCAAAAAAGTCCAACAAGCTGTGGGCCCAATTATTCACAACAGCCTGATCCCGAAAAGTAAGCATTTGAGAAAGTGTGAAATTTCAAGCATTTGAGTAGTTCTACCAACTTCAACCTACTAATATGTTGTGCTGGATCAGTCTCAGACTAGAGTGAGATATCTGTGAGAATGCAACTGCCAAGTATTCTGCACACACCCCTCCAGCTGGGCTGTGCAGTGGTTTCTTTTGCACCTGAATGTAATGAGTTGAGCATCTGTTTGGAAACTTGAGTGCTAATGTAGAAGAGTGATATTTTCTTTTAATTAGATATATGTAGTAAATGTATGTTGGATGTTTCTAAAGATAAAGCATTCTGCCTCTACGGTATGTATGTTTAGCCAGAAGAGATGCGTTCCCTACATCTAGAATAAGAAACAGTGCAAAGAGTTTGATGAATGTGTCTCTTTGCACACACAGACATGAATGTATTTTATATTTAAACTAAGTATATGTTGTAAAACACAGCCCAAAACGTGATTACTTGCAAGGATGAGTAACAGTATGCGGCTAAAGTTTAAGCAAGCAGATAATTGTGTAATGAAATCACTTAAATGCATTGGGAAATTCATCTTCCTTTCACCCTTGGAAAAACTGATCTGCACAAGAAGAACTGGAATTTTATACCGAGGTTTTAACTCCTGTTCCCCCAGCCTTCTTGCGTACCCTCCCGCCCTTTCTGCTGGGTCTACAGCTTTTACACATCTCTCCATGACTCTCTTCCTTTTGTCTGCCTCCTCAATGGCTCCAGAGTCCTAAAGAAATGTTCAGCTTTGAAGATTGGCCTAAAAAAATGGTAATTTTCCAGACAAAGGCCAGGTGTTACTTCCGATTCATTCAGTATGCATCCCTATTATCCTGCGGGTCAACTCCTGCCGTGCACGCTCCATGGGTGTTCTGACTGCGTAAGGCCTGTGAGATTTGCCCCGTGTGACTGAACTGCAGATGGCACTTTCATATCTCTTATTTTAGCAGCAGTCAATTTGCTAAACTTTCTTAATAGCAAGCTACAAGGTGTTTTCTGTGTCACAGCCTCACAGATTTCTCACTCCAACCAGAGGAGGAAACGTAGCGTCCATGGTGAGAAAATGGGGTCAGACAAGGAAGCTCCAGCCCCATGGACAGGGCGACCATCGGCAGAGCTCCCACTTGCCCGGGCACTGCGCTGAGGCAGGTTGTGCCGCTACAGGGGGCATAGATTTTTGTCTCATTGTGCCTTTCCCTACTCCCTTTGGAGAGAGAGAATATCGGTTCCCCTCAGAAGAACATCAATAGGAGGAGACATGGGCCAGGCTTTGCAGAGTAGACTTCCCCAGGCACGCTGTTCACCTACCAGGGCTGCACATCTTTCGGATCAGAGCGCGAACAAAGAGTCTTGCAACTGCTCACACAGGCATCGAGTCACTTGCCAGGATTCCCTAACTACTTCTGGAGGCACAGTCATCTGTGCCGATATGTCTTCCTAGCAAGGTCAGCCATTTCAAGCAAACAATGACTTTAGATCATTGTTTGCTCTCAGGACAGATTATTTTTTCTCTATCTCCACAACCAGATTTAGATAAAAAGGAAAAACAACCCACCCTTTGTCAATACACTGTATCCAAACCAAACTAACACATTTGGTTTCTGCAAGAAAACAAAGTCAAGTTTCAGTTTCTAAATAAACCATTTTTGGAGTAGTCACTCTGGAATTTTGCCTTCCTTTCCTGCATTGTAACGGGTCCTCTCCGATGGAGAGAGGAATCATCTTAGACAAGTAACGCTATCTGCAGCTGCTTATCTTCAGTTTAATCCAAATTTCTTTTAAAGAAATGCTGAATGCTGCTGAAATTCCCAGAAGTTACAAGCTGAGATGTCATTCAAAACCCTCCCTTTGAATTCTTGTTGCCCCAGATTCAGTGATTCATTTTTATGTGTATGGTGATAATTAGGAATTGATCCCTCTTACATGGTATTGCTAGAAAACCTTGCATCAGCTTCAGTGATGGCTAGGTCAGGCCCAGGATACTTTACAGCAATTTCTTAGTCAAATCAAATGTCTTATTAAGCAGCAGATGAACTTAAACCACTATGTGATTATGTGACCAATAGAATACTTGAGTTTAATAGTTTCATACTTCTTACCTGAAATTTCTAGAATAGGGTTAAAATTGCGCATCAGTAATTTCTTAATTTTGAATGAGTTGATTTATTACCTGCTTCATATATTTTTATTATGTGCTTTTACTGTATAAACACAGTGAAACATGTATCATGCTGCCTAAAGGCTGAGTAAAAAAAGAAGAGGGAAAAAGAGAAAAAAACAAGATTGGGATGTCAGAAATAAATAACTCATTGCATTAGAAGGAGAAAACGAGAACCCAAATTTCTCTGCAAGGCACCCCAAACCAGCCATGTGATGGGGAGGATCAAGGCAAGGTGACAAAGGTGATGGAGAAGTAAAATGAGTGTTAACGAGGACTCTGCGGTTACACAGACTCAGCAGACAGGGTGACTGTCACATTTGTGAGAGCAACTGTGGCTGGGTTCAGGGATTAAATGGAAGCTAACAGTTATGACTAAGCATAAACCCCAACAAACCCATGCTTGGAATGCAAGACAGATGATTGTTATGCACTGCTTTAAATGCAGCTACTCACAGGTTTTGCTGAAGAGGGTGAGGAGATGTGAGCAGCTGAGCCCAGGGCGGCAAAATGCAAGTTCATCTCAGTTCGATGCAACACTTGGACTGTTGGAGCTTTAAGCCTGTGTTCAGATTTCATTATAGTCAAGGAAGCTAGCAGGTGCCTTGCATGAAAGTGCTGAGCAGAACAGAAATGGACTTAATCATGGGCTTGGATGCTCTTCTGTGTTTCAAGTTGATAGTGCTGAAAATGAAGGTGATATGAGGCCTGCAGTTACAAGGTTTTGAACATCTAAACACTATTTCACAACTTTTTTTTCCCTGTCCAGAGTGAGTTTTTATAGTTTAGCAATTAATCTCATGAAGCAGGAATTCAACATGTCAGTGTTGACAGACTGTTAACTATAGGAGCAACGATGAAGCTTCTATAATATTAACCTTTCAAAAAATAAAACTGCAATAATGATGTTGTTTCCATTAGACCTTTCAGATCACTTACAAATTATCTGGAACTCCCACTGTTTATTTGTTTTTACTTTAGATTGTTGCCCCAAGCACTTAAATAATTGTAATAAAATAATAATAGAATTAAGATTAGATAAATTAAGTGGAAATGAAACTGAATACATTTTCCATGACAGCTGGCAAGTCCCATTCTGTGACTGCTCAGAAACAAAACTGGAATTTTTATGACAGTAGACAATAAGGCGATCGTGTACAGGATGTAACCCAATGCTCAAGAGGAGCAGTGTGCAAGTGACACATCAACAAAAACAAACTTGTTTCATTTATGTACTGTTAATTACCATAACTTACATAATCATGGACATCTGTTCTCCGTTTCTCATACGTGTACCTATACACAGATAATTACCACTATCTATTGGTCAGAAGAGCAAACAGAATAGTATATAGATGGGTTATAGCATATAAATGTGTATACATGTATATACATATTTTTACATATATACAGATATGCCCACCTCTGTCTTATTTATCCCTGTATCACTTTGCAAGTAATTTTTGTATTTCTTAAACTTCACATCCAAACTATAAGTAGGGGTCCTTGCATGGGTGGAGGGGCATTATACAGAAGAAAGAGCAAATCATTTTTAACTAATCAAAAATTAAGTTTGACAATATCAGTGTAGTATCTTTTGTCGTGATGGTTACGAAACACTGTTTGAAAGGATTTTTTTCAACCAGACTGTAAAGGATTATCAGCTTTAAAACAGTCGCATTGTTCCAAGAGAAGTAGCCATTGTTTTATTGCATTATTCAGTTAAAAGAGAAAAGCAACTGACACACAAACTACAACCCTTAGCAAATAGATCTTTTTTCTGTTGAGTCTTGAGTACTTAAGGGTGATATTTGTTCCACGAAACATTTTCTGATTGTCTCTTCTCAATTACTGTATTTTTGGAACTTTATGAAAGAATCCAAGAGTGTTAACTGATTTGCTTGAATTTCATGTCATTTCAGTGTTTATTTTTGTGCTGAAAGTCTTACAGTCATACATCTTGTATATACAAATTAAGGATTATTCAAGAGCATAGCTCTGTTTGAAGTAACATTTTATCATAAAGAAATGGAAATACCCATATACATAAGGTTAATAAACATCCTTTATACTGACAAATATGTATTACCATGAGATTGGTAAAAAGAAAAAATTGTCTTTAAAATATATTTTTAAAAGCTTTGAGATCTTCAAAGTCTACTGATATTTAATTTTGTTTACTAACATCATAGTGTTATAAATTTTGAAATTAGTATGAAATTCTACACATGAAATGATTTTAAATTTCATTTTACATAGTCAACGTGCCTAACTTTGTTTGCATTTCTGTTAACTGCTGTTGGATGACAAGTCAAAAAAATTGTTATGATCTTTTTTCTGTACGTGTCCTGGATAACACATCCTGGGTTGAATAGCCCTAAACTGCAGGTACTGAATTACTGCTCTCACTTTTGAGAAGGATAATTCATTAAAACAGTCTGCATGTGTCCTTGGTTAGAGGAATTCCTGCATGTGACAGAGATTTGCTGCTCCACGTTCAGTCATTTCTAAAAAGACTATTAATTGTACATTATTGAGATTCGGATAGTTACTTATTTACTCTATTTTCCCACTGTCTACCCTTTTGCTCAGTGTGCTGGGATTGTCCCGCCAGCTGGGAGGAGCTGGGGATACCAAGATGGTGAGCAAAGCTTGCCTTATTGAAAGTGAAAGAAATTGTTTCCATACTGCCAAATGCTTATGGGGAAAAAAGAATATTATTTTCATATCGTCATTCATCAGTGTTAGCATTATTCTGATTTTGTCTTTCTATGTGTTTGTATTTGTCTTTCATCCACAGAGTCTTAAGAGAAGCATATCTGGGGGAGAATGTTCTGCATTAAATTGTCAGATAAAATAGTGCATAAATGAGCTGTCCCACACAGAAGAAAACAAAAGTTTAGCAACCATTCTCAGTTAATGAATTTGGGAATTATTCCACTTAGAAAAATGCCTCTACATGGTCAGGAAAAAAATCATTTTCAAACTGAAACTTTTCATTATTTTCACAAAAAAAAAAATCATGAATAGATTTAGTTTATTTGTTTTCATGTATTGAAAGTATTTAAAGGATCAAAGTTCTTATTTGGGACAAACAATCTTTTAAGTCACATTCACCTTTTTCCGTCTATGTGATAATACATTTATTTATATATTTATCTTCAACTTATATGGAAATACACTTAAAAAATTGTTATTCATACAGATTCACCTAGAAGTCAGTTTGAAAAGTGGCTTACAGTCCGTGGGAATGAATATAACTGCATTTGTATACAACTCTAAAGGGAAGGCATTTATAGCTTTTCACTTCAGTTCTCAATACAACATTTTAGCTTTGATAATAAAATTCCACACTGAAGCTTCGTATTGCTCAAGCATCATTGCTTCTACAAAGCATGCATTGTGAATTAAGTAATAACTTAAAATGCTAAAGTTAGACTACTTTTTTTGAGCGCTTTAGGAAAACACACTTCTGGATCTGGTAGTCTTGCTTTCTAATATCAAGCCATAGATCTGTACCCTTGCAAGGTGCTGAGCACTCTCACTTCCCTGTGTACATCCAGGGAAAGGGAAAACTCCCAGCACTGGGACCCCCCCCGCCAAAACTGCAAGCCCAGTGTCAACTCCAGATTCACCTTTATACCTGAGCAAGACACAGACCATAAAAATTCTGCATCTGTTGACCATTCAATCTTTTGTTCTGTGACTGACATCATGTAGTACCGGATATTACAAAGGAAAAAAGAACAAAACCTCTACTGTGCAGCTGTATGATACCTTACTGGACATTTCTTCCCTATTGGCCAGCTAAGTATAAGATTAGTCTGTACCCTGAGGCCTGAGGATTTAGATCACGTCCACTCTTTTTTCTTCTTTTTCTTTCTAATGTGTATCTGTTTTCAATCTCTAGTGTAATAATTCAGTAATGCATTCATTTGAATCCTGTGAAACTATTTACAGTACTTCTGTTGTATTTCTTTGGAGAGAAGAAAACTCAAAGCACCACCAATCAGAAAGTCAAGTCATCAGTCCACGGTCCCACTGCACCCATGGAAATAAGGGACAAATTCTCTGCTGTTGTACACTGGCCCATGAGGAGGCTGATAACAAAAGGGGAGGAGGGAATGATTGGGAAATAATGACATACTTTACCAGTTTGTGTCTCCTGAGGAACTGGTCCACTGTTTTAACACAGTAAATTGTTGCTCTACCTTCACACCGTCACATCAAGGGTCTGATATACACTGGAAAAGATAGAAGAAAATATCTGTGGTCTCTAAAACCAGAGGAGATGTACAGACATAGATATATAGATATAGATATAGATACAGATATGGATGACATATAGATATACATGCACATATACTTTTTTAATTTAATGTTTCTGCTGAGTCAAGCAAAGGAGGCTGAACTTGGTTCATACTAATCCATGTCCCACAACTTTGAGGGGGGGAGCAGAGGACTTTAATTTTATTTCTGAGTTGTGTTGCCCACTACTGCAAAGGGAAAAAAAATCTGAAACTAATTTACTGATCCACAAAGCCTCCCTCCTCCTCCTCCTCCTCCTCCCCCTAACTGAAAGTGTGCTAAAGTAAGGGCTGGTAGAACAAGGAAGAAAGATATGACTGAGTATGACTGGTGTCTTTGACCTGGTTAAAACTAATGCTCTGATGTATCCTGTATGCTGCATACTTTACACCCATTAAAATCCAGATTAACTCTGGGGAAATCAATGTCACTTTAGGGTGACTGAAACAGAATTTGTTTTCTAATAAAACTTGTGCCAAGTAATATTGGTACTAAATATGGTGTAAGCTCATTCCTTTTAAAAGCTAGTGCCTCCTATGAACATTTTTCAGAATAAAAATGTTTTATCTTTTCCTTAAAAATTGCTGTATTTGAAAGAATTATTTTTTTCCTAGCACCTGCTTAATCTTTTGTTCCATAGATCATTTCTCATTACCCAGGTGTCCTCTTATGGGCCCACAGAAAGATTGGGCCTAGTTTAAGTGTGAAATAATCCTGTTGCTTCTATCTGAGAATGAATGAGCCCAGGATTAGATCAGATAAAACACACTTGAGATAAAGTGCACAAGGTGGATTATATGGGAAAAGAGGATTTAGTGAAGAACATATCCACAACTTTTTGTTAACACAGAGAATGGTAGCTTTTGTAAGCAACATTTATGGAAACTCAACTGGAGGTTTAAAAGCTATGTCTTTTGTTGTACATTTCTCTGCATACATTTGCTTTGTAGTTGGTAGCTTTAACTTTGGAAGCCATGCTGGGCCTTGACTCATGCTCATTTTGTTTAATGAAAAGCTAAGGATGTACTTTTACTCATAGATTCTTGTTTTGTTTTCTTTGAAGTTTATTAAGCTATCCAGTAAGATGGGAGGTTCATTAGGTTGTTATTATCATGGCCACAAATTAAGCATCTGTTCCCTGGGGAGTTATAAGCTTCAAGTGGATGTCAGAGCAATACTTATTACAATATTTACTTAATTACCAAGTTACTGCTTCTTGTCATATAAAATACAAACATGGACTCCTCTGTCCATGTTAGACACATAGTCTCCACCTGCTGAATGTTTAAGATCTGCTCATTCCATATATACGCTGTTTTAAAATATGCACCATTTTTTTTGTTACACAATCATTTAAAAAGGTAAACCAAGAGCAATTAAGCACAATAGTGAATTTAAAATATCATCAAGTATATCAAAAAATTGTATGCTTTCTGACATTACCATCGACTTTGGTTTCACATCTCAGGACATTGGTAGCTTCCAGTACCAACAAATTCATCAAAAAATTAGCTAATCACTATTTGCCAAAGCACCTCAAAACTCAGCCGTAGAGATATTTTGTCAAGTAGCTGGTCGGAGATCAGTGGAGTTAAGAGCTCTCCTCCGTAATAAAATCAGGCTTTTCAAGGCTGGAGCACGTATCTTTTATGAAAACTCAGGGAATTTCACATAAGAGGCAAATGTGCCATCACAAATGTCTGAAAGTCACTCTTCATCATCATTTTGTTGGTTTTTTTCCTCCTCTTCAGTGCTTTAATTATCTAATGTTGTAAATTACAGAATTACCAGATATTTCCCTGTTTAGTCTTCTGAAAATGTCAAGCCATATAAAACTGAAAATGTTATTCCCTCTTCTCAGACATGACTTGTGTGAACAGCTACGACTCTTGGGAGGATGTCAACCCCACAGAACAATGTCTCTATTTTTGGAAAATTCATGTCCATTTTTACTTCAGATGTTGCATTTGGACTTTACAGGTTATTATTTGTCAAACTCATCATTGGCATGCTATCTACCATATAACTAACACCTCACTGCAAAACCTTCCTCCTTTTTGTATCTTCTAGACGTAACTCTCACTCTACTAGTAACACACTGTTTGACATGGTCCATTCTAGCAGCCCTTTTCCCTGTAAAGAAATCCTGTAATTATTTAACTTTGACAAATTTTTCCCTGGAGATGCCTGTGTCTTTCCCAACTATAGAAGGAATGCAGGCTTCTAAATCCAGGTCCCTTGAACCACAGGATGTGAATAGCTTCCATCATTTCTGTAAATTGCAGTTCATATAAGCACACTATTTTAAAATCTAGGTTTATGCAACTGCAACTTTAAAGAAACAATGGTTTCATCCTAGTCTTGAGCCTTTTCTGATTCTCCCATCAGAATGAAAGGCCAGTTTAATGAAGTAGTCACCTACCAATAAACATGACTTTTTAAATAAAAAGTATTACTGGCTTATTTTTAAATTGTCAACATGAAACATTTTAGCCTAATAAAAAAGGCATTTTCCAGCTTAATTGCGTCAAGAAAACTCTCAATTGTTTTGCTAGGTCCATATAAACCATTTTCAAGTAAAATACTGAGATTTTGAGCTCCATAATAAAAGAAAGGTGAAAAACTTGTAGTGCCTCTCTTTTGCATCATAGAAATAAGTCTGTTCCTAGGAAACTATATATACTAAATAAAAAATCTAACACTAAAGTGCTTGCTGTGCCTTCTTGATAAGTTTATATTAATTAGCAAATAATTTTGAGAACTTTTCCTAGAAAAAAGTAAAAAGTAATATCAACGTCTGAAAATATGATGACATCAATATTTTGGTGACCACTGAATCCCAACTATTACAGGTCAGTGTAAAATTCAAGCCATCATCCAGAAAACCACCAACATCCCAGCCTTTAATTTCTTAATCTTGCTTGTGTTTTCTTTTAACCTGAGCTTTTTAAAAACTCATGCTCTTTGCAAAGATGCACTTAATCTGTTTGCCTGTCAGTTCTGCAAAACAAAGATTACAAAACAATTACAAAATTACCTTACAAAGCATTACAAAATTTGTTAATAATTTCATTCTTTTTTGCAAAGATGAAATAATATGAAAAGTTTAAATAAACTGATTAGTTTCCATCTTGTCATCTAACAATAATTAAAATGAGAAAAAACAATGATGTCAGTCATCATTTCAGCCATCAGGGACTCCATTATAATTTTGCATAGGGCCAGACATCAATGAAGTTATTTACAGTTATATAAATGTCATAAGAATATGGCTTTTACTCTGAAGTGTCTGGGGTTTCTCAAATGTACTCAAATACTGGGAAATAAAACAACATTTTATATAATCTAGTAACAATTATAGTAAAATAATAATGAAAATATTCTCTAGTGCATTTTATTCTTCTACATTTCCTTAAAAATAGGTTTGTGGTTAAAAATAATCCTCTGTAATTATATCTGCAGAGCTGTTTAAGCTTTTTTATCACTGCTAATGAAAATATGGTCATGCCTTCTATGAAAAGTATATTTCTCAATATGATGTGCTGTAAACAACATGTCCTTAGGCTGTTTTTGACCTTTAACCAATGGGAAAGGTCTGTCTAGTTGATCTCATCTAACTACACAGCAGGTACAAGGAATTAAACCAATTTAGGTTGAGCCCTGGTACAATATCAAGTATCAGACAATGTTTTCCGAAAGGAAATACTTAACAAGTTTGTAATCCACTATTATATTTATCTAGTGAAAGAGGTAAAAGAAAAAAAAGATCTGAGCTGTGTTCTACAAAGTGGAATCCCAAGTAAAAATCTATGATATCACATTGTTTGTAAAAGTTGGCAAGGAAGGCTGTTATGAGCAAATTAAAAGTAAACAATCTACTCTGGACCTACACTGTGTCAGACTGCTTATAAAGTCACACAAGAAAAGTAAAACATTAAATAGCTGGCTCCAGCAGCCTTAAGATATTTGCCTGACTTTCAAACCAAACTGTTTTTCACTGGGAGAGTACAGAACATAACAAGAGCTTAATAATAAAGAATTTTAAAAAAAAAGAAGTGTTTTTTTACACTAATTAGTTCCTTAACAACACAAGCATAATCTAAGGGGACAACTTTGCTTTTGATAACAATACAGGCCCCAAACTCACATTTCTGGCTCTATGTCCTTGCTGAGAAGGAGCCTGACGCCTCTCCAGGACGCTGCATGAAGAGCTGAGCTGCTTCATCGAGGGACCAGACACATGGGATACACATTGCTTCCTTAGCAAGCAGGAAAACCAACAAAATGATTCAGGAGGATATGGTGTCATCACGTGAGCGATGGGTGTTCCAGAGATTTTGTGAGAGTAAGTCAGTTATTTGCCCTAAATCCCTGCAAAGCCTATCCTGCTAGAAATTGTCAGGCACAAGGGGACAGTTCAGAGGGGATGTGATCCAGAGGGGCCTTTAACTTCCAGTGACCAAATTTAATCTACATATATATTCAACTGCTATTTATTAAAAAGATACAAGGCCAAATTCTCTAAAATGTGCAATTCAGGATGCAGTTTGGACCTCCAAGATGAAAGTTTGCAGACACCTTAGATCCTCTGCCTGGTGCGATGTGGGATAACCCCTGACCCCCATACATACCCAGGTCTCGCCAAGCAGAGGCAAGAAGATGCTGGTGTTGCATTTTGGGTGGTTACCTTTGGATGTACGTCTGGAATGGGGTGTGGACTGCAGTAGTACTGCTTTTGTTACAACGATGTTCAAATGACCAAAAATGAAACAGAACTTGAATTTTGCACAGTTTTGGACAATTTTTGCTCATGAAAAAACAACTCCTGAAAATTTTCCCTGCTGTCTCTGACCATTTCCTGCTTCTGAGATTTTTCTTGGATAAAAATGGCCTTAGGCAGCCTAAACATTTGTTTGAAACTTTTTTTTTAAGGAGGTGCCTAATAGTGTCATTATTTATTGGTGTATATCTTTAGAGATTATTCAAATGTTTAAAACTGGAAATGGAGCATAATGCAAGCTACTATAGAGCAGATGCTAAGCTTGAAGTGCTCTTAGGAATACATATACCACATTTTAATTTCAACTCCTATTATTATACTAACTAGTCACAAAATGGCTTCCTATTTATGCAATATGTTATCTGTAATGTCACTTAAATTGAATAGATGAGTGCCTTCTAATAATGTATGTTTACTTCATGAACTTGTGGGCAATTACATTGTAATTATGTCTTTTGTAGGTCCTTTTTTGCTGACACATAGTGCACCAGTGCATTTTAAGTATAATTGCAGTTCTCCCTACCATTTAGGAAAGCTGAACATTGTTAAAGGTTTGTAAATTACCTACACTTAGACCATAGGCAACTAGGCAAATTAAATGGCAGTGTCAGTAATATTACAATGTAAATTGGTGCCAAATGTAATACAAGGTAGAAGCATTTTTACAGAAGAATAATTTTTATGTAGCACCTCAAAAAATGCAACAGAAAACACAGTTACTCCCCAACTTGCAAAAGTGCATATTTCTGATACCTGAAAAAACACATACAGTTCACATAGCTATCAACTATCCAAAGAAGCTAATATATTTACACACACATATTTTGTACAACCGGCCTACACAGTCATCTTATAGAAGGGAAAGGTATGCCCAAATGCCAGTATATCAGACTGCCATCCTTCCTGCTCCTCAGGAATAGTGGTTCACCAGAGAAGCAAGCAAATATATTCCCAGCAGCCTGTAATGCCTCGCAGGGAGGTGGGATGGGAGGGAGACAATCCTTGCAGTGAAAACTGAATCTTGCCTGCTCCCTTCTCACGAGACCTTGTACTCACCAGCATGAAGGAAGGAAGCAACCAACCTTGTTGATCATGCTTATTCCTCCTTCTTTCCTTAGGATAGAGGTATAGCACTGTGGGGACTTGCAGGAGCATGGGGCAGGAGGGTAACTGTGTGGCATCATCATGACTTTAGCTTCTCAACAAATCCATGGAGTAGATCCCCAGGTAAACTCAAGTTTGGGGCCCCAGTGATATTTGACCATGATCCTTGCAGCTGGAGGAACCTTTTAAATCTAGTGAGGAGAGAGGAATCCTTTATCCCTATCCTTACTCCTGTGAGCAGTGAGCTGAATCACCCCAGGTGACTTGAAGAGCACAGGCAGAAAGAAAACCATCTCTTGTCAGCATGAGGCTATATCTTCTACAGCTGGGACCCTGGGACTGTTTGTGGCATGGAATTCTAAAATAAGGTTAATACATTTTCAGCCTTATTCTTTAAACTTATTCTCTGTATGCTGTATCATTATTCACCTCAACATCTGGATCTTAAGATAGTATTTCACTTTCATTTTTTATCCACTTTGAGGGTAAACCAGAAGTTTCAAAGCAGAGAATACTTTTATTTGCCCAACTTTTGCAATGAGTCATGAAGCACAGTTACAAAGATACAACTTTTTTACTACAGACTTGGTGTATTGTTATTGTTTTCAAGAACAGAAACTCGGAGAGTTGGTGGTGTTTTTGCTATAGGAACTTGAACTATCATATGCATGGACATGTCACTGCAGAATTTTTTTAAAGTAGATTTATGTCGCCCTATGGGGCTTAAGGGGATAGTGATTATTATACACTGAGAAATGTGCATTTAGCTTACAAAACCAATGTCCCACAGAGGTGACCACTCTAGAAAGACCAGCAACATCACTTAAGTAAATTAATTTTGAAGTACTGTCCTGTCACTTCATGCCTCTAGGCCAATCACTCACTGGTGGAGACATCCTAGTTTTGGATTAAACCAGCTCAACCATGCAAACTGTAGCCACTGCATGGGAATGAGCATCTGGGATTGACAGCTCACAGATCTTGGCAATAGAGGCTACAAGTCCAATGACATAATTTTTATTTAGAGCAAAATCCTAGTGGCATTTTTGTAGAATTCAATCTTCAGTAGATATTTATCAGAATAAACCCAGGAGGATGGATGCTGATCTCACTTGCCTTCCTTGCAACTTGGAAGTAACAATGGAATTGTACTGGTGCAAATCAGAATCATATCATATGGCTGAATGCAAAAATTGGTATGATAAAATGGAAACAATCACATTGCCAGGCCCAGCAAGCATGTGCATAGTAAGCTGTCTCTCATTTTGTCCATTCAGAGCTGCCAGGGATTTTGAATTCCTCTTTCTATTGGTGTTTCTAACTATAAGTGAGACGTGCAAAATATACAGTATGAAACAAAACCACTGAGTGGCTGGTAGCCATTTCCCCATGATTAGCTTGGTCAGAAAGAAAGAGGCTTGGAGAGCAATGGCACAACACGAACACGAAGATTTTAATTGTGCCTGGCCTTACAAGGGACAGCATGGAAAAGGCACAACACCCAGTCACCTTAAGCTACTGTGCATCTCTTCTTTTTGATTTTCTAAATGCATGATAATCAGCAGGACATACTGCTTAAATTAAAGGCTTCTTACTACAGCCTTACTAGCGGTTTTCTGTGTGACAAGCTGAGATGGCTCAGCCAGCCCCAGCACCATCTCTAGTAACTTTTATTTGGCTGGAATATACCTACTCATGCTATAATTTAAAGAAGTCTGTTGTAGGTTGAAGTCTGATGATTTGCACAAGCACGATAATAATCTCATGCTCACAGGCCTCCCTGTACCTCTTCTACATCACTTTTGTTTTCACCTTTTTACACAAAACACAAAAAGGTTTTCAGTAAACTTCAGTGCTAAGTGCTATTCCATTTAAATGGACATAAATTATTCAACTACTGCAATTATTGCAAAAATGTAACTTTTAATTTGGGGAGGAAAAAACCCCCTTAATTGCTAACATTCAGTAACTATTCTTCCATACTCACAATGGACTTAGAAGAGAACAGCAAAGAAGTGAGGAATCCTGTTGCCAAACACAGGCCCTAAATTACCAGCTTGTCTATGGAGCTTTCTACTTTAATGCACTTAGGGGGAATAGCTCATCACTAATGATTTGGAAATACAGATCACATAGATCTTCAACTCAAAGTTGAACAGTAACCTGAGTTTTAAAAACCATGTTATGGCTCCTTCCTCTAATATATGTACAGATTTAAAAAAAATAATATTAATAACACCAAAATACCATGCCAAGCGCAATGGTTTCCCTACAAACTCTATCACCTGTTTATCTCTCACCCTCAGTACTAACACTAAATTGGGCCTCATGAATTATTCATGGGGGGCCCTTTAATGGGATCATTTTTCCTGGCTAGCACTGACACTAATGCTAAGAAAAATCTCTTGACATTAATCTTGGGTTGAAGAAAGCCCCAAATACCTAGTTTTCCTCTGAATGTTCCCTTTCCTCCTATTTAACACATTACAGAAGCCAGTCATTCTGCAGCTCTGTTATACGTGAGCGTGGGCATGGGAGGGTAGAAGGGAACATACGCGGTCAGGGAGGGAATTTGTAGCATTAGGATTTTCACATTGGGAACTCTGGGGTCTGGTCCAGATCACATTAAATTTAAACAGAAGTTTCCCATTGCCAGTCCTGGATAGCTGAATCAAGTCCCAAGCCCTCTTTTTTTTTTTGCACATATGCATGTTCTCTCTGAAGGAAATGGGAATATCTGCTTGAAAAAGACAAACAAGCTATGAATCTCTAACTGCGTTATTTTAGTTAAACTGTCTAGAGTTGATTAAAGCCCTTTTTTTCCCATTAGTTTATAGCTGTTCTGATGATGAAGTGATTCAGGGTGTTTTCCAGGGCTGATTACAGGAGTAATGGGCTCTGGTCTTGCAATTGCAAATATGACCATCGATAGAAGAAAAAGAAGCCAAAAGTAGGTTTTGGCATGTCCTAAAGACAGAGTTGTTTTTAATTTATGCACAAAGAAGACTCCTGCAAAATATTATCCAAACTACAATCCCTCCCCTAAAGAAAAATCTCTTTAAGATGTCCTGATATAAAAAAGAAGCTAGCTATTTTAGAGAACTGTGAATTACAGTCTAAAACATAGCTTGTTAGTTAGTGCTGTATGATAGGGATCCCCTCCCGCAACATACACACTCTTTTGGTCACAGTGATAAAACTACTGGCTTTCCTCATTTTTCTAAAATAAAATACCTAAAAAGCAATACATTTATTTTTTCAGTTGTAGCTTTTTGACATCTATAATGGTTTTATGTCTAAATCTGACAACATTTGTAACAAACTGAAGTGACTGTTACTGCTGGAATGTGTCCTGGAGGCTTTTTCTGTCGGAGGAGATGACAGTAAGTTTTCCCATGCAGATTAAGCTGGTGTTTACAGATTTGCCCTGGGTGTGCATTTTTATCCAGCTGTGATCAAGTAACACTGCCTGATGAGTGCCAGACAGATCTCCTGATACGAAGGGCTTACATGCCCATCACTTCTGCACAGAACATGGTTCTAATCTGGACGCCATGGCAAAGATCAGTTATTATTTGCTTCTTATTTTCCCTTCATTTTTATACTAAGGCAGAGTACTCACATGAGAATGCAAACAGCTTAATCATTTAAAAATCTCCTTGCCATTTTACAGAAAATAGCACTATGTGGATTTAAAAATATTTTTGTTCAGCCTTTCAGTTCCCTACACTAAGCCCTAATGGAGGATTTTAAAACAATAAGCAGTAGGGTGGGTGGTTTCACAATTTAGAATTTAAGATTCCTTTCACTCTTTCTTTTATTTTGCTTGCTGAATATCTTTACCTTGCACGCTGTAATAATCTCTGATATGGCAAAATATAGCCTCAGTAACATATAACCTTTTTTCCATCACTGAAAATGTGAGGTCAAGAGGTTATTTGCCTTTGCAGGACCTGAAGCTATACACCTTATAGAGATACTTTGAAAGTAGCAGTGGTTGCATATTGCTTTCTCAGAACTCCTGGCTGTTCAAGCTGGGAGAGAAGTTCTGTTTCCTAATGTCCTGGTTTCAGCTGGGATAGAGTTAATTTTCTTCCTAGTAGCTGGTACATTGTTATGTTTTGGATTTAGTATGAGAATTATGTTGATAACACACTGATGTTTTCAGTTGTTTCTAAGTAGTGTTTATACTAAGTGAAGGATTTTTCAGCTTCTCATGCCCAGCCAGCAAGAAGGCTGGAGGGGCACAAGAAGTTGGGAGGGGACACAGCCAGGGCAGCTGACCCAAAGTGGCCAAAGGGAGAGTCCATATCACGGGACATCATGCCCAGTATATAAACTGGGGGGAGCTGGCCGGGAGGGGCGGATTTCTGCTCGGGAACTGACTGGGCATTGGTTGGTGAGTGGTGAGCAATTGCATTGTGCATCACTTGTTTTGTATACTCTAATTATTCTATTATTATCATTGTATTATTATTATTATTACTGTATCATTATTATTGTTGTTGTATTATTATTAATCATTCTTTTCTGTCCTATTAAACTGTCTTTATGTTTTACTTTTTCTTTCGATTCTCTCCCCCATTCCAGTGGGTGGGTGGGGAATGAGCAAGTAGTTGCCGTCTGGCGTTAAACCATGACACCTAATATCTGATTTCCTGTCTGGAACCTCTAATTCATGAAAGGATAAGAGAAAAACCCATGCCATCCTTTGAATTTGAACTTAAAACATATTTCTAAATATTAGCAATATTAGCATTGCCTAAAGTACTAGAGACTTATTTCACATCCGCTGCGTGGTTTGAAGCTGTTATTTTGGCAGATCCATGTGTTTTTAGCGACACTTGTAGAAGGAGTGCTTAAACTAGTGGGTCAGATTCTGCTGGTTTATCAGCATTTCTACTGCTTTCAAAGACCAATTGATCCACATTTATATTAGTGTATGTGAAAACACTTGCCATTCAGTTGCCTGTTTGCTTCAAAGTGCCACACAATTTGTAGACCTTTCCTGCTCTAGTTCTAATTCCTGTACTGTCAAGTATTAAGAAACTGATCCTCCACCCCATCCAATGGCCGGCTCTGTATCATCTAATTATACTTACAAATTGCAAGGCAGCCTTTTCCAGAAGGCAGCAGTGAGGAGGTACGTACTAAAAAAAAATTTAAAAAATCAATTGTTTCTACCAAGACCTGGTTTAGATAATTTTTATGTTGGCTGTATAACTTGTATTTGTGCTGATGGCATTGAAGCTACAGAAAACACAGTGGAAAAACTGATTCCAGAATCTGGTGCATAAGATCAGTATTGTCTGTGGAGTGTTTTTATTCTTTTCTGACTGTATTCATCAAAGTGTGAACTGGTGAGGTACTGGTGAGCTCAGGGGAACAGTGAGTTATAGAAAATCTTTCACCTCGGGGTCAGAGTTTCAAACCTGGACAGGTTCTTGGTGACTGAAAGTCATTACCATGTGATGGTTGTCTGGTGACTTACCTGGAACATGTTGGTGGGCTTATCCAGATTCAGTGGGCAGATGTCCACATCACAAAAGACACTACTAGCGTTTGTTCTCTTCTTGGCAGCTGTAGCAGAGAAACCAAGGAATAAATGGACATGCCCCCCCCCCCCCCCCCGACCATTACTTTCATTCAACTGGCAGGCTATTACAGAGGAACCTGCACTTGGAAACTGCAAGAATAGAGAATACACAACAATTTTACTCACCGCTGTGTTCATAAATTACAATATAAGCAGTAGGCCATGCCAGTTGCAAGTTGCTCTTCGGAAGGCACAGTTTGAAGCCAAACCATCCCGGGGGGGTGAGAAGAGGCTTGCAGCCTCCCAAGTACCTTCCCTGTACAGAAGAAAAGCGCTACTAGTCCTTCTGCAAATGCAAACAGTCAGCTCTGAAGGCCACTGGCTAAGGATGAAGTCCATGGCTCTTCTCCCTTCGCTAACCACCCCCAGGGTCCCTCCTCTGCTCCGAAGGGTGCAGAACAAGCACAGCACAAGGGTGGGGGAGGTTCCCTACCGTGCATCTGCACCCATGCCATAGGATGGGGTAACAGGTACAGCCCCAGTAACCCGTTGGGGCCTTTCTCCATCACCAGCTAAAGCTGAGCCTACCTTATAAATGTTATCTGTATAGTGTGAATGCATTATATATGTTCATACACATATGTTTATATGTACATATATGGAATCTCATTGGCTGACAATAATTTGTCTATTCCATAAAACTTGAAACTAAGTTATTTTATTTTTAAAGGAGCTTATTAATTTTAATATGTCATCCAAGAATTAGCTCATGGAAAGCCTATCAATTTTTTTGTGCTCAGTTTTAACTTGCCAAGTTCATAATAATCATTAAACCTATAAGGAGATAAAAAATAATAATTTAATTCTAACCAGATTTTGAAAAACACGAATTAAGTTGCTCTTTCATTACTGTTAAAAAATACAGAAAGTTGGAAGACTGCTTTCCTGGGAATTGTTTTTCTGGGTGTACTGAAAATTCAGTATCTTGTGATCAAAAGATTGTAAGTAATTCTTTAAATAGACAATAACCCTTACAGGCCAGATTTCAAATGAACTATGGCTAGTTACCTAAATACATTAAAAGCTGGCTTTAAATCACATCAGTATCAAATTTTGTTCTACGTGAGGGCAATGAAGTCTAGAAAGCTGCTCAAGCAGCCTTACATTCATTATAGAACTTGTTTTCTGCTACAACTGTACCCATTTGGATCCCAATTCATGTTAAAATGTAGGTGAATATTTTTCAGCCATTTTTTCAGTTATGTAACACGTGGAACTCAATTAATAACAGATTTAGCTCTAAAAAATAGTTATATAGTTATATATTGCTATCTGATTTACCACAAAATCCACCTATTGGAGCTAATCAGATGTACCATTCAGCTAAGGATCTGGTCCAGAATCATTATTTTTTTAAAAGTGGCAGGAGCAGCACAGAACATATATTTAATTCATTTATTTCTTCATCCGTCTCAACGAACATTAGATTTTATCCTTTTGTGCACAAAAATAAATCTCCACAGAGATTTTTATAGCACTTACTGATTTAGAAGGATTTGCTGCACTATTTAATTTTGATTTGCCAGGGAAATGTGGTTTTTAGCAGTCACCTGTCTATTATTCATTTAGCTAGGCGCTTGTATGAGCTTTGCACTTTTAAAAATCCCTTTCAGGAGACACAATTTTCACCTGCATATACACTAGTTGACAGCTCCCTGTTCTTCTTCAGTGTACTGACAAGTAAACCAAGAATCCCTGTACTCATTTCATTATAAACATTTTATAAGCATCCTGTAAAGATTACTTCTGAACACAACGGACGGGGCTAGATATGAACTGCTTTTCCCTGTGATGAAAGGCCAGTGTCTGATCAAATGAGCCATCCAGGTCCTAAAATGGCTTTAAAAAAAATAGTTTTAATCTCTTCATTGTCTGACTTCACGGCATGGTAGTGCTGCCCTTAAATAAAACTTACATAAAAATGGTTAGTACAGCTGGTCAGAAAATGTGCTTGAAGTTTAGAATCACATATCATTGTTTATACAGATGACTATTTGGGATAGACTTCAATAGAATCTGACTTTACTAGCAAAGGAGAAGGCTTTGGCAATAGCATAGGGTGATCAGCAACAGCAACTCATATTTTCCAACTGAGATCAATGTGGACTTTAATCCATTAATGCAGACCTAAATATCACCAGACAGATATGAATAGATGACAGTGAAAATGTGAGGAAGAAAAGTCTGGAGTAGTCAGATTTAAGAGAGTTGTTTCATATTCCAATTCATTTTAGTACTCTACAGGAAAGCAGCCTGTTTCTAGATTTTCAATTAGCATACCCTAGATATGAACTGAAAACACTTCTTTTCTGCTAACACAGATGCTTTTTTGTTCACCCATTTTGAGCCTGCGTTCACAGAATTGGATTTTTACAAAATCCTTGGAAGCATGTTAGCAATACATCTTTTTGAAATGTCAAGGAAAGGGTTTGTTTGGAATGGAAAGTTGCCGACAATCACGCCAAGTCATTCAGATGCCAGTTTAGATAATTAAATACTAATGCCAGGCTGGGGGAAGAGGATAGGAAAATCCCCAAACAACAAAAAAACCCACCCAAACTGAAAAATCTCCCAGCTCTGCGCCTATTAAATTAAACTAAAAATAAAGATGACGGCAGTATCTGCAAGCAATTTGGGTGGTCAAAAAACAATGGTGCCCTCTGGTTTGAAAACAGTGTTTAGTGTTTGTGCTGTTCTTACTTGTCACAGTAAATTTGGACAGGGTTCCTACTTCCTGAATTGACTGAAGCTTTTCATTCTTTAAATTTCTAATGTGTTATGTCATATCTTATTGTATTTCATGGTGTCACATTGCATTATTTTGCATCATTGTCTCTGAAGTTGATGAAACACAACACAACAGCAAATGACAAAATGGTGCAAGTTGGTGGTTACACAGACCAAGTGTTGTAATTCAGTATTTGTCAGATGCAGTAGTCATTGCAAATAATCTCAAACTTTTAATAGTTGTAACTCCTCAATCCGATAGGGAGAAACCTGTTCAATTTACTGGTCTATCATAAAGGAAGGACCCTCTCCTGTGAAACACAGGGTTGCCATTATTTACTCAGTATCAGAGTATGCTGCGACTGCTTTTCAACCTCCGCATTGCTAATTTATAATGATTAGAATGAGATTTGAGACATACTAGGGTAGAGAATTTCTCAGAATGCAATAATGAGAGTATCCATTTGAGACAGCATTAAAGGCACAATATGACTGCTTTGATTTTACACCACAAATACAGTACATATCCTTGGGACTATTTCCATTCATTATGATTAGGCCATGTCACTCAACAGAGAGAGAACTGAGGGCTCCCCCCCACCCTCCCCCACCCCCCACCCCCCAATTACTCTTGTTGATAGCAATGCCATAAACCTGAGGAATTATAACCTAACAATTGTGGTCCGGTTAAGAAAAGAGAATATTTATGTTCTGAGAAATTAACCAACTTATTGTTATAAAATACTAGAGCCTGTCATTCTTTCAGAAAAAAATTCCTATCACTATTGCAAGTGTAATTCTTGTCTGAGAAGGAACTGCATGAACGTAAGAACTTAATAACAGTTGTATTGTGTCATCCTGAAAATTGTTTGGTCTATATATTGAGAAAACTTTACATTTGGAAAATACTCGAGGAACTTCCAGAAATATGTACAAATATACAGAATGGAAACAAAAAGACAAAAATCAGGTACTGTCTTACAGTGAAGTTCTTATTTCTGAATGTCTTTTTTTGAGTGGATGTGACTCAAAGTGTTTATTTTCTGAGCTACTTTATTCTGATTTTAGATTTTTTGCTACAGTACAACAAATTTGTTTTAAAGAAACAGTAGTTTGATTTCTGTTTCATTCCATTGTTCTGGTCATTGCAAGACATTGGTTGTTGTTGCCGTTTGCCTCTCAGTAAAGAAGAGAATAGATAAACTAAAGATATCATGTAATATTTGTATTATATCAACGACGTTATGTTATAAAATATATCCACAAGTACAACTAAGAATGTGCCAGAAAATATAATAAGCCAAGCAAAGGACTGTGAAGCAAGGCTGCCTGAAAAATAGGGCACAGGGCTGACCAGGAGTCATCAAGTTCAAGTATGTGCCAGCACATGAATCACATCACATAAACCCAGTTAATAAATCTGTCTAGCTCTGTGTTTACTCCCACACTCCTGTACTTATGCCTCTGGTGTCTAGAAAGCTCTTCTCCATTACTTGTCCAAATGTATTCATAGCCAATTTATGTCCATTTGTTCTCATGTCAAAATTATCATGTGAATTCAAGAGCTTTTGTTTCTCCCTGGTGTTTACCTCATCGTATATTTATAGACAGCAATTGCTTCCCCTATCAACCCTTGCTTTCCTGGGCACAGCTTCTTTTCAGACAGGCCATCCTTTCCTGTGATCACCGTATGAGTCATTCTTTGTACCTGTTTAAAAAAATAATTCATTTGCACCCCAGATATACAGATTCAGAATTTCAGGTGGTGTCTAACAAGCACCTTGGTCAATGGCATGAATACTCTCCTTGCTTCATTAAAAATATTTTCCTCAATATATCTCTAAATTGCATTTTCCTTTTCCGTGGTCTAAGTGCACTGGTAGTTCATAGTAATTCTGTGACTGACTGTTACAACTAGGTGGTTTTTCTCTGTCATTTCCCACTGATGAGCCTACAGTTCATAGCAGATACTTTTCATTAGTCCCTAAGTGCATGACCTTGCAGCACATGACCTTAAGTTCCATCCCATTTCTATTACCCCAGTCTTCAAGGTCATTTAATTCTTCCTGTATAATATTCCAATCCTCCTCTGTATTCATGACATCTCCCAATTTTGTATCATCAGCAAATTAATTAGTACACTCCTACTTTTTCTGCCTAGGTCATTAAGGAAAATATTAAATAAAATTAATCCCCAGACCAATCCTAAAGGAACTCCACTAGTAACTTTCCTCCAGGGAGAGAGATAGAAATCCTTTCAACATAACTCACTCTTGTCTCCTGTTCAGTCACTTCTTTACTTATCTTACAGTCCTGATACTTGTCCTTATCTTTTCCAATTTAACTAATAATTCCCCGTGTAGTAATGTATCAAATGCTTTACTGAAGAGCAGAAAGGTTGAATCTACTGCATTTGCTTTATCTCAACAATCAAGTTGTCATTAAAATAAAGGGGGTGAGATAAGTTTATCTGCTTTTTTTTTAATAATAAATTCATGTTTCACTTAATCCCATTTTTGATATTTTTTTTATTCTCAAAGTCTTAATTTAGTTTTTGGGTGACACCTAGATTATCTTTAGTTTCTATTCTATCATCAGTGCACAGACATTCTCTTGGTTATTTTCCCCTCATATGACTGAGAAAACTTTTGTCATCTGTTTGATTTGGTTTGCAAGGTCTGACTCTGCTTGACTTTTGCCAATTCTGTGTATCACTATCCTTATGAAGTGCCAAGATGTACCTTTTTTTGCTAAACTGTCCTTGCCCCACCCCCATTCCTTGCCAGGCTTTTATTATTTCTCGTATCCTGTCTGAGGTTGTAATTTAATTGCTAAGGCATACAGTCCCACATGTTAATTCTCCTGGTCTGAGGCACATCACCTTGTAGGTCCAAGTAATTACTTAGTAAAGAAATAACTTGAGTGAGAAATAACTGGACTTTCCCATTAGTGCATTCATTTTCTTGTCTAGGCTGGGCAGAAAAGTTTTACACAAAAATAAAATAAAGGATATACTTTATCATATATGTCAGGGACTGCCCTGCCTATATAAGTGCATCCCTGGTGCTCCTTAGCACTTGTCCCAATACAGCCTCTTCTGCTCGCCTTGTGATACCAAACCATTCAGTTTTACCTGCTATAACCAATTCACAGTTCACCACAACGTTGCTGCGTGTTGCCTCCATATTGTGTCTGTCTTTGCTCCTAGCTTTTCACAGAGATTGAAAACCAGCAACCCAGCAAAGCACCAAGTGCCAAAACTGGCAAAGGGCTCATCGGCAGGCACTGTTGCTGCAGTTACGGTGGCAGCTCTCCCAGTGTGCACCCAAAGCTCTCTTTAGAGAGGGAGATCCAGCTTCATTGCTGTGGGGATCCAAGCACAATCACAAGACCATCAGTTATGCCTTTGACTCATCTTTTGCTTGCTCAGGAAATCTATTTTATACCCATATCTATCTATAGAAAAAAATGTCTGTGTATATACGTGCGTGAGTATGTATGTATATGTATATATACATATGGATGTATATACGTGTGTGTGTATATACACACATGTGCACAATTGCAAATTTAAAATACATTTACTGAGATTTATTAGTAAAGAGATCAGCAGATATTACAGCAGAAATGAAACATGATTGCCCTAGGAAATAGTCATATCAAATATTAGGAGACTACTTTATTCTGTTTGTTTGTTTATGGTTCACATTAGGATTTTGGCTGTAACCGTTACATTACCTTGAGTTGTAACAATTTCTAAGTTGAAAACTGTTCATGTGTGGCTAAACCAGAGCTGCAACTTTAAAGGTTGTCAGTTGGTGTCACTTGCCCTTGCACAGAGCAACACATTTACCTGAACAGGCAAAAGCTCAGAACAATCCCAGATGGCAGGAAACATCTAGCAGGCATGTATGTCAGAGAAAGATGACTTCTCATAAAGCCTTCCTAGAGGCATTTGATTTGACACAAACCCTGTAGAGCTCATTCAGTGAGCCAGATTGCAGAGATGCTTCCTCCAATGCATTCTGGAATATACCAGAATTGGGCATAACTGCTTTATGCAGGTATGAACAAGCTTTAGGTGCCCTTGCTTGGATGGAAAAGGCTGTGGAGGACCTATCAGAGGGGCAAGCACAACACTTCAGAGCAGCATGGAAGTGTTTTTGCATGGGGGTTTCTGGTGCCAACCAGAAATAGGAGTTATGGAATCAACCACTAGTAGCTCTGATCATTAAAATCCATGAAGATTTGACCTTTGGAATTGTTTCTCCTGTATTTCTGTTTCTCCCCATAGTGGTGTTATCCCTACACTCTTAAATCCTGCATGTTTGAATTCAGCATGTGCACCTATCACCCTCCAGAATTCCCCTTACACAGCTGCTGTCCTGAATGATTGTGTAAAGTTTCTTTAAGTGCTCAAAAGCTGTTCTCTTCCAGCAGTATCTCTAACTCAGTGATCATTTCAGGCTGTTTCTGCAGTCAGAGTTGTCAGTATAAGGTGCATTACGTATGTTCTATGATTCAAAGTTAATATAGCCAAATATGAGACAATGAATTGGGGGGGGGGGGGCAGCGTCCTGAAGGGTTCTTTTATTTCTTTTAGCATATTCTGATGTTTTAAAATTTATTCTTGGCTTTCAATGGTATATATGTGGAAGAACAGACCCCGCATATTTACTCCATGTTCTTATGCTATAGAGAAGCCAGTGCACTATAGGTCAATGGGAGGGATCTTATAATAAAAATGCAGAATCAGTCATGCTGGCTAGACCAAATTTTCCATAACTGTTTCTTGGATCCAGCATTGGTGATTGGCTAGAGAAAAGCAGAGACAGTGGCATGCATACAGTGATTTTTCCTTCAGTTTCTCCTCCTGCACTCTGGATATTACTGACTTATGAACTTACTAAGCTCAGTGTTGGCTCCAGGTCACCTTGTTTAATAACCACTGATGAACCAGAACTACATGATTCCTCTACCTTATTGCTTTTCAGCCCATCTATACTTTTAACCTCCGTAGTTTTCTGAAGAAGTGAAGTCCACAATCGGCAACATTTTCTCCATTTTAAACCAAAAAAGCTCATTTGCTGTGAAAGCCTTGCACCTCATACTGTAAGAAATAGTGAATGATGATTCCCTGTTCACGTTCTGATATAATTAATGGGTTTTCATAGTTTTCTGTCTTATCTCTCTTCTGACATGTCTTTTGCAAAATGAAGAGTCCTAATCTACTCAAACTCATATGAAAGCAGTTACATTCTTCCCATCTCCCTTGTAATCCTTTCCCAGTTCTCACAGACTGCACAAATCCTCTGTGCTTCCATCAGCAACCTCTCTTTGTGGTGAAAACAGTTATTTTATTCCTGCCCATTGTCTCCTATTTTTATTCAGTTATTAATCCAAGCTGTTTTCTCTTATTTCTTAAGAACTTAGTTTCTTAAAGATCTTTTAGGTTAGGGATCCTTTATAAGGCTTTTGGAAAACCCAGATATAGTATCTTGATCATATAATCTTATCCCACATTGTTAATTGAGCTTCTACAAAATTGTATTGTTCTCATAGAAACTGTTCTCATACTTAACTAACTTACCTGATATCAAAGTTAAATTTCAGCAATTTCCCTGTTGAATTCTATCTGGAGAAATACCAACTGATCCTTATAATTAGATCCTGTTGATTTTCCCCTATTTGTTCCAAAATCTCTTCTATTGACTCTTCAGTTCAAAATAGCATCTTATATTCATGTCCTGTAAGAATGAACCTGGAAGCGAAGAGTCTCCTGACAGCCTTAGTGCTAAATGCTGATTCCAAAGTTTAGTTTATCTTTCCTGCTGTGACCTGACATTACTTAAATGCTCCATTTATACTTTCAACATGGAACTCCAGGAACTCCCTTCAGGACTTTCAGAAGACTCTGTTGCACCTCTTGTATTGATTCTGAAGACGAACAGATAATAAACCAGGTTTAATGCACCTACCCAAAACCACGCTCAGGTCACAACCCTCCAGACAGATCTTTCTTCTTTACAAACCATTCCCAGCATTCACCTACTATTGGTACTAAATTTGATCCAAGAAAAATAAAATCAAAACAGATCAGTGGATAACAAGGTGTCATGGTTTAACCCCAGCCAGCAGCTAAGCACCACGCAGCTGCTCGCTCGCTCATCTCCCCCCCCAGTGGGATGGGGAGAAGAATCAAAAAAAGGAAGTAAAACTTGTGGGTTGAGATAAGAATGGTTTAATAACTAAAGTAAAATAAAATACAATAATAACAACAATAATTAAAAATATCATTAAAATAATAATTGTAATGAAAAGGAATGTAACAAAAAAAGAGAGAGGAATAAAATCCAAGAAAAGACAAGTGATGCACAATGCAATTGCTCACCACCCGCTGACCGATGCCCAAGCAGCGATCCATCCCTTCCAGCCAGCTCCCCCAGTTTATATACTGAGCATGATGTTCTATGGTATGGAATATCCCTTTGGCTGGTTTGGGTCAGCTGTCCTGGCTGTGCTCCCTCCCAGCTTCTGGTACACCTGATTGCTGGCAGAGCATGGGAAACTGGAAAATCCTTGACTTCAGATAAGCACTATTTACCAACAGCTAAAACATCAGTATGTTATCAACATCACTCTCAAACTAAATCCAAAACACACTGTACCAGCTACTAAGAAGAAAATTAACTCTATTCCAGCTGAAACCAGGACACAAGGGAACATTTTTTTATTGATAGAGAAGCCTACTCAGTCTTAATATAAGACAGAGGTAGATACTAATTTTCAGTATGTCACCAACCTTATTGTCTTTGATCTAACCCTCTGTAAAAGATCTTTTTTCTTACTCATGTAGCACTATCATTTTTGTATATGTTCAGTGCCAGTCATCTACTGCCTGTATCACAAATTAAAAACAAACCCGCAACTGTACACATTTCTGCTCCTCAGAAGGATGCAAAATGCCTATTAATTATATATCACCATGCGTATGCAACCGTAGACATAGAGTTAAAAAGGAGTTTCATGATAGACATACCATTTACTGAACTGAATGGATATTTAAATCCCAGTTGTCTGAAGAAGGGGGAATTGAGTGTCTAGTGTCTGTCTGTAATATCTCATTGAAATGAACAATACTGTGCACTTACAGAAGGTGAAAGAAAATTGCTTGGACAGGTAATATGAATTCCAGACATGTTAGCAATTGCTTTACTTTGCCATTTCTGGAGTGCCAAGTTTTCAAATCAGCATTATTCACCTCTAATTAATATCAATACCCTAACCCCAAATTTCTCTGTAATTGCTTTTTCATATATCTTTTCTATATGTTCTCACCCTAAGACAGTATGTAGGTTTGAGAGGCCTAAACCATTTATAGTTTAGCAAAGACCTTAAGCTGTGCTTTTCAAATTTTATTAACAACAAGTTCCAGTTCCATACTGATTTTCCTGCTGTGCATACAAAAATGCCATGAGCATTTTTGGTGGATATTAACAAATTTCAACAGTACAAAACCAATCCTACATTTTGCAGATAATTAGACCATCTGAAATAATTTTGAAAAGGTGGTTTCTTTTGTGATCTGTGAGTAATTCACTTTCATGGACACATATCCCTTCTTAGAACTGGCTAGGGTAATTTACACATTACAAGGCTTCTAGACATAGTTGGCCACTTATCCAGTGCTAATAAATTGAAAATGTGTGTGCATGATTTAACAGAAAAAGGAAGATGTGAATGTAACGCAGGTAATTGCTGAACTACAGTTCGGCTTCTGACAGCTAAAGAATACATGAATAGAGCTATCTGGAGAACGCAAGTTACTTTTTGCATCAACTTTCAAAATGTTGATTTTTCTTCTAACTATTTGAAAACAATCATATGACTATTTCTGAGAAAATGCTTTGCATTAAAATGTCTGATTTCAGGCAAAATTATTCTAGATGTTCAAGTGTGAGTCTGCATGTGGGGAGGGGATGCAGGACCACATTCCTCCTCCTTCCGCATCCATATTGGACTTTAGAGAAAAAGCAAGCCTTCCTGTAAAAAATAGGAAGATTTTGTTGCAAAATGTTTCACTTTCAACAAAAGACTGTTTTCTTTTTAAAATAATTTCTGCCGTAGCTCATTTCTGCCGGGCTTTTCATGTCACCAGCCACTGGCTAAATTGGTGTATCATTTCCAATGCCTAACTTTACAAAATGGATCTTCTAGATTTGATTCTCGGTTTCTGGGAATGAACCTCTGCAGGTTCACAAAGAGCTTCAGTTTTGAAGACCTCTCTACTTCAAAGGATAAACCTTCCTTTTCTTTATCAAGGTCTCATTCCTGCCTCTGCCAGCACCAGGTAGTTTGCAAGGTTTGTTAAAAAGTCTGTGGGGAAAACAAGAAGCCTGAGAGCTCTTAGCAGAGGTGCAATTTTGGGAGGAAAAAAAGAAACATGGTTGAAGAGTATAGGAGTGCTGTACCCTGGCACATGGGTGATACTGCAGTTTCCTCTTTTTTATATGCATTTTTCTTTGCTCTTACAACCCCTCTGTTTGTTTGGGTTTTTTGTTTGTTTTCTTGTACTGTTTGATGTTGCATTTCTCCCATCCCAATCAGTTTTTAAACAGACATGTATAAAAAACATAAACCTAGAATTAAAACTCTCAAGCAAGAAAACAGAGAAAGACAGTGAGCTGTGAGGACCAAATGTCACAATTAAAGTAGTAAAATCCTGTAAGTTCTCTAAAACCAAAATCAGCTTGAAATTGTGTCACAGCTACCAGTACAGAAATTGTGTTATAATTACTGAAAGACTCAGCAAATACAAGCATTGCAGTTCTTATTAAAACTAGCAACATTAGCCACAGTAAAGAGAAATAGGCAGAAAAAAAAATAGCCAAAACTCATAGACATTCGATCTCTAGGGTTTTTTTAAAACAAGAAATTTCTTTAAGTATGAGCCCAGGATTCAGTCTCCGCTCAAATTATGGAAATTGGGAGAAATGTCCATGAGGTTGGGTCATGTTATAAAGGCATGAAACAGGTGTAAAGAGTTGGAAACTTAATTCAGCAGTTTATATTTTCTTGTTTAAAGGAAAGTACTTATCAGAAGAAACTTTTTTTTGTCTGCTGTCTAAACCCACTCTTGTTAAGAATTGTAGAACTAAAATTTTCAGTTGTTAATTTTCATTTTCAAGGCCCTAGTAGCTGAAACGGTGTACAATTACTTGGTACTGAGCTGACAAAGTATTTCAAACACAGACCAGCCTCTCCTGCCTTCCTTCTTAATTCAGGCATTCTGGAAATGGTGTCATTCTTACCACTCCTCCTATTATTTCTGCTCTACATGTCTGGTGGCTTCAGATCTTCCTGCCGCCCATCCAACATGGTCTTTGAATATCCCTCAACAACTCACACCAGCCACTGGCATCAGAATCAGCCCTCAGCAGCCCAGCACTACCTTGGAAAGTGGATGTCATTATTATCATTGATCACCAATGGAGCAGGGGATCTGTGTCAGCTGAAAAGATGCTTAACTCTTCAGTATTGCCTCAGTTCACGGCGGTTCCTTTTCTGTCTCCTGTTATTTTATTACAGCAGAATCATTTTAATTGGCACACGCTGGTGGAAACAAAACTGCATCTGTTGAGGGCCAGATTCTAGCACTCCTGCTCAGGTGATACAAGTCCCTTGTTCTGGAGTGTGTCCATTGAAATCAAGGGATCTGCCCAATTGTTAGAGGTTCATAGGAACACATTGTTCTGATAGGTATTCACTTTTATTCCATAATATGCTTTAAAAATACACACTGTACAAACCATTAAAAAAACTCCTATTAAAGTAAGTTTTGCCATAATAGAGCAGGGAAGCAGCAGGAAGGGAACAAAGGGCTACCCAGCACGACACTTATGCTAGCAAACACCAATTCACACCTGTTAACTACTGTGAATAAAATCTTTGGAATCAGTTCCTCAAAAAAGTCAAAGAAAGAAAGAAAAACTGTTCACCATGAAAGAAAACGGGAACCTCAGGTGTGCTGCTGAAAGCTTACAGAGTCAGATCAGCATTTATAATCAGTCACTTCTGAGACTACCTGAAGGAATGGAAGGAGAGGACTTGGCAGGTATACAAAGTATACACAAGCACAGAAGAATTGGTCCGCATAATTTTGAAGTGAAATGGAGGATAACCCCACCAGGTCCCGGCAAAGATACAATGTTCTGAACTAAAAGTTCAGCCAGAGCTTTGGTCCTGGGAGATAATTATAAGGCGGCCTGACCTAACTGACCCAACTTAATGAAACGAGTATGGCTGAACTGAGGAGAAAAGAAAAATATACAGTGAGCATCAAAATGGGGTTCCTGATCTGTCACTGCTATTCAGATTCTTGCAAAAAAAGACGTGTCATTGTCAAAGGCTTTTCCATTAATAGATGTCAGCCTTCTCTGCTATAGGCAACCAAGCAGAGTATAGAAACATAAGTGGACAAATTCTGATCTCATTTATATGTCCACAAACCTGGCAACGGTTGCCTGAAAACTGTCACTAAAGACTGAAGTGATTGTATTCAGGACATCTGCTCAAGATGGGTGTTTAATCATTAGTGTTACTTATCAATCTAAAGTCCAATTACACATCCTTACCTTTGTGAGGATAGTGCACTTGGGCAATATTTCATCAACACGAGTAAGCAGTACAAATCTGTCCCCTCATTATTAACAATATTTCAGTATTTGCAACAGAATGCTCTTGCAGAGACCTAAGATTATTGAAGAACCTATGGGTTTATATCCTACGAATGTTAAACCTGCTTTACATTAGCCCTGGTCCCAAAGTAAGCTTAAACCAGAAAAATCCAGCTGTGGAAAGTTTGGCTTGGTGAATTTTCTAGTGGTATAGGGCTGCCTTCCCCATCACCGCTGCAGGACCATAGCACTGAGAAAGGATGATATGGCTTGCATATCCACAACGCAGCAATTCTTGTCTCCCCAAACAGCCCAAAGGGCCTGTTCACAGATGACACAGCATAAATCCTGAGGCTGTATCCCATTTTCCTTTATTTACACACACATGTAGTCTTAAACAAGGGACGCTTTAGCAGCCAAGAGTAAGGTACAGTACTTAATGTGCAAATTCAGTTCAGCAGAACTCCAACTAAAGCACGTCAGCCTCAACGGCTTTTCTTTCAAACAGTGCTCCTAAGTTCTCCACAGAAGGAAACTTGCTGAACTACATCTTTCTGAGCTTTAAAGAAAAAAAGTCCTGATTCTAAACTGAATGAGGGAGTAATGAATGAGTAACTTCACTGAAGGCAAGGAGTGGCCCTGGTCTATTGCTAGGAGAGCCGTAGAGAATTCAGACAACGCAGTTGTGACAAGAAAATATTCCTACTTTTTTTTTTTTTAAACTCTTTTGCTTTAGAACATTATCCATCTCAGTGGCTTTACTCTCAGCACCAAACCTTAGACTGGCCTTCGAGGACTTTTTTAAATAACCTCTAGTATGGATGTAAAAAGGAAGCAAACCAGAACAATCAAACCGAAGGTTTACTTTTTCACATATTTCTAAGCTATCTTTTTTATTCTCAGGCCTCCCCTTCACCCTCTTCCCAAGTCAGGTTCATTCCCATCTTTTTCTCTCTGGATGATTCCCTCACAGTGGACAGAAAGGCACCAATTCCAGGCAACTCTTGCTGTGCATCAGTTGTTCCCCTGTAGTCTTTTTCTTGAGGCTCCTTTGCATGTCTCAGCCTCCCCAGACCTAAAAGAACATTTACTCCTGCCACAGCTACTTTGGCCTCAATTTCCACGCTTCTGTGTCATTTAGTGGTTGGCTACAGTGAAAGTTCATTTGGTTGGAAGCAGACCTGCTGCCTATTCTGTATAATTTTAGATTCAGTCCTGGGATCTGACTGGGATCTTGTGTTTTAAGATTCCTTCTGTTCTTTCCCTGGGGCTTAATGAACCTTTTCAAATTACCTCAGGTGGTATAACATCATAAGGTGCCTTAGTTTTGCTAAAAAAAATCCAAAAGAATTAGTGTTTAACTGTTTAATATCTCCTGTTTTCCTTATTACTTCTTTGAAACTATGAGCATCTGGGAAACTATGCTGTTCCCATTCTGGTGTAGCAGACCGTTGATGGATTAAGTCATGTAATCTCACAAACTTGGATTCAGAGTTACATCCAGATTGGAAACTCATGGCTCTGGTAAATAAATAAACCAAAAAAGCCATGGAAAACTTCTGGTCTTTTTAGAACTTCAATTGTCACTACACACTTCCACAGATAACTAGGGAACTGCAGATGAGGGAAGGAATGAAATTTGTTGGATGTTTATCAGGTACATGCCTGGTGTTTTGTTGTTTACTGGATACTCTAGACTGGAAGACTAGTCATGGACTAGTTCCGAGTCAGTTCCTTTAAGCCAACATAATTTTTAATCTCTGCCTCGTTCAGCTCCTCATCCTTCCTGGCTACACCCTCATGCTTTCCTCTTGTGCAAACTTTTGCTGAGGAAGAAATAAACCTATTTTTGAAGGAGTTTTGGAAGAAAATCTGGGACAGTGTTGACGTAGGAGAGGAGTAGAAGTCCCAATCTGAATGGGGACAAAAGGACTATTAGTCACAAATTTGTGATTCGATCACGCAGCGAAGGAGTGTATGCCAGTATTGGTGGTGGAAACTGGATGGAGTTTTCTCAGGTTCTACTTCGATGCAGTGCCTAGATTAGGTTTCCTAAGACAGAAGCCTATCGACAGCATAACACATCCTTGGCACCTGTGCAAGACAGAATTGCGCTGTTGTCCTTGACCTTGGTGTAATCAGGATTTTGTCTTTGAGGTGAGATTTATCAACATCACCTGGCTTCTTCCATTTGGCAGGCCAAAATGCCTCCCAATATCCATGGAGATTTTTTCTTCCCCCCCCCCCCCCCCCAGTCCCTTTACATGACTCTGCTTAATTACATCCTTAGTTAACTTTTTTCTTGACTACTTGTAAGGGCAGTATCATAAGCTGTTTATAGGTAGACTGCTCTTTCTTTGGTCTTCACAACACTTCTTTTGCAGGTGTTAACAAGTTTTCCCAGGAAATATAAAAAACCCCAGTTGCCTAAATTGTATAAAATAAATTAATTGGGACAACTAAGCTAAAGCAATGTAAGAAAGAATGTTAAAAATTACCTTCAAGAACATTTTAAAAAAAATTCCTTTCCTGACTAAATGTTTGAGAAACCCACCAATTTTTCCTTTCTGTACTGGAAGATTCAAAAGGCAAATATAAACATAATAAACTTTAATAGTATACACAGGAAAGCTGAATATCCCACATTGTTGTCACTATATTAATGGTATTTTGTGATATTAATTTTAAAAAGTCTAAGAAAATTAACATTACATATTTCTTAGCAGATTATTCAATTTATAATCTCAGAGATCCCTGTAATACTGCTGGAAATTTTTCCATTCGTTTCACCTGGCACAACAGCATAAAATGACCCAACGTGCTTCTCTTGTTTACTTACACTTCTCGCAGGGTTGTGTAATCTTTTCATTCTGCCACCAGATAGATCTCCTTTCTTTTTGCCCTTAGGACTCTTCTACGAAATTTCTTGAATATGCTTGTCTGAGGGAGAAAAAGGGAAAAAGCACAGTATCATCAGTTCAAATTTTGAAAATAACTTACATTTGCAACTCTTTCTTTTCACATTAGAAAAATATTGGTTTTGGGAAAATTTTTTTTTGTAAGGTCTCAAAAATAAGATCTTCCAGGCTCAAGGCCTAAAGAAAAGACACTCTCACAGTGCAAAGATAGTGCTGAAAATTTTTATCAGGACTGGAAGTGGAGTTGGCAAATTGATTTAAATTAGTCAGTCCTGGCTGTATATTGGGGAGCCTATGCTTGCATATCCATTTTTTTACGCCAGTGCTTCTTTTGGATTCTTAGATAAAAGAGTATAAAGTGGGCATTCTCCACTTGATGCAATTTCACTATACAGTGATTCCCATCAATGTATAATTAAAAGTGGATTTCCTTTTCCCTGTTTAGCTGAGATGGGGGAGGGTCTGCATAAACCTGGTTGATGTGAAGTGAACAAAGAGAACTTTCATGAGTTCTCCTGCAAACAGTCTATCAGTTACAATTCCTAGTGTTCACACTGCTGCACTGTTCAAAAGGAGCTCTAAAAAAAAAGTCAAGCAGGGGGTCCAAGAAAAATTCAACCCGCATGCCAACTAAGGGAAAGAAAGAGAAGGCAGGAAAAAAAACCTAGCTTTTGTTGTAAAAAGAACTAATGAAGCTGCTCTTAGAACTGTCCATGGTGACACAACAAGCCTGTGCACCCACACACATTGTGAGAATGCCAGTCACCCACGGTAATGAGAAAAGGAAACACTGTGGGCAAAGGAAATATATGAATACATTGCTTTTATGGTTTAACTGTAGGGAATCGCAACGCTGGCCCACAATATCTTGTGCCAACTGCCAAAAGTAGTAAAGTAATACATAAGGTTGTCTACTTATATTTTTCTTACAGACAAGATGGACTGGTGGGGGGTAAAATCCCATTATCATTATAAATTGCTAATTAAATAATTATCAATTAGATGGGCAGACAGAACTCATTCCAATGAATTCCTTAGAGGGCTTTCAGTAAAGAAAAACAGTAATTTTGATTATTTTTTTTTATCCATACTTCCTGCCTAGGGGCTCTAAATAGAGATGATATATGGTGTATCCCACGTTAGACTTTCACACAGTATATCCCATGTTAGAGCTCAGGGACAAACACTGAACTTTGGAGCATATATAGATCTTCTTTCAGTTTTTCAGATAAATGGCCTTAATTTCACGATATTAATTAGAAACCCAGGGTTATTTCCTAAGGAATAAAAAGAATACTTTCTAGACTTTTATGTGGCTTTGAGAAATCACTTTTTCCCAAGTAACTGATAATATTTTCTAATATGTCATTACATTTTCTTTTCCCTTCTTTGCATAATCCAGAATTTTCTTTGAAATAAAATATTAAAATATGTAATATAGACAAATATACAGATGTTAGGCATAAGTGAACACAGTGCAAGGAGTACTTTTAATGAACTTTGCTCTATTCATTAACACCAAAATCAATGCAGAATTAAACCCTATGTCTGTAGGTTTTAGCTGTCAAGTTTCCAGATCAGACCCTTGGGCAAAAATACTGTTGTCACAGTACCGAGCAACAGAAACGATCCTGTCCCTTCCTGTACCCCTTACTTGTGTGAGTAATCTTTCCTGAGGAGATGGGTCCCATGGGCTTTAATAAAACTTACTCAGCTATAATCAGTCATTACTCACATGTGCACAGAGCGGTTGTACCCACGTTTTTCTTGTTCTAAATGAGTTTTCCAAGACAAATAAAAACTATAATGATGACCAACTGCTATTTAAGAAAGCCACAGTTGTCTGTGACAAGGAATATTTTCTAGGAACAGAAGTTCTGCAGACTGAACTGAAGAATCACACTAATGTTTGGGACATAGTTTTCATTGCCGGCAAACACCAACAAAAAAGTAAGGAACGGAAATGGTAACATGAAAGATGGACTTTTAATTCCAAAGCCAGGACCATTTAAATATGAATGGGGCTTGCTGCAGTCCTCTATCTTTTGTCAGGAAATATGAAGCTCTGGAACTCCTTTTGTTGCCGCCTTTGTTAACTGTATGAGGCTGAAAGGAGTTAGATGGCTTGTTTCATTTTCAAGCCCCATCACAATGAGGCTCTCAAAAATAAATGGTGATAAATACATGAAAATGCTGAAGGGTTCATAAAGGGGAGAAAACTTTCTTTTTCAGAATTGTCTGTCAGTGGATGACTTACCAGGGACAATCATCATTAAAAACAAACAGCAAGTTAGATTTTTAAGGTTTAGAAAGGGGAACTGAGTTACAGTATAAAAATAAAATACCATTATAGGAAGATATCTGAGAACAAAATCAAGTGATATAAAGTACCTTTAGCAATATGCATATCTTTTCCTTCCTATTTTGCTATTTTTCACTGTTAGTTTCTGGGAGATCACAGAATCCCAAAGGAAGTTCCTCATGGTGATGTTCTCTAATGTGATTTACTCTGAGGAATACTTAATGGAGAAAGGTGCCTACATTTTGTTATTGAGTTTTTGTTCATGGTTCAGGATTGATCCACTTGAGTCTTTCAGCAGGGAGTAGTTTTCCAGTGTGGCACAGCATGACTCCAAATCAATAAGGTTAATAGATGTGGTGGCCACACAGTCAGAGGTGATGTGCCTGGCATTTTCCGTGCCAATGAAGAAAATTTCTGATGACGAGATGTCATTTTTGTGCCGGCAGTAATGTCACCCTGATTACCTAGAGCACATAGCCAGTTAGTAAGTTAGCAAGACTGTAAATGGCCCATTAATCTGAATTATCTTTACAGGAACTGTTTCAAAAAATTTTGCTTGCGCCCAAATTACTGGTCTCTCTGTGATTCTTGAAATGCCAACAACACACTTGCTATAGAAAAATAACATTGCTGTGTAAAAGTGACTAAATGGGAATGGCTAGCCTGGAACTTCACTGTATATTTTTAAAGTCTCAACAACACACTATAAAACCTGCAAAATGCCAGTCTTAAAGAAAAAAGTTGCAAGCTGTTTTAAAAAATAAATATATGAGCAGAGGGAAAAAATACAATGCAAAATACCACTGGAAAAAAAAGTAATAATCTTGATGTCAAATCTACTGATGTAATGAATGTAATGAGAGTGCGATGTGTTGGTCTTCCTGCAGTTCTAATTTTCTCTGACTTTTTAAAATATGCAAACTCTTAACAGTGTCTCCCAGAGCATTAATGGGAACACATTCCCAGATGGCCTGCATTGTGAACAAAGTGTTGGACTGGACTGGAAAGAGAAATCTGTTTAATATTCCAATATCTAAATGTCAGGAAGGTGTAATTCAGAGTGCCACTGAAAGATGAGCTGAACAGAATACAATTTATGGTGACTTTAGTTAACAAATGGCATTAAGGGAAGGATTTCCATAATTAAATCATTAACTAATACGAAATATTGATTTCCTCGATGATATTACTGTATTACCACTTGTCAGACTTGCAGATAGCCAAAGAGCACTCAGTGCAGTCCCTACCAGCAGCAACAATCATTTGCATTATGGTAACACTGTCAAGCACTATCAAGCATAGAAAACAGAGCAAGGTACCCTGTGTACAAAACCAACCCTGCCCCAAGGAGTTCACAGTTAAAATTTTGAAGAAAAATAACAGGATGGCTGCAAGGGAAGTCTGTGCAAACAGACTGGATAAAGTGATGATTTGTATTAGGAGGTTCCTTCCACACCAGCTTCCTTCCACTCTCTCTACTGCTAGGTAGAGATTTGGAGCTTTCCCTAGCATCTTTACAGTGCTTCTAGATAGCTGCTTACCTGAAGAGCTAAATTCCATTGCATTTTATATCAAGAACTCTCATTTTCTAACAGCAAGAGTTTGGATTTTTTTGGCTGCTCTTTATATATTAGTGTTGTCCAAGGGAAGTTGAGTACACTCCATGGCAGCAATACAGCACATTAAATGATGATTTTATTTATATACCAGTATGCTCATTAAACATGTTAAATAGTGGAATATATTAAGTTAACTTGAAAATGGGGAAGGACTGGAAGAGGCAAGATTAAAAAAGAATTTACATTGAAAAGATCCTCCTTAATTGAGTTGTAATCAGTTAGTATTGATCATTAGTCCTTTCTTTTGTCAGTATGATGAAGATAATGATGATAATGATGACGATGATGCAATGTGTAGCATTTGGATCATAAGGAAAGGATGAAAAATTGTTTAAATATTGTATGATAATTCTTTCTTGAAGGTGATATAGGCTGCACAACATCATATATTACTCTCAAATTCATGATAGAGCTTGAAAATAAGTTGAATAAGCAAAATTTCTTTTTTTTGGTATACTTTTCCAGATCTGCTTTTAAAGAATTGGGCCACTCTGTGCTAAAATGGAAAAGGGCTATATTTTGGAGAAATACTTTCAAAAAAATTTTATTTTCTACCTCAGTCTTTCAGCAGGAAAGCAGTTCTTTTGCCAGTTAGACATTCAAAAATCATGTCTCATTTGAATAAATTAACATATTTTGTGGCAAAAATTAATTCCAAGGAAGGAACAATAAATAGGAAAGCAATTTAAGTTGTGTATTTTACAGGGGAGGAAAAAAAAAAAAAGGAAAACCCAACATTGTCATGCGTATGACAGCTCAGCTAATTTGATGGGCTTTGATGTTAATTTAGGGTTTACTTTAATTTCAAAACATATTTTTTCACTTAATAAGGGAAACAAAAGAAACTTTCAACCAGTTTGTTATCTGGGAATGTTTTGGCTTCTCAAATGTGAGAACATGATTGTTTTTATTTCCAGGAGGAGATAATAACACTGAAGCAATAAAAAAGAGTCAAGGCAGCTTGCACAGCACAGGAAGTTCACAGCCAGAGACTTAATTTCCCACACAATGTACTGTGCAATGGGCCCATTAACATAGATGAATAGGCTCTTTAAAGGGTTTTTTTTCCAGATATGCAGCTGCCGCTGAATGGTGCTATGTTAATAAGGTACTCACATGCCTATTCTTCAGGTACTCTGGCATTCTCTACCTAGGTAATCTCCATATAGGAAAGGCTATTAGGGGTTGTATCTCCTACCACACCTTCAATTATTTTAACACCTGCACTGATAATCCAGGCAAGGTAAACTGGTAGGGGGCCGAGGGTCTAAGTCCATCCTCTTCCCCCCCAAAGTCACATCTCGGGGGGAGGGGCTGAGGGAGAGGGGGGAAGGAAAAAAAAAGTAAAGTCACTTTTATTACACATCAGTGGGAACATTCTGAAAAAGCTTTCATGCCTAGGAAATTGTTATTTCTTCAAACAACTGACAGCCTGCAGAGGAAACTCTAATGGAAATCCAGCTCATGCATTGTTATGCATGGCCCTCATGTAGATACATGGGGGTGGATTAAGTTAGCTTCCAAAGGGTCTATTGTGTGCAGCATTAATTTGCAGTGCTCTTGATATTTGAGTTTGAAGGTTTTACAACCTTTGTGTTTACTTAGATGCACTATATCCTAGGTTTGTTTATTTCCTTCCACAATCTCTTATTACCCAGTAAATGTTACATTTATCTTTATTAACTTTCAATATGTTGCTGTAAGTCACAGAGAAGGAAATAATTACAGCCTCCTTGAGACGTGTTAGTTTTAGAGGAGGTTTTTTTTTTTCTTCCTGGTCAGTTCTGACTTACCCATCTGTTAAAACATTGGCCTTCTTTATAAAGCCAGTGGAGTAAAAGCATAAGAACTGTGTCATTTAAATTTATTATTATTATATGACTATTAATTTATAAAGAAATACATTGTATTTCCCTTGTCATATATGTACAAATAAATAAACCAATCAATAGTCTTCTAAAGGAATCTGACACTGGTGCAATTGCCTCTTACTACACAGGGATGTAAGAAGAAAAATGAACATACCACTCTTCATGATAAGCACAGTCTTTCCACGAATCTGTTACCAATTTGCTTGCTATAAAGTACGGCTCTTCTCCCAATATTAAGAAGGAAAATACAAATACGACTTTTCCCATCTGCCTTAACTTGTGTTCTTGTTTTCCTGTAAAGATTCATATAGACTGTAGACAGGCATTTTTGTAAATTCAACTTACCAGTGAGATTTAAATTCAGAACATCCTAATAGATTTTTATTTGAACTTGTCAGGGATGTCTAGAAGTCTTAGTTTTTCAACGCTGAACTAAGAACTCAAAGTAACTTGTACATTCAAAGGAAGCTATGATCCTAATCTGAACTAAAGGGCTCAATTGAATGAAAATACCTTATGCTCAAGTAACTCAAATTATGTGTGGCTCCTTCCCCTCCCCTTTTATATTGAAGTCAGTCAGTTAGACATTTTTGTATTTTAATAACACAAAAGGGTTTCTTGTAGAAAGAAATAAGTGCCTGACTTACAGTAATTAGGATCTGAGTAGTATCAGGTGCACAGTTTACTCAAAAACCCAGCACTAAGGGAAGATCTCTTAAAACTACAAAAAGTTTTGAATTCAGGTTTTGATGCTACATAATGGATAAGAGAAAAGAAATTACCTTCTTTAGGGCTCTCTCATTAGGAGCACAACAGCAGAAACAGCTGTCTCTAAGACCTGCTTGCTTGTTAGGTTGGAGGAGTCCATTTGTAACCTGTCTCAGACTAAGAAGAAGTGCAAAGCAAATGACAGGAGCCACTGACCTCAGCTGTTGAAGAAGTGAAGATCTTAATCCAACCTTTTGGGCTCAGGATCTTTTCTAATGTCCTAGGAAATGATAACAGCGGGAATAGAAGGAACTGTGTTTCACAGAACTGTTTGAAGTACTATGGTACTACTGGCATTGTATAAAACAATAGCACAGCTTCCTCTGGAACATGATAAAAAGTATGTGAAACTGTGGCTGGTTTAGAGAATATAGATCTAGTGCTTCTGTTCTCCTTGTTTTGCAACACAAGGACAAGGAGTGATAATAGGGAGATGCAAATTCAATACCAATAAAAGGAAACCCCTTTTTTCCCCACTTTGGATATTTAGGCTGTCAATACACAATACCATGATATTTCATCAAAGTCAGATAAATCCAACAGAATAAACACAGAAATCTGATGTTTGTATAATACAAAGATCTACAGCATTACAACAGTTAACTTGAATTAACTGTCAAATAAGAAGAGACCTGGGTCTGGAACAGTGTAGTCCTCATTTACCACCACAAAATTCTGTGTATTCAACTGAATACTCAGACCCTGGCTTGTGCTAAAGATATGGTGCTGCCATATATCGACCACTTCCCTGGTACAATATAGCAATTCTCACCTTGCACCATTCCCAATAATATCCCTCACCTTTAATCATCACTGGGTTCTATTCACAGATTTTTTCTTTTTTTTAACCAAAACTACAAGAACTAGAAAGCAGGAGGTGTTTTGGGGGATTGGGGGTTTTGGGGTTTTGTTTTATTTTTAAATGATAGATGACTCCAAAGTTTTTCCAAAAAAAAAGAGCAAAGAACTGAGTAAGCATCACAAAGCCCATTTTGCTCTCATAAAAGCTGATAAGCTCTTCTGGTCATAGTGTCTGTGGAAGACTCCCACTGAAGACCTCCCACAAGTTATCAAAGACCATATTATTAAGACCAAAAATACTCCTACCCACCCAGCAACACTCATCTCTTCATTAAAGGGGGGGGGGGGGGGCAGGAGTTACTGCTGCAACCAGGCAGAGATTGCAGGCTTTTCTTTATTACTTTTGCAACTGTGAAAACATTTTTGATCCCTGATCTCATTTCTGGAACGACAGATATTATTCTGTGGGTCTACTGACAACAAAGTCTTTACAGGCACATGAAACTGCCTCCTATCTGTATATTTTTTGAACATTAACATATACTCTTGTGTGTATGTACTTCTTTAGCAGAGCGGCTATTTATTTAATATATGAGGTATGAACTTACTTAACTTACTGCATGTTAATTCTGTGCAGTTTTTTACAACCTCCCCGTATTCCACAAGAGAAGTCATATACAAAGAGTACATTATACACCTGAACTGGACTCCTCTATTTTTTATCTGTGCCTTCTTTAAGCAATCATTCCAAGAAACATGTGATCTGAAATGTGGTGATGAATGCTCAGAATATTAAAGAAGGAGTCTGATTTGTCTTTGGTTTCAAAGGTGCACAGTACTTTGACTGACTAGGTCTCCATCAAGCCTTTGACAAGCCAGGGAAGGATAATCTACTCCAGCGCTAACAGTAACTCAAGCCTATCTGTTCCCTGCACTCATAGCATCATGGGGAGGTACAGGACAGACCAGACCAATCCTCTCTCATTACTGAAATCTTCCAAGAAGGTATGGAGATGTCCGTATCTCCACCTTCCTACCTCTCTGGAGCCAATCAGGAGTAGGCAAAATGAAAAGCATTTACTACTTTGTGCACCCTTTGAAGACAAGAAATAGCCTATCTCATAATCTCCTTCTGACTCATACAATATTGAATACTGAACGAATACCTGAAGTTAACTGCTGTAGGGAGGAGATGAAACTCAGCAGTTTCCTGTTCAGGAAAGGAGCAGGTAGCACAAACCTTCAAAGCAGGTTACCCTTGCAGGGTCTCTGAATATAATCAGTTGACCTGTGGAAACCAGGAGGAGTGGTTAGAGGAACTGTACATCAGAAGAAGATGAAGATAAGCTAAGGTACACAATCTGTACGGCTGAGATGGTAAATGACACTCTTCGAAGCTGAGGAGTGGTCAATCAGAGGTTTGTTACTAGCCCAGGAAAACTATACGCACCCTCTAGAGAGTGAGAATGATTGGAAAGGAGCTAGTAAAGTGGAAGAAAAAGTTTAATAAGAGTAGCATTGTAAAGAAAAGGTAAACATAAAGAGACAGGAGCAGAGAAAATAAGGTCTCAAAGTAGAGGAATCAAGTAGAGAATAATAAATATCTGCACAGGGTAGAGCACAAATTGTGGGAACGGGGTGCATGGGTGACAACGAAGAACAAATGGGGTGCAGTAGAAGGATGCCTACCTCCTTTGGAGAATGATACTACTCTGTCAAGAGAAAGGAAAACCTATTTTCTTTAGACTGATATGAAATATAAAAAAGCAAGTAATTCTCTGTCTTTGATTACTCCCTTCTGTGTTCATATGCCCATTGCTCAGGGTCATGAGCACCTTGTTAACCAAGATACATCATCACGGAAGCCTGTCAGGCACTGACCTGTTGAGCACAAGCCTCTTCTGGGTGCACCGTGTTGCAGTCACACCATCCTGCAAGCTGGGACTATTTGTGATTTCATCTAACAAAAAAGAGGGATAGCAACACAGTAAGAACAGCCAAGCAAGGGGAGTACTAGCAAGGACCCAGGACACCAAGGACATTAATGCTGTCTCACATTCTGCTTTGTTTGGAGTCTGGATATTACAACACACACACACACACACACACACACACACAAAAGGACCATCACTGGCATGTACAGCTATAGGCTTATCTACAGCCCTGCCTTCGCCAATCTTCATAACAGCATGCTCTGAAGTACAACTTATTATTAGTCAGGTGGGAAGGAGATGGGACGATTCCCTAATTATTTCTAATGGCTGAAGAATGAATAGCATATCTGCTGCCTTTCGTGGTGTACTGCAGAGCCCTGCTCCCCTCCCTAAAGACTGGGCTGTCACGAGGCTCCTGTTGTATAGCATGGGACTGATAAATCACCCTAATTTTATATTATTTTTGGTTGTTTAATGGAAAGCTGCCATTACTGGGTAATGTTGAAGTTAATTAACTATCAAACAATACTTTTTTTTTTTTTTTAAAGTGTTTTGTAGTGTTTTAAAAGGCAAACAATGCAGCCTCAGTCTTGGAGCAGTAGCAGTTTTGGGGATGTATTCTGGTTAGTAAACTCAATAGGTGACTGCTCATTTTTGCACCCCAAAAATTTGGTTTCTGTGCATGCAAAATGGGCCTGTTCTTGTTTCCAAAGTCAGGACTGCTTCCACACACAGGCCAGGACCAGTTACCTTAAAATGAAAGCTCATTTCCCTATCACTGTACAACATGTAGTGGAATATTGGCCCCAGTTAGCCTTGTTTTCTAGTTGTACCTGACACAGAAAAAGCCCCTGGTGAGAGACAGTCCCAGCCCCATGCACTTTAAAATGCAGTACAGGCAAAATTCATACAAAATCCTTGCATAAGAAGAGGAAGCCTTTTCTTCCCTACCAAAGAATACTTCAATAACTTGATTTCCTGGGGACTAACGAAAATTACAAGATCATGGGTGTTTTTTTACTTTATTCCTCTGTAAATACAGACTGACTCATTAACAGGAGAAGGAACAGAGTGATCCCAGCAGTCTGCATCTTTAACACTAGAGTCTGTATGTATCTCTGTTGCTCTGCTGCTCCTGGAGGCAGCTCTTAACTGCAAACTCCAGCGTGATGTGGCTCAGAGACAACCAGCCTCGTTGCTGAGCACTGTGATTTTTTTGCAGCAACCAGGCAGCTTGTTTAAACCACCATAGAGCAGGGGCAGAGCCTGCAAGAAGCTGAGGTAATCATTTTTACACTAAATATCTGGCAAATATGTGGGCTACGGACAGGGAGAAGGGACACAGAGGGAGGGAGAAGCTGCAGAAAATGACAGTGGAAAATGAAGAAACAGTCTTTTGAACTAAATCCAGTGTTTCCCAGGAAGGTGTGACATTGCAGCAGGACTGGAGACAGAGCGGGGAAGGCAGGAAGACTGCACATCTGCATTCTGCACATTTTGTTCTAATATGCTCTTTTGCCTTTATCTTTTTGTTGTTGCTTTTCAGGCTGGCTGCAAAGTTTTGCAAAAGGCTCCCACTGCCAAAGCCGACCAAAAAGACAGGGTACTGAGATGGTGCTTCTTATCTATGGATGGTTTTTTTTCTATTTTGTTTTTCTGAGATGGACTGCTAAGGAAATAAAGCCCCATGTAATTTCCAGCACTGACAAGTGAATCAGTTCTTTTGCTTTAAAAAAAAAAAAAAATTCCCTCATTTTCATATTTCCATATTTAATTTTTGCACTTGCATGTACGTTTCTGTTATCTTCCAGCCACATGTTGCTATTTGTCTCTGTAGTGGGGGATTTCTTTTTTTTTTTTCTTTTTTTTTCTTTTTTTTTTCTTTTTTTTTTTTTTTTGACTGTGGGCTATGTGAAGCCTGACTTGCATGTAAAAGATCCACAGGGAAAAAAACCCTCCAGTCCTCACTGAAGTAAAGAGAGCTGGCATGCTGCATGCTTTGTGAGAACACTCCACACTCACCACCACCTCAGGCAGCACGTGGTGCATAGGTGCAGCACCATACACCTACAGACCAACATCACATGGCTGGTGCAAAGTCCCAGAGAAGATCAACAGGCACGGGTGAGGAGGGACGATGGGAGGCTGAAAAAAATTAGCAGCCACTGGCTCTTCCAAAAATCAGCCAGATTTGGCCAGCCGAACACTGTTTAACGTTCAGCCAGCCACTATGCAACTTCCACAGAGTACAACTGCCAAAACTTGGGTAGAAGGAGAGCTCTGAGATTTATGAGACCATTCCAGGCAATCTCGCTGCATTTAGACTGTTGTTTATGTTAGTCACCCTTCAGCTATCTGACTTTCAATGAGATTCAGGCTCCTCCGATATTTGGGTGCTTTTGAAAAGGTTACATGCAGTCACAAGCAGGCAGCCAAGACTCCCGCGTTCAGTTAGAATTAGTGAGGCAGCTCATTGTTACAATACATCTTAACTCAGCGGCAGCAGTGCTTGGACAGACATAATTTCTGTTGTGCTTGCTGGCAGACAAGATTTCAGACAGACTCTGGTTATGATTTAGTTTTGGTCTACATGTTCGGGGCTCAGTCAAACTCCTTCTGCAGCCAACACAGCGACTGCCTTCAACAGGAGAGAGTAAATGTGATCAGTTTTCTGTTTGAACAATATTTCGGTTGTTGCTTTGTCAGTGGACCACAGCCACTAATGGTCTGTTCCGATCTGCTCCCAGACTGCAGACAGCTCTGGTGTGTCCACATAAAATGTATTCAGTGAATTTTTCCTGTGAGTTTCTCTCCGCAGAGGGGACATACCTCCAGCTCCAGTGTCTCACTGCTGCTTCTGGTGCCATCGTGGGGCTGCCAAAGCCCCCAGCGTTCCTGCTCTCCAACGGGCATGCTCTGTCCCTGCAGCAGGAAAGAATGTTTAATGCAATGTTTTTCCCCCCCCCGATGACAGAGTTGGGAAGTGATACTCAAGAAATACAACAGTGCATGGTGGGTACTCACCTGGTATTGATCTTCCTCCCATCTCACTCTTAGTTTTCTGTACCTCCATATTTACAAGTCTTCCCTCTGTGGCATCCAGATGCCAGCCAAGTCACCCAACTGCGGTTCCCAATGTCATTGAAGTGATTGTTGATAATTTATGGAGACTACGTTATCTTGTATGGGAAATGTCAGGTTTTGAACTTAAATAGGTTACAAGTAAAACAAGTGTGAAACTGAGACTCTGGAAAAGTATTTGAAAATTAAGGAAAAATTAATTGGCTTTCATGTAGCTTCTTCAACTTGTAAATGTGAATCTACCTGCAATTAATATTGAATTGCCACTATAAACATTAAATATGATAAAGTCATTAGATGACTACTTCTATTAAATATAATTACTAATGGCAAGAAAAAAGAAGTGGGTTGCTTTTTGGGGTGGGTGGGGGTTGTAATCTGGGAGTTTGAGCATTTAACTAGCCCATTCCTATGAAAATCCTGAAATTCAGCCAAAGACATCATGGTATTGCACACATTTCTCCTGCATCTCCATTCATGCCCTATGGCAAATGTAGCGTTTTCCTTCTGGAGCAGTTAACATAAAAGGTCTTGGTTAAAGGAAGCTTTTCTCTTGGAAAAGATAATCTGCCTTCAAAGTTATAAGTTAAACAATCGAGTGGTCTAATTGATTGAACATTTACAAATAATAATTGAATTTGTGCCAAACTATGTGAAAAAGATTTATGTTCCGCTTCCCCAAACTGTTTCTCCCTCATTTTTTTTGTGTGTGTGTGCATGTGTGAACTGAATCTTTGGGAACTCCTTCCAGTTGATGCATCATTGAGGTGGTTAAACACATTGCATTATGGCAGTCTGTCACATCAGTGTTTCACACTGAAATACTGGACTTGACACATCACTGGAAAAGGAAGTCAGACGATCAAAAATCCAGAGTTATTTTTCTTTTGAAACTTGAGATTCTGAAGACAGAATTTTCACCTACTTAACTCAGATTGGGGGGGGGGGAGGAACAGGTTTAAGTAATTATAATACAGCTTTTTAAACATTAAAAATAATTTGTATGAAAATAATAACATCTTAATGGTCCTGCTTGTGAGTGGAAGCAGCCAGTGCTCTGTAAATACCTTTATCTATTTTGGTGAACCTCTCTAAAGTAGTTATGGAAGGACAAAACAGGGGACAGAATCTGACTTTCCAGCAAACAAAATGCGATGCATTGCCATATTTTTATGCAGCAATGTCTTGAATATAAGGAGTCCTAAAGCTTTCACTAGCACACAGACTCTCACCTGAACCCTTGACGTTGATGGAACTTAGCCTACAAACAACCTTCTTGAGACAAGGTTTCTTTCTATAGCCACTTGATCTAACACAAAAACCTGTAGTAGTTTCAAGGCTGTATCTTGTATTTCCAAAGGAAGAATTGCAAGTCCATTGAAAAACAAAGCTTAACTTCTAGAATTGTGCAGAACACACTCCATTCCAAAGGCATCAACAGCAAGGGAGGCAAAGGAAGGAAATTTTGAATTTTGTAAAATGGCAGTTTTCCTATGTCTACAAAAAAAAAGAAAAAATAATAAAAAACCCCTTTTACCATGTTCTGCAACTTTACCTGTTTTCACATGGTAACCTGCCACATTGGCCAAACGAGAGTCCACTGAACATACATAAGATTGAATGTAATCACCTTCAACTCCAACCAGAGAGTATCAGAATATCTTTGTGGTGATTTTGTCACAAAAAAAAAAAAAAATTGTCAGGATTATGAACAACCATTTTTAGATATTGTAGTGCAAAAGGGTTAGGAATAGGACCTGGAAATTCTAGGTTTTTAGCTTCAATCAGAGTACAATAATGTGGATGAGTAATTAATATGGAAACAAGGGTGAAGATGGATTGCCAGAGTTTGGAGGAAAAAGACTGCCATCTGGACAACATTGCCAGCTCAAGATTATATGCAAGTCTCAGTTATTTAGTGTTTGTCTGTAACAATGGAGGATATGCAACATATTAAGTCCAATAATAAAAAGACAACATTTATAATCCTCGATAATATCAGAGAATGCCTGAAAATGTGACACATCAGCTTTTATTACATGCATTGCATGTATTTTTTCTATTACTTTCATCAAAGCTTTTTAAGAACTGAATTCATGATTTTTAAGCACTTTCGGGTTACAATAGCATTTGTTGAAATTTCTAAAATTTCCTACACTTTGGCATGCTTTACAGAGCTCTTGTGCAAGGAATGAGAGGTATTAAAATAATCTCAAATCTTCAGTGGATTCTAAACAATATCTGTTGATTGAATACCCCATGGCATCCTAGATCCAAATCTCATGCCAGTTCATTCTCTCCTTCCTTCTTTCCACCTCAGAATTATCTGCAAATGACTCTCCCTTGCCATCAACAGTTTTCTTGTGATAAAGTCCTGCCTCTTACAATGTCCACCTCAGATCTACTGAGTTTATACTATGCATTCAAGGCCTCACTGAGTTCTCTAAGATTTACATAGCTGTGGCAAACTTCAAAATTAACCACCTGACCTTCCCCAAAATGCTCAAAGAGCTCAAATTACTTATTGCAGACAAAAGAATCAAACACATTTGAAGGCCCGAGGGTCATGATGGTTTTTTAGCTATCAATCAGGCATAAAAACTCCTCCCCCTATTTTTTCAGAAGACTCCATTTCACCAGTGCCCTTTTATCTGCTCTCTGCATTCTACCCCATCTTCCATCTCCATGAAGCAATCTCTACCAGAGGGCCAATAAATGACCATTGAGGGAAGAGCGGTCACATTTATCCAGAAACAAAAGAGGTGCTAAATTAATACCAAATTCACAGCTTGTCTCGATGGGCAGAATGCCGACTGTAATCTTTTATGAGCTCCCATGAAGTTGCAGATACCTCTGATACCCTTCTAACTTCAGTCTAATTGCCAACCCACTACAGGATAAGGCCTAAACCTTTACCGTATTAGGCCTTCTATTCTGATTTATAATTAATTATTACAGTGAATACCTTCTTTGCCTTCTACCTCATCTCTGGATTCATTTTTCATGTGTGAAATTCCTGGGGGAAAAGTACTTTTCCCACAGAAATTTACATTCAAGATGGATGTTGAACTGAAGAGCAGAAAGACAAACACTCTTGAGTGCACCAGGGAGCAGCTCTAGGGCTATTCTGGGTACATACCTCTCCCTAGAAGAAGAGGGAGGCACTCAGTATAGATCCTTGTCAGCTTAGACATGTTCCACATAAGCTAAAATACAGCAAATTCATACAGTGGGGCTTCATCCCCTAACAGGGACGTAGTCCTTGTCCAACCCTCATCGACTCAGTAAAATAGCACGGGTTTCTTTGCCAAATTGCCTTATAAGGCCACAGCAGGGTCTGGATTTACCCATTACCACAGGGTTTAATGACCTTAAGCACAACACTGAATTACACCTCCAATTGCTATTTCCATCTGATTAAGCACTGAAAAATGCAGAAGGTTGCGTACATATATACAACACTGGTAAATGGACTAACACATTGAGCCATAGCATGCAGTATTTAATCCTCATTCAACACTTAACTCATTATTATTTACTGCGGCATTCAGAAATGGATGTGTTACTACAAAGCTACAGAACTGAAAAAGCTGTTCTGTTAAAAAAAAAAAAAAAAAAGAAGTACTTAGAAATTAACTTTTAGGAAATCTATTACTGAAGAGATCTCATGAAGCCACTACCCCCGCTACCCATGCCAAAGGCTCACCAAACTCACGATTGTGCAAATAACTACTCAGGAATGGGAGAAATGGGTTCAAAGACTTGCTCTTGGTCATAATCTAAAGCAAAATAAATGCAAACTTCACAGAGCACAATTTGCAAAATAATTGTCAATTTTACCATTGTGGCATAACTGGCTGCAGTTCATCCAAATGGTCATCAACTAGTCTAGAAGCTAATCTAAACTGGGCATCACAGTCATTAAGAAATTCAGTGAAAGTGAAAGGTAGGGTATGGGTATAGAACAATACTACCATTTTTAAATTACTAAAATAGAGCTTTGAGTTATAATAAGAACCAGAGCTAAAAGCTGAATGCCAGCTCTTTTTTTGTTTTGTTTTAAGCTTTCATGTTGACCTCTGCTCTACACAAACTTAAATCTGTTTTACATCAGAAGCTGAAGGGACAGGAGAGTACATGGGAAAAGAACACGCCTGGGAGTTTAGAGAGGACCGGCTAAATTTTTTGAGCTCCAGTGGGATTGGTGGCATAACTAAAAAGCAACAAACAGCAGGTGAGAGGAAGGATTTAAATATAAATAAGGACACTTTGAAGCCATAGGTTTTTATTGATCATATTCACATTTACAAATCAAAGTCCCTGTTTTTAGAAAAATATGTAACTAAGAAAATCCAAAAGCCATAAAATACCAAGCAGGGAAAGAAAAGATATTAGAGAAGAGTAAAGGCATGGAATCATGTTGATAAATATTCCCTGGCCTAAAAAAATCAACTAAATACCCTATTTTCTTTAATTAAAAATCACTGAATTATTTAAAGGTATCTGACTGAATTAAATATTGAAGACACATGAAGATCTGCCTAGTGGTGTGATTAGTGGTTTATATAGTTATTAAGATCTGCCCATTTGGACCTGAATTCAGCCTCCAATTAAAAAAGTTATTAGAAATTCAGTCCCACAAACAACTCGGCACATACACACTCCACGCTTTAAAATGGTTAAATATACTAATTCACACAATTCATCCATTAGTAAAAGACCAGAGCTTATTTTCTTTTTTCAGTGGTCAACATATACAAAGAAACTATGACCATTTAAACGGCCGTGGTTTAACAGATAGCATTTGCCATCCTACTAGAGGTGCTGTTCACGCTCTATCCGTGGGATCAGAGTTCAAATAGCAGCACATTCAATCTGGAAAAAAGTGGTGGTTACAATAGCGTAGTAATAACAGTTGCAGATAACAATCTGAAAAGCTGAAACTACTGAAACATGATGGTTTGCAGTTAGAAAATATTTGTGTGTTTTACCAGAATGTAACCCATTACACTGCCGACTGGGAGAAATAAAAATCCAGTGGGAAGACATGAAATTAGATCAGAGCTCTCTCAAATGAAAAGAAATCCAGTCTTGCTGAACTGAAATGTGATCATTCAGATGGCATTTCTATCAGCTCACTCGTTTAAAACTCAATTTAAGGTTATGTTAGAAACTTTACCTTAACAAATGCTAATGCGTATGTGCAACTCAGCTCGCAGGAGCAGGTCCATTAGCAGGTCTGAACAAACCTTCCTCTACGGGGAACCCACAACCACACATTGCGAATGGAGGCACAGATCCACTCCATGAGCTTTAGGCAGAGAGCTGAGGTACTGAAGACTATAAAAAATGTCTAAGCAGCTTGTGCAAGGTGTGCGTTCAGCCCAGTTGTCCTTGGCAGTGACCAAAAGTGGATGCCTGGGAATTAGTGCAAGAAAGGAGCAAACATTTAGTGATGTTTATCCAGAAAACTCTGCTGGCCTCCAAAAATTTGCATCTTAGAGGCTTCCTATTAGCAGTCCTTGCTGGATTTCTCTTCCGTGAACTTCTCCATTTGCCCACTGAACCCCTCTACAGGATCAGTACCCACAGCCCATGGGCTTATGGCAAGTAACGCTTAGCGCGCAGAACCACCGTGGTCTCCTCTGAGGCTGTGCATATTGCCTTCATTTGATGCCCATGCTTCTGGTATCAGAAAAAATCATGGGCACTTCTTCCTCTCCATGGCAGTCATGATCTTCTGACCCTTTTTCATACCTTCTCTGCATTACCTTTTTGGCAGGCTGAAGAATATGGCCTGTGTAGATGTTAGTTCTGTAAAGGATGTGAATTCAGGCATCCAAGGCTGCTCCCCTCCTCCATGGAGGGTGTTCACACACCTTCACCTTGTATTTAAGGATTCACCTTGCACAGGCTGAATCATTCTCCAAATATTTCTGTTTTTTCCTAGAGGAAAGAAGGAGTCTTGATGACAGTTCTAATCTAAGACATAAGTTAGATGCCAGGCTGGTGTTTTGAAGGAGACAGAGTTAGATCAAATTTTACTGAATTTATCAGGTGAAGATCTGAGTGTTTCCGTTTAGTGGGATGGAGAAATTCATGCTATTAATGGTTGCTATTTGACAGTGGTTTCTTTTCATTACATGAGATGAGAAAACAGAGCCAGTTCATTATGAAGATAGTGAAAGTTATAATAAGGCCAATATAGGCTGAATCCTACAAGTGCATGTGGGGAATATAATGTATGAAAAAGCAACATCAAAGAAAGATGAGCAGGGAATGGAGAGCAGAGAAACATGTAATGAGCCGAGTCAGACTGAAGTCTAAGGTAATTGATTAAGGATTACAGCACTTGGGAAATGCTATCCTACAGCAGAAGTAGAATATGGATTGAAAGGAATGGGACGCAGTCAATCTGCAACCACATTATAAGGACCAGAATAATTTCCCCCATTTTTCGGGTGGAGAAGCTGAGGCTCTGAGCAGAGCTAGCAGTGACTGTCTCACCTGGAACAGCTCACCCTGATCTGGGACCAGACCCAACCTCACTTCTTCTTTTCTCAGAAGCCTCTTCTAAATATTTTTCATATTAACTCCAGGGCCAGAGAGAACTTAATAACCTGTCAGTGTGGAATTATTAACTCTCTTAATGGCAAAGGCATGGAGTGGGGTTTGTGGCCTAATATAAGTTCTTGCTGTTTGTGCAGTGTTAAATAACTCAGTTGATCAATGGTGCTCTGATGATTTATTAACGTCATGCTGCCAATGAGAACTCATGCTGAAACTTAGAATGGATCAAACTTAATTTTAAAATACTGAAGTGAATATCATATCTTTCAAGGACTTATAGAACTGATTGTATATTTATCATATATTAACACAGAAAGCAAAATACATCTGAATAATAAGGAATGTATCTCTTGCACCAGTTCAAAGTACTGCCAACAGCACTAATAGCAAATTGTGTTTTATCATGTTTTCTTGCAATTCCACAAAAATGGCTTGATATCCCAGTGTCATAAGCAATTCCTGTGTTGTGTACTAAGTACCTTTGTTTTTCAAAAAGAGGAAGAATCCCTAAACCTAATTTCACTTGGATATGAGTACCTTGCTTTCACATTTCAATGAAAACAATCCAAATGGCATGAAGCCCTCAGTGAAAGAAAATTATTATTAAAAGAGCTGAAACAAAACACTACAAAATTTTTCTTTTTTTATTTTTTCAAAATTTTCTATTTTTCTTTTTCTCATGGAAGATTCAGAATGCCACACTGCCCTAGTTAGTGTCATTATTTCTAAAATTTGATTCATGATTTATGCCTCATCTAGGGTGACACTGTACCCCCCTAGTACAGATTTATTTAGCAACTGTCTGCTACACTAAGAGAGGCTGCTGTTCTCCTGTCCCTTTATATATACATATATAAGCAGCACTGCAGGAGAAACTGGTCCATAAACAATAACCAGGCACTGAGAATCATATGGGAGACCAAGCAGAGCTTATGTTAAGAGGATTTGATTATTTGCACTGCCATCAACTTTGGTGTATTTTTACAGTTCGGATCCGCACCTTTAAAATATACACATGTATTAAAGAGAATTGTATGGGGATCCTGGAGCCGTAGTAAGAGTTAAAATATTTATTACTGCACTTTGGACTTATTCGGGCTTTCTTCTGAGAAGTGTACTATTTGATAAAGATTGTCAAGTATTACCTTCCCCATTTCACTCTTTTAGAACCTGAACCACAGACAGACTGAGCATCTTCTGAAGATACCAGAAAGATCTTTTTACACTGCAAAAAAAGTGCTCAGTTGAACTTTAAGGCTAAATCAATATTGGCAAATGCTGCAGACCAGCAGAATCAGATCTGCAGAGCAAAACAGTTGACAGTGAGGACAAGAAATCTACATTGCAAGCAATTTTTATCTATTTATTTCTTTTTACTTTTGACTGTCTCTTGTATAAGTCCACAGACTGAGTGTCTGTTTCTAGCAGGAGGGTGTCAGATGTAGTCCTAGAGCACATCTTCTAGTTTACTTTTATCCAAAATTAATTCCAGTTCGTGTACTCAAGGAAGTTCCTCAACATGAATGAAAGCATCAACAGTGGAGACGGTTACAAGATTTGCTTTGGAAGTCCACTCCTGATCCAAGCTAAAATATAAAGGCAGACTCAGCCTTCGTAATGTCAGCTGGGCAGAGCCTGATTCAAAGCCCTGTGGAGCCAGCAGTGAGGTGAGGAGATGGGGCATTTCCAGAAGCTCCAGTAGAACCAGGTTTTGGGCCACCGGGGGCTAGTGTTTCATTGCCAGGTCCCCTTGGCTGTTTCTGCGCAGATATGCTCTGCAGCTCTTGGGATTGTATTCTGTCTGAAAACATGCAAAACTTGCTTCATACCACACATCATATCGTGCGTTAAAACTATCCACATGACAGGCAGTCTTCCAGAGATAACAATAATCTTCAGGTGATGCCAACAATTTGTGCTTACTGGATGTGTGCAGTGCTCTGCTGAGCCCAGCCACTCAACACAGTCTGCTGAGCAACAAGAAAAAGAGTCTCCAGCTCTGCTATGCTCTGTCAGCTTTCCTAGCCGCTTCAAGAAATTAGTTCTGGGGACTTTCCTAATACATTTACATGAAAAGACAATGTACTCTCCAGCTCCCTGATACACGTATTAGATTATATTCACATACCATATTCTGTGAGACTGCATGCACGTCTCAGACATCAGGGAGTTTTCCATGCTTCCAGGATACAGGAGTCTATGAAGGCAGCAACATTTAGACTTCTCAAGTCAGCTTCAGTGGATTTTCATGCCTGTGTGATGAAAATGAACATTGAGCTATTGTTTGTCATCAGAGACCTGCTGTATCTGTGATGCAAACAGGATAAATTTTCCACTGTTAGTTTTGCTTTGAATAAACAGACAAGGAGAAAAGGAATTTAAAGGCAGAGAAAGAGAGAGGTCAAAACATACCAGAAAAGCTCTAGAAAAATTTCTGGAAGAATCCAGGGTTTATATAAAAGTTTTGAGGCAGTAGATCAGTTTGTTTACGCTGTTGTGGCTTGAGGGATTGTCCGTCATGTGAACACAGCATGCCCCTGCTGAGGATTTTGGACCCAGCTAATTTTTAAGTCTAATGTAGACCATGAGAACTCTGACCCTGAGCACTGTCCCAACATCCCAGAATTCCCAAGGCCTGGAAAAGTTTTTAAGTAAACTGTAGAGGTTTGCATGTGGATGCAAGGCTTTTTACATGGACATCCATTCCAAAGCAGATTATGGTACCTACTTACTATGTAGACATAGCTGTTAAGGCTTTTTAAAAAAGTAAAAAAATACAGAGGTATCATTTAAATGTTGAGGAGGATTTAGTACCAAATCTTTAGCCCCTTATGCAACCAATTGCTACCTTGTACCTCATAAAATATAGTAGAGCAGTTCAAGTTGATCTGCAGGCACTATAACTTGTACTTCAAATCTACCTAAATATAAAAAGTAATAAATTATGGTTAGTGATCCTAGCTTTTTAACTGGCATTCCAAGTCCATTTGCCTTTCTAATGCATTTTGAAAAAGATAAATGCTTAACACTTAAGCTGCACATAAGCTTCTTGCTCCTTTATATTATTTCCTATAAATAAAAATATAAATGCTTGCGGTCATGCAATTTGATCTTTAAATACATGGTACTATAAATCTAGTCATGATCCATTTCCCTTGAAAATAAATATGACCTTTTCTTTTAAGATGCAGGACAAAAAGGTTCTTTCTTAAGGGCTGAAACACCTAATAATCTGAGTAGCCACTTAGCCCAAAAAGTAAAGACATCGCTCCTGGGCATGGGTACTCACTGGATACATGCTCTCCATGCCAAGCCGAAAGCAAACTCTTAGACAGGAAATTTTTGGGGACAGAACTATGCTATCGTCAGCCCAGAGCACCACGCCAGCATCAGCTGGTGCCTTGTGTTTATTTCAGGCAAATTTGCCCTCTGTACATCTTTCCTCGTGTTTTCTTGCCACTCCTATTCTTCTTCCTGCATTTTTTCTTGTCTTCTGCATTTACCTTTGCTATCACACTAACATCAAATCTCCATTTCTTATCTGCCAATGTCTCTGCTATCTTGCAAATCACCTCCCTTTAAGTTCACTCTCTTACTCTCTTCAGAGTGGCAGTTTTCTCACTCAGGGTGCTCCTTTATCTCCAAGGCTGTCATCTGCTGTAGTAAACCCCAAGGGAAACTACAGATTTCCTAGATATGTCATAGGAGAGGTCTCTGGTCCCTTTGGGTTTTTTTTTGTATGTACCACAGTGTATGGCTGTGACAGTATTAGTATATGTATTATGGAGTCACCACATCACAGGAAATTCCTTAAGGTGTAACCAGCATCTATCTATTTTTTTCCTCCATAACATTAAAATTACATAAGCTCTTTAAGTTTAGACATTGCCACTTGCCTGCCACTGTAGACATAATGTTCTGAGTGTTTAATACATTAAACATATTAACACCAGTTGCTGCCTGACCACTCTTACACAGAGATATTTACTTTCCATACACAAAGGTGTCTAGGTAAAAGTAAGTAAAAGAAAAATTAAGAATGAAAAAGATAAGAAAGAATTTTTATGAATGGGCTCAAATAGATATTACATAAAAGAATGTCTGTATTCTGTGTCAATTACTTCCTCTATTTTGAACTTATGTCCTCTGCTTCACAATTGAAACTATTCTTTCCCTTTAACTGAAGTTGCCAAAATACAGTCTTCATCAACATTGATTCAACACATCATCATCTAAAACAAGACGATAAAGCTGGTATTTATATCTATCAGGGGACTGATTACAGATGATGGCAATGACCATCTCAAAAGGTATAATTCTCTGCCACAGTGTATATCAGTATTTTTCTTAATTATTTCTGACATTTTACCTATTACTCCAAGGACTTTCTCAGAGGGCGGAAATAAAGGGGAAAAATGGTTTTTGTGCCACAGATGAAGAAATACATCTTCTGTAAGTAATTCCCAGAAGAAATCTTGGAAATCTTATGGGGTCAGGAGAGAGGCAAGAAAGTAGCATTTGTCACCCTTACTGAATTGGTCATCTAAACTTGCAGTAGCACTAAAACTGAGTGACTTATCTGCCACCCCTTAGGGAGGAAGAAAAGTGAGGATAAAGAAGTATAGGGGAAAAAGAAGAGCATTGTGAAAGTAAGTATCATCTAGAAAGCTGCCTAAAGATTTTGATCTTCCAGCTACTTATGTCCCATTTCCCCATAGCTGATGTCCATTCACTTCTGTTATTAGAAATCACACATAGCAAAAATGAAGAACCGTACAGCTGAGGTTATGGCAAGAATAAAAGTTCATCAAGTTTAGGACCAGCAAATAATGTCTGAGTGTGGCTGGAAGAAAAATTTTCAGCCTAAGAGCTGTACAGATGCAATAAGAGTGGCCAATGGTCACCATCTGCAGAATAGTAAGGTAGGATGAGTGACAGCCAGCCCTCAAAACCAAAAGATGCCTTGAAAAAAACCCATGAAAAAGCTTGTTACAAGTCATCACTTTTGACATGAGTTTGATGCAGAATGGACAACTGGGTTATGAAGAGCAACTTGTCATACAGCCCTAGAGAAATTTCAAGCACAGTTCACTGCTCAGCTTAATGACACCTTTATTAAACTCAAGATAAGTAAAACAGGCTATAGCAGACATGAGCTTCCTGTTCTTACCTGAAAAACCTGCAAACACTGCAGCTGCCCCAGAGCAATACACAAAGGAATCATCTGGTTTCCAGCCTTGGAGCTAGTTTCTGTAAAAATAGTCTTCTCTCACCCTCTGAATCCTCCAGCATGCCGTGCTGATGACCCACCAGCATGAGCATGGTGAGAAAACATGAGTTTCACATAGCTATTGGACCTATTTTATCTTGCATTACACAGATACAAATCAAGTTAAAAGCACTCCATGGAAGCCCATATGTATAGAAATGCATTGCTAGATATAACAGCATTTCTGACATGGGTTACTTAGGACATAGCAGGAGCATGCGAATTATTCTGTATTTAACAGAACGACACATGTATCTTTCAGATATTCACTAGTCAGGTGGTTTGTTCTTAATCTACACTCAATCAGAAAGCAAAATGCCTTTTTTCCTCCACTTCTAATGTTGGCTACATGGTGGCCTGCCTTTAAGAAGGAATTTACTGCGTACCTCTGAGAGATAGAAGAGGAAGGGTGAGTGATTTTCATGCTCTGGCACTCATTGTAGGCTGTTTAATTTGTCAGGACTACTAGGCCATGGTTTTGTGCTTTGACAGGTTTTTGTTATTCCTGCTAATCCCATTTCTGTTGTGTAATGTGCGTGGCAGCATCTGGTGACAACAGAATAGAACACCTAATTGTGAATGAATACAGAGCGCCCTGTTCTGCCACATTGCCTGTTGCACTATTTTTGCATTTTTATGGCTGAGGGTGGGCTTGCAGGAGCTGCAAAGCAGACAGCCCATCGTTGTAATCAAATTTGCCATTTGCATGTGTGTGTTCTCAGCAGCCTTTGTATTTCTATGGCCCCCAGGATTCCCCGAGTTTGGCTTTCTGGCTCCCTCTTCTGAGTGGAGAGGATGATCTTATGTATTTATTAAACAACCTACCTTTAACTATTAAGTCACAATATGAAACTGATGGTTTTAAGTGCATTTGGGTGTCATTAAAAGGAGCAGAATGTGAGGAGGGCCAATGCAGTACCTGCACAACTGTTGCTGCACTCACCCATCGCATGGCTTTATTCACTTTCTGGACGTAAGGACCAGCAGCTGCCTGGAGATCTCCTCTCCATCTGAGCATCTTTTTTCTGCTCCACAGCACTATTATTTATCAGTGGCTCACTGACTCCAGATCCTATTCCACTTTGCCACGTGATGTGGCATAGCAAGGAAGCCTGGGAGCTACGGGCTATGCTCAGCATTGCTCATATAGACAAGCTTAGCACCTTGTATGTAAATGGCACAATGACCATAAATGCTCCCAACTTGCAAGACTAGGATATCTGTTTTTAAATAGTGGTCACGTGGATTTGGGGGAAGGAGTTCAGTTCAATATCTTTAAAAGTTCCTCAGAGTAGATTACTGATTTAAGCAAAAGTTTATATAAATACTCTCCTGGTAGGGTACTGATCAGATGGCATTCCAGCTAATGTCAGTATTGCAACTTAATGCCCTCAGAATGAGAAGTGTTGAAAAACACCCTTTTGCAAGAAGCTTGTTTCATTGTTGACAGTTGGTGTAACATAGCTACCCAAAATACGGATAGATCAGAGCAGTACTGAATTTGACAAAATGGACGAAGGCTGTTATTTTATAGAACACAGACATTTTTAATAGACTGATAAGCCTTTCTGAGAAGAGAACTTCACATATTTTCAGCTTAGATTCTTGTCAGTCACAAGCACTAGTATTGCAAAACAAGACTAACAAAACTCACTGCCCACATCACTCTTGCAGAAACTTTCAAAAGATTAATTAAAACAAAGCTCTAAAAATCCAGATCTGGAGTATATGAACAACAACATCAAAAAGAAAAATTTTAAGGAGGGTATCCAGAATTTTCAATTAAAATGCAAGCTTCAATTTTCTCTGGGTAACACTTGGTGCAATTTTCCTCCCAGTAAACAACACAGCTCTTCTGTGTTTACCACAATAGTATAGAATCAAAACACAAAACTTGTTGGATGTGGCATCCAAAAAAGATCTAAAGCTGGTATAAAATTTAACAGATTACTCATACAATTTTCTAACTCCTCTGTATTACAGGATGTTGAATTTCCTAAGTTTAAAAAAGGTGGTCAAATAATACAGTAAATATGAAAGCAGTTTTAGGACTGAAGCATGAAAAAGCATACAATCCACACATGAAACTAAGATCTTGTCTTATGCTTTCTCTTATCTGCTACAGTTCAATTCGAAACTGAGTTCTAAGGAAAAATAAGGTAGTGTGAAAGCAAAAATATTTATGTATGCTATGCATACAAAATAGACAACCAAGGGAGAAATGTTCCTCCTTATCAAAGACTTGTATTAGATGTATCCTTCTTCTAAGCATCTGTGGACAAGTTCCCCAGAAAAGATGCCTTTCATCAACTGTGGGAGCTGTTATTCGTTATCATCATCTGTTTATAATCAATGAGAACAGTTGGATGCTCAGCACTCTTGAAAATTGAACCAATTATTTAGGTCAGTAGTTTTTAACCTTTTTCTATTTGTGGACTCTTAAGCATTTTCCAGTGGATGTGAGGCGCTGTTAGAAATTTTGCTCATGTAGATAGCTGTCACTTTCTTTGGCACTTAGAACAAACTGTCTAGAATTTATCCCTTCCCTTTCATCCCCTTATGAAAATACCCTCAGACTCCAAGCTGAAAAAAACCCAAACCACATTGGTCAAATATATATATTTTTGGCTAACTTAAAAAAGAGAAGGCTACCTGAATCCAAGTTTTTAAGCACCTTGATAAACTATGCAAGTAAAGCTTTCACAGTTTGAGGCTAAAGTCTACGTTATTTTGATTGCAACCCAGGAAAGGCCCAGTTCTGTAGACGTTACTCTTCGCTGGCGCAAGGAGTTGCTGCTCTGCCTTAGTCCTACCGATTCCTCCCTGTCATGCGCTGCCATGCGCTGGCCTCCCTCACGTGTCAGCACAAGTTTCTTTTTTGATCAGTGAGCTGTGCTGTGGGACCGAGAGTGATCGGGTAGGGACAAGCATCTTTAACTCAAAATTGCTACTAAAAAGTACTTGAGTGACACTGTACCCCAATAGCATTTTTCGTGCTACAATCTTCAAGAAAAATATGAATATAGTTTTGAACAGAGAGGGAGGGAGCAGAGAAGAGACAAGCAAGGGATGGCATGAACACCCTAATTTGGTCATAACAGCACAAATTAAAATGTCCCAGTTCCATCCAGTATTTGACTTTACACTCCCAAGCGTGCATTAGAACCAACAGAGGATGGACTGGGGCTGGAGTCGGGAAGGAGCTCTGGCTGAGGTCCGACACCAGTCAGCTTCTGGAGTCCCATCTGAAGGTACCTTCCACCATCACTGGTGACCAGTAGCCACAGAAATTGCCCCTGGCTCACGCACCACTTGTGGGGATTGTTCTGCTCACATACAGTGCTGTGTCAAAGGAGAGTTGCTACAGCAAATCCAACCACTTATGATCACACACTGAACAGAGATTTGTTTGTAAGACCTTAAAATATTTCTAATGTCATTTTACTGTTTATTATAATCATTATAGTTACTGGGATATCCAGCAATTACTTATATTTGACCATATCTCCATTAGACTACTGTGCTGTGGATATATTTGTACAGCCAGTGTACCAAACATAGAAGGAGTCACATTTAACAGAGCAAGCTCTTAAGTTTCCAGAGCAGCTCAACTTCTGGCATCAACTTAGGCAACCAAGCGGCGTACCTAGGTCAGCCCTGTGGAGGCTTTGTCAATCCCTAATGCAAACCCTCCAGGAAATGCTCTGAACCAACAAACTCATTTCACATGTTGGAAGCCACCAAACTGACAAAATACTTAAAGTAACTGCTGAAGAGTTGCCTCAAATAAAAGAAGGGTGGGGAAGAAGGAAAACCCTTCCTGGTTTTAATAGAAAAAAACTTTAGGCCTGACTACTGTATTTAAATTAAATCTATTTGCTTTTTATACAGTTTGAATAGATGCTTTTTAATTATTGCTAATTGTTTAAGATACTGTTGTATGCCCCTGAAGATTTAAACTGAATAAATTTAATTCCTTTAAAATCTCCTTCAGCTACAGGCAATACAGTAAGAAGCCCCATAGGTATGGCAGTAAAAATAACCATAAAGGCATAAGTATTTAAATGAGGAGAGCATGGAATACTTCCCACTAGAAAAGAAAAGAAAAGAAAAGAAAAGAAAAGAAAAGAAAAGAAAAGAAAAGAAAAGAAAAGAAAAGAAAAGAAAAGAAAAGAAAAGAAAAGAAAAGAAAAGAAAAGAAAAGAAAAAGCTATGTGTTTTGGAGACACAAGAACCAAACCATGAAACACACAGTTGAAACATTTAGGATGACTATGAAAAAGGTCTATGTTCACTTGTTAAGGAATGTGCTAAGGCAGACTAAAGCATATGAATGGCCCTTTCACAGGTCACAGATTCTATTCAGTTCTTGGACATTGTTATTATCCGACAGAAATAGATGGGCCTAATTAATATTCTGAACATACCTGAGAGAACATTCTTAAGGAAATCATCCTCTGGTGGTTTAGGTTTGTTGTGTTTTGGGGGTTTTGTTTTTTGTTGGGGTTTCTTGGGTGTTATGTGCTTTTTGGTTTTGCTTTTAACAAACAGCAGATGTTACAAATAGTGCCTGGTTAATAAACTATAAACATAATTTTGGTGTTAAAAGTTTAATAAAGAGTCTACTTCTGAATATGTTTGTTTATGCAAAGACTTGGATTTTTTTTTTATTTTTATATTTTAGTAAACAGTTTTGCGTGTAGATTAAAGCTGAACTGCACAGTCATTTTGCAAGCAATTATATTCTTGGCACTTTTCTGAACATAATATAACAATTACCACAGCAACTGCATTTTTATCAGAGCATTCCAAGCATGCAGCAGGTTAATATCAGTGTTCAGCAACTTCAGATAATATTTCTAAGATGCTAATGTTTAGCCAATTTCAAATGAGCAAACAGCTTCTGATATGAACTGAGTTCTGGTCTTTTAAGATAATGTGGTTATACAGGCCCCGATCTTATATGTAGTGGGACTACTGTCCCCCTTACAAAATCCTGTTAAACTTGATGGGAGTCTGTGAGAGCAAATCCAAATGCAGGGCCAGCTTCATGGCAAGAAAGATGAACTCTGATTACAAAGTTAACTTCCCAAGGACCGTAACGCACTGCACAACTGTGCTAGGACCTCGGCTCTGCTGCTGCCTGATATGGGGTGAGCCTTCCCCTCGTACAGCTTGGCCATTTACATCATAACCTTTGGAAGGCACGAGCTATTCTCTGAGTGGAGCTATTCTCTGAGTGTCTGCCTGATATTAACCACCGACCTAAAATGATGTTGTTATTAATCTAGTCTACACTGGATTTTTAAGTTATACAGTTTGGTTTTAGTTATTTGACTTCTGCTGAGCAATCTCAAAAAGAATAACCTTGGTTTTTTGAGGCTTGGTTCCCCTCACTGCTGACCCTTGCAGGAGTTTTGCTCTTGACTTCACAGAGAGTAGAAGCAGGCCCAGAAAATGGATAATCACCCAAAGTCATCTAAGCTGCATCACTGCATTTTGAATTCAGGACACCGCTTCAATACAGCGACTTGTTGTTCTCATCTTAAATGTCTGGATGGCATACAAATATAGATAAAAGTAAATGACTAATTATCACATCTATTCTCAAGGCATGCATGGAGGGAGGCAGTAAAGAGGAGGGGAAGTTTGTGGGTTACTCCCACACATAAATCCTCTATGTGTCAATGGGTGAATAGACAGTACTTTAATCTATTGTGCAAAGCTGTTTTATAACAACAATAAGCTGAAACAGAGAAGAAACTATATTAGAAAGGCAAATATCAAAATACATCATTACTAAAATGCTTGCAGGTAATCAAGTAACTCAGTCCCGTTGTACACCCAGAAACAGGAGGCAAGTGTTTTGTACTCAAACCTTAATATGGCATATGTGGAAAAAAAAAAAAAATCCCATTGAAATAAATAGACCTATTCATTTCAGAGACAGTGAAAAAGAGACGAACTTTCTTTGTCTTGCCACTTTAGAGCCCCCTGATAGCATTTTCCTTTTTTATTGTCTTTTAGATATAGATGCCCCTCTGCTTAAGTATCACCAAAGCTACTGGTAACAAATACCTAAATATATAACAGATGCATAAGTGCATCTTGGGATAAATACATTATGGACAATTAACTGTCATCATACCCCTCAATTACATTTTCACCCGCTCCTGTAGTGTACACCTGTGGCTTGTTAGTAATGCAATAACTGTTGTAAAGCAACTCTAAGGTTCAAAGGTAGCTCTGCAAAAATCTGTTTTCCTCTTTTCTTAAATGTGCATTACATAAATGTGAAAACAGAGAAACAAACACAAGAAAAAAGAACACTACCTTTTCTTTTACTGGCTGACACTGTTGATCAAGTGAAAATTTTCAATTTTCTTGTTACAGCACATAGGAAAGATCATTTGCATGAAATATTGGGCCTGATTCTGATTTCACTAATGTAGAAATTAACCCAGAGAAGCAAAACCAAAACTCTCTTTATCACACTTTATTTTAAATGCCAACAACATTATTTTAAATGCCACATTTCTCATCTGTGTGGGGATAATATAATAATCACAAACACTATTTGAGAAAATTTTGTAATGCACATCATTTTTAGTCAAAAGTAAAAGAACTTGTTGGAAGGACAACTGAAACTGATACATATCTAGGCTACAGTATAATTAAGTCTGCAGCTTTGCAAAATGGATATTTGTATAAGTTAAAGTAGCTATTGGATATCCTTACTATAATCACACTTAAATCCATAATAGTTCCTGGAAGGATTATTTGTTATTAAATATGTGAGTGGCATAATTCAGTAAGCTCTGTACATGACATTGATGGAGTGCCTGTAAAGAAAAATATTAAACAAAAATACACTGTACAAATGGTCTTATAATTGTAGCTAGAGGCAAATCCAGCACAGAAATACCCCTCTTGGTTAATATCCCAATGGCATTAACACATTTGCATTACTGCTATGTTTGTTTATGTATTAGTCTTATATTGTCAACATTAAGATTTTTTTATTCTTATCCTGCATTTTTCCAAACTTAGTTACTACCTCCCTCTGTTAATACCTCCGGACTAGCGCACTACTTGTTCAGGGAGGGAAACATAGACAACCAGAGGCTTTCCTGAGCTTCGGGATGAGCAATGGGGTCATCTTTGCAAAGGTGACATTGACTGCTCCACTGACTTCCACGCATAGCATTACCAACGCACAAGTAAACCCCCCAAAATCTCACATGCTGGAGTCCAGATGATCCCCTCCACCATGAGGCTGGCTGAAGCACCCTGGCTGTGTCAGGCTGGGATACCTGTCCCCACCGGCTCCTCCTCACACCCACCGCTGCCGTCCTTTCTGGATGGTGCACCCAGCAGGTCCTCTACCCAGCCATAGTCCGCTGAGCAAAGCTACTCTCACAGAGTTACCTCATCGACCAGGAGAAAGAAATACCATAATTCTTTCTGGGTCAAGACTTTCTGCGTAGACAGGACATAACTGGTCATACCTGTGGTACTGATCCAAAACAAACCAGGCTATCAGGACTTGCCAGCTACGTTGTCACGGCTTTCCATCTGACCTCAGCACTGATGGGTTCAATCAGCTGAGTAAAGCTAATCTCGCTCCTAGAGTGGGATTTCTTGTTGGCTCAGGGACAGTGAGAAGTTTACCTACTCACCAATAAATTTCAGTAGAGGTTCTTAAAAATGTTTTTCCCTTTTTCCTTTTGCAAAAAGAAAGCCTTCTTTTCAAGACTTCATATAGCTTTTCTCAGATCATTTATATATGTAAAAGTCAATAACTTGAGCTGTATAATGAGCAGTGGTGCCAGCTGACACTTCTACGGTTTTTGGCAGCTTCCTTTACTTCCGTTGTTTGTTCTTTGCTTGTCTTTTCAATGCTCTGTGAAGCCAAGTCGAAGGACAGGACACTGAGGTATTCATAGATAACATTCAAGAGCTGCATTTTGTTCTACGTCCCAAGTGACTTACCTGAGAGACAGTGAAAGGCTGGAAGTTGGCCTGCACAATTAATGAAAAATATTACAGGTGTTTATTTGTAGGCGAGAATCAAATATGCATGGCTTGACCAACAGTGACTCAGGGATTGTCAAATGGCAACATTTCAATGTGTTCAAGCAGTCCTGTGAAGAACTGGGTTAGCCGACTAAATGATAACAGCAACTGGCCAGTCAGCATAAGCTGTGATGAGTTATATCATCTTACTTTACTAAATCCATGGTCTCCAAAGAGTTTAATCACAGCTGGATGACACAAAGCCAAATACAAATTGCCTTGCTTAGCAATGACTGTCAGCTAACTTGCCTTTTTGCAACCACATAGGAACAAAATATCATAAAAGCAGACCCTAAGTGGGCAGAAGAAAGAGCAAAAGACCTAAACATAAATATTTGAAAACTGTTAGCACTAGCTATGGGGAAAATACTCAGCAGAAACAGGAAAGGAAAAAATTGTTAAATTCAGGAAAACCTTTCTGATACGTGCTGTATGCAAATCCTCTGATGCTTGGATGCCTCATTGCATATATAAAAAACCTATAGAGGACCAAAGAGCAGAAAAATGCATTACAGGGAATAGCCCTGCATGATCCAGCCACTGGAATGGATGACCTAATAGGACACTCTCATTTCTAGCAATTTTTTTCCTTGGAAATGTCTTACTACTTTTGCTAAAAAGCTGGCTCTGTTAAAAAAAAATAAAATAATTGTCTGTCTTTTCTGCCTCAGCTCTTTTTTTATTATTAGAAAATTTATCAAAAAGCATCTAATAATGAAAAAAAAGCTTTACCTTCAGATATTGAACTGCAGTATCTGAATTGGAACGCTTTAGGATTCTACCTTCTTTAATGAAGATAGGAAACACCCTTATGTCTATTGTCTAAGCATTTCTTATTGACTAGCCAGGGCAAAATTAGTATCAGTAGCATTTACATTGTTCTATAAATGGCCTGAGCAAAATCTCATAACAAATCTGCGGTGCAGTCGGAACTCATCTGTTGTTTGCACTTCCTACTTTGCAGATGAGACAGTCTCAAAAGACAGGGTAGGCTGAAGACTGGTTGGACAACTCTATAAGTGAAGTCTCAAGACTCTTGTCATTCTAGCTGTCTAAATTACTTAAACAGGACTCAGAGGGATTTAAAGGGGAGAAACGACATGACAAACAATTATATTCTAACACACTATTTATAACAATGCCCTTTCAGATTATTGTTCCACTCAGACTGACACATTACTGTAATCCCAGGGATGAATCGAGGGACTTAGAGTTAGATCGTGCACAGCTTGTAGGCATAAAAAAAATACGAATAAAGAACTGACATTCAGGAAATATAGAGCGACTCAAGGATAAATTCTGCTGGGATGAGCTTAATTTATCAATGTCAATAACAACGGTGAACACATCGCAAGAATACATGCATATTAATTGAAAATAACTCAGATTAAATCACTGCAGTTTGACATTTTGAGATAGGCACTTTATCTTTTCAAGAAAGAGAGCACTATAAAATCTTTAATCTGAAAACACATCTTAATTGCATGTTATCACCTCCTAATTGCTTCTATATTATATTAAACATTTTGCTAATTACTAGCCTGATCATGGTGTAAATAGCTTGAGGCTAGAGCTCATAACCAGCTGAAGACAACTGGGCACAATGAGGGCCACAAAGAAGTTTATCACTTCGGTGTATTATCGCGGACTTCCATCATTATCAGTGTCTATCACTCTTTATCTCTGCTTCCCTTGTGAGATAAAGAAGAGAGGCAATAATGTAGATCAGAGGTTGGGTTGCATTTCAGTTAATCCATCTATTTCTAGCTCTAGATTTCTAATATTCCCTGGGGACAAAAGTTGTCTGCCTACTGCTGTCACTAATCTACTGCTTGAAGACTGAGGCCAGAATGCTATTTGCTCTACCACAAGGCTGGGTAATGGAGGTGCTGCTGGACAGCTGGAAGCGCACGCTGCATCCGAAACCAAAGGACCTATATGAAATGCGTTGCTGTGAGCAATCTACCCACTTAGCTTCAGACCCCGAGTAATACATGGCCGGTACATATGGAGAGTTTGAGGCAGCAGCTTGTGAATTCATCAGGAAAGAAAATTATTTATGGATAGGCAGTAAAAATGCTCATACAAACTGCTAGGTGACCCAGCAATGCAGGCAGTGATTTGGGCAGCAACTAATAATTTCGGTACAGTAATCGTTTAGACAATTACTGTTACCTGAAATGAATCAACCAAACCAGCATTTTTAGGGTTTTTTGAAAGAAAAACAACTTTATGCAACATCACATTCAGGAATTAAGTAACTCTGTGGTTTCCAAACTGCAAGGTAAAACACAGCTTTATAAAACATGACTTGCATTTCCCAAAGAAACAAACCTTAAGTGAGAGTAAATCAGGACAGAGGTAAAACAGCTTTTCTCACCATCCTCTCGGCCGAACAGAAGTTTAGGCAGTGCAAAGAGGAGGCAGCGATATGTGGTCTATGAATTTTGCTCTCTGTGTTTAAAATTAGACTCTGACTACAGCAACTTTGTCAGGGCTTGCTGTAAGATGCCAGAGGGCCGAGTTTGTCTCTGTTAATAAAAGCTTACTTTTTCAACCGCCTTTGCACTGTGGCAGCAGCAAAGGATCTGCGCCTGGAGCTTCACTTACTAGATGGAAAAACCTCACAACTTTTACTGAGTAGAAAGTTTACAAGTCAGGCAGAAAGAAAGCAGGCCACAAATGAGGGAATATGAAATATGGATTAATTTAGGCCTGAGACATGAGATGCATAAGCAAAGCATTCTCAGCTACAAACTGTTTTTCTATCGGAAGACCATGTTTGATGAAATTGTACAAAATTAATTAATCAGAAGGTAACACTCAAATCTGAAGAAACCTTCTACCCTCTCCACAGAGACTGACTCCTCAGTGACGGCATAAGTGACACTTTCTCCAGCGAGACAAGAGGCACCGTCCCTGCTTTGCCCTTCCCCTTCCAGATTCCCCCTCTCGCACCTCCCGGACTCAGCCATGGGTCATTTTTTTCCACTCCGAGGGCTATATCACTCACCCTTTACCTAAATTTCTGTTTTTCAGGAGCATCGTAAAATAAGTTAGAGAAGCGCAGTGAAATAAGCAGCGCTAAGCCTGGCCCTTTGCACTCTCCGCGTCCCACTCGTGCTCGCTGCCGCCTGCGCTGCCCACCGCCCAGGATCCGTCTCTGTCCTCCCCTGTGGCTGCTGCCACTCTCGGGCCGTCCCCTCTCTGTACCACCCTCCCCGGGGCAGCACGAGCGCTTCGGTGACACAAGCTTCAGCGTGACGTTGACGGGAGTCTGGGGCTGTGAGAGACTTCGTGTCAAAGCTTCAGAAACTGGGCTCCCTGTCAAAATTTCTCTGCTGCGAGCGTGCGGAGGAATGAAATACGGCGCAGCTAACCTGAAGGAAGCAATGATGCACAGCTGTTTTATTGCCTGGTACAGGTAAGACATTTTTAGAGAATATATTCTGTCTTTTAATGAGCCCACAGCAGAAGGCCCTGGATTTATCTCAGCTGCCAGAATGGTCTCACTCTTTCAGGTTCTTATTATCTTTCTCTATTTCCTTCTCTCTTTGTTTCCAGGCTGTGTCTGTTTAAAGCGTCTCAGCCCCTTTCTTCAGCTCCTAAGCAGTCTTTATAGGTGCCTGTGTTGTCCCCAAGAATTCCTTAATATGCCATCTCTGCTTTCTCTTACGGCTATGGGAAAGCCATGCTGTATTCTTGCCTTCCTTCGTATCCAAAGCGAGGAGAGGAAGACATTTCCCAGTGGAATAAATATTCTGCCATGACAGGTTGGTGCAAGGATGAGCCCCCTATGTAGTGGTAAGTGATTTCAAGAATACCTTGTATTTAAACACAGGGGTGCACACAGCTTAAAGGAAAGCCTGTGCCGCACAACACACAACTCTTCCAAGGGCTCATTTCTGCGGTTGTATTTTAAGGCCGTGCTACAGATGAGTTTTATAATATTTGCTTGTTTGTGTTTTCACCTCTGTATTCACATATATTATCTCCACAGCCACTAATTCTTGATATAAATGATGCTAAGCAGTAAAGTATGGTCCATTAACTTGATTTTTAAAAGTATCTAAAATTTACGCAGTGATTTAAATAATAATATAAATTATATTAAGTATGTGCAGCAGCAGAGGGTACGGCCTCCTAAACAGAATGAATTTCTCCTTGGAGAGCACTGATTAGTTCATTTTTCCTAATGAATCTTTCGTTATAGTCAGAAGTTCCTTTTTTCCCCCCTCACTGTCTCACTTATGAAGCATGCATATGTATATATGTATGTTCCATTTATATATTTGATAGCTAGATTAAGTAATATCTTACTTCACCTCCAGAAAGGGCACAGCACTTCTCAAGGAGGCAGCTGCATTTCTTAGGTGGGGGAAACTGAGGCCAAGGCAGCCCATCCATGGGTCCTCGACCTGCTCAATCTACGGGCCAGCCACCTCCTAGCATGTAATCCGTTGCTAAAATACAGTCTGCAAAAAAAGTGGACAAAACTGCTGCTTCTCTCTGTGAAATTTATCGTTGAGGCCAATTAGAAGGTGTTACCTGTTAAGACTGATGTAGCTATTATTGCCTCCACTCTGTCAAAAAAGTGTAGCAGATGGCTTTGCGCTGCCTTCTCCAGCATCTAGTGATGCCCCTCTGCTTTGGCTCTCCCCTCACTCTGCGTATTCACACCGTTCTTCCCCAGGGCAGGGCGAAGGAGAGAGAATTTCCCCCATTCCCTCACACGTGCTTTACGTGCTCCTAGAAGACAGGCTGCCATCTGGCCTAATGAGCTTTGAAACAAACTGCCTTTAAGGTAACTTTCCTTTACCTGCAGTGACGCTCCTTTGGCGGTTGTTTACCAGCACCCTGGTCATTTAGGCTGTAGTTTAAGATGCATCACGGTTGTTGGTTTTTTCCCCTAGAAATATCAGCGTAGGTAGTACTTTCCAATAAGTGGACATTAATTCATGCTAAATTACAGTGGGATTCCCAAGAAATTACATATTACATCCACATGAATACTGAAAGAAATCATTATGATTAATGGTATAATTTATATGTGCATGTTGATGAAAGAATCATAATCTAGAGTAAATTAGTAGAGATTTATGTACTAATAATTTTGTTGTGCTCTAAGGTCCAGACGAAAACCAACTAAGTGATGTTGTATTGACAGCCAGTTCATATTAGTATATCTTAAAGGAATAGTATAACAGTATCAAACAAACAATTTCTAATATGTATTAACTCCACTTCACCTTTTTTTTTTTCCTCCAGAATCCATATTTATGGCATTGCTAGGAATAAGGTTTCATGCCTTTCATCTTCACATATGTGCCAAAGAGTCAACGTGGATAAGATGAATGAAAATATTTAAACGTAAAATAACTGACTTTTAAGAGAGGAAAGTAAATGAGCTGACCTGCTCCATCCATGTGCTTCCGAGTACGTGAAGGCCCTGTGGCTACATGCAGGGAAGAGGAATTTCATATCTTTCAAGACAGCTAGTGCAGCTCTCCCCAAAGGCCACAGTGCCCCAGGTCAGTGCCCGGGACGGCCACGACAGCACCCTGTGTGCACCCTGGCCACCCACAGCGCTACGGGCTGCTGCGCCCCTAAACGCCATCCTAAACGCACAGCGCAATCAGTACTGTCTTAAATGCAGTCTTTATTGCTTACTGCAGGTAACGCAGCCGTGGCATTTGGGGAGCACAGAAGCCACAAGCTGAATTCGTGTTTTATTTTCCATATAGGAAAACACAAGCAGAAGCACCTTTCTTATTGGCAATATTTTTTGAAGTGCTTATCGCTTAAGCTGAAGCACAGCTGAAGCTGAGGGTAGCGCGGACTTTTTCAGAACTCAGTCTGTGTTGCAGAGACCATGTACCAGTGTCACACAGTCACCTTGTGAGGTTTGAAACGCCGGCTGATAGTAAACACGCAAAGTGAAGTGCATTAGTTAATATTCTAAAGAGGTGGTTGTGAATCGTTTTACATTAATCACTAAAGCAAATGTTTATAAAATGCATCTCTCTGTATAATCACTAACTGATCTTACCTCCAAAATTCTTATGGGAAATAGAAAGTGGAAGGTAGGTTAAATTGTCTATTCCAATTTATTTTTAAAAACAAGGATAAATTGCTGACCTAGTAAAATTTGCAAAATTTTTTTCCTAGGGTGCTCTTAGTACATCATCCTTTTCAAAGATTTTTTAGAGAAATGGCATAATCTAGTCGAAATAGTCTTATGTTTTCATCAATCTATAGCAACTCAGACAGGACTCCTCTCCAAGGAGTTTAGAGCCTAAACTCTTTGCAATTTCCATGAAGAAAACATCCTCTGAGCTATGTGTCCGAGACTGTAGTGACGTGAGCCAACAGCAGCACTACTAGTGTACATTAGTAATTTAAACAACATCCAGAATGTTTTCCCCTGTATCTTCCCTTTTAAGTTAGATACTTTAACTTTTTGCTGCTGGGGACATACTTTCTTTGTAGCACAAAACTGACTATTAGAGGCAGAGTTTTAAATTTTATACAAGCTTGAATATATTTGCTCTTAACAAAGCCTGTTGGAGGATTAACTCTCTTCTACAGGGAGCCCAATGTCAATTTGCAAAGGAAAAATTACTAATAACAACATTTCTAATGACAACCAGCCTGTGTCTATGCATTTTACCTAGCTACTACTTAAGGAACCTGTAGCCACCACTATACATTATGCAGAATACCTAACTAATTTTCAAAATCCTCGCTTAAACCTTAATTCAGGGGAAAGACCTCTTGATCTTACAAAAGGCATTATTGCCGGAGATTAAACTGCTTGATGCTATGTATTGTTCTAGCTGTAGTCAAGAGGGAATATTAATTGAGATGTTCCATGGATTACAGTGTGTATTCCACAGTGGTTCACATGTTTCCTGGTGGTCTTTCCAACAGGAATAGCACAAATGAGGGGAATAAGACGGATCATTTTGAACCTTAGTTGTTAAGCCATTGTTCTGTTGTGCACAAAAGGTAATGCTTGGTTGATTTGCTTTATTTCTGAGCTGTTCTGATTTTTCCCCTGTGCACCTAATCTCTGCCACTTCCTCTGTGAGTCATCAGCAGCTGGACCCAGTGAAACCACAGGAACTAGCTCCTGGTAAAGAGCTCTAATGGAGCTATTACTCAAGTTCAATTCTCTTTAAGTCTAGTAAAGAAGCATCATGAGTCATATGGTACAGACAAGAGTTCTTTTGCATTTGCTTCTTTAGGAAAATCAAAATCCATGCTTTGCTTTTTCAGAGTGATTACAATGGGTGTCTCCTATACCTATCTCACTCTGCCTGCCCTTTGCAGCAAGGATAAAATGTCATTTTCTTTTCAATTCCTCATTATTTTTTTCTTGTACTTACCAGTGGTACTGCTTGTAATTTAAAGCAAATTCTTAAAAATAAAACAAAACAAAAATTCACAACCATTTAGCTCTCTCCTTTCCGCTCGTTTTCATTGCACAGAAGTGCAATGTGATTCACACCTCCAATTCAGCTGATTTGATTAGTTGTTGCTGCCATACACCTGCTGCTGCCACGGCAGTAGTCAGTATTTGTGGCATACATTCCTGCTGTCTGACAGAACAGGTGGATATTGTATAGTAGATTGAAAAGAATGGTTTGAATGGTAATTGTTCTGCAACCCTGCTTACAAAAACCCAGCACAAGTTGGGTCTATAAAATGAGTCTCATGATTTGCCTTCAGTAAATAGGATGGTCAGGTATCTTATTTTAAACTAAAGCCAAATTTCTAACTGCAGAAGAGAATAACTTTGTCAGATGAACCTTACAGTAAGATGGTTGGATATTTTTCATAACCTTTGTTCATTTCTGATTCTTAGGCATTTCTATACAAGACAATTTGAAGACTTCAGAGAGCTCTGGGGGATCTCTTTGACTCTTGGTAGGAGTTCTTTTCCTCTCCTTCAATTAAAACAAGTCATTCTTAACATTTAAAAATGGTCCTTATTAAAAGAATGTCTCATAGTTATTATCCTCTCAGACTAGCGTTTTGCCATCTGATGAAGCCTTGCATGCTGGTTGTAGGAGCTTTACTGAATTGTAATGCAATCCTGCTCAGGGCTTGATAGTCTGTGACAGTCTGTAACACTGGGCAGCAGAAAAAGAAACAGTTTATTTTTCAGCTTATTGAACAGAGTGAACTACATGGCAGTTGACAAAGATCCTCTTGCAAAGTGGAGGGGTACCTCTGGCCATATATGTCTTTGAATTATCTTCAAAACATGAAACGGGGAGACCCTGAAATCCCACGTGCTTTCCAAGTCAAAAGTATTTCAGTGGAAAACTGAGGGACGGTACAAGTAGCATTTAACTGGTAGGAAGAACTGGAGAAACCAAATACAGAAAATATGAAACCTCCTAAAGAGAGGCAAAGCGAGACTGTAGTCTCTAAATCAGATCCTTTATTTATTAGCACAGTTGTATTTAAATGGATTAAGGGCCCCAATACAGGCATTTCCAAGTTGCAGTCCACATACCACGAGCAGTACACAAGTGTCTGCACCATGACATGTGAGCCTGTGTAGAGCTGCAGGCTGAGGCTGCTGCCACCACTGCTGCTGATGGCAGTACCTGACAAGAAAAAGTTTGAAAATCATAGTCCTGAGAGATGAACAGTTTTCTCTTTCATGCAAGATATTAATTTTTAGGCAAGTAGTATGTCTCATCTAAAGTATACACATTATTCCTGTGGTTTGAACAAAACCAAATATTTTGATGTTTTCATACGGTAAATGCAATCTAAATACGAATTTACCAGCAGTGCCAAGATTTAGAATTGATTACTTCTGCCTAAACAAAGATAGTGCTATTTCTCTTGATGTATTTCTCCAGCTAGCTATTAAATTAGTGACAGATTGTAAATCACAGCTCTGTAGAAGAAAAATCAAAAAATATTTGAAGCCAATATTGCGCACATTTTTAATGTGCACTTTTTCAAATATGCACATCTGAGCTGCTGTGTTATGGAAGAATTTATTTTTCTAAATGCAGGGAAAAAGCATAAGAAAATAAAATTTTAGGCAGACTGTGATTCTATATTTTGGAAGTTTCTACAAAGTTTTATGGCATCTATTTCAAATTAATATTTCAGTAAAGTACTTTCATGTGCAATCTTTAGAATGATTAACTTGATACTTTTGTTCAGGTTTTACCTTTTATCTATACAGCCCACATTAGTGTTTTAAAATTGTGCTACTGACAATTTTTCAACTTGCAGGTACATAAGAGGATAGGATGGAACCAGAGAGCTTTCAATTTTCATCCAGTTCTAACAGATGTATTTGATTTATTGTAGAAGCTGGTTTCATATTCTTAAAAATGTTGTAAACAATTTGCAGCTGCTTGATTTTTTGATGCCATCATAAATATTCATGATAATTTTCCAAGATCTACAAATATAAGGTGACCTTAGACAAAAAATTGAGACTTGGGTGGTATAGAGCGTTAAGTCATTGCTTTTCCATCTTTCTAAGAATTACAGAGACAGCTGCAAAGTCTGTGCTCAACATCACATGCAGGGCTTCTGGCAAATGTTTTTCCATGTATTTTAAACAGAACCAATGAAAAGCCATTGCACTAAAGCTGTGCTAGCAGAGAGTCTGATAACACAGTTTGGCACAAATATAGTGGCCCTGCAAGAATTCACTGGGTGTGTAATCAATAGCTCTGAACATGACTTTTAATCACCTTAATACACATTTGTCAGTGTGCAGCAGCACAGTTTTCTGGCCATAAGAATGGGAAGGAAAGGGAATGTCAGCTGGAAAATGGATGGAAGAATAAAAAAAAAAAAAGCAAAACTGGCAAAGCTAGCTATTCTGTTTGCACACCTATTAATTGTTCAGCAAATAAAACCAGTACTAAAGCATAGAAAATACATATCATGTTGTGTGATATTTTATTACATGATAGGATACTGTATTATCGTAACTGTATGCAACAAACAGGTACATTTTGCTCACCCTTCAGCAAAGTTCTCCCCCCGCCCCGGGAGATTTTCTTCTTCAGTATTTCCACACACTATCTATAACAGGTATGTTTGTGTTTCAGGTGAAATTTTTATGTTTTTAAGACTAATAATAGAGTGTGTATGGAGACAGTAATTGCATCAGTACCACAAGCTGGTCAGATAAGGCAAGGATGGGAAGGCAGGGGGTCCTGACTAATATGAGAAGATATAAGAAAAGACTTGAGAAGGTAAAGTAATTCCACTCAGGAAGATGCAGAACTTTGAGGGGTTGATCTTCAGTGGCATAAATTGCTTAAAGTGATGCTGAATTACACCAGCTTGCCTTAAACATTTGGGTCATCTGATATGTAATTTAAGCATGGCCTGTGTGACCCAGATTTCTAATGATACAGCTCAGCAAGTAATGACTGAAATGACACATTAGTGACAAACCCAGGATTTGTCCCAAAATTCATAGAACACATTTTCTACTAAAGCACTACATCCACAACACACCTTTTTCCTGGGGTATTCACAAGGTTTAAATAAATTACAGGTAATATTTTCATAAGTACACATATGATTTAGAAATCCATGCCCCATTTTTTAAATTGAAGGAAAGTGTTTAAAGTGATTTCAAAGGGATTGAGGTGATGAAACGCTATAAAAAAAATCCTACTAGGTTCCTGTTACATTCAGTATCTGACCATAAATGCTTAGATGTCCCTTTGAAGGTCAGTGAGATCTAATATACTAAGCATCCAAGCTGCTTTCAGAACTGTGAATTAGACCCCTAAATAACATAAGTGCTTTTGAAAATGAGATCTAGCAAAATCCTGTAGACATGTTGGTTTTAGTAAGGGTATCTGAAAGACTTACCTGCAAGTTTTAACAGCTTTAGGAGTCCTTGACAAAAACCCTATTCTTCATGCATCAACATCAGAATGTAACCTGAGTACAGTCTTATAAACAGAAAGAACAATATAAGTTGATCTGTATTTTAATGTTATTCCCAAATTACCATGCAGCCTGAAAGAAAACATAAGAGAAATCCAAATAATTTCAAAATAAATCCCATGTAGTCAGCAATGTCAATGTCACCTGGCTGGCTCAAAACCAAGCAGCAGAGTGAAAAATGCACCACCAACCAACACCACAGCCCCTCACATGTATTGAGACTAAGGCCAAGTACTTTCAAAACTTTCACTCCAAAAAAACAGATGAAGAATAATCTACTAAGAAGAACTGAAACAAGGTTATATTTTGATGCATTTCTGTAGGTTTTTTCTGATGTGAAGTCTTTTTAGAGAAGATAGTGACATATGTGTTATACATCCAACTGATTATTTGTCTTTATAGGATACAATTCTCCAATATAAAAAGTCCAAATTTCCCTTTTCTCCCCGTGGCTTTAATACAATTTGTCTTATGTCTACAAAGCCTGGAGAACTACTGCAGTAAATTAAGGAAACAAATTTGACAACTAGGCATGCATTTTCCAAGTCAATTTTTTAACTGTGGATATGGGAATTTTTCATGACAGTGAACACTATCTAGAAAACAGAATGATCTAAAGAAAGTATTCGTTGTCCATATGAAAGTAAGGGAGTACCTCTGCCTGATTTTCTGTGAAAATATTAGTCAGGTCAGCCTTATGTAGCGCTGAGGATGCTCTAGATGGATGGATATATTATTTATTAATGCCTTCTTTGCCATATGTAGGCAACATGAAATGCTTAGGTAGCTATGCAGTAAATATGAAACCGTGCCTGGGTACCTTTATGATTTTTTCCCTTAAAGCACCTAAACCATACTTTTATGAAAACTACTTTTGGAAATGGACAAACTGTGCAGAGAGTGATTTTATTCTAAAATAAAAAAAAAAAAAATCCAAGCCTGATTCTCAGCAAGTCACATCCTTTTTACATTTCACAGACATGACATGTCATTAGGAAATGGTGCTACTCTTGGTTACATTGGCATGTCATGTTACATTACATTAGAAAACATGATGTGCTGACATAACCATGCATGACCATTATCCAAATGACACGTTAAATCCTGGCAGTTCAGGAAGAGGCACATTTGGTTCTCAGTACACATATTCTGCATATATTGTAATCTACACATGCAAAGTGTAAAAGATTGGAAAAAAACCACAAAAGAAATAGTGCATTCATGAAGTCAAATTATGCTTTATTCAGCGTTCATCCAAATTCACATCTCAGTCTCCCCTTATATTGCACATGCAGAGTATTCAGCACAGTCCCTGATTGATCATTTATGCAAAACAAACCTCAAACAAACACAAATAATTATCTTTGAATACTAGAAGAAAACAGAATCACTTTTTATTACCTCCATAGCTGTTACAGTTGATCTTTATATTTTATACTTCCTTCACTTTTGGTGTGCGTTAACATCTGGGACTCATCACGCTGTCCGGCATTTCAACAAAGATGATGTCACTGGTGCCAAATAGTTTGACAAACATGGCTACTGCATAAATCTAAAGAACTGAAACACCAGACAAATTATGTTTATGATTAGATACAAAATGAATCGCTTGTACTGTGAGCTTAAGTACGTTAAACACAGACTTTCTTTGCAGAGAGAAGACATTGACTGAAAACTGTAAGAGCAAGCAATTTTTTTTTTTTTTTTTTCTTTTCTCTGAGAGTTTGGAGGAGCTTTTGATCTTCCAGTGTCCGTTACAACCATGCGGAAGGTTAAGTTAACCCTTTGAACAAACATTCCTACCAGCACCCAATTCACTTGAACAAAGTAACTTAATCACCAGCTAAATTGAATTCAAACTGCTCTAGAGAATATGAACTGACATAACTTAGCTCTGATGACAAGGAAATGAAAAAGAGTGAGTTTGCTGCTGACATGCACTGAGGGGCCCAAACTCTCGGTTCCAATTTTGGAGGCAGCAGGCAGGGTGATCTCGTTGCGCGGAAGAAGCGTTGGGGCACGGCTGACCAAGGTGCGAGTTCTGTGCCAGTGGTGCAGAGACCCACGGCACTGACCTCCTCTTGCAGTGCTGCTCCGAGGGCAGCGTGGGGCAGGACAGCCACAGAGGACAACTCTGTGTACGTCTGTCCTTTCCCACCCTGCCGAGGGAGCAGAGGCAGCAACCGTGGAAAGCGCTTCAAGTACGTCTCTTCTCCAGCCGTGCATTGGAGGAGGAATTTCTTTCTTACCCTTTTCTTCCTGTGCACCCATCCGAAACCTAGCAGGCCTTTTCAAGGATTGTTTTGTTAAAGATATAATTCAAAAGGGAATTATTCAATTCAGTATTGACCCCTCCCACCAAGAATTCATAAAAGCAGCATGACTTTACCAGTCTGACAGGGAAGGGATGCAGGAGACTTCAAGGACACAGGTTTATCAAGCGGAATAGCACAAGCTCTGCATTTCTTTGCTGCCAGTGTGTACCTACCGTTACAGGAATTGTGATCAGTGGTTTCTCCAATAAGAGGGTAAAGAAAAAAGGATGATTAAAGGAGGCACTGAAGCACCAGTTCTTGCTATCAGGCCTAAATCTGGCACTGCAGCAATTCCAAGGGGTGATAATTGCACGGGGAATTTCTGTGACATAGACACTAATTCACATTACAGCCAGCTTAATCATGTAACCACCAAACAATTGTAAGCAATATGGGACGTATTTACCAAGATATGCCTACTACCTAAAAAGACAGATATCATCTTAGCTGAGACTCTTCAATCTTTATTTAGAAAATAAAATATCCAAGAGAAAGTGTATTTCAGCTAACATACAAAAGGAAAAGTGAAATTCTAGATTAGGTATAAAACGGCAAATAAGCAAACAAATCACAACACAGCAAAGGTGTCAGATAAGAATCTGAGTCCTTTAATTACACTACTAATAAAGTTCAAATAAAATTAAGTCGCCCATCATTTATTATACCACAGTACATGTTCAAATATTAAGCTAAAATATGATTAACTCAGCTTTCAGCTGGCTCCGAAAGCATTCATCTGCACTTGATATTGGTGAATACTTTCACACCAGCAGCTATTACTTTCAGCCCTCGGGTATAACATCTTGCACCCAGAAGTAGCAGGAACACATTGGTATTTTTTCCCACACACAGGAATATCAGCCTTGATACAACTACAATATCTCTTTATGCTTAGCCATGCCAATATTTCCCTTTTGCTTTCTACCACATGCCTTAATGTAAAATCTCTCTGATAAAACTAAAAGGACAGGGAGTTGTATAAAACAGAGTAATTCTACTGAACATGCAATCAATTAACTGAAACAGGGAGATGGATATTTTCTGAAAGCTCCTTACAGGCTCTAGACAAATACAGTGAGATAACAATGGCAAATTGTTTGGCTTACTAATTGTAACCAAATGTATGCCATTCTATCAAAACATTCTCAGGAGGATGTCAAAGACTCTTTTTTAAGTAAACATTTTGTGTCATCCTTTTACTGAAGTGGAACAAGGGTCTCCAATAAAAATAGTACGTATCAAGGACCCTCAAAGAGGTTTATATATATATTACTGATCTTTGAAAATGCAGCTTGAGACGTACATTAATAATTTCACCCAGCTGGGCAATAAACATTCATGCCAAAAGAATTATGTAAAATTACATAAACCCTTTTTAAAGGGAATATGTTTCAAGGAGACATAAAGTATAGACTGAGTTACTTCACCTTTTTTTTTTTTTTTCACAGCTGTGTTCTACGGAAAGCATTTTAGTGTGTAAAATCTCTCTCCTTGTAAAATACTCCAAAGAGAAGCCAAAATTCAAACCTGAATATAATGCATAATACCAAAGTGGCATATGGTGCAAACTACAGAAAAGTTTAGCAGCGAGAAATAAACAAACCTCAACCAAATATAAAAGCTTTTCACATCTGAAGCAATTGATAAAATAGCAATGAACAGCTAAAGGCAAATACTTTTTCATCAAGGCATACTTTAACCTTTATATACAATACATACCCAAGGGGAACTACCAACTAGTTAAAGCATTTGATCATTCTTAAAATGTGGATTGCAGTGCTGGACTTATCTCCTGAAAAAGGAAAAACAGTTAAACCTCACATTTTTCAAAAGAACCCATACATTATAGCAATGGATCCAATCTTGGAACTTACATTAGCAAAACATTCAAGCATGTTCCTCTATAAACTTCACAGGAGAGCACAGTGCTTAAACAAGTAAGCTAAAATTAGGAAAATTAAGGATAAACACAAGGATTTTACCAGATTTGTCCTCAATAATAAATAAATCAGTTCTTCAAGTTTGCCAAAGATGCCCAAAAATAAGTTAATTTCATGCAAATAAATAGTAAATTTTGCATTAATTTCAGTCACACAGAATAAATATGTGAATAGAAAAGCATATGCTGCCATACAGCCTTAGCAAGTGCTAAGCATAGAGCTACAGGGAATTTCAGCTTCATACAATGCTGCAATAATTCTTGGCTGGGATTTCTGAGAATTCCCAGTAAAAATACAACTTATGAAAAGACTGCTCCATTACAACTTCATTTTCAGAATCAGAAAGGAGCTCCCTCAAACACATTTTTACAGAAATTCTTCTAATGAACCTGCAAAATTTTTTCCTTCTAACTTGCTCTAGAAAATCTGTCTTTTATGGGAAACTCACACAAAATTTTTAAGATACTGGAAAAAATTATGAGAGATTGATAGTTACCAATTCATTTCCCATAGTTCTCTATCAGCTCTGACATCTGAGAGTCAAGGCTGCAGGAAATGCTCCTAAAACTACCAGGAAAACTGAGCTATAAGAGGCTGAGACTGTGACTGGCTGGATTATGAGCCTCAGGAAGGCGAGAGATGCCATAATATTTGCTCTCCTTTTATTCATTTCTTTTCTCCTTCTAGGCAGTGAACAGACAGTAAACTGAGAAGTACAGAAGTGTGAAAAGAAATAGGGAATTTTCTTCTGGTCCTTTTATCATTTAGAAATCTAACTATCCACAGAAAACAGAAGAAAAATCAAAGCACAACATAAAGGTTTTAGCATAAGAACAACCAGGCTGGATGAGACCAAAGGTCTCTCAGGCAGAGTCCTGCCTCCAGCAGCGGCCAGTGGCAGAAGGGTGGGCAAGAGCAGAGGAACCAAGCTTGTACTTAGAGATCCCTCTGCTTGGCTGTACCTCTCCAACCGCCAGCCGGCAGCATGCTTGAAACTTCCTTCAGTGGAAGTTGCTGTAAACCAGGATGTTTGGTAGCTCTCTCATGGCCCTCTCTTTATGCTCACTAGCCTGGCACTATTGTCAAAGGATAGCATGGAACAAACCAGAGATGATTATCAATGACAATAAAGAGAAGGAGGAAATTCTCTAGAAGAGCAGTCATTGCACTGTGCTGGCTTAAGGACCAAACCAGAGGAGAGAGGTTCTTAACTCCACATAAGGAACTGCAAAGCCCCATGAAATTGTTCAGTCCCTGAACACTGATCTAAAGGTCACATAGGTTTAGTTGTGTAATGTCAAATCTTAACTAAATGTAACGCAGCTCAAATCATAATAATTTTAGTTGTGATTTTTTTAAAAAATATTTTTTTAATATTACTTCTTTCATGTTGTGGTTTAACCCCAGCCAACAACTAAGCACCATGCAGCCACTCACTACCTCCCCAGTGGGATGGGGGAGAGAATCGGAAGGGTAAAAGTAAGAAAACTCATGGGTTGAGATAAAGACAGTTTAATAGGTAAAGTAAAAGCCACGCACGCACAAGCAAAGCAAACCAAGGAATTCATTCCCCACTTCCCATGGGCAGGCAGGTGTTCAGCCATCTCCAGGAAAGCAGGGCTCCGTCACCCGTAATGGTTACTTGGGAAGACAAATGCTGTAACTCTGAACATCTCTCCCTTCCTCCTTCTTCCCCCAGCTATATATGCTGTATGCTCTGGACCATCCCTTGGGTCAGTGGGGGTCAGCTGTCCCGCCTGTGTCCCCTCCCAACCCCTTGTGCCCCCCCAGCCTGCTCGCTGGTGGGGTGGGGGGAGAAGCAGAAAAGGCCTTGGCTCTGTGTGAGCACTGCTCAGCAGTAACGAAAACATCCCTGTGTTATCAACACTGTTTTCAGCACAAATCCAAAACATAGCCCCACAGTAGCTACTGTGAAGAAAATTAACTCTAGCCCAGCCAAAACCAGCGCAATCCAGAAGGCTAATGAGTTGTTGATCTTGCAGATACATAGGCAGATGCAATTTCTAAAAAAACCCGAGTGGTATGTACAATGGGCAGTCCAAAACATAGCACTAAAACATAGTAATGAGAAATTAAACTGTAGTAAAGGGCATGACACTCCTAGAGGAAAGATAACAAACAGCATTTTTTTAATAGATTTCTTTAAAATTTCATAAAAGAAAATCAACAACAAATGCAAGTCATCCCTAGAGTTGCTTTAGTTTCATTAGAGCTGTGGTATTAGTGAGATGACCAAAAGAATGGCATAATACAAAATGGGTAGCTAAAATATCAGAGGGAAAAGAAGTATTTTTTTTAAATTTCTGATAGCGGTAATAAATTTAATAATCGAGTGCCTAAAATAGCCTTTTGGTTCCTCACAGATTTTTTTTTTCAAGATCTGCTGTTTACTATTACTTCTTAAAGGCCTGGTGTTTCCTTTCAGCCTTTCCATCTAGATCAGAGCTATACAACTCATAGGTTGAGAAGGACTATGCAAACACTGATCTAAGTTCCAGTCTAAGTGATTTTACAAGCTGAGATATCACTATGCATTTCAGGTTTGTAACCAACAGCAAAACTCTAAGCAAAACTTCACCAGAACACATAAAATTATTAACATTTCTAAACCAAAGCAAAACACCCCCTCCCAACCTTGTGAAACAACAGGTTACTTCTGCTCCATTTAAAGAATGAATTGGGAGCAATCCACTTTTCCACTACTTTCAGTGGATTTTTATTGTTGGCATGGCAAACCTGTTTATAAACATAAAATACGCATACAGTTTTGCAGAAAATCAAAACCCTTTACTATAATATACAGAACTAGATAGATTTACCAGAATTGTCTACAGAAAACAAGTATTTACGGGCACACAGATGCATACACGGATATACGCTCACACATTTCTATTTCCTGCTGGCTCCAAACTTTATTACATTGCAGTGGAATTACTGCACCAATTCTGCTATCAGACAGGACTTGATTACCAAGCAAGGGCAGAATTTATAGCCTCCTGATTTTATATTCCTACAATCTGAACACATACGTCAACTTTAGCCTAAAAAAAGAGTTACCGGTTGACATCGCATTGTTGTATCTGTTAGCAAAGCTTAGCAGGACACAGGGGAGAAGGTATATTAGAAAAAAAATTGTATTCCAGCTAGAAAGGGGGTCATAATAATGAACAACATGTAGATTTGTATAAAAGTATATCTATTCTATAGATTTAAAAGGAAGCCAAAACATGTAAACACACACTAACACATATGTATGTACCCACATATCAGCGAAACAGAGCCAGGCTACAATTAGGACTTGCAGCTACTGAGAATCAATACTGAAATTTATAAACTTTTAAGAGAGAGTTAAGATCAGTTTCTACAAAAGCTGAAATAAATACTTTTTCTGAAGTTGTTCTGGGCTGCTCCATGACCAAGAACATCATGGCCTCCACCTCATGTTCCATGGGAAGGTATATCAATCTTCCAGCATTTCAAAGGCTCCCACCAAGGCTTTGCATTTCCAAACTTTCCATAGCTGAAGTAAGGCATGATACAATGCAACAGCCAAAATATTGTTAGAAGCAGATAGCGATATTATCTAACCTGACAAGGGAAGATGCTTCAGTATGATCTTCTACCATAACTTTTTACATAAACCACTCAAGTCACTGTTTGGAAACCCAAGCTTTTGGTGCTAGATTCAAGCTGCTCTTTGGACAAGCAAAATTCTTGGGAACTACCATATGATAAAGTTTTGGCAAGCAGAACTGATTAGTTAAGAAGAAACTGTATTTTCATGATACACTAATAGAAATCTAACTGCCAGTAAGAAAAATCTACCTTTTCTTAGGTGGGATTCTTCCATGCCTCCACATCATCATAATGACCGTGTTAAGATAGCAAGCAATCTGAAATTATTCATTAAGACAAATGACTACAACCTTCTGCCTAAATTCATTCCAATTTCATTCCTTACTACATAAATTATTCTATTGCCTTCATTGAAATTAATCAGTTATCAGCCAGTATGAGTGAAAATGGCAGAATCAGGCCCAACGCAGCCTACAGGAGACAGATTTTTAACAGTTGCTCTAAGCATACTTTTGTCCTCTTTGCCAAAGTTTGGCAGCTATATTTCAGTCTAGTTCTTTGAGATATTTTATATGAATGACATACAGAATTTTCTGGCTCACAGTCTGGAATCTCCTCCACTAGATCTTGAAAGGAATTAACACAGTGATCAATGAATGTTTTCCAGCTTTAGTTTATGTCATTAAAACAGCCTGCTATAATGAACCAGTCTGTGGGTTCACTTTTATATGGATGACAAATTATATTCTGACTTCAGCATTTCAGGCTATGCTTGTAAAATTGTGGTGGGTTGGCCCTGGCTGTTTGCTAGGTGCCCACCAAAGCCGCTCTATCACTCCCCTCCTCAGCTGGACAGGGAAGAGAAAATAGAACAAAAGGCTCGTGGGTTGAGATAAGGACAGGGGGAGATCAATTACCATCGTGGACAAAACAGACTCAACTTGGGGAAATTAGTCTCATTTATTACCAATCAAATTGGAGTAGGATAATGAGAAATAAAACCAAATCTTAAAACACCTTCTCCCCACCCCTCCCTTCTTCCAGGGCACAGCTTCACTGCCGGATTCTCTGCCTACACCCCCAACAGCACAGGGGGATGGGGAATGGGGGTTGGGGTCAGTTCATCACACGTTGTCTCTGCTGCTCCTTCCTCCTCAGGGGCAGGACTCCTCACACTCTTCCCTTGCTCCAGCATGGGGTCCCTCCCACAGGAGACAGTCCTCCATTAACTTCTCCAGTGTGGGTCCTTCCCACGGGCTGCAGTTCTTCACGAACTGCTCCAGCATGGGTCCCTTCCACAGGGTGCAGTCCTTCAGGCACAGACTGCTCCAGCGTGGGTCCCCCACAGGGACACAAGTCCTGCCAGAAAACCTGCTCCGTGGGCTCCTCTCTCCACAGGTCCTGCCAGGAGCCTGCTCCAGCGCGGGCTTCCCACGGGGTCACAGCCTCCTTCGGGCATCCCCCTGCTCCGGCGTGGGGTCCTCCCCGGGCTGCAGGTGGAGATCTGCTCCACCGTGGACCTCCCTGGGCTGCAGGGGGACAGCCTGCCTCACCAGGGTCTTCACCACACGCTTCTGGGGAACCTCTGCTCTGGCGCCTGGAGCATCTCCTCCCCCTCCTTCTTCACTGACCTGGGGATCTGCAGGGTTGTTTCTCTTGCATATTCTCACTCCTCTATTTGGCTGCAGTTTGTTGCACAGGTTTTTCCCCTTCTTAAATCTGTTCTTCCAGGGTTGCTGCCACTGTCACTGATGGGCTCAGCCTTGGCCAGCAGCGGGTCCGTCTTGGAGCCGGCTGGCATTGGCTCTGTCAGACATGGGGGAAGCTTCCAGCAGCTTCTCACAGAAGCCACCTCTGTAGCCCCTCAGCTACCAAAACCTTGCCACGCAAACCCAATAAAGCTCAAGATCCAGACATAATCTGCTTTTCCTGTCTTCCCCTCCTCCGCTATATTTTTTGTTGTCCTTCTCAAAAGAGATTTTCTCCTTTTATTTGGTATTTTCCCTTTATGTACAGCCCTTCATTCAGCCTGAAGTTCAGAATACAGTCCCCTCTTCATATTGAAATTAAAATGCAGTTGAATAAATTAAACATGGCTGGAAATGCCTTAATGTCTTCAGATATTTCTTTCTTTATTAAGGGGAAAAAATATTAATAAGAATTCTAACCAGAAACTGCACTCTGCTGCCATTGTGAACAACTCCATCCTCTCTCTCTGGTTTGCTAGGCTGTGTGTGTGAACGACTTCTGTGGCAGCCTTTTGCTCCCTGTTGTATTTTGGAACAGGTGAAGTATTTCAGTTATGCTGTATGGCCAGACTGGAGTCACCTGCCAGGACACGAAGGAGTGGCATAGCTTGGGGGCAGGTTTCCCTAGGAATGTAATGGGGTACCTGGTGCAGTTTTAAGTGGCCGCTCTCTCTTACTAAACCAGTCGCGTGTTACATATGGGATTCTGGATCTATTTTGCAGATACTTCAGAAATGGCAAAGAAAAATGGTTTCAGCAGGAGATAATAGGCTTTATGACTTTTCCCAAATTATTCCCCTTTTTAGTAGCCATCATCTTGTCGGGTGACATCTGGAATGATTAGAGGATGATATTTTAGACTGACAACCGGGCTGTCATTCACACTGTCAGTCAGCAAACATCCAGGTTGCCCAGGGTTACAAAGCTAGTTTATGCCTTTGTCCTGTAGTATTTAGTGCTGCTGATTCTTTACCTTGATTTCAGATGAAGCGGTTCTGACAGCTAGTGCCAGAGGCAGGCAGAGAGCTCATGTTGATGGTGGGAGTCCCGTGGTGCCTTTGTGTGCAACGGTTTTAGTGCTTCTGTGGCAGCCCATCAGGCAGGACATAACCCCAGAGTATTAGGGTGGGTCTAGTAAGTTCATCTGCTTTCAAAAAATAGAAGGCCAACATTTATCTATGCCCTAGGAACACACCTAATTATTTTAGGCTTACGTACCTGAGTGGGAGCTTTCTTACACAACCTAGTTGTCCACAGAGTTATTATCCTAAAGCAGCCCAGAAAACAAAACAGCCCAAAGCAGCCTTGGTCTCCAAGGAGGAGCAGCCCCTGTGATTTCCTCAGCATGCAAGAGCACCCTCACTGAATTAGCAGCAAGAATAAATGTGCTTCACAGCAACACCTTCACATTGCTCAACCGTCCCTTGATAGGCAGTCTAAATTCCTTCCCGCTCACTCCCTGTCTGTGTGCATCCCCGATGAATACAAAGGCCTCTGCTTTTAAATGTTTCAGTTTGGGAACCTAGCTTTGGGCACCAAAAGCCTCATTTTCAAAGGGAAAAATAACCTGCAATTCTCAGAAAACTCAAAGCAGTGTTGTGAGCATGTACCAGCTCTGATGCTCGAGACCTAGAACACAATAATCAGGAACCCAAGAACCAAAGCACAAAACACAGCTTGCCTGCAGCTTCCTTTTGTTTTTCTTTGCCTCAACGTAGTCTTCTTTTAACACAAAAATACAGATATACAGAGCGCATGGGATACTCACAAAACCTAATAATTTTTAGCCAACAAACTAGATGATAAATTAACATAAGGAATGACTAGCATCCAGTTTGTTATCAGTGAGCAGGTAACTCACTATTATTTTTGTTCCAGACAGGTAACAGTACAAGCCGTCCCAGTGCACTGTGTTTCACACAGTTTAAAACTCACAACATGTGTCTGTGACATCTGCCTTCTGCAAACAGGCTTGCAGCCTTGTCCTCAGAAAACGTAAAATGAAAGAGTGTGCTCAAAGCAAATTTGCTTAAAAATTCAATAAAAATGCCTTAAAACATTGGCAGAAGTTGCACAGCCTGAAGGCAAGGAACTCCTTCAGTAATGTTTCTAGCTAATGTTTCTGAAGCATGCAAAAAAAGTCATAAAATTTCATAAACAAGTTGGAGAAGAAAGATGACTATTTTTGCCTGTTGTATGCATCTGAGACCATAAGGCCTTTACGCAGGGCTGTATTCTGCCTCTGGTGTACCTCCTTCCTGGTGCTCTACCAGAAGATGCCCACAAACTACAGCAGCAGAGAAGCTGAAACTGGAATGAAAGAATCATGTAGCTATGTGTCCTAGTTTCAGCTGGGATAGAGTTAACTGTCTTCCTAGTAGCTGGTACAGTGCTATGTTTTGAGTTCAGTATGTGAAGAATGTTGGTAACACTGATGTTTTCAGTTGTTGCTCAGTAGTGTTTAGTCTCAAGTCAAGGATTTTTCAGCTTCTCATGCCCAGCCAGCGAGAAAGCTGGAGGGGCACAAGAAGTTGGCACAGGACACAGCCAGGGCAGCCGAGCCAAACTGGCCAACGGGGTATTCCATACCATGGGATGTCCCATCTAGTATAGGAACTGGGAAGTGGGGGGGGGGGGAAAATCGCTGCTCGGGGACTGGCTGGGTGTTAGTCAGTGGGTGGTGAGCAATTGCCCTGCGCATCATTTGTACATTCCAATCCTTTCATTATTGCTGGTGTCATTTTATTAGTGTTATCATTATAATTATTAGTTTCTTCTTTTCTGTTCTATTAAACCGTTCTTATCTCAACCCACGGGTTTTTCTTCTTTTTCCCGATTTTCTCCCCCCTCCCACTGGGTGGGGAGGGAGTGAGTGAGCGGCTGCGTGGTGCTTAGTTGCTGGCTGGGGTTAAACCACGACACTATGTGTGGACATGGTGTTAAAACAAAAGGAGAAAAAAAGCTTTTTGAAGCATACTTTGGTAGCATTGTTCTGGAGCTCAAACCAACACTCTTCTAAAGAGCAACAGGAAAGCAAATAAATCACTATAATTTATTTATACTAACTTTTTTAATAGTTCACTCTGATACTTTTCAAGTAGCATCTCACAAACCTGCTTGTTAAGTATAAATTAAAACTATTCAAGAGGTAATATTTGTAAGGCATTTTTGCATCCACAGATGAATGCTGCTGTATAATATGAACATTGACATATTTGACAAGGCAACAGAGTTAAGTGTGATACAGAGTCAGACTAAAGATTTTTTTCTTGTCTGAAAAGCCCTTGTTTTGTTACTAATATTAGAGCTACAGAGGCCTATTTGACAAAAAGCACCTCCTAATTTGAGAGCTGTAGCTCTTAAGCTCCATAGTAGCAGCTATTTACCTGGTTGGCTCACTCTTCGCAAAATGTGCCCATTAAGCTCAGGGTATAAAGCCAAAAAAAATAACAGCCACTCCACTGAGCATGACTGAGCAAGCGACTGTGCTGGTATGTGTTTGATAAGAGGCAGCAGAGGAAAAGGAGATAAACCTTGGGGTGTGAGACAGGAGTTTATATATTCCATTTAGAACAATAGGGAAAGCTATTATTGACTTCATTGGGAATAACACATAGCAGCACAAATTCTCTCTGGTTGCAGGTGTTTGGAGGATTTTCCCTGAGGGAAGCTTTATGATATATATACATACATACATACATACAGAACACCAGTTTATGTCTAGGGTATTTATGCATGCATTCTCAACCAAGAGTAAATTTTAGCCCTTTTCTTGTTCACTGATGTTATACGAGCATTTTCCGAGCTTGGCAGGGCTAAATTAAATTGGGCAACGTTCTGTGTGTGTTTGATGTCTGCTAAATGAAGTGAGCTTCCAATTCGTCATATTTACTCAAGCTCACTCAACTCTAGTAAAAATTAAAATGTTCCAGTTAATTTAACGAGATAATTTAGCGCTCTCAAATCTTTCTTGCTCAACATTTGTTGCTGTTTAGAAGTCGGGGGTATGTGCTGCCATGTAATTCTTTGGACAGCTCTGAGGACTTAATAGTGAACAGCAGACATTTTAGACACTGGACTGACATTGTGTTTAATCTCAAGCAAGTCCCTGAGCTGCCACTGAAGAGGGGAAGTCTAGGATCAGGCCCTTTGGATTCATTATTTAAAGAAAACGGATCACACAGAAAAGCCATAGAATATTTAGGAAAGAAGCAGGGTGATTAAGGTAGTAGTTGGAAGGTGAGAAGTAAAAAATTGCTACTTTGAGTAACTTGGATACAAATAGAAAGTAGGCAAGGGCTCCAAGAACCAAATTGATCAAAGTATCAACACATAAAGCTCTTCACACTTGATACTTGGAAATAAAAGCTCTGTCTTGAGATGGAGGTCTGCCTTGATCTTGCAACTCTATTTTATGTCAATATAGACAAGGAAGCCAAAATATGCTGCAATATTAGTGGTACATACATGATAAAGTCCACGGAAATTAATACTTAATGAAATGAGCCAAGACTGAGAATTTAATATTGGCCATACCTGTAACACTGAGATTTACTCACAGGAACTTGTAACACTGTCTCTCTGGAAACCGGCATCATTAAGCGTTATCTGTGGGCTGGAGCACTAAAAGACAAAAAGGCATAGTAACTACCAAGTTCAGAAATCCCCTCATTACCAAAGGGCAGGTCACTCAGCAGCCTGAGTGATGGATGGCAGCACTGAAATATCTGCTGTATAATAAGTCCTCAAAGATCCAATGTACCAGATTGCAGACAATACCGAAAAATGTCTTCTCCCATTCATTTGGGGCTACTCTAAGAATCAGGGGTAGAACAAGGGTTACTTTTACTGGCTGGTTATACTGAATCACAGTCAGATACTGGTGATCCAGCTCTGCAATCACAAGGAACTCTACAAGCATCTCAAGGGTCTTTGCAAGGATTCGCAGGGACTGAAGGGATAGAGCAGTGGACTGTGCGTAGCCTTTCTTGTCCCCAGAGGGGACAGGCTGTTTATAACCTGCATCCCGCCTCCCTCTACAGAAGCTGGAAGACCAGAGATGCCACAGACACAAGAGTTTGGTGCATTTGATACTGCTTAGAGCTTCAGTGCATTCAAAATACTAGTCCTTCTCTTCATCGAGGATATAACAAACCTAGAGAGATCAGCCTCCTAATAGAGTTGGACGTCTAAAGCTAAGCAAAACTATTCTGTGTCTCACATACAGGTGCCTTCAAACACTCTGCTTTTAGTCTTTCTGCAATTTCCTACGAGACTGTGGAAGACACAGCCACATTTTGATAAGAATTCATTAAGCGTCTTAGCAACCTGGCAATATTCAGTATACCCTGAAGAACATGCAGGCAGGTGAACTGCAAAAAGCTAGTACACAAATGCACAGCAATTTAAGCAAAATGGTGCTGGGGACTTGAGTGAAATTACAGCTATGCGCCACTCTTGCTGTAGAATCAAAAGCAATGCAGAGTGCACCTGGTTTCGTTATACAAACCTTGGCATAGGTTTGTCAAAAGGTTTGCAGACTTGTCAAAAAAAACCCAGGAAGACCTTAGGATTCTAAAACAAAACCAGGAGCTGCTAAATACCTCCAACAGCCACAGATGGCTATGGTTCACCCTTGGAGAGATGTAAGCTAGATAGGTGAAGAGGTACCATGATAATAAATATATTTTAATGTGCAAATATATCCCTTTTTTCAGTGCTTTAACTTTTTTTTTTTGTCTTCTAGTGAACCTTAAAATGTTTTCACTTAACATCCATTCAGGAAGACAGATGACACAAACATTAATAATGGTAGTATTGGATTGCAGTGAAAAAACAGCAAATGCAAGTGATGCAAGAATATGATGGCAAAAATAAAAGTATCACTAAATGACTTTACCAATGATAAAGCCATTTCAAAAATACAGCATTATTTCTGATCACTTTCTATCAAAAGGGATAATGCAGAGATTAATGGGGAGCTGATAAAAAAGATAATTAAGAATAGCCAAGAACCTAAAAAAATCCCCCCAAACCCTCACCTGAAGAGTAGTTGAAAGCACAGGGTTATTTACATTAGAAAGGAGACACATGAGAAGGGCATGATCCAAGTATGAAAACTGAATAGCTGGGAAAGGTTAGGAGCTTCACCTAAGAGCAAGGGATTTACTGAAATGAAAAGATGGCAAATGCAACAATGATAAAAAGAAACTTCTTATTTTCATTTCATAATTAAACTATGGTAGAGTGCTGAATACATTTTTTTCAGTTTTTTCTGTTGTATAGTTTACAATGTTGTAAAAATGGAAGCATTATAAATAAAGTATCTATAACAATATCTACAAATGTTATAAATCTAACAAACATTTTTCAGAAAAAGTAAAATATTTCATTTAAACTTCAGTGTGTTGATTTAACTTCTTGCATTGTATAAGTTAAAAAGAAATAATCAAATGCTATCAAAGTGTTTCAGTGATCACAAATTAACATTTTCCACCAAAAAATGGGAACTGGGAATTCTTGAGAATTCTCTATTTTCATTTTTGTATTTCAATTCTTGCAGTATGAAATTCTAATTTCCAACTACTTTGGAGCTCACCAATACTGGATTTCTTTGAGAGCAAGAATTTACCACAATTGATTACCACAACTTTCTACAAAGCAAAGAATATCCACAGTGAATAGAGAGAATAGGAATTAAAATTTTGTAAAGAACTTCAAATCTCCAGGACTTTCTCAAGTTTCAGACACTCTGACTTGGCTCCTGGGGTGGTACATTGTGCTTAGCTACTAAGAGGTTTTCATACCCTCCTGCGCAGCATCTGGTACGGGACCCTGTAGTAGGAAGGATGCGGGACTGGAAGGAGCCCCAGGAGTGGGGGCGTCTGCACTAAGACTGCAAAGGGCTCAAGGCCCAGCTCAACCAGCTCCTCAGCCACGCACTGCTGACAGGAATTCAGGAGATCAGGATTTCAACTGTGGCTTTTCTATCAACAACAGGGAAATGGCTTCCTGGAATGCCACTGAAGACTTGCAGCTCTCTTGTGAATGGAGGAGAGAACTGATATCAAACGCATTTGGCAAGATGCTATCCTTTTGTACCCGAGAACTCAAATCTGGTAACAAAAATGAGAGAATGAAACCGGAGCCAGAAGTGGAGATAGCAGAATAAAATACATTTTCAGTTCCTTTCAGGCTGAAAAAAAATCTATTGTTCAGCCCCTATACTGAAGATGGAAAAAGCACACACGTGCACCGAGTTCATAGACTAAGCATTACTTGCAGCTCTTTCAGATGATGAAAAATGCAGATGAGGTTGATAAGATGACTCAAGGGTTTCTGTTGGGTGCTGCAGCATGAAGAGGTTGCCTTTCATACAGGACAGAAAGTCAAATTAGGTCCATGTAACTGCTCAAAATTCATTAGAATGACCTTAGTTAAGCTTTGCTTCCATGCACACTATGGTATATGATATTATAGCCTGGAGCAACAGCAGTAGTGGTGGTGGCACTTTCTGAAATATTTCCACTACTTGAAAGCTGTTGGATTTGTTAAAATTTCTAAAAGGATTATAACAGGATGAACTGGGGTTTTTCCTTTTACTTTCTCCAAGCCACTATAATAATATTACACAGAGCTTTTCATCTTCAAAGATCTTTACAAATCTTAGCAATTCACAGTAACTGAACAGTTATAAAAATATAATAAAACTCATTTTTGCTGTCTTGCTAATTTTTTCTTATTATTTGTAAGAATTAACTTTAAATAGCAATAACTTCTTTAACTGGGCTGGTTCTGTAAATGTAACATTAAACTCATTACTAAGGGAGTTTGAACAGTCACATCTCCTAACAACCCTTAATCATAATAATAATAAAAATAAAATATTTTCTGACTCCCTGCTATTCCAATAGAAGATGGCAGCACTTTTCTCCTTCCAGTGTAGACAGTTAATTCATTGCTCTTTTATTATTTAAACCACAAGCAAGAATAACACTGAAACAAGTATTACCAAAGAAATCATCTTACCAAATATAACCATATCTAATATCTGTGGCAGATAAGAATATGAAGAAGTAATTTTATTATTCCCCTTTTTGTTTCCGAGCAGTTACTCTAATAACATATAAAACGTTCCCACAACTTTCAAGTCCCTGGTGTACAACAGGTAATTTCTCTACTTAACACTACAGGTCTATGCTTGTCAACTGGGCGCAAACGCCCTCTGCTCTCGCTCACTTCAATGGCTGCTGAAGGCACCCACCAACCGACAGGACTGACTCCTCTGGGCTTGATTTCACATCAGAAAAAATACATTACACAACACGAGGTGCTTCTCAGTGTAAGGAAGGGTATGTGCATCCAGGCCTTGATGAAGCAGTTCCGTGCACCTGAAGACTCACAGGCGCCTTTGCCCACTTAACTCCCAACAGCACGTGGGAAGCTCAAAGGCTGCTAGCTTGCTCCTGGAGACCTTACCGATGCAAAATGCCTATTGAAGCTGGAGCACTTTCTGCTCCTGGCACTATTATGAGTGTCCCAGTTTGAACAGTCTAATAATACTTAGCAATAACTTCTTTGAAGCCAGAGAAGGGGTCAGGCTTCTGATGGCCCTAAAACATTTCCTAACTGAGGTCTAATTCTGCAGCGCTTTCTCACACGGAGTAGCACTTAGCTGTCCCAGTGACGCCAAGGTGACAGCTTGCACAGATTTGTCACTGCAGAGGCAGAGAAAGAAAATTAAAATTACCCTTAAAAATAACTGAGTAGGGACCAAATACCTGATTTATAAACATCACTCGCTCACTCATTCTTCTGTCTTAGTTTGCTCCACAGTAAGAGGGCATTTCGCATCATCAAACTCTCCTTTGCACAAGGGTCCAACAAGGTCCCAGGAACATTTCATAAACAGTAGAATTCCTGCTCTAGAGAGGAGGAAACTGAGGCAACTCCTCCTCCAAAGCAAGTGGAGTTAGAGCAAGGAGAGAGGCAGGATCTCCTGGCTTCTGGATCAAGACTGGTCTTGTAGCTCAGTGCAGACTGTGGGGAGTAGCTGAATGAATAGCAGACTACATACCTAAAATAATAGAAAACAGGAGAGTGGCAGGTCATAAACATAAAGAAATCCGCAAAGAAAAAAAACACTCATTTTTTTCTCACAGCATCCTTGCAGTATGGGTTTTTTCCTGCCAACTGATTCCAATACTGAACACTAAAGCCTGGGTTCTGGCCTTCTGGTAATAAGTAATTGGCAAGAGCTTGGTCACAGAGAGGTCAGAAAACCATGTAAATTGCTTGGATGGGAAAGCCTCTTTCACAGGAGGAAGCTGTAGGTGGTAGAGAGGCTCCCTGCCACAATTTTGCATTCCCCGGACATAGCGATATAGAAAGAGACAAGAGAGCAATGCTGATCCTCTCCCATCGGGCACCCTTGGGCTGCCCTCTGCGGCAGGGATGGATGCCAGTCCTCCGGTAAACAGTGAGGGTGGTTTCCATCCTTTACAGCAACAACCTCAACAACTTTTTAGCTATTAGGCAAGCAATGTTTTGAAACAGGGTCCTAGGGCTGAAAATGTTATAGTGAATTTTACTATACACACAGTTGCACGTGTTCAACTTTTACTGTCGCATACCCGGCGAGGGGATGAGACAATATACCTTCCAGTACTTGACAGGGTTTCCTTCTGGGGGATTTACCATGGTATTTGCCTTTAATTTCACTATGAATGCAGCCTTGTGATATGGGGAAAAGAGAACCTAACAGAATACGCTCTCGGAGCTTTTACTTCTTCAGCTGGAGTTACTTTCATCCACGTGCAGAACCAAGCTGATGGATTGATCTGGGGTAGCTCGTTGGACAGAAAGGTCTAATTCACTGGGAAGCATCATTCTCTCATGTTTTCACTTCTGGTCTACCTGAGAGGACAAGGACTCCCTTCCCATGGGTCACGTCTCCTCTCCTGTGCCGCACTGCATGCCTCCACCGTTCACTCTGCAGACTCCCAGGGAAAACGGCTAGGTCAACATAATGGGAAATACTTCACTAAGGAGCTGATACTGCCGCAAAGCATACAGCCCACCACCAAGTTATGCAGCTTCCTTCCACATGTCAAACAAACATTTCACATTGAGCATATTGCAGAATGAGCACTCAGCTTTGCCAACTCTATTGTTCAGCTGCATCTCAAATCCTGCTTGTTTGGTGTTGGATCTATAGCAATCTTACTGAACAAGATTAAAATATTTTTACTTGTCAAGATACACGTCCTGAATATTCTACTACAGATCTCACTAAATACAGAAGCCACAAAAGATTTCAGTCAGCATTATACATCATGTTACTATCCAAACACAAATGTTAGAATTAAGCGTAGCTGTAGTGCAATAAACACCATTACATCTCCCTTCTAGGGACATTTTTCAACCAACCTTTGTGCTAAAATCAACATGGCTGGTCTGTGTTATTTAATTAATATCTAGGCTCAAAGATCACCCTTTGCTTTTCTTTAATTTGAAAAAAGAAAAGCCTTTTTTTGTGGATTAACACAAATATTAAACGGAAAGACTGTGGAACATAAAGGCCATGGGTTGCATTTTGCACAGGATAGGTTCTGGTTGAATGAGATCTGGGACGTGTGCCAAATTAATAGAAAAAATCCTGTTCTTCCTCTCCAATAGCCACAATGTTCATTATTAAGAAAAGCATATGAACCACAGGATTTGATTTTAATAACACCAATGTCTTCATTAATCTGTACTTTCCATTTAGCCTCATTATTGAGTAAATGCTGAGTTAATGCAGCACCTATTATTGTTGGATTTTCCATGAAAAACCTCCTTTCCCTCTTCTTTTTTTATTCATTCAAGGACTATCAGGTGTGTGTGGCATGTTTTTAAACAGGCCGTCTGCTGTCAATGGCTGTTTTCTTACCTCAGGTCTATGCAGCTACTCCAGTAACGCACAGTCTACAATGCAGATAGTAATAAACACACCCCCCCCCCCCAACCAAACCAAACAAAAAAAAAGACAAACAAGAGAACAAAACGCCGATAAAACCACTCCTAACTCAAACCCATATTTGTTTTGGTGGTGTTTTAAATGCTGTCGTGTCAAGGAGCCTCTTACTATCACCTGCAACTGAGCTGATCTTTCCTGGATGCTCCATGCGGCCTCCTTCTAAATCAAGATTGCTGATGGCCAACACCGCTTTGTATCTGCCGAACAAATAGTGGCCTTTTGTCCAGCACAAGTTCCTAAACAAACTTAATCTCTCTAACACTGTGACAGATGACATTTAGATGTCCTTGTTACCCTTAAAATGAGTTTTATTGACAATCAGAGAACAAAAAGAAGGCCCAGATAAAGCCCAATGTTTTATAGGCCTGCTAACAACATCTTAGTTCTTAGTGCAGAGGGTGTAGAGAAAGCCCGGAGTTGCCCCCATTTTCCCCTGCTTTGCTATATCACCATGACAACAGATATAGAAATCACTTAGTGACTCCTAGAAAGAAAACACAGTGACACAGTACCCCTTGTATGGCGAATCAAACTAAAGCCTTCATTCAAATGGCTATTCAGCTTGGGCATTCATGTAGAGGATGGGGTGGATTTTACACAGGTAACAACAACAGAAAGGCCAGCAAGCACTCCAGCCACAGCATATGGTAAAGTCTCTGTTTAATTAATGCATCCTCAATAGAATTTATCCATTTTAAATTTGTTTTCTTTTACTTGAAACATCATTAATGTAAAGGGCAACATTAATCAACATCTTGCAACTTAAAAGGGCATTAAAAAGTGATCTTTCCCCACCCATGCAACAGAATCTTTTCAAGTACTTTTGCTTGCTGCGACTGATTCCAGGCAGTCAGAGTCCTTAATCATAAGGCAAATCTAGAGAGGCCTCTACTGGCCAGCCTCTCCATCTGCAATTTTTCTATTTTTAAGTGACTTGGAAAAGCAAGCCGTGGAGTAACTAAAAGGTTTTATCTTAAAGTTGCACACAGAACGGATTACTGATAAATATATGGCGCAAAACATAGGATAATTGTGCTTTTTTGAAGCTATCGTGTATGGTATAACTTTGCTTTTTTAAAAAAAGTAAGAAGACTAGAAAGATTTATCCTGGCTGTGATGTATTTGCCTCTATGACATTTTGAGACATTTTAAGATTATAGGTCTAAAAATTAACGGGTAATCATTTTTCTTTGTGCACAGGGCTCCCCTTAAAGTTGGGGCTTAAATCCATTTAAATTTGAAATTCTCGTATGCATGTGGCATTTTATATATGCATTTCTCACAACTAGGGTAAAACATACATCAAAGCCCATAGAAATTAAATCAAGAGCACAAGAAAAGGAAGTTATTGAATGATAGAGGAACCCCGCTTCTCTGGGCTTTCCACAGTGATGAAATAAAGACAAAAAACTTCAAAATCCCCCATTTAGGTAAAATTTAACATTTTAGGCAATGGCCAGTGTGCTCTGTGCTAATATCAGCAGTTCTGGCTGGGGGAAAAAAAAAAAAAAAAAAAAAAAAAAAAAAAAAAAAAAAAAAGTTTCTGCTATATCCTTTAAACAAAAATATGAAGTGTGAGTTTGAAGGTACTTAAGACTAAATTGACTTTCTTTAATTCCTGTTTTTCTAGTTATCAACCACAAACCATGGATATAAGAAATATTTACTAGGCAGAAAATGCAACTCACTAGATCTTAACTTACTGCTGTGTAGATAGGAAACTTCTTAACACCAAAACTCATGGAAAACAGGCAAACTGACAGATCTGGTGAAACAAATCCAGAAGTTGAAGGCTGAAAGAAGACACTGGTACTAGAAATAAAGTGCAAAATGTTGATTGTGAATATAACTAACAAGGGAAGCAACTTACCTTAGGCTGTGGTAGGCTGCTCCAAAATCTAAGCCTAACTTACTAAGATTTTTTTTCTGTGTAGAATACACATCATGGTAACTCCTAATCTTAAAATTAATACTTTTTTTTCTTTTTTCTTTTAAGACTGCAGTCTCTAGTAAGTTCATAAGAAGTCACACAGATTATTTGCCTTATACTTCCGGTTAGAAAACTTTCAATCTTTGGGTGATCTATAAATATACTTTTTTTTTTTTTAAGTAGAAAAGGATTTAGTAAATAGTGAATATCTTAAGAGAGTATTATTTAGTAATATCTTAACATTTACATAATAAATCTCACATCACATAAATTCATCTGTCCGTCACCTTGAAGAGCATTAAAATGAAAAAAAAGTTATATCATGACAATTTTTCCCTGACTCAGTAAAATTTACAAGCACTGCAAGAATAGTAAAAAAAAAACCCTATTTTAATGAGCCTGGGTTAGCTTGTTATTTCTTAAGGTACCCAGCACTCAATGTCTTTTAAAAAAAATATATTTATTTGCCCATACCTCCATATAAGCCACCAGCTAATTTTGCTTGTGATTACCTTTCCCCAGAAGGGCTGGGGGCAGGGAAGGAGATGTAATACAGGTCAATTCCTACCTGACGGTCAATGTAGCCTTTAAAAAATAACCAGCAGATCTGGAGCTCACCCTGCTAGTCCCAACAGTGACACCTCCTGGGGCAAGCGGGCTCCAGACAGCTGCAAGATTTTCTCGGCTTTGAAGTACAGTGAGAGCTCCCTCCACTCTGCAAAGCTGCACCAGTTCCAGTCTGAGAGTTTCTTTGAAGAAACTTTTCAGGACTGAAGCACTGCAGGGAGGAAAATGAACAATCCTGTTTAATTACATCAGTTTAGTGAGGAAAGCACAGGAGCCAGCGGCCATGTGGACGGACAATATGACACACTAATATTATCCTTCAGGTATTTCATTAAAAAAGGGGGATTCAGTTTTGGAAGTGCTGTTCCAGAAATAGTTTAGGGGTATGTCCAACAACTGTGCCCACAGCACATGGCTAACATTAGACACTGTGGCTTTCTTGCCTTTAATGGGGGTTTTTGGGGGTTTGGTGGGATTTGGTTGGTTGGTTAGTTGTTTTTTTGTGCGTGTAACAAAAACTCACCTATGCAGAAAAGCTGGAAGCACTTAAAATGACAATTTCCACTGGACTCACATCATTTCATACCAGATTTTTAAAAGCTATAGGCCAAATAGCTCATAATCTACAGGTCCTGTCCTGCAAATCCTAGGTAACGGGCACAAATCTTCAAACAGCAGGAACCCAGTAAGGACTGGTCAGCAGAATTAGATTTTTTAACAAGCCACAATGTCCTGAAAGGAAATTGATAAAAATGGGTTGGAGGAAAAACATATGCTAAATATGCCTAGATTTAGAATAGCCTTTACTGGTCATTTGTCGTGTGTTTGACTTAGGAAAAAAAAAAGTAGCTGCAAATTAAAAACAAGACCACCTCTTTGCAAGAGGAGCAATTTCTTCCTTTAGATCCTTACAGAACTAATGGCGAATAAAAATATTACCAATCAGTTCACAATGGCCAAGAAATCTACAGTAGTCTTTGATGTCAGCCTAATAAAAATAAATTTTAAGAATCACACATTTTTAGGAATATGGACTGTCAGCGTTTCATGGAGGAATCTCTGGCATGTGGTAATTTCCTGACAGAGATAGAATTACACAGATTTGGTGACATCAAAGTGTAAAAGAGCTCACACAAATTGGTTGAGAGGGTTTTTGTTTTCTTATTTCTAGTGAGTTCATTATTTCTATTTAAAAATCCAAACAAACAGCATATGAACAGCCAATTAATAAACATTTTCAGTATATGAATTTCCAGGAAATAATTCCATGGACAAAAATAATCTCAACATTATACAGAATTGCAGTCAAATCTAACAAGTGATCTCACAGCTTTCTGGTAACTAGTACCCTAGAAAGCACATAGTGCACACTCAGGAAAAAAAAAAACCTTCTAGAGATCTGTTTTTGCAGGTGAAGCTACAATAGAATTTCCAGCATTTTTATCATAATCATTTGAAATATATGCAATTTACTTATTATAATGAAAAATCCAGAATTAATAAACTGGAAGTTAGCCACGAAGGAGAAGTTAATCACTACTCAAGAAATGTATTTTTTTTCAATTCAGCTGCAAATGAAGTAGAACACACCGGGCAAAAAAGGGAAACAGTACAAAACCACGTATAATATTATTCCTTGATTTATTAAAAAGCCCAAGAGTCTTACTTATAAATCTCTCTTATAAATATAATTCTTCCAATTTTGTTCTAGAAAATAACACATACGTAAAAGAAATATTGTATATTGGCTGCATAGTGACATACATATCTAATAGATGGAATAATGTTTAAAAAAATTTTAAGATAGTTATATCCCCATGTTCAAGACAGAATATGCAGAATGACTTACAAATAGCTTATTTTATATAATTTTTTTTATTATTTTAAAGAATGATTGAGTTACAGGTAAGCTGGCAGAAAAAATCTCCCATTTCTGCCTGAAGTACAGAACTCATCTTTTTTTACTCTTATAGTCATGTTTGAGATACTGTATTTACTTTTGTGATGGCGTAGTGCTGTTAATATATCAAAATAGGGTACAATTAAAAAGAAAGAGTTTGCGAAAGACCACAGAATACAGTAGCAAGGAAAAAGAGACACATTAAAAAAAAAGGGGGGGGGGGCAGGAACAAGCTAGGACTAACACCTGGGCTTGTACCTAGCTGTGCACTTGTGACCAGTGTTACAGCTTAGGGAAGCCAAAAATTGCAAAATGGACCAAGTTTCCCTGAGTACCTGAAGTAGTAATTCACCTAAGGTCTACAACAGCCAGGAAACAGACTCCCTTTCTGCCTTAGAAGAGCCCATTTACCCATTTCACAGGGGATTTGCGCAGTGTAAAGCTCCAGAAAGCCCATGGGCTGACAGAGGGAAATGGCATCCAGCAGCACAGGGCAGCCCAGGCAGCCCATCAAGAGCAAAGCCACAAAACAGAGCCAGAGGCAGCTCCAAGGCTGCCAACACAACTGCCTACAAAAGCTGCCAACGAGCCAGAAACTGCTTGTGGGAAAATATCACTTACCCTTAGCATCTGGGTCCCGTGGTTACTGTCCAAAGAAACACAGACTGGTAAGATAATGGCAGGATAAATAGCCTTTCATTTCTCCTATCTCTCCCCCTTTAGTCCCACAGATTTTTGACACACCACCCCCCTGACTTGTGTACAATTTTTTTAAAGAATTTGTGGGTTTAATCTTTGTGTTACTCGTTAAGTAAAGTGAGTCTTCCCGCTTCATCTCTAAAAATAGCTTTCACACACTTCCCCTGGCTCTGGATGTATGAGACGTAGTGGGGCTATTTGTTACCGTTATTGACATGTTTGTGGTGAACTGCAAGCGTGTTTACAGTAGAAATGAAGTCCCTGCTCTCTTGGAGGTAATCCTGGGGTGTCTAAAAGACTCATGGGAGCCCTTGACATGGATTCTCTAAAACGAATTTCTGTTCCCATATGAATAAATTATGTCGGGGCCAAATATTTATATTTTCCTTCTACTTCAGGAAGGGAGCAGATGCAAAAGTTCCTGACAGTTCTAGCAATAATGCCCTGCGCAAGCTCTCTGCTATTGGGGATGAGGAAGAACGGGAGAAAAGAAAGGAAGCGAAGGGCTTTGCGCTTACCACTTGCAGTGTAATAGAATGAGAAATGGGGCTTTTGCGACAAGTAAATAGGGCAAAGTGAGAATTGGCTCCCTGAGGTGATGGGTGTCAAAAATGCTAGGGAACCTAAAGGCCAGAGATGCCTTATGGCTAGTGAATTGGGCCTAACTTCCCCAAATTATGCCAAAGGTTGCCCAGAAAATTTTACAGTCATTAGCTTTTGGTTGGAACTGATAGATTTCCAGTATCTGTTCACGGAGGGGGGGAAATGGTTTCTATTAAAAATATACAGAATTATCATCTTACCCTCATATGCTGGTTTTTTTCCTGCAGAAATTCATTTAAAAAGTAAACTTTTACCAGAATTGCAGTTTGTACAATAGCACCATACTGAAAACAGACCCAGACAGTCGCTCGTTAAAACTGTCCAGTTATGTGTAACATACATGGGATTTTGCAACATGCCAGGTGTTAAACAAAACATGAGGTGACATCATTCTGTGGACTGTGCTATAGAAAATACAATCTCCTGGTGGTTTACAGGAAAAAAACCACACTGCTTTTTGGTGAACTGCATACAAAATGATGGAAGAGTACCAGTTGTTATTCTCTCTGTATTTTGAAATTGGGCAAATCTCTGTCTCTGCGTGCACAAAAATTCATGTTTATAAGCAGAAGGCCTACACTAAATCTTTCATTAAAAATATTCTTTCTAGTAAGGTATAAGGAGCTTAGAGTAAAATAAACAAAATTTATAGGAATATCTGTGGGCTGCAGATATATTTAAGTGTATAACCAGCAAGAAAATATCCAAGGGAAACTAACCAATACTGTAAGAGGAAACTGTAAACTGGAGTTCCTGTATGATAAACACAGCAATATGGATTCAATGCCATAATCTGGTTTTTGGTTGGGGTGTTTTGTTTTTTTTTTTTAATTCTCACAGACAGAAAGGTGTTTGATTCCAGCAATGGACTCTTTTGATTGAAGGATTATTTGATCAAATGTTGCTGAGAGATTATTATTTCTATTCCTGTGCAAACTAACGAATTCCAAACCCCATTCAAATTTATAGTATTATTTATACCTTCATTAAACAAATGGCAAACATTATTGCTGAACAGTTCCAGCTCCTTCTCATTCAATGGATGAGGTCTATATTTAAAACCAAATGTATCTCCAGTGTGAGGCTGAGCTCTTAGAGAAAGGTACTGTACATATAATTAGTATTAGCCAGCCTTGTACTTGGAAACAAGAGATAAAGTATATGTGAAAATGTATTGCTTTCAGTGAAGAAAAGTACAGAAAACTGCATTTGGTAGCTCTGAGTATGGTCAAAAGGAAACATACCTCAGACAACATCAGAATTATGCCAAGGAGATGCTAGGCTAACTCTGTTTCACATTAAGCAGAAAAGTTAATAGTTGTATAAAGACTTATTAAAAGGTTATAGCTGAAGTCAGACTTCATACGCAGGCTTTCTATGCATTATCTTGCAATATCATAGTGCTGTTTTTAAAATAATTTTTAAAAAAGCAAAGGAGGTTATTTGTTCCTTTTAATAGGGATTCAGTATGCAGAATATTTTGCTTGCTTTTTCTGTCCATATTCAGTTTGTTTACCGCTTTTTTTCAGTTATCTTCGTGCCTTAAATATTTAGTGGCATACAGATCTTGCTTACATTCAACACTTTCATATTTCATTGTATTTTAATTACTACAAAACCTTATGCATGAGCCGCATCATAATATTATTTGCTTCCACTCCACTGAAAATCATATACATTTGCTTGAACATGGGTATACTTTTAATTTTTAATATGGAATTGTTTGAGGAGGCACACAGTTTGAGCAGTTAGGCCTAATGTTCCAAATAAAACGTCACCTACATTTCAGGACAAAAAGAGGCATTGTAGCTTACTTCTTTTAAAAGAATGCCAGTGCCACTTCATCCTTCACAATCCTATAGCTCCTACATGGCCAACAGAAAAATGTTGAAACTGTCACTAGTAAAGACATTGTCACTAATATTCATCTATTAAAAAAAAATATATAGTTTTTCCTAAAATACATGGTTTTTTTCCTATGGAAAGATACTTATGCTTTTATACAGGCAGGCATTTCTTTTTCTCTTAAGACATCAGCTGAAACTACAGAGAACTAGTTAGCTGCACACACACACTCCATGTTCATCCTGTATTCTTTGGAATAACTGTCCAAATTTTATTAGGATTTTCTTATAATGATGTTATATGATGTCCTTGTTGTGATACCTGCATATGTAGAGATCTTAATATTGATTTACTATGTCTTTTGCCCATCCTTGAGCAGTGTAGATAGCAATTACAGCTGTTGGTGGTATCTATTTTGTCTTTTCATAATTGTCATTTCTGGTTCTACTTAAGATTAAAATATGAAAATTGCATCACGTGCACACGAGCAGGGCATCAGCTAAGTTATCAGCAATATCATGGCAGTGTCATCATTTTAACCACCATCCTCTCCATCTTGTTTATGAAAACTGCATACTGTAATATAAACTTTCAGAAGGAATGTGTCATTGCACAAGCTGCCCTGATAAAAAGCCCTCATTCACACCATTAATATCTTCCCTCAAAAAATCATCAGGGACAGAGAAACACCTGTACAGCTGCACCAGATGTTTCTGAATAGTTTTACTTGGGTTGCTGTCTAAGATTGATCAGTTCAACGCTGATTCCGTAGCTAGAATCACTTACAAGCTCCTTATTGTCAGGGTTTTGCTCAGCTGAAGTTGCAAAGGTGCAGTGGCACATGCACTATCTTAATTACACAATGGATTTTTAAGCAGTAAAAGTAAATACCAGGATGAATAGTGAATGACTGTTCATGCTCCCCAGCAACCCCAATAAAACATTTTCCAACCGTATACTTGGAAGAGAGGTAGATAATTTATGCAAAGAAACAGCAGAAAATATTTTCGAACTGCCCAAGTTCCTGGTTTTAGAGCAGTGATTTTCTTTAGCAGTAGAAAAAGAAACCCTTGTGCAGGGTTGACTTGGTGTTGGTTTCTTTATAATCTGTTCATGTACAACACACAGCTGAGATAATGGAGAGCAAACATTACATGCAACATCCTCGCAAGCATCAACGTTACCTACCAGTCCTCCCAAGCAGGGTATTCTATCAATTGTCAATGAACTGAATCTTCTAATAAAAATGAAGCTGAACAAAGAAAAACAGTATGAGACGGTGTTTGGTTTTGTTTTTTTGGTTTTGTGCCTTTTTTTTTTTTTTTTTTAAACACACTCTGGCTGGTATGTTAAAAGATCTTTTGCACACATTTGGGTACAGATGAGAACAATTAAATACCCTCTAATAATTAATGTATATGCAATCTATAGCATGCATTCTCTTCTTATTAGAGGCTGTGGGGTTTTTGTTGCAATCTAGCTAATAAAGGCTTTCTTTTCCACAAGAGAATTTTGACAGGGTTGACTCCAGACGGCTTTCCAGCTGAGGTCTGGGGCCTTGCTGAACCTTCAAAATTTTCCCATTTGAGCTGCATCAAAGTGAAGGAAATTCAAGGATCACTAACGTCTCAGATGGTAGCACTTGCCCTAACAACCAAGGTTCAGGAATTCTTTGGAGCAGGCTGAGGTCATTTTTCTCCCCTTTTCTCCTAATGCTTTTCTCTATTAATCAGAGCTCACAGCTCAGATTGGTCTTCAACTTCCTCCCAATCCTTGCTAAGCCTGTCATTTCTAGCTATTATTTACTTTAATGGACTTTGGCTGATCCCTTATGAAGCTTTGGATCTGAGAATAATAAGGCTGGAGAGTAACGGGCACAGACATGGGTGTGGGTTTGCCTGCAGATTAACCGTGGCAGATGGGCTTTATTGCGGTTTCCTGTGTGCCGAGTGTTGATTGAGAGGGTATAATGAGAGAGGTGGTGTCTGCACAATGGCTGCAGCCACTTCATTGCACCTCGCGTCTAAACAACCCCATTTTTCTAAATCTTTGGGTTGTGAAATTTTAGGAAGTCAGAGCACAAGAACAAGTACAAAAACAACTGTAAATAACCATGAATGTTAATCCAACCCTAATTGGTCCCTTCTTTCATTATGGGTACATTTTGCTGAGCTTCCCCTCCCCCCCGCCCTTTTCTTTTAGCAAATGAATGATATGGACAGCTATGCATACATTTGACTTTTATAACAGTTTAACACAAATATTACTTCATATCAACTTATATGATTATTAATATTAATGTCCCATTAGTTTTTGCATTATTAACAGCAGCAGCAAAAGCTTACCTTGCGATCATCCTGTTATGCTTTAGGTTTTTGTCATCTTGGGGAAATTTGTTTGAATTAAATTATCTATTGTCTAGAGAATATAAAAAAATAACAGCAGGAAAATTGCTTAGTATCTGGGAAAATGTGTCAAAAATATGCTTTTCTAAGTCCAAATGCCATTAACTTTCTACAGCGATCAGATGATAAATTATTTTCAGCTATAGGTACTATCAAAAGATCTTTTACAAATTCCCCATTTTAAGGATTTTACTTAATTCCTCCCTTTCACTGATAGATTAAATCACAACTATTGATTCTTTTCTTCCTTTGGGGCTTTACCCATCTGTGCTAACGCTTTCATCCCAGCACCCCTTGGGCTGAGAGAAGTGTTCTACAAATGAACCAGTGAAAACCTGGAGAAGATTCCAGGTCAAGTTTGTGTACAAGAGTTTAAATTTTTAGTGACAGTCTTCCCTTACTGCAGACGAAAGTTTCCACACAGAGCCGCACAAGCTAGCCCCACCAATTATCCTCCTCCTTTGAAAACCATTATCAAGTTTTTCAAAACTTCTTTCATTTCACTGTTGTCACTCGATGAAAAGGAAACTAACCACCATGTCAAGACAACTCGGCTGCCTGGCAACCAAGGGCCACATTTTAATTCTGACTTGCTTCTGGTCTTGACTAATGGAAAGTGACTATGTTAAGCCAGTCAGAAGAGTTGTTTGTCACTTCTGAAATGCAAACAAAACTATATTGTTTCCAAAGTCCTGGCTGTGATTGATGTAAAGATTTACAGTAACATCATTCATTTGCCCTTGTGTTTTAGTGGGATTGATGTCATATCTTTTCATGCTTTATTAAATGCTTTCGGAGAACTCAAATACATGATGCTTTTTGTCCTAAAGAATCTAAAGAGATTTTTCTTACGCAAGAAAACCGGACTCCAACTTGTGAGATTTAATGATTCAACTCAACATGTGTCTGTAATTTAATAAGAAACATCAGCCGAGAAATGCAAATATATATCAAACTGACAAAAAAAAAAAAAAAGGCACGATAGAAAAAAAAAAATTCAACAGTTTGGGGGAGGGGAAGGAAAGACACACTGCTAACTTGCCAGCAATAAAGCTTGTTTGGGTAAACTTTCCCAGAGCTGAGTTAATTTTTTTCACTTCTAATACCAAAAAGAGAAGTTCAAATTCTGCTCCCCACCTCTTTAACTGTAAATATACGCAGTCACCAATATAAAACATGTGTCCATTTCTCTAAATTGTAACTGAAAACATTATAAGTAATATCAACATCAATTATCCTGACTAACTATGACAGATTCAAATAGGTTTAAATAGTTAGTTTCCTAAGTCATCTAAAAAATCCCCTCTAAAAACAATTATATTGCAAATTATTTTTGTAAAGGCCAGGTCGATTTTTCTATTAAATTAACGATCAGGAGAGGATGAATGAACCTACAGACAGTTTTCTCTTCTGGAACAGGGAGACAGACTCACACACTCTCCATGTATAGATACCTTTTTTTGTCATTACACACGCAAAAATATGTGCGGATGTGTATATATATAAACAGAAATTAAAACATAGCTGTTGCGGTAGTTTCTGTTAGAGTTTAATAATATAAATCACTCTTCAAATGCCTCTTATTCACTGAGGCAGTAATTTAATGAATATTCAGGGTAGTGGGCTTAGGCTTTTGCAAGTATACTTATATCAGCATCAATGATATGCTGGAGCTGTTTTCCAAAATCAATACATTTCCTTTCTGCTGTTCCGGCAATACCTGTTAATAAGGAGACTCTTGTCGTTATTTTTTAAAAAATAGATATTAAAACTCAAGCACAGTAATAACATATGCTGTAATTACGGTTGCCATCTGGGATTCTTAGGGATGGTCCATGAGGCATCCACCACGTCAATTCTCTGGGTAGAAATTTAGAAGTTTTGATGGATGGAAGGTATAGGAGGAGAAAAGAGAAGCATTTCAGCCTACTTTGAGCCCTGGTCTTTCTTGGTCCACGGTGGACGGTGATCCAATTCCAAGCCTTCCTACAGATCAAGCTGTCCTATACTCAGCTCATGCAACACAAATCCCTGCCTACTGTCCTGACCTAATGAGACGTGGGACATTATCCCCCCATGTTATCTAACCAAAATATGAGTGGTCAGCTCAGCACCAGCACTGCACCCGACAAGGTAAGAGGATAATGGATATTGATTGCAGGTGGCTGCAAGGAGCTATCATGCGGATGCAGTCCCCAGAGTATGACAGTATTGATACCAGTGGTGTAAGCAGCTGTCAGCGCCGTACAGGCTCCCTTTCAGCTGAGGGCCATGCCGCAAGAGGTCGGAGCGCCCAGCAGAGGACAAGCAGAGACAGCCCGGGGCCGGTAATGCTGGTGCTTCTCCCACGTAGCTGGGCTCAGCAGGGGAGGGTGTGGGACCCGCTCGACTAGCACTGAATCTGTCGGTTTGTTGGCGCAAGGCTGCGCCTGAAGCCTCCCTTCCACAGTCAGAAATCACCAGGCTTCGAGCTCCTCCAGGAAAAGGGAAATCCCATCTCAGAGGACACGAAGCCACAGCATTTCCTTGTTTGAGTCGAGGCCTCGGCAGGGACCAATGCAGAACTTTGAAGGAATCCTGAATAATTGCACTAGATCAAAGAAGTGAGGCCTTGGTCCCTGCTAACTACATGAATTCCACTTTGTGCTGACAGTATGGAAAAAGGGTAAATTAGATGTATAGATTCATTATATGAGAGAGCTCTGCCGGACAGATGAAGCAGAGAAATGAGGATGTGTGCCTGTCTACCTTCCAGAAAATAATTAAGATCTCTGCTAAGGCCTGCTACTTCAGGATCTCTCAATGCATGATTAAGTTGAAGCATTAGTGACCTCAAGGAAGGAGGAGGAGGAGGAGGAAGCAAAGCAGCTGCCCAATCTTTCCACTGAGTGGAAGTCAGGACTGGCTCAGACACAATAACTCCATTGACTCAGGAAAATAAATATGCATTCATTCAGAAGATTATCTAATCAGTCTAGGTCTAGATATTAGGTCAGTGGATTACCTCAGCCTACCACCAGCCTCAAGCCTCTGCATCTCCAAGAAGAAACAAATTAAGAACATGCACATTCCAGGATCACAGCGTTTTTACAGTCCTCCTCATAGCCAAAAAGCAAAAGCTGGGTGTAAAACTGTCTCTCTATAGCCAAATTACACACAAAGTGTGTTGTAAATCAGCTTCACCCCAGGGAAGGCAAGCTGTAAACTACCTATCATTTTACACAGCTACGTATAACCATCATGGTGGAGGAAGCCCGAAAAGGTCAAGAGATTTTTCTAAACTACCTACATCTCCGGAGTAGCTCAAGAAGCCACATAATCTAAAGTCCTCAGATAGTATCTCTGTCTGCTGTTTTTTCCTTATGGAAACAAACGTGTAGCTTTCTAACTGCCTTCAGCTTCTGCTGAATTAAACACATTCCAGCGTCTCTAGAGCAGCACTTAGGCAGTTGCACTCCCCCTTGCACTCTCCTGGGTAATCCTTCTGGGGGAGAGAGTACATAACGAAGCCCTCAGCTGACAGTTTGGGAGGCCTGCCACTGGTTATTGCCATCAGTTATGTTTCAACTGATTCAAAGATAACACAAGGGCTGAAAGCTTGTAGCTACCTCTTTTGAGAAAACGGAGTCCAAAAAAGTTCCTCTTAATCCTGGGGATTACCCAAGAGTTTCTGGTAACCTACCTTAGACCAGCTCAAAATTCAAAAAAAGAGAAAAGAAAAAACCTTTTTTGCAGTATGTGAAGGCCCATGTTCCTTCCCCAAAATAAATATGCAAATGAAATTGCAGTGCAACTGACTGAAACTTTATACAATTGTTCCAGGTTCATAAACATTTCATGAACTCAGATTAAATTTCAATTACAATACAAGTACTTCCATGAGCAGCAGAATGAAAGATGCCTGTACTCCCCTGGCTTTGTGCTCATAGTTAGATTCCCTAGGACCTCAGGAGATGCAAAGCTCCAACGGGAAGTGCTGCCCCAGGTGGGACATTCTCTGTCCTGCAAGGACTCCTGATACCTAAGAAGCCGTTTCCCACAGTGGGAACAACAGCACATCTTCCCTTGCTACCAATTTCCACAAAGCTTATAGGAACTGGCCAGCAGATTCACTACCTATAGGGCACAGCCTGTCATAGACAAAATACACAGAGAGATGTATGATCATAAAAAAACATATATACAAACAGGATAAAAATGAGATTCTCTTGGATCTAGACAGATCCAACAACAGGGAAAGGCCAAGGCTACATAAGCAAGGATTAATGTAAGGGTCAGTGGTGAACCATTAGTGTCCCTGTCTCTCTGTCACAGAAAAGACTTTTTTCCTCCAGCTCCTGGCTAAACTGCCCTCTCTAGCACTTGCCTACCTTTCCATCTGGTTTACCCGAAACTCTTTCCTCTTTTACCTCATATACTGCTGCTTTCTCTCTTTCAGCTCTGCCTTTCAGCTGCTGCTGAGCTCACCTTTTCCCCACACCGCAGGTACACAGCCTGTTCCGATCCCCTTGCTAATTCTCATCAGCGACGACATCCAGAGCCCATGCCACGGCTCCGGGGAGGGCAGGCAGACCCTCCCCAGCCTCTGATTTCAATTCCCTCGGCTGTTGCCAAGCCCTTCACCTCCCTCCTGGCAGAGCGGGGCTCTTTGGCTGTGCTCACAGTGCCCCCTGCCCCAGGACAGGTCTCTGGCCCTTCGAGTCTTCTAAAATCCTTCTCTTCGGGAAGGGGATCACGACTTCTTGTTACTCCAGGTGACATACCGGTGCCTCACATTGCGCTTGTTTGTCATCTTTTCATTGTACGTTCCTTTCAGCAATGAATACAGCTTATTTGTGTTGCACACAGTGCCATGCAAATTTAGGGCACTATTTTAATGCTTGATAAATAATTACTATAATTAACAGAAAAACAAAATGCCTCCTGGCAATTTGTCAGGACTAGACACCTCTTTCCCTGCCAGATATTTTCATATGTATGACATGTACATATAAGATCCCTCTTGCCTCTGTGTAGTGACATCCATCTCCCATTAGCAGTAATGGGAATTATGTGTGTTCACTGAGGGGAGACTGTAGTCTACCCTGGCTGGTGTGCTATGCTAGTTGTGCTTTATTGGATCATATGGAGCATGCCAAATAAAAAAAGAAAAAACACCTTTCCATCTTCATTGTTCAGAGAGAAATATATAGGAAGGCCCTGTACACAATCATGCTTTTAATTAAGTGCTATTTGCAGGTGCCATTTCTAAAAGAGCAATAACAAAAATAATCTGCAAAATAAAGTGATTAGGGATAAAAATTAGCTAGAGTTACTAGACTGATGAGAAATTTAAAAAAATGAGCAATTTTAATAAACCACATTTTGAAACTATAAACATCCTTGTATGGGTAGATGCTGCACTGCAAAATACTAAACTTCATTTTGCTATCAATTTTCTGATTCATCTGAAGAAGTTCATTATCTGTTAAATTGAAGGCAAGCCTCCCACAGAGGAATGCTATCTAAAGATGGATGTGTTTGTGTGTGAAAGGATAGCCTTTCTCAGCTGTTTATCAAAAAAGACATTCATGGGCTAGTTACTATACTTCACTACTTTGTAAATATAATGTACAATACACACGCACACACTCGTATGACAGTGGTTCATTTTTGTCAACTGGTTGTGACACGTTAATACAAATTTAGTCCAAACATCCAAAGTTATGCTGCTAGGAATGTTGCCATCTGGTTTTAATGAATATCTGGGGTCCATTTTTCAGTTAAGCTTTTCTTATTGTGTTTGTGTGTTGCTTTTTCCAAGCTATCTGCATAATTGCTTAAAGATTTTACTGCAAAATTAATATCCACAGTGTGAATGAGGGAGAAGGGCAAAAACCAGGATGACAAAGGCTGAAATGAGGTGAAAGGCAAATTCAATTTTTCCTTGCACCATAGAAACCTCGTCAGGACTAGCTTTATCTGGTAATCCACATTTAAACTTTAACCTGTAGGGGGGCTCTTTGTGTTAGTTAATGTAAGCATAAAAAGAGTCTGAACCACTAATCAGATTAATCATATTTTGTGAGACTCAAAAGCTTCATTAAAAGGACCTCGTTTCCAAGCTACACATTTCAGAAAGGGAAAAAAAGTTGGCTATGAAAAGGAAAGAGTAACACTGAAATTCAAAAAGACACAGACTGTGTGTCTCCTGGAATTAAACCAAAGCTCATAAAATACACCTTGACGATGCCAAAATAATTAGGACATTTTACAATTGAAATTATGCATTCCCTACATTTACAAAGTTTTATCTTATGCACGAGAGAGAACTATTTATTAGATAAATACAATAAATGTCTTCCCTTTCCTCATATTTATGGAAGTCTCCCTCTCCACTGAAGCAATCATATTTCCTAAGAACTTCAGGTGACCCCTCAGAGACAAGAAAATGTGAACATCAGAAGAATAAGAACTGGAATCCGTCATCTGTAGTCAGGTTATTTACTTTCATGCAAGGAACACCCCAGTTCCCTAAAGAGTGTGAAAGTGAAAGAGCAAGCTACTCTTCCAAGTTGGTGCAGCATTATGCTCTCTTTCAAAAACAACAGAATAGCTCTGTTTTTAATAAATGAATGGTTTGCCACAAATGAAGCTTCAGTGAGCTTTTGCTCATGCCTATGGAGCAAAACATGGATTAAGATCAGAATCCCAACCTGAAGATTTTCATCATTAAGTTCAACAGGAACCATTTGCACTTAGGACAGTGCGAAACCCATTCAGATCTCAGCTTTCCCTGGGTTGTTCTGGAGTTAGTAGGCCTCTGAAATCAGGAGATGCTTTGAGGAAACAGTGATGCAAGTGAATAACAAAGCCGAAAGTCTTGTATTCAGAAGATTATTCAATACTGAGCAAATGAAACACTTTAAAGCAGTTGCATTCTCCCTAAAATGTCTTGTATTTAAGAGATGGGGAGAGAAATCAAGACATGACATCACTGGGATGATCACTTGAAACACAGACTCGTCCATTTTCCAGCCATGGGACTGGGGAAGTGGAGTTAGCCTCACCTTTGTTTCCAAGTGAGGAGGAGCATCCTCATACTGCATCACAGCAAACTGTTTGCTCACATTTCACCATTACGTTTCCATTTTTCTTTCCCCATAACTTGCCAAGGTCTCTTCTTGTTCCCGCAAGCTGCACGACCCTCTGCGTGGCCTGTATTCAACAGGTAAATTCACTCCTGGACCATTCAGGTAATTAAAATACATTTTCACACACACATTGAATTCTCCAATCTACGTGAAGTTATGCACAAATTAACAACTTTCTAAATGTCTATTTACAAGTTTTATCCGTAATTGTACTAAGGCTATACTCCTTGGCATAGTCAGTTATACCTAAAGGCACTGCTCGTACCCTGAGTAAGGTGACAGCAGGTGAGGAATCTTCTGCAGTAAATAACCCGTCACCAAGGAATTGTTGTCATGCTGCAAGCTCAGGAGGGAAGGACAGAGCTTGGGTGGGCTAATTCCCTCTCCCGCCTTCACTCTTTCGTAGACCCGCTGTTGTCCAGTTGCTGCATGTGCTACAGAGGCTTTAAAGAAAACACAAGAGCCAAGATTTCTACACTTCACAGACCTTACCCTTCACAAAAAGTTTTACCACAAGCTTTCATTTTATGGCTGCATTTCTGAGTTTGTGCCATTGTGTGCCATCCTGTGCCCTGAGGTCTTCACTGTTTCTTCATCAAACCAAGCAGCTGTCAAAATGTGCCTCCATCCTGCACACATTCCCCAGCTTTCCCTTCCAAGGAAAAGGAGGGGAGAAAGGCCGGTGAATGCCAAGGTCTTGCTCCAGTGAGGAGCTGGGATGTGGCCAAGGACAGGCTCCCAGGTTCCTACTGTAGACGTAGACTATGATACCATTGAATTCTTCAGAAAATATCACACAAATCTAAGTTATTTACAAGCTGACTTCAGCACGTGTTTTCACCAGTGTAAATCTGGAGAAACTGCACTGGCTTCGGCAGAATCCTTCTAGGTCTAAGCCAATGCAATTTAAAGCAGAATCTGGCCCCTTAGTCTAGATAATAAGCAAGAAATGCTGCCCTAAAAATACAGACACAAAGAACTTTGCCTGAACACAAAGAGAACCATTCATTGGTCTGACCCAAATCTATGAATTTAAATGATCCAAATCTAACTCCAAAAAATGACATCTTTCAATTAGGAAAATTAAGAAAAAAGCACTACGATGCATTAGTACTATTTACCACCATTTTGTGTTGGGTCAGGTTTTCTCAGCCTTCCTGATAGTGTCTTACCTTGTTTTATGACAAGTTCCAGTGGCATCCATATAAACACTCCCAGAGTGTATTTCCCTGCAGCACAAACAGCTAGAGTAAAAAATATCCCGTATCAGCTTGTCATCTGAGCTGTGGTACTTCCCAGTCCATAGCAGGGCAGAGTCAAAGGGATTAGCAGCACTGCTGTCAGCCTGCGAAAACTGCTGGAGATGGTTTAGGCCGGCCTGTTTGCCTTCGTCTTGAGCCGAATTGGGGCTGTTCCCATGCCAGATACAGGTTTTAGCTGAGGTTAATGAATAGCTGAGAGGAAGCAAACTACTGCAGCTGTTCTGAATATGCTCCAGCTACGTTTCTTATTTTATAGATTGGGAAACTGAGTCTCAGAGACATAACAATCACACGCCTGCGCCCACAGAAGTCTGTGGTGGTGACCCTCACAGAACCAGAGTCTTTGACCCCCAAGTCCCCAGTCCTTCCTCCCGCCTGTATGCTCTTTGCACTCCAGCCGCGGTGGCACAGAGCAGGGACTGCCGGTTGTCCCTGCAAGCAGCACTACTGGGGTGGCAGCACGCTGAGATTGCTCACTCCTGGCCCGGCATGCGGGCCACTCAAGAGGGGCCATTCATTTCCCAAGAGATGGAACTACAGTGGTGCAGTAGCAAACGTGTCAGTGATGGAGTTCGAACGCTGGGAGGATTCAGATTATACTCACCAGCTCACATGAAATATATTCAATTTTATTTTTCCTCTTTCTTTTTAATTCTAGGCTCAGATAATGGGATCTCTATTTAAACCATGTAATAAAACCAGCCAAGTCTATAACAAGCTAAAACATCAGCATTTGTTCAGCCAGAATGATAAGTGTCTAGTGAATGCACATTTCATGATAAGTTTTTCACAAAGATCTTGAGAATCTCTGTGAAAGTATGATGATACTCATTTATGAATGTCTGACCCTGCCTTGTTTTAAATTTGTGGGTCTGTCAAAACCCAAGCAACTGTTGAGGTGGTTGCCTAATAAGTTGGATGAGGTCCACATTTCCTGGGCTGCATAATGTCACATGTCTCTGCTCATTCCAGAATAGATTTTTCCTTTTCTTTTTTTCTTTAAAAAAAACCACACCCAAAAAGCCCAAAACAAATACCCCCCCCCCCATTTTATTTCCATAACTGTTAGAGAAATTATTTTTAAAAGCAGTACAAATCTTATAAATTCCAAAGAAAGGCAACATTGGAATGCCCACCAGTGATGCCCACAGGAAAGCAGTAGATCGAGAGCTTTTACCACTTCAGATAAAAATTTCTGTTCTGCAATGAGAAAATCCTCTCTCTTCTGTAGTTCCAGACTCTACAGATCATTAGGTAGGTAAAGCAAACTTCTGGGCTTTTGATCATTTACAACTCTTTGGAAAGAAGTTTCCCACAAGGCTCATGATGCTCTAAGTCACTTTTCAGCCTCCCTCTCTCCAAGTTAAAACTCATGCAGAACAAAACAGCACTGCTGAGCTCAGCAGCGTCATGAAGGAGGAATCTGTGGCACCCTAAGGCCTGATTGTATAAAAATGTGTAATGTTACCAAGAAAGTAGAGTGGGAAAACATTCCCATGACTGCTTGGTAGGGCTTCACGCCTATGAGGCATGTGTGAAGATAGCTTCACACCTATGAATATCGCACAGAGTCTGACCCTCATCTCTTCTCTGAGATCTTAAATAATGTTCCAGCTGGGGACCCAACTATAAACATTTTTGCACTTAGAGAGTAATAAAAAGAGAACACATGGGATGGGAAACACTTGGTTAAATTTGCAGCTTTTCTCTACTTATAAATAATGAGGATGCATTTTTCCCTTCCTCCTCCTGTCAGCCACCTTCTGTTCCCTTGTCCCTGCTGCACTACCATCTAAACACTCCTATCTCCAATCTTTTAAGTACCTGGATTAAGTTATAGCATCTAGCATACCTTGGGACACAAAATGTCATATGGCAAACTCCTACAGGGGAAGAGTAAAATTAGCTCCTTTTTCTGTCTGGGCTGTCCCAAACACAGGGGGGATCCTATCCTTTAAAATTCATGATAAAGTGTGACCCTACATGGGGAACTGCAAAATTCTTCTGTATCACTCAGGTTCTACAGAGAAAGTCTAAACCTATACACTTGCCTAGATCGGGTTTGAGTGCATGTAATGGACAAAAATATAGAAAGTGATTGTTCCTTGAGCATCATAAAAGATTTAGAGGGAAAGAGAGAGAGTACAAAAGATCAGGACAGGTCCCTAAATTGTCTGAATGCAATATGAGCCAACCTCCAATTGTTTGGATTTCTGTTTACCCTTGCAAATCAGAGCAGGCATTTCACCAGAGAATCTTTTGGTTTGCTGTATTTCAGAATGTTATTTCAGCTGGACAAACTATGAGCAGTTTTGCAGCTGCAAACACGTATAGTGTCTTAAGTTTTTAGTGACAAAGTGGCATTGTATCCTTAAGACATTGTATTGCTATGGTATAGTGTTTTATTCATATGATCAGAGCAATAAAAGAATAGTTTTCTATTGCCTGAATTGCTTTTGAACCAAACAGCTCATTTCTCTACCTCTAAATGAAGAGAAATAAGGTATTTTTCTAGTGTTTGGCACCAATAGAGTATTTTTAGAATGTTTCCAGTTATGGACCCATCTGCATCCTGTTCCACTGTTACTGCACAAAGGAAAGAGAAGCAGAACTGCACAATAACAGAAGAGGGACAAAGAAATTACTCCTAGTATCTCCCCCCTCTTAACATGAAAACAGATTTCTAAATATTATCACCTACCATCTCATTTGAGAGGCTGCACTTCACTAGTGACAAGAGAATTTGCTCTACTGAAATCATAGTATGGGCACATTGCTAACTCATGTTTGCGAGCTAGCACCACCTAAATTACAGTTTTATGACACAGTATTAGAAAAAGAAGGTTATGCACAGTGAAACCTGATTTTAACTGGGAATGGAGTAGTCAATTTAGTAGGGAAATTTAGTCACTGAGGGAAGCATGCTTTTAAAAGCCATATTGTCTAGAGGAACAGATACAGCGGTGTCTTTCAGACTATCTTCTCATGGGCCTTAATAACAGTACTTTACAAACAGCTTTTTGTAATGAAATAAGCATTAACTCACATGCATAGATTGCATTCAGGCCTCAGTCGCTATAGCACAATCCCACTCTGCTTCTCACTCATCTCGTGTTGCAACTTCCCTGCTTTTAAATGGTTAACCTTCCCCATAACAGACCTGCTTGTAAATATATTAAACACTTTATGATGCCATGCTTCACCTACAGGTTGTATCTTCAACCCACTGAACAGATGCAGAACTGAGGCCCCAAAAGGCTGAATGAGTTACCTAAGATTATACAGTAAATTGGCACCAGAACTGAAAAATGAATTTTATTCCTTTCATTTTCACGCTTGGGGCACAGTTTCTACAATAACATAAACAGAAACTATGGGGAGTTTAGACAAACTCTTTAGACAAAGTCTGCTGCACTTGCCTGGCAATTCCTTTTTAAAGTGATTATTTGGACATTGGCCACCCTATCAGTGGACAGTGATTATTTGCTTCTCCTTTCCTAAGGGTACAGTTTGAGATGACCTTAAGAAGGCTCAAACTAGGTGCTTAAGATCAGTGACATTTTTGAAAACTTTCCCTAAAACCGTCCTCATTTTCAGTTTGAAGTAAATACTGGCTTCACTGTGCACCTGGTGAGGCCAAGGTGCTGCGATCCCTGATGTTAGGAGGTGAGCCCCCTCTCCTCCCTGTACCACCAGCACATTTCTACCCTTTGGCGAGAGAACTGGTGCGAGCTGTGCTCTGGCCTTCACACGTCAGTGGAGGAACAACCCTTTCTTCTAGGAAAATGTGCACTTCTAAACTTACCAGGGCCCATGCAGGGTCAACCAAAGACATTAGTATCAATACCGATGGTTATGCAACCTGAGTGAAAACATGCTTAGTTTAGAACTAAGGATACGAAGTGCTGCCTGAATATTGAGTGTTAATTTAATATAAGGGAGAAATACAGTCTGGGATCTAACAGGCCCTTCTCTTACCCTTCCACCAGTAACTCCCTCAGCTCTCCACACAGATGGATCTTCTGCCTTCTTGAAACATCAATCACACAGGTGAATTTTCCAATAGCTTTTCAAATGATTGCAAAACTATTTTGCAAAGTGATCCTAAATGGTCTTCAATGCAGCATAGCCTTTAACACCTAGCAGAAAACCAAATACATTCCAGTGAAAAACAACAATTTTACAGTCAGATATAAGCATTGATTTGCTCAGCTGGCTGGTGGTGGATCACCCACAAAAGAGTTTGGAGGGTCTCCGTGTAAGAAGTGGGAAGTTAGGATTAGAAATGTGTCTGATTTAAGAGGGAGTTTTAAGCAATTAACTCTGCAAGCACACAAAAGTGAAGCACAAAGAAACACTAATGGGAAGAGATCATTAATGCAATCCATCCACATTCTCCATCTATACGCTCATTACCTGCTGACAACACCAGTAGGATTTGCCTATATGAGGAAATGGACCAAAATAGCTGTTGCAGAATAAGCCATTCTTCAATAGCTTTCTCTTTGTCCCTGTGTGGACACTGTAGGAATAATTAGTGCACTTATTCTGTTCTAGAATAATCAGTGCACTAATTATTCCAGACTAAAGTATCTTTTATACCAAAACACTTTGTCCACAAGGGGAGCTATTGTGAAATAGCTTGTGCTCCTCTGCTCAATTTCCATGTGTAAAAAGGACGTAATCCGTGCTGTTGGAATAGCTGTACCCTCAGACTCCAGGAACAAATCAAATTATAGACAAGTTCCAATTCTCCCATCATTCAGGCTGGTTTGTTAAAGTGAGTGAATACACAGAGTTGTTGTGAAAACAGGATTCAGCTGTATGGCAATGAATAAGCTCTTCTTTTAGGAGCGTTTTCTTTATAAAATTATTTTAGTCACATTTGCATCCAAGCTTACTGCTGGATTTAATGATTGTAGTGTACAGAGGCTGACATGGCAGATGAGACTTTGCCCACTCTTTTGCAAAGTGTGAAATGCTGAAATTGGATGAGCATGTAGTGTAATTAGCTAATTTGATGGGGTAGCTTTATCCAGTCTCTGTGTTTAGAAACACCACTGATCTAGCAGTTTTTTGTTATGCAACACAATTAAACTGAAGACCAATACGCCTAGACAGTGACCCTACAACACAGTTAAAAACCTTTTAAAATGAAGGATAGAAAGGGTAGTGTCAGATCTTACTAAACTGGGAGGAGAGTCCCAGTACTCTAGTCTACCTGCTCTCCTTTCAGCAGCCCAGCACATCAACTTTGCAGGGTATATTGCAGAGGCAGACTCAAACCTCTATTTCTCTCTGTTGTTTTTTTTTTTTTTAATTTTTAAATCTTTCCATTTTATCAAGGGAAGTGTAGCCATACCTGAAGAACCAGTCCCTTCCTTTCTACTCAGGTAATAGCAGAATAACACACTGGAACAAGGGGATAAAACCCCTTTTCTCTCACATCACGTATGATTTGGCCCAATATTTGAGAACTATAATGCTCAGATAGCAAGGCTGTGTAATATCCTACTTTGTGAAATTGAATACGAGATATTTACATACAATAAATAATACCCTTTTCCGCTTCCATGTTTCATACAGGTTACACTGTCTCACTCACCACCCATCCCCTGCCTTTGTCTCACTAGAGGGAAATCAAATACAATTTGGGATATATTTCAAAGTAAGTCGCATCATTGCTTAGTATGTATTTTCAATAACATTTGCAATGGTCATGGGATATGATTTGCTAAGGTTTTACTAATCTCTCCCATGTCTGGCTAGGATCTAGGAAGTTGTCTGATATTTTTCAAAAGACATTCATTGTCTTGAAGCATTCAGTCCCTTCTCACAGTATTATTTTGCTATGAATTCCTCAGCCTTTGATCTTGAAGTTTATTTAACCCAAGGCATACTGCTAACCAATAACTGCTCCAAACTTACTACTAGTAAAATTTTCCATAATATGTTGAAAATGGACTAAATTATATTGAATTTTATTGTATGATAACCCAGAATTCTGCATAGAAAAATTCTTATTAAATAGCTTCTTACCAGAAGATAATATTGACATATACAACACATCTGTAGCTCCAAAAAGCTCTGCTGATGGATTTATTTTCATGTTACCAAACTAATAGAACAAATTTGATTTGTGACAAATAACATTTGTCTATTTAAGGCTCATAAGACAGCTTTTGCTAGTGATTCCCATAATAAGTTTTTCCTCAATTAAAGTTTCTGTTCATTTACAAGATGGATGCAATTAGAAATACAAGATGTTCAGTATTCTCAGCTCAGACTCTGTTATTATCTTGTTTCTCATGTGCTACTGTAGCTGTTCTACCCCGAATTGAACTAGATTATGATTACTAGTTAAGAACTGAAAACACTGCCACTTTTACTTCTTTCTGGGAGTTACTTTATAAATAAATACTTTCAATTACAAAATTGCTCCCAAAGAAATGGGAATTATGTTGAAAGTACCCCACTCCTGCTGTAACAGTTTCAGATTTATTGAATCCTTCTCACTGTATTACAATAACTCCTGCTGTTTTACCTGGACTGCAGCAATGCCAGACTCCAGCCTTGTATTTTGTAATGTTTCAAAACCATCTGGGACCAAAAAAAAAAAACCAAAAAACCCCAACATTCTTCCAGCTTCAAGCTTTTGATTAGAATCAGAATGAAAATACTAAGAAGAAATTTTAAAATGTCCCTTTCTTGTTTCCAGTAGGTTGGGTAAAAGCCATGGAGCTACATTTCAGTTTTACAGTTATCTCAGATTTTACAGGCAAGGGTCTAATTTTATTTTATTTGTATTTATTAAGGCCAACTCCAGTATAGTGGCACAGACAATACAGATGAGTGAGGCAGATGAGAGAAGAAACATGTTTAGCATTAAAACAACACTGAACTTGGAGAGACATACTTCCCCATCTGCAGCTATCCTACAGCTAGTGCTGTGCTCTTAAAGTCATTCTTATGAGGAAGTTTCATATCAAATTTCTTGATCTTATTGTCATAATCATTAAAGTGAGAATACAGGCTCCAGATATGGGCTTTACCACTGTATGAAGGCATGCTGAAAATTCAAATGTTCGGATAATTTCACCATCCTGTTGCTTTAGTACTGGATCATTCTCATTTCTTTTTCAACACAAGAATAATTTCAAAATGAAAGCTATGTGATGATACTCTTCCTTCCTTATATCTATTCAGACCTATGTACTCAGACTTTGCCTCGGTGTTTTAAATTGCTTCTTTTCTTTCTGTATACATTTATGTACATTTACCCACTTAAAATGTACATCAGAACATTTAGATCGCAGAAATTACAAGCTATAGCTGGTTTACTGACCATTGCATCACAAACAGCAAAGAAAAATGCAAAGTAGTAAAGGTTTCAGAGTGAAGAAAAGCATTGCCTTTGGTTTTACACTATAACAACTCCAGTGGACACTTCTGGTACACCAAGAGTATGTCATGCATGATGTTTTTTATTTTTACTATTTAATTTTTGTTTTGTTAAGCACTCCTTGCATGTGTGGATGGAAAAGAGGGAAAGCCTGTTACTGCTTAGTTCTTACCCACTCCAGCATCTAGTAATCTAAAGCCAAATACTACCCACCCATTTTAATTGTCTCACTGAGGTCAAAGGGATTATTTACTTGTCTAAACTGATCCTAAATAATAAGTAAGAGAACTAAATGATACTTAGAGATTGTTCCAAAACAATATAAACAAAACCAGATCAGCTGTCTCGCCAGTTGCTCGCATGGAGATTCCAGAAAAGCTATCCATAACACTTCAAATTCTTTCTTTTTATTTTCATTCTTGACAAACTATTCTTTCATGAACACAAGGGCAGGAAAAATCAGCTGCCAGATGGTGAGCTAGGGTATCAGCTATTGGATCCAACGGTACACTGAAAGTAGCCAACATTCTCAAGGAAAGACATTTAATGGCATCTGAAATAAAAAGCCCCTAGTTTCTGGGAAAAAGTAAAATAGAATCAACAAAATGAACAACTGCAAGGTGTATCCACAAAGAGGATCACAGTGTAAGCCGAGATCAGAAGAAAGTGAAATAGATCCGGGAGAGTCATTTAGACGGTGACTTTCATTATAAACTACATACACAGAGCAACTCCTGCAAATAACCAGCTTGTCATGCCAGGGCGACAGAGAGTACATATATAAATTTATGCTGAATTTGTCAGAGGTAGATGACATCTTTGGCTTTTCTGACATTCTTGTCCCTGTTCTTCACTGGTATTCCCTTCCCAGAGCACTTTCTCTGTTCTATCCCATGCCACCTTTGCAGATGCATTCAGAGTGTTACACATTACTGAAATTAGCCCTCCATGAGATCCTGGCAGTTTAGAACAGCCTCGAGCAGAGAAAGAGATAAACACATATTTGTGTAACTATGAAATGCCTCAGTTGAAGGTAAGCAAAGAAATTAGACTCAGAGAGTTCATAAGGGGAATGCAGATCATAAAATCAACAGACTCCCTGAGATAAAAATAATGACCAAGCACTTTAAGCCTGTAACACACTGAAGATCATACAAAATGAGCTTGGCATAGTACAATACACAGAACAGTCATTTGCAAACACCATGCCATGCTCAGATCAGGGAACCATTCCATATAACCTCACTGATTTCAGGATTTGTTTTATGATAGGCTACATAGTGAATTTCCAAATGCACTTTCAAATCAGACCCTAAGGTAATCTCTATTTACAAGCTGGACTCCTTTCCTTTTTGAGTTTCTTACCAAAACCCAGCTCCTTGCCTAAGATTTAAAAGGGCTTTAGATTTCCCTATTGCAATTAGGGGCTTTATAAATTATTTTTTTTCCATCATTCAAGAGTAAGCAGTGTCTTTGGACACAGTTTTCCTCCATACCATCACTGTCAAACGAGAGTAACTCAAGCAACTGCAATAGTGTGACTCCAGGCATTCACTAGTTTAACCAAGACAAACATTTGGCCCTTAGAAAATTGAGTGGTTCAAGTCGGCCTCTCACAATCTATTTTGAAATGTTTGTTGAACATGACAGATGCAACATGAAACTACATCTAGACTGTGACAATGAGAAGTTTGAGAAAGATATAAACTTCATACAGGAATCCCAGTTCTGTCTCCTGAATGTTAGAGAAAAACATTCTCTGAGGACAGAATATGCTGTAACTATTGATGGTAGAGTTACTTTATTTTCCTCTGAAGCAGGTGCTTCTGGTTCCTCCCAGTCATTGGACTAAATGGACCACACGTGAAAAAAGGGAAATAAAAATGGATACTTGTATGCACCACCATTTTGATTTATGGACCTAAGAAGAAAATGACCCTGTAAAATTACGTTCTTCCAATTGACATCTAATACTTTCCACTATTCTTTGCACAGTCCAAATTGAAGACCAGCTGATGTCCAGATGTCCCACAGATTTATTACCGTCAGAGAACAGGAGGGGAACAAGGTCCATTGTTATGCCCTTCTACTACTGCACACAAATGCACAAGGACAGAAGAGGTGAGGGAAAAGCAGGACCATGGCTGAAATTCACCCAATGTTTTGGCTACCAGAACCAGCCGACTATACTAACAGAAAGATTTTTCATCCCCTGAAGTGGAGCAGCAAAGGGACAACTCTGGGCTGCCAGGACACCTAGTAGGGCTTCTGCATTTTGAGACATGATTCCTTGAGGCAATATGACTGGAGAGATGTGGCTCCCTCCAGTGCAGGGTTCTGCTTAAATGCAACACTGAGCCCTGGAAAAAGATATTAACTCATTCCTCATTTGAGCTGGCAAACGTACCAGGAATACCTGGCAGCAGCTCCCCACCATGCTGCCAACCATTCTAGGTACACAGCCGGCTATTTCAGTGATTTCAGAAGAACTCAGAGGATTTGCAGCACAGCAGCAACAGCAGCAGTGGAACAAAAACAACATTTGATTTCTTTGCACAAATGTCTATCCCAGACTGGAGGTAAACCCATTCAGGCACAAACCTCCAGAATTAACTAATGTCCTCATGGCCCAAACCCAGGCTCAACTCCCTCTCTATAAATCAAACAATTAAAGAGCGATACCAAGCAATTGCCTCTCCTATTCTCAGAATGTTTTATGTTCACGTCACAAGGAATCCTGCAAAGCCTTGATAGGTATATTCATTATTTATGGTCTGCCATAATTATATTGGTTACTTATAGCTTAGCCTGCAGGAGGCAGTGTCATGTGTGGAAAGCAGAACTTATCAATGCTAATGAACTTTTGCAGGGGATTTTGAAAAACTATGATTTCTCTTAAAAACAAGAAATGCAAAATGGCAAGAAGTTTAGTAAGAACATCTGGTCTAGGGTAAAACTGAGGAAAGGTGCCATTGGTTTTGAAACATGAGTTTCTACCCTCAGAGTTTTTCCCTCCAAATAAAAACTCCAGCCCTTCTTTTAGCTTCTACCTATATGGTGTCCATGCTCTCAGTTCTTTGCACAAACTTGCACAGACTGCACTGGCATTTCTTAATAGCAAGATATTTAAGTAGAGGCAAGTGCCCACCTTCAGGCTGGAGCTAGCTACCACCCACTGGTAGCAGCATATAAACAGCCCGCTTTTTAATGTTAAAAGAGAAAAAAAGGTGATGGAGATATCTCTTCGCATTTTTACTAATGCAATTTCAGTGAGTAAAAATCGGGAAAGTGGCTGGTATTCATACAAACAGCACCATTCCAGTGACCTCTCTAGTATTATACACAGCAACAAACTTTAAGGTCCAGCAGCACAAAGAAGGCAGAGGGCTTCAGACTACATGGTACCCTATGGCTATGGTAGAAAAAGTGCACATCAAGAAACTGGCAACACCAGTAAGGCCTCAAATATAAACACACTCAGCTTTGAACTGAATTAGTGAAGAGAGAGATGATAAAACAGACACTCAGCAAAGGCTCTTCACAGAACGCCAAAGTTTCAGCTTCCTTTTTTTTTTTTTTAAGTCTGCTAATTTGTGTTTATCAGCACAATGAAAGGTTGGGCAAGGAAAGATACTCAGAACTTAAAAGCTAAAACTGGACTGTCTACATTTCATTCTCTTTTTATTAACCATCAGCAAGTATTCTGCACAAACACAGCCCATGAAAGTAATAATAGAGAGAAATTAATTACATGACTGTATTTCAATCATGGGGTTTTCTTGACATTTCGTACCAAAGGAATGCAGCTCAAGCAGTTTGTAACTGACAGCAATGCCATGGAATTGCACTACAGCCTTGATAATTATCCTCTTCATTATTTTTATAATATATAAAGATATAAAGTACAACATTCCTCTTTCATTTTATAATAGTATGCAGTATAATGGAAGCAGCTGAAGGAGGATGTTTGTCTTACAATGCTACAGTTTAAATCTAGTGACAAGGAAAGAAGTATCACATTAATGATGCACAGAGAAGAGCACTACAAGCAGCCGTCCTTTATATAATTATTCCATACAAACTGTAAACATATGGGATAAATAATATACCCCAAACTTTTTTCCCTTCCTCTCTTTACTTAATATTCAAGAAATGTCAATGACAACTCACTAGAAGGAAAAATATATTAATGTCACTTATGTAAATTTCCTTCTTTGTTAAAAGCTAGTGTCATCAAACCTTGTAAAAAGATTGATGACACACAAAGGGTCGGTCATTTCTTTTATACACCAGTACCAAGCACTTCTGCACTACACAAGCCCAGAAAATTAATAGAAGTGGGAAGAGTCCTTTTGGCTCCATATGAAGACACAAAAGGAGTAAAGGTCTTACCAAGTATTGTGGATAATTTTAATTAGAGAGAGTAGCAGTAAAGCAGTAACACTTCCATAGCTTGGCAAACTATTTTAGACAATATTCAGAAAATGTAGATATGGAAATCTCAGCTGGAACAGGACAAACATGTGCAAGGAGATGAGAAGTTTCCATTTCCCTGTCTACCACAGTGTCAGCTCAACTTGGTATACGAACAACAGAAGTCAGCTCCAGATGGCTACAAAACAAGTCAGTCTGTTACCTTAGTAAAGCAGAGTTTGAAATCAGGATAACTTCAGGAACAGCAACTTTGCAGGTAGTTTCAGCAGAAGCTGCCAAATTAAGCCTGTAGAGATATGAAGCACTTAAAGCAGTTGTGAAGAACAGTAACCTCCTGTCTCTGAGCATAAAATAAGGATATTCTCTTGGTGCGACCCCTATAAAAGGTAAAATTTATTTAGTCTAGGCAACATCAGCTTCTTAGTCTGAATTAACTTATCCTAATAACATGATAATACATGCTTCCTTCTGTAGATCGCCTGGCTCCAGCAAAGGAGCTGGATTTCTAAATTACCAACAGACCTTTAGAATTTCTTTCTTCAGACATTGTAAGTAACACCCAAAAAGGAAGATGGCTTGTGCATAAACCGAAAATCCATCACTAACTTTATCATTTTTTCACATCACAAGAGGAATGTGAAACTGTGATATCGTGACTCTAAATAGGAGTGTTGCAGCCACGGAATGCAGACTTGGATCATATTTGCCGCAGTATTAAGGACATTAACTTCAGGGTGTCTGACTGAGGCTCATTTTTTGTTATATTCATGACATGCATGCATGTGGGTACACTGTGCCACTTAAAGTCAGTTTCCCAGAGGTTTTGCCATGTTCAAGCTTTAAACAGATCTGTTAAAACTTTGTAGAAAAAAAAAAGCCAGAAATATTTGGCTGTTTGCCCAGGTATTGTATGAATGATAAGATGTATCTTTCTGCATTTTCAAAGCCATGTGTTCCTTTAAATATACCTGACAGCTCTAAGCGTTTTAGCAACACAACTTTTACAATGAGTTTTGGGTAAATCTGCGGCTTCAGCCATTCACCTACCAGTTCCTGCACCATGCAGCCCAGCTGACCCCGTAGTTCCTGGAAATATGGACTTCTTGGACAATGCCCACTCTGCCTTGCTTGCCTCTACAGCACAGGAATACAGAACATGGGGTAGGCAGGATGGCCCTGCAAAACTTATACCATACATCTGTGCATCCATAGCACTGCCAATGCATTCTCTGCATATACCCAACACACACAACAGATCTGATGCTTCCTCATTACAAAAGATTCACTGTGTACGTAATGGAGGGCCAGCCCACGTGTCCTGTGAGTCCAGAATTGTCAGGTGTCTTGTGCACAGAGATCAGCTCCATGTTAACAGCACATCTCCCACGCACAACGAACCAGTGCAATCTTTCCCAGTGACACAGTGGAAGATAGCATTTAAATATATCTAAAGTCAACCTTATTACTAGGGGAAAACACTTTTCTGTTATAAAACACACTATGGTTATTCAAGAATGTTCTATTCAGTCACGTATATACCCCAGGCAGTTATTTTCATTGTTTTTCAATGGATCAGGGCAGACTATGATATTTCAGGGCATACAAAGAATAAGGCAATACTAGCTTTTGATCCTGAAGAACAAAAGGCCTGCATTAACCTATGTGCAAAGACAGGAGAGCTGGCAAAATGGGGGGGGGGGGGGGGGGGGGGGGGCAGGGCGAGGGAAGAGAATCTGTCAGATCTTTGAAGTAATCCAAGGTCAAAAGTTTCCTGTTAAGAATATATGAGCAATGTGAACTTACCCTACCCAGGAAGCCACCTCACAAGGTAAACATTTTCAGAAGACAAGTCCTTGAAACTCTTCATAGTGTCAAAGGTTGAAATAAGCAAAGTGGTGGCTGGTTTAAGGCATCTCTCCCTTGAAATGTCCAAACTTCCTTAATTTTCAGAGACATTTTGCAGAGAACGCCAACAAAAGCCCCGCTGGTATATATGAAAAGAGCATGCACCCTTGGAATAAATAAAGGGATTCAAGTCAAGCCTCAAGGAACAGAAAAACCAACACAAACCACCCCTCACCTCAAAAAAAAAAACAAAAAAAACCCCAAAAAAACAGATACTTCTAAAAAATTAAAGTGACGAGTATCCAAAAATGTGAGCTATCAAAATTGCCCATTAGAACAGAATCACAGTGCTTTAGTAATAGCTGAAGCCTTGAAGACCTTTCCACCCATCAGGTGTTCATTCTTTGCTTCAGCTGAATTGCCAGAGCAGCTTCCATGAACTTGCCAGTGCTGAGCCTGCTCATATCACTCTCCAAACAGTTTATGTCAAGAGGCTAAGTTTGCACTGAAGCTGACAGCGGGTGCTCACACAAATCCTTTTAGCAATTTAGCAAAGAGTTAATGATGGTTACCTGAAAGTATCCAAGACATCCTCTTGTTTAAAATTGTAGAATTTTGTTGCCTTTATGTATAAACTTAAGAAAATTCAGACTTATGGGAACAACAGTGTAACAATGCTTCCAAACAGTTGTCGCTTAATTACACATACATTGTTTTCATTTGCTCAGACCAAAGTTATTATTTTCACTTTTTCATCGCTAATTCAATAGGATATTAAGCACATGAAAAGTTTTAAGTACACAGATAAGACCATTAAATTAGGCCTATTCAGACAGGTAATACAGCTTCATACTGACTTAAGTACCTAAAACAGTACCTACAATTAGAAAAGAAACACAGAGAGGAAGTTTCTAAAAAGAAGAGCTTGAAGGGACATAAAGCATACAGCAGATGCGCTATCAGATTTCTTCATACGGAGGCACTGCTACAACAGTGTTGTTTCTTCAAAGAGGTAGCCCCTCAACAACATAAAAATATACAGATTTTCAAACACAGTGAAATATTTTCTAATATGAACATCCTAAAAAAGGGAAATCAATAAATGGCATGAAAAACTTCAAAGACGGACCTCCTGTCAATGACAGAGGTTCTTCAGCAATGTAAAGTCTTTGAAGAAGGACTCCCAGCGCTGGGAAACCTTTGAAGTGACAGAAAGCAGACATTTATAATTACAGAAAGGTGCGGTGTCCAGCAGAGATAGTAAAAAGATATAACTGGGGTATGTGTGGGGGAGGTTGAGCGGTGGCTTGGGCCCTGAGTGACCCTGTTTACTTGAAGCCTAAAAGCCTGCAAGGTCAACTCTATATCCATATGAAAGAGACAATTTGTGAAATGGAGATGTGGGTAGGGCTTAGAAACCAAATTACTGCAGCTCTCACACTTCTAGCATATGTTTATTAAACAAAGCATCTCTCTCTTTTTCTCACTACCCTAGATTCCAGCACACAGATAACTACACAGCCCATTTTCACTTTGCAGCCTATAGTTCCCCTGAGGGGATAGCTGGGCTTGTTATGTCCATTGGCTCCAAAGCTGGCTTATACTATGCAGTGGGGTAGTCCAGCTTTACAGATATTCATCTACATGTTTTTCATGAGTGTATTGCTCCTTCCTGAAATTTTTACTTCCCTCTTCTCCCCTGCTCCCTGGCTATTTTTTCTATAAAGTGATACAGAAATCCAGAGAAGTGAAAAATTATATTCTGGAAAAAAACTGTGAACTGTCTGGATTCTGGAGTTCTTTGAATTCTTGGCTACTTGAAAGGAAAAATGTGAAAGTTTAATTTACAGGAATAGATTTTTGGTCTCCCCTCAGACTACAAGGTAAGTCTCTGCCTTGTTTTTGGAGCAGAGCAGGGTGTGCCCATGCTCTGAGCGGTCTGAAAGCAGAAGTCATTTTAACATGGTATTGAGCTCACACTAGCGTGCCCAGCTGAGAGACAGAGTTAACAGCTCAGTCTTGTCCCTACCTTTCACATCTCCACAGCTCCTGGTTGTCCCAAAGCACAGGCCCAGTTCTCTTGCTTCTGCCCCAAAGATCACATAGCTACATCCAAAATATTCAGTGCTAGCTTATTCCCTGTCTGTGACATGCTAGAAATACAACATTTACAGAAAAACATTAGCCTCTGATGCCAGCCAAGATTTTCTGGGAAGTTGAAACAAAAGGCAAGCAAGCAAATCAGCAAGATGCTGCCACCTCATTTGAACTCGCTTGGTCTTTCTTCTACAGCTGGACCAGGATCTGGAAGCAGGGCTGTTCACAGTGGGCTGAAATGGGCCCTCCAGCCAAGAGGTCTGCACTCTTCTGCTCTTGTGTGAGAAGGACACCAGAGCACCCTGTTCCTTGATGGCCTATAGCTCTACCTGTGAGCCTCAACTCCATCCAGTGCCCAGGCAGGAGGAAAATGAACTACCAAAAAGCCAAAACCAGCTCCTTTTTCCTTGTACTTTCCTGCAGCTTACGTAGCTAAGTACTTCCAAGCAAAGGTTGGTAGAAGATGTCATCCTTTTAACACTGAAATAAAACACATGGACAATGATACTTGCTAACTTTTACACAACACATGGCTCCACAGATCTCAAATCCACTGACTAACCCAGTTTATGAATGGGAAAACTGAGGTCCTGGACAGAAATTCAGGCTGGCTCTGTAAAAAACCTTAAAGTCTTAGCACAAACATACCAACGTTTATTACTGCAGGAAATTCAGAGTAGACAGCATTTGAGTCTATTTTTGTCTTTAGATAACCTTCAGTCCCAGGTTAAGGTCAGAACTAGAGAAAATAATACCAAAGTCCAATGCAGTCTTTAGAGAATTGCTGAAGCTTATTTTGTTGAACTCTTCTTTTGCTGGCCAGACAGCAACCATGTAATTAGGATAACTATGCAATAGTGTTTTTAAGGGAGTGCTATAGAGAAAAACTCAAACTACAGTACATATAAAAGCACTGTATTTGTTTTCTCATGCATCAACAATTTAGTTTTTCTTCCGTTCAGGAGGTTGGCCTGAAGGGAATAAGGGAAAGGAAATCACAAAGATTATTACCTTTTTATAACTATCTTTCTAAAAGTTATGGCATCGGCTACACGAGGTGTGTAGTAAAAAGGAAAAAAAAATCCTAAATACCAATGGAGAGACCGTATGGAAACTCAGAAGCAATTAACATGCAGACAAAATTTTTAAGAGTAGTGATGAAATTAAGTATTGTTGCCAGAAGATGTTTACTATTTAAAATATCTTTCAGGTCTTTCAAAATATTGCTTGGAGGATTTGGCATGACAAAGAAAGCAGATGTCAGATAACACATAACGCATCAAGAAAACAATAATATATTCTGAGCTTAAGAGTCCTGCTGGTGATATGGGACAAAAATATGCCTGGGCAATCTGAAATAGCTTTTAAATAAAACAAAACCAAAACAAATTTAGATGTTATTTTTGAAGTGCCTACACATCATGTAAATTTTGTGCTACAAAAAGTTAGGCAACAGACAGGATGAACTCAGCAAAAACTGAATTACCCTAAATGCAACAGATCAGTGGAAATTGTTTTCTGATGTGTAGTATTTGCTAGCTGCGTAATATGCACTGATAAGATTCAGAACATCTGAAGTATGTATGGTACACAGTGCTGTTTATACCACAGCTGTCTAATGCCAACACTTTCATAAAACAAGCACCCTAAATCCACAGCTGGACATCATTACAAAAAAGTGGGTGCAAATGTATAGACCTTTCCAAACTGAGAAGCAAGGATACCTTCCTCATGGCTGCTGCATGACAATCCTTTTGCATGCTTAGCAATATCACGTTCAGTGTGTTCTGGCATGTGATATGACATGTAAAGATCTGCATCCATTAAGATACCTGTCTTTTCTCCTACTCATCCCTGTTACTGGGGTCTCTTAGGAGTCACATACCAGTTGTTCCTTGCTTTCATATCCTGGATTCTAGGCTGTGTCTGTAGTCAGTTCAGCAAAGCACAGACTACTAAGAGCCATGGCTTTTCCCCTGTGTAGAATGAGGACATGCTCTCTGCTGATTTGAATTGCAGCCACAATACACCTTGGACAATAGCACAGGACCAGAGGTCATGGTACCATCACAGACATTTGGGTAATGCCTCACTTACAAATGAGACCAGAGGAAAACAAAATTATGTTTAGTGCACTAATTACACCACAGGGACATCCTCATGACATAGTAAGAAAGGGATCTAAGTGACCATCCACAGAGGAACCAGTAGTGAGGCCTTAAAATGAGGACCAAAACACCCCGAATTTAATAACAAAAAATAAACCATGAGCAGACAGTACTATGATTCAGAAGAGGGAGGCTGGAATACCAGTACCAGTATTTCTCATAATTGGAAAGACTTTAGGGCTCATTTCAGGGGCAGATAACTGCTGTCGCTCATCTTACGGGTAAGAGGAACTTGAACAACAGGCTCAGTTGGCAGATAGGGTGGGCTACCTTATTCATGCATTTAAAAGAAAAAAATTGTCACATTTGGCCGTAGTCAAGAGATCAAGAGAAAGAGTAGCACAGAATGACCCAAAGTTATATGCCTAGTTGATATTCCAGGTTTTTACTGTAGATGATAATAAGTTCAGTGAGTTTGCCAAGATGTCATCTTTGTCATATTCCTTTTTGCTGTTCTTTCCTTATATTTTGCCTGAGAACACAAGAATCAGATTTATGAAAAATGTATGCTGTTGTCAAGTACATACAAGTAATTTCTGTGAAGTGTTAACTAAGAAGGACCTATCTGCCAAAATTTAAGTATATGTTTGTTTTTAAGCACTTTTTATTTTCATTCTTCTGTGGGAATCATCAAAATATGATAATGTATTGTTTAAATTCTAAACTTCAAATATAATAAACTAACCTGAGACAGGACTAATGCTGAGAACTCAGTAATTCTTTTTATACCCATTGGATTTCAGGCACCTCTCAAGCTCCCAAATGCCTTTCAGATCCTAGAGATGTCTCACAAAAAAACCCAACCAACCAAAACCAAAACACATACTTTTAATTTTTTTCAAATATCAATCAGAATACATTGCTTGCTTCATTAAATAGCCTCTTCCAAACATACAGGAGCTGTACATAATGGAAAATTGAAACGCTGTATTAGCAGCTGACTGCATAAATCTGTAAAATCCAGACATTACGAAACTTCTCCGAAACAGATTTAACTATTATATTCAATTCTATCAGGTAACATCTACATACAGTTTCCAAAATATGTTCTTTTTTTTTAATATCAATAAGAACAAAGAGCATCGATCAGACCTCTAGTATTCTTTATGCGGCAAACCACAACCAGGAATCACTTGCTCTGAGTGCCTTACCCTGCAAATGGTGATGCATGTGTGAAATCCAAAGTCAGTAATTGTGAAAACTAATTTTATCAATATTAGCAGGATTAAATCTACTTTTGAATATTAACTGCTTAGCAGCACTGACCTGATACATGAAATATAACAGAAAGGAGAGGATAAAAGTTACCATGGAACAGAAAATGTTCATCAGTTTAGTTGCATCTTTCTTCAGACTTTAGCTGTTTCTGGCTACAGTCTGAGTGTCCTTTGTGAAAGACAACTGAGTGTTTGAAATGAAAAGCAGTGGACAAGAGTAAGACTTCAAAGATCACAGCATCAAGATTTCTAGGGCTTTCCAGGCAGCAAGTATGAAATGGATATTCAGCTATTTAGCAGTGAAAAGGCAGCAAAATAAAAGCATGCTTTCACAAGAAACTCTGGGTAAAGAGCAAAACACAAGTTGATTAACGGTTGGGATATGGACCAAGTTAGGTGTTAGAGAAAGTACGTCTGAGGCTTATCTCCAGCATGTGGCTTTTTGCACATACCTTCAGTAGGTGACTTAGGGCTCAGTTCCACTGCCTAAACATGGCTCTGTCTTCAACCCATGGAGATGGCAGATACAACAGAAGACATGCAGATACCAGAACTTTCTGGAATAGCAGCTTTAGGCCAGGAGAACATAGTAAGGCTTCTTAAATGTCATTAGACTGCTATATGGAGGCAACTGAATGCTCCTGCCCCCCATGGTGTGTGGGGACACAGCTCTGAAGTGCAACCCAGAAAACCTGTCCCAGTTCCTGTAAGCACTGATGTGTTTTGTCTGCAAGTTTCCTAGGCCCACCTTAGAACTTGCCCCTTAACCCTGGGCAGGTCAGTGCTTTGACTGAGGATCCACAGATCAGAGGATGCACTACAGGACCAATCCAACATGCAACGGTACATAAGCAAATCTCACTAAACATAGCAGCAGCTAGAAGTTCCCTCAAAAACTTGGGGAATGAGGCTCACTGTCAGTCTCACTTCCTTAAGACAACCGATGAGCAGCCACTGTGTTTATGCAGGGTCTGAAGGACAGTAACATTGCCTTCTGCAGTGAAGCAATGCCTAGTGAAGTACCCTAGCCAGCAGGATTGTTTAGAATTAAGTGATTATCCACTCACAGATGTCTAAGTCTTCTTATGTGCCAGAGTGATGCCTGACCTCCAGGTCACCTAATGCTGTGCTGCTCCCTGAGCTCCCAGTCCACTGATCAGCCAGGCTCACTCCACCCTGGCTGCAGGGTCAACCCTTCCCTCCAAAACCAGGGCACGGCCACCGTACGACAAAAGCCTGAATCCCACATCACGCACGAGTCAGATCACAGCGCAGGTGTGCACTTATGTCCCACAGTTCAGATAACTTCTTACGGTCATACCATGTCTCGGCGATGGCGATGACTGCCCTTCCTCAGGCGTGTTGGGGTGGATACAGACCCTAACAATTAGGAGGTTTTAGCTACTGTGATGAGAAAGGCTGTCTATGACTCAAGGCGAAATGAATTCAATTCCCACGGCTGCTAAATGACAAAGACTTCAGAGATACCACTCTTCCACTTTGAAGGATAGCAGGACACAGAACAGGAGGGGAAGAGGTGAGCCTCATCCTAAAGGAAGGATGGCTACTTAGAATCTCCCCTCTGCTATTTTTTTTCTAAAGGGAAACCACACGGTCCAAAAAGCCACAGGGAAAAAGGAAAGCGACAAGGGAGCAGAAGATTGTTCGTACTTCTGTATGCTCTAGATTCCTCGCAAATAACAGGGATTTGTTATGTTGCAGGAAAACTGAGCATCTAGCTGGAGCCCTCCTGCAGAAATCAAGGCCTGCAGTGTGTAGGTCTTTGACCTTACCTGATTTTCAAGGGCATTTTTCTGAGCTCTTTTGCAAACTGTGTTATCTCAACTTCAGTGGCAGTACCAGTCTAAAATCCAGAGCACAAAAGTCAGGTATCTCCTAGACTGTTTGCTTTCTTTTGTGTTTTTCTGTCAATATTATAATACAATATATATGGAGACTAACTTTTAGAGAGTTTGGAACTAATCTGTTCAAATTGTTATTGTTTGGAGAGCACACATTTTTCTAAGAATCGCCTACCTCTCGTATCCATAAACTATGCACAGTATGGTGGGTTGGATAACATCAAAGGAAGCAGATCTTTTTCAGTAATATATTGTATTCCGTAAATCAGCTTGAAAGGTATTTTTGAGCTCATTTTGATTTTTATGTTTTCTTTTTCCTGCTGCTTGATGTAAAACTGACAAAGTAAAACTGACAATAAGCTGCAGAAAGATGCAAGCTTCCTAGTACAGAAGAGTAAACATTTCTCTTAACAGATGGAGTCATTTTCGCTTTTATTATCATTAACAAACTTCAAAACTCTATGCAGTTGGAGGAGCCAACAAGCTAGCAGTGTACTCCTGGATGTTGCTTTACTGCTACATTTTTACAGATACTTGTATATTATCTTTAGAAGATCATGTAAATTAAGACAGTGTCAGCTACACATATAGGGCATCCTTGAGGCCTGCAGTCCAATACTTTGAGCAGGATTGCAGCAATCGGACTGCGGAGGATAAGACCGAGTACACTCTTCAAGTCACTAAACTGTTACCACTCAAAAGCCAGTATTTTCCACCCCGCAGCAACACTGGACTGCAGTTATTGCTGGCTCTCTAGCACAAAACAGCTGCATTGTTTATGTAGCACACAGATGACATTAAGAAAGCAAATATATAGGTTGAAAACGGGGCAGTAATGCAAATAAGGCCAATGCTGAAGTGGAGCAAGGAAACGCTTGGGGGAGCAAATCCTTGGGGGAGACCTGATGCCTGTGTTGGCAAAGCTGTGCAGCTAAACTTTATTTGCAATGAAGGACAAGAACCAAAATGCCCACAGAATCAGTTCTTCTTTGTCCCGGTCTTTATGGATCTTCCCCATATAAACCATCCCTGCCTTTTTCACAGCATAGTCAGAGACAGTTGTTATTCTCAGCCCACGATCTATTGCTAGTAATGCATATATTACTGAAAGCAGCATCACACAATTGTGGAATCATTGTTTCAATTAGGAAAATTACTGTAAATAATTTTATTTGGCTGTCCAGTCTGTCTACAATATGCTTATTTTTTTCTACTGTATAAAGACATCTAGCATTTGGAGATGTTCTACATAAATTATTTTTTAGAGGAATACACATTATGAACCACAAGGGTTTTAAACTACAACTGCATTTCCAGACTCATTGAAACTGGCCCAAATTTAGATATAAAAGCTCCTTGTACAATTTTTCCTTCAAATTTTCTATTATTTTATACAGTCAAGTAGCTGGTGGTAAATTGTAAACATAGCTAAAACCTGCAGAGATCCTTTTATAAAGAGTTTAAAAAGCCATTTAAGATTTAAGCCACTGGATTATTAATTTACTTCAGCATTTGTGAGCTGTAAAACTATAGCTATAGCGTTTTGTTTTCATGTGTAGCTTGTAGACTTTACTCATCATAAAAAGGATTTTTTTGTTTGTTTTCACAATAACTTTTTGCTACACATCTCTTTTAGCTACAGACTAATTTGTAAGAGCATTTTGTTTGCCTGAAATGGGCAGCAATTTAATTTTCTTTTTGCTTCTTTAATGTATCAGCAGAATCAGTTAGATGCTGCAAATGAGTAAGGAATAATAATATCCAGAGAAAATTACAGAAATAAAGAGTAAATAACTCAGTGTTAAAGAAGAATTAATATAATGGGATCACTCAGAAACTATCAGGATCATTAATGAAATTAAAGTATAACCCATACTAATTTAAAAATTCAGTTAAAGGCTACACTTAAAATTACTAAATGTCAGGGGAAAATATTTAAATTATGAAAATAATTATTATAAAGCTCTGACTGGAAAGTACCCATTTACACAAGCCTAAAGTCACCCATTGAGTTTATATGCATTGATACTCACGCTATATTATTGAGCAGAAAATTATTAAGGGAAATGGCTTAGTTCCAGTTACTTTTAAATATAATTATGATACAAATAAATATACAAATACACTTTTACTGTATTTCTTGTATTAGCTCCATCTGACTCTTCTGATACATTGAAATTAATTTGATTTTCTGAAGTATACACACTTGTACAGGTACTTAAGGGATAGATTTACTGACAACATGTAGGGTGTTGAAGGGGTGATAGCAGTGTATCAGGGATGAGGCTGAATTGCTGCTGGGTTCTTTGAGTTCCTGTCCATCATACACTTACATCCACCAACCACCACCCCACATATATACACACCTGCAAAACATGTGCAAACATGACTGTCTTTGAATCACTGACCAAGTTTTCTGTGCAAATACCAGCAAAATTTTCAAACATAATTTTTAACAACTAACAAAGATTTTGTGACCATACTCTAAAAGGAAGTTGGCAAATAGTTAAACTCTGAGAAGAGGGCCTGGAAAATCTGCTACCGGTGAGAGACTAAAGCAGCTGAAGAGATGATTAATATATGTCAGGATTACAAGGTGACATCTCAAACCCATGGATGTCTTGACTGATCTTCAACAGAGAGAAGACAGATTTTCCCCACAGTTTATGGGAGTGTAGGAAGACAAGGTTGTAGGCAGAAGTAACACCAGTTATTTGATGTGAGTCATTGAATAGCTGAAGCTACAGAAGCTGTCTTTACCTAATAACTGGTAGATTTCCTAGCCACTTGAATTCTATCAACCACATTTGGGTGTCTTCACTAAGCTCATACAGTTCAACCAAAACCAGTGTATCTAATGGGGAAAGCAGGCCAAATTCTAGGGCATGGTTATGCAGAAAGTCTGAGCAAATTTTTACAGTCCTTTCTTTTAGATATAGAGTCCAATTCTGATAACTAATTCATATTGTAGGTATCTATTGTGCTTCACTGTCACAGCACTGTCAAATTTTAAATCCTGGAAATGCTACTGGTAGACTTACTTTCTTCCCTGCTGGCCCCATGCCTTCCCTATTTATCTTTATGTTGTTGTCCCATATATTTCCTATTTGTGCCTATTTGTCCTGAGCACAAAGGAAAGAGTGGGAGAATTGAAGTTGGCAGAAAAGGAGTTGAAAAGACAATACCATTCAGGGTTTTTTATAAAATCAGTCCAATGAGGACAATAAGGTAAATAACCCCTTTGTGTACTGTACACCAGTTACAAACCGTATTTGCTGTCAATGAAAACCTTCCGGCCACCTCCAGAGTCCTTCCACAATTACAGTGAATTGCTAAGACACCAAAAAACAGATGATAAAGTCAGTAAACATGTAAAATTTGAAGTAGCTTGTTGAGCTCAAGGGAGTTATTCCAAAGTTAGAACAGCAAAACTACAGCCAGAATCCAGATATACATGACAAATTACTGTAAATAATATCTTTCAGATGTCTGGATAGACTCTCTAAAGACTCTTCAAATGTAATCAAATGAATACCCCTGGTCAATCACAGCACTATTAAAACATACAATCAGAATGGTCATGGTCTCTCAAACATAATTGATTTTGTCCAGTTTGTGAAAAGAAACATTTTGGGAGAGAAGCGAGAGTTGAGAGGGGCTTTGTTTTGGGTTTTTTTTTGTTGTTGTTTCAGGTGACCTCATAATTTATTTCCAAATCTGGAACAGTCTGTTCTTTTCCTTTAAAAACAAACTGGAAAAAAATGTGGTTTTAAAAACAAAGACAAATCTGCAGAAAGACTTTGCTGAGTGTATTTCTCCTTCATCCTGTTTGAGATGATCAAACAGTAGGTTTTCTTTTAAAGTATTCATTGGCTCTCTTATAGCTACTATATTCAATTATATTTAATGTACTTTAAAGCTACATAAAAAATGTGGAACAGAGGAAAGGAAGAGAAAGGGCATTACCCCATTACAGGTCATCTTCTGGTCAAAAAATATTCTGCTGTCCAGGAAAGTTTACAACTTCAATCCTTTGACGGCACTTTAAAGAAAATAAAAGTAGATATTAACACAAAACACACACGTATATATATAAGATGAATCATGGGTGTGTGTGTGTGTGTATATATATATATATATCATGTATATGTATGAGATGAATCATTAATTTCCCCTAGTAATTTAGTGATATCAATTACTGAGTTATTTTGCCTGCCTTTTTGTCAGGATGTGACCCTAGCCCAGTTCCTTTAAAGTTTTACAGATGCAATTTCCATTAGAAGCAGTGGAGGCAAAAAGGGAGAGAGAGAAGAGGAAACTAACACATATTTTCTCTGCAATATGCAAACTTCGCTAGAAAAAACAGCAGAACACCTAACTCGAAGCCAATTTTTCAAAATATAACTGTGCAAAACACCAAATGCAAACCCAAGACTGTTAGGTAAATCACACCACCTCCAGTCCCTGACACAATCAGAGAGCAAACAGAGCAGGAATCAAACAGCGAGTGGTTTCTTTGTTCACAGATCCAAGCTCTTCCTCGCCAGCGCTCAGCTCACATCACTCTCGCTTTCTCCCTCCCTCTCTTTGCTCTGTCCCAGAGCAACACTAGCCGTGATTCTGCAGGTAACACTTTGTTTTTTCATCCTGGTCTTTCACTGCCCATGGTGCAGCTACTCACAGGCATGCTCCTTTCAAACTGCCCAGCAAAATCCTTCCATACCTATAACTAAGCTTTTCTCTGACCTGCCATATGGCTTGTCTTTTGCATTGTCAATTCCCAAACAATTCAGTTTTTCACTCTAAATATGAATTTTCCTATATCTTCTATTCACCCTTCACTGTCAGGTAGCTGTCAGAGGCTGCTTGCTTTGAAATCTCTGTCCTAATGATGATGCATGAGAAGAATATAACCCCTGGCAGGTATGTTTAGTAACAGACTGAAAGCAGACCTTAGAACAGAAAAATACGTAAAAGGATAGAGTTATGAAACCTAATAACAAAATAGATACTGCATTTTAAAATATTTTAAGTCATATGGGCCTCAGAAAGAATCAATAGCTAACACTTTCAAAAGCTTTGGGTTAATTTTTAAAATACTATTGGAAGCATATACGATTTTGACCTCATTAACCGGAAAGGTAGGAAGCATGGTTTAACTTGTTTTAAAGGCAGTGGTGGCAACAGTCGCAGCGAACTACTCTGTTTGCCGAGATCCAGGAAGGACTGTGCCTTAGTTCCTGACCTTCTCCTGAGCTCTCTGGTTACTTCACTAATTCCTACCTGAGTTTACTGGTGGACAAAAGGAGGGAACAATGCAGCTTTGCATTGGACCTCACATAATTCCTTGACTTCACAAAGCTTCCACTGGATGTGAGTTCAGGGGCTTGCAAAGGTCAAAGCAGCATTTTATCCAAAAGAGTTGGCGTATAAGTAGTTAACAAGCATAAATACCTGATAAGAAGTTGTACAATTTCGAAAGGGGTAGGGGATAAAATAATTCAGAATAACAGGACTGAACAAAGCGAAACAAAATTCAGTCAAAAGATCACACGTGAACAAGTGTGACTATTTAGTGCAGGTTCACTTCAAACCAAAACCAAATGAATCAGCAGGCAAGTCATCTGAAGCAAAAAGTGCCTGAATAAAAAGAAGCAAAGTATAAAATAGCAGCTGCAAAAATTACTAAAATGTGGACTCCTTCATGAAAATTAACGCTACCATAATGCTAATGGATATATAACACACAGGAACGATTTGTGCATTTGCAGTAGAGCAACATAGACAAGAACTTTCTTCTCCCTGCTTTAGCATCATAAAAAGAATTACTTATAATAATGCTGTTTACCAACTTTAATGCATGTACAGTATACCAAATATTGCCCTGCCTCATCGTGAAACTGTCTACCTTCTTCCTTGTCTGTGTCTCATCCAGCCCAGACTTTCTTCTCTACCCTGGCCCACAACTACTGCTGCTTTACTACCAGCAAGACTCCAGCACATCCTGACCCCAGGATTTTACTATGGAAATTTTTCTCATTCCTATACGTCTGGCCTTTTCTTGTCTCTTTGAGCTCATCTTTATCGTAGTCCCACTGTGACAGTCCCCTATCTACAGGAAGTCCCATTTCTACAACTACACCAACTTGTTAGTGATTACTGCCCTGAACCCACACTAGATCTGCCATTTGTGAAGTTTCCCTCCATGTTTCTGTTCTGTCAGCAGCCATTTTTTCCACTGATTTCACTGTTCATTTAGCTTTCTGTGTCACTGCCCTCGTGCAAGGAACTCCTTGACAGCTTACAAAAAGAGGCCTTTTTTCCACACCTTCATAACTTGGCAGACTCTCCTACTGCCTCATTCCTCTAGGAACTTGCAAACATAGCAGGCATCTGACTTTCCTAATTGCCCTGTCATAGAGAAAGAAAAAGTAAGCACCTTTCAAACTGCTTGTAACATTACCATCCAAGGGAAGTAGTCTGAATTGTTTAAAACCAGACAGTACAAAGCATCGCACAGTACACGGGGAAAACCCAATGTTGGCAAGGGACTAAACTTGGCAACTTAAAAGGTGTTTTCTTTCTCCACTTTTTGTGATATCCTGAAGTGCTTTTCTGTGCTAAGGTAGAAATTGGCACTTGGAGGCAAACCTTTCTTCCAATGTAAATAATGGCTCTAGGTTACATCATGTGACTTCACTTCCTTACCTTAGGTATCTATCTGCAAGTGTCAGTTCAATTATCCTTAGTGATTTTATTAGTTATTCCTTTAGTACCTGGGGAAGATCTACTTTTTTCTCCCGCTCAGTGTACTGGAGGGATTTAACAGAGGTCATGGGAGCAAAAACGCAGCTCTGCAGCCACCTCAAGTCTTAATTCCTTTAAGAATTGGGTCTCTCCAAACTATATGCTAACTGCCACAGTGCTGGTCACCTCTCAAATTCTGTTTTGCCTTCTCTGTCAAATGCAGATGAAGTGGCATGTTTCCATGAGAGGAGACAGGAGAGCACTGCTGGGGAAGGCGTGGGGAGCATGCACATTTGTGTACCACATGGGAATGCAGATGCCTCGTGAAGCAGAGAGGAGCGGAACGAGTGGAGAAGTCACGATCTGTAATCAAGCAGTACCTTTTTCCCCGTGGAGGAGGAGTGCAGGAAGAATGCCTCCAGGGTCTCTTGGCTCCACAGTCCCCCCGTGACCAGAAGGGTGCTTTCTTCACACACATAGATCTTCAGGGTTTAGCTGAAGTACTCACCCTGTGACCAGAGACGGGTTAGACTTGAACCCTAACACCTACAATTAGTCCTCAGAGCCTTCATTTCATTCTTTACATTATTTACATTAATAAACATCTGACTGAACCACTTTCCAGGCTCTTCTGTTGATTTATGTACCAGTTTTAATTTTTTCTCTCAGGTAGTTGAAGAGTTTCAGCTGCTGAAAAAAACAAACCAACCAAAAAGCCAGTGAACATGCCAAGAGAAGAGCAGGGCTAATATCTTGTAGCCTTTATGCATCTTCTGAGGCTCTGTGTAAATTGTAAGGCCTCTTTCTTCTTTTACTGCTCACTGTTGGCATAGTTGGAGCAGGAATCTTGTAATGTCAGCCGAGAGGACCCACGCAGAGTCACCGAAGCCCCAGGAAGAAAAGAATTAACAGCCTTCAAAAATGGAAAAGTTTTAAAAAGAGATATTTAAAAGGTTTGACTTGCAGCCAAGTGTTAAACAGTAAATACAAGTTTTAAGTGTCTTAACGATTGAGATGAAGTATCATAATTCAGCAGCATGGAATGGGACCTCTTACTGGGAGAGGCTAAAGAAGAAAACTGAACCAGTACAAAAGGAACCCCCTCTAGGGAAGATCTCACACATTTGGGCCTGGAGTCTAGTTAGAGTAGGCCAAAACCTGATACTTTTATCTCCAACCTTTGACCCTGACATCTGGAAACTTAGTTTGAGTCAAACAGAAGGAAGTTTTCTTTTCTATTTCAAATACTTTATAGAAGAAAAACTTCAAGTATCTACAGTCAAGTCTGTTAGTACAAACTACTTTTATTTGTGCACTTGTAGTGAACTCTAAAATATGGAACATTTGTGCAGGAAATGCATGCGTCAGAACTTTTGGGAAAAGAGAGTAACTTGGTGAGACTGGCACATTGTTCGATGCTTGTATGGGATCCAGATAACAGCCCAGATAAACATCTCCAAGGGGGTGCTGAAGAGTATAAAAGGTCCAGTTCCTTTGATGTTCTTAGATGTTCTCATTTAATAGCTATCAGCCCCGGTGCCAGAAATAACAACATGTTTAAACATTCTGTATCAAAACACAAATTAAATTCATTTAGCATAACCTGTGTTTCCAAAGTTCATTTTCATCTTTAGCTGGAACACTAAGTGTGATGTAACTCATGTTCTTCCTGGCAGTTATTTTCATTATTATGTTTATTACTCATTTAAGAGACTTCTTTTTTTTTTTTTTTTTTTTGAACAGAGGGATTAATGAATTTAGACTGCACATTATAACATCAAAAGCTTTGGTTTCAAATAAGCCCATCTGAGCTACAGGAGATTTTCTCCCCTTATATGAAGCTAAACAGCAACTTCAAAAACATATCTCAGTTATAGTATTATTTTCTAGTTGACTGAAGTCATGGGGTTTATGTCAACCTGTTATATTTGCATATAATAAATGGCTACTTATTTGTATTGTCCGAGCGACTCCTTTAACCCACAGTCTGTTTAGAAGTCAGATGCTTTCCACAGATACCAGCTCTCTCCTCAGAAAGATTTCTGATCATGTGAAAGAAAAAAAATAATAATAAAGGGACCTCTTGTTCAGGATTCAAACGATTGTTCGAGATCAGTTCATCAGTAGTGGTGAAGACACATGCAAGCATTTTAACATCATGTTGCTCAGGCCATTATTAAAATTTTATAGCAAACAATAAAATACTAAACAAAGAGTGCAATACATAACATTTAGCAAAAAAAATTCTAACCTGATATGTTCCTTTTGATCACTAAGACTTCTGTTTACAAGTGAAATATTTTTTTTCATCCACTATTGATTAATGGCAAATGTGCAAATTCTCATTGGATGTGCATACAGAGGTCTCAGAATCAGCCTAACTTCATAACTGAAGGCAGAAATCTGCAGGATTTTCTGTTTAATGGAGCTCTTTAGGATATATGAAGTCCCTCATCAGTTATTTTACTAGAAATATGAGAATATTGCTTAGCATGCTGGCCAAAATACCAAATTATTCCAGGTAAAATATTTCACTGGTTATTTTCAGTGAGTCTAGACAGCTTTACAGCACTGCTTTTAAAAGAGTGTAATGCCCACATTAAAGGTCCTGCCTCTGCATTTCCCCACGCAGAGAGAACACCTCTTATGTCAGTGGAAAATACAGGCCTCAGCTAAGGAAATTATGTCAAAAGCTTCACCTTTTACTGTCCTGAGAATTTTATTGTGTTTGAAGGAATTCAGTCAGTAGGAAGCATCTATACCCATCTGCCATCAAAACCAAAGTACCATCTCTGAAACTGTTAAAAATTCACTTACGTAACTTGAAGTTGCTGTGGATAAACACCATGAAAGACCAAATTTTTTTGAAAATTTTTAGAAAACTTTAGCGAATTCCTCTTTGGAAGCAGGTACCTGCTTAATTGTCTCTGGTCTAGAAAATAGGCACCCTTGCAGGAGATGAAAGCAAATGGAAAATTGCTCTGTCATTGTGAACTATGAGAACGGAGGAGTTCTGCTCCTTATTGTTTTACACAAGACTGCGTAAAACATTTTTGCAGTTTCTGAGATTTTCATCGTGCCTCTCAAAATGAGTTCAGCAATTGCTATCTCATCCCCATACTAGAACAATTAATAGCACTGTATGAAACACCCCTCATGCCTTCCAGCCCGGTCTCAAGTTCCTATGAACTACGAAGTCCTCTCTTCGTGTGCAGTTTGCAGTTCTCTACTAGCCTCTTACAGCTCTATTTTTCATAAAGGTGGCCTAACAGAAGGAAGCACACAGCCACTAAAAACACTATCCCGTGCACTTTGGGAACACATCCCAGTTAATACTTACATTACTGCAGAATAAAAAGAAGTCCTTTCCACAGCCTTAGCTTTGGGCCACTTCACCTCCAGGAGCAGACTGCTTCTCCCCTTACCTTATCTTCTGGTCCTCACAGAAGGCTGGCCATCCTGTTGAGACTATCATCCACATGAGTACAGTTGATTGCTCTACAGTTGGCCAGCCTGCCTCAATAGCTCTGGCTGACATGTCATTTGGCTCTTCATTCTCAGGTAACTCAGGCTCTAAGAGGAAGGACATGCTATTCAGCTTAAAGGTTTTGGTTTAATAAGACAGCATTCACATTTGCTTACTTGAAACCCAGAGCTGTGGCATATGATCATTTCCAGGTTTACAGCTAGGCTATAATTATTGACACACATACTCATAGTACCTAGACTCATTACCAAACGTTACAATTATTTCTTTTTAAGTTTTACTTTAGCATGCTCCGACCACACGGTGCACTAGAAGATAGAAGGTCAGGTGGCCTTTTGGTCAGTGATCATCTCTCAGCTCTGTTACATGAACAACGTAAACAACTCAGTTGGAGAATTATTGACCTGTTTTATTTTACGTATCAGTGTTGGGAGGAGAAGGAAAGGTTGATACAGAAATTAAGGCAACCAAGGAAAAAATCCACAGAAATCATTTGATGTACTCATCTGTATTTTAGTATGCAGGAACACTAGGTAAAATGATATAGATGGGAGAGATCTAATTCTCTCTTTTCTTCACAGCTCCAAACCCAAATAAATAGCAGGAGTGCTGAGCCAGATAGGTTTTTCCATTTCCTAAATTTTCTTATGTCTTAACTCTACAGTACAGTAAGGGGTGCATTCTCCTTTTGAAGCCCAGACCTAGCATTAACATTTATGGGAGTTATGCACACATCAAAAGAAAAACCTACTTTAAGCAATTTATAAATCTGAATATTTTTTCTCTGACCAGTGCACTTGTAGGATTATCTATAGGAAAGCACCAAAATTTCTCATGTTATTTCTGCTGCTGAATACCTGTACAAGGGAAGAAAGATGGGGAGAGAGAGACAGAATGAGAGAATGAGAGAGAGAGAGAAAGAGATGGGAGTAGAAGGGGGGTGGGAAGGGGGAGAGGGAGAGAGAGAGACAAACACCCAGCAGATGTGAAAACTCTTTAAAATAGTTTCTATTCTTCTTGGTATGTTTTCCTTAGCATTTCAGGGACCAAAAGCATATTTGTTTATGTTTAGAGCTGTTTGTAGAAGTGTTTCCCTTCCCGACAAGACCTTTTCATTGCTTTTTGTCCACTTGAACTTGTGCCATGTACACATTCCTTAAGTTGTTTAAACCCTCTGTACATAATGCCATGAAGTACTTCTACTCCCTTCCACTTTTTCAGTGCTTTCTGATCCTACAAATTAATGTATGCTCCCATCATTATTTTGTGATTAAAACGCCTTGATCTTTCATACATGCAAAAAAGAATTCCTTGGTCATACGTTCCCATTAGAGAGAGAGCTGATTAAAGGAGTCCCTTATTCAGTTCCATTCTATTCCTTTCCAGTTTAATCTCTTGGAGAAATAACACCACTTCCTTTTCCTTGCTTCTTCCCTTGACTATTTTTAATAGATTTTGCCCATACATATTCTCTTTTATCTGATGTGTAAATTTAAATTCAGCAAAAAATGTAAACTTAAGCTCTTCCTTTAGAAAAGTAAGGTGGTTTTGTGATCATTTAACAACTTTCACTATAAAGTAATCGTAAATTTGCTCTTGGCCATAGGGCCAAAAGTCCCTGCTGAGAATCTCTTGGATCTCAGCCTTGGATTCAGTGGAGGGTCAGTGAATCAGGGATGTTTCAAAAAAAAAAAAAAAAAAAAAAAAAAAAAAAAAAAAAAAAAAAAAAATTCTGGGCTCCACAAATAGACACTTTCCAGTGATGCCATGTTTCTTCAGCAAATGCACTGTCCTTGCTGCTATTCAAGACAAATCTGACACCACGATTATATGGGAGTTGTCAGCTTATACTGCAAAGGACCTTGGTTGTCTTCTCTGTCTGTAAACTGCACAGCTCAACAGTCCACACTCATCAGAGATGCTACTGCCAGCTGGTATTAGATCTTTATATATTTGCAGTACTAAACCCCACAATTCCCCACTCCATTTCTCATTATATTGTTTAGTCCCTCTAGAGGGCTTTATTTCATGAGTTGTAGAGTAAATTAACCCCAGCAAAGCATTGGGCTTGCTGTGGCTGGATTGATCTGGTCCCTTATTTACAGCTGTCTTGGGTACGTCTACATTCTCCTGGCATCTGCAATGTGGACCCTAATTTAGGCCACTGACTCAGGCTAGAGATCTTTCCTACAACACAGCTTATCTGTCACCACCTGTTTTTAGAGAAAGGAGACCTGATGGATGGTCACTTGAACAGTTTGGTACTGGAGATGTTTTCTATACCTGTTTCTGGTCATGAAATACTATTCTTCCATCAAGCAGAAGCTTAAGGCTGGCCAAGTAAACTTCCTCCAAAGTACAGCAAAAGGGGTGTTTCTTTGAAATATGACTGATGTTCATGTGAGGTTTGCTGCTGCCTTAAGAAACAGTGACAAAACATTAATCAGGCTGTCAGAGAGCAAGAGCAGTGAGAGATACAGGGTTTATGTTTGCATTACAAAATCACCGTGCAAAAATACAAAGATTTCCTTGTCAAAACTTTGCAAAGCCAAGATAAGAAGTTAGTATATACAAGGCAATTAATAAAACAAAATGACAAAAGTAGTAGTTGGCATATTAGTTCCTACTTGGGTGCTAGCAATCAGATCCCGTGAAATAAAAAAGAATTTTAGATGTAAGCTAAAACATTTATTACAGGTGCTTAATCATGAAATCCGCTTAATCGGGACATTTCCCAGGGAACCAAATTAAGCCTAATGATACTTAATGGCAAGGACTGCTGCTTAATTGGGGTGGTAATTCCAGTTAATTGGGATTCCTGCAGGTGAGTAAATGGTACTCAAATAGAGATACTGTATCTGGCCTTCATGATGTTCTGATATTGGTGGTGCTTTGTCTTCCCTAAAACAGCCTCTCCTGCTACTGGATCAGCAAAGCAAAATTACTTCTGTGCTCCCATTTTGGTCCTTTCAAACACTGCTTAAAATTACTATCACTCTCTCAGGGCTGGCAGTACAAGATGACTTCTTTGAAGTCTAGCGAATCTGGATTTATGGATTTATTTGCATTTCACCAGTGTTTTAGAAAGATCACACTCAACCTCTTGCCTGACCAAGGAGAAGGTTTTTAATATGCCTTGGGACTTCATGGAGATGCCACAAAGATGTTTGAAAATTGTTGGTAGCAATTTCAACTGCAAAACAGCATATCCTAACTGGAAAGGTTTCTACACTGGCTTGTGAGAGCAAATATTTTACTACCAAAAACCCCCTACTATAAACCTTTTTTTTCAATACTAAGAAAGGGAAAGATCTACACTCTCATGGCACAGTTACTATTGCTCGAGGTTTTATTTTAGTCCATCACATACACACAGACACACACTAAAACACTGGGGTTTGTTTTTTTCTTTACCATTATTAAACTATGCTTAAATATTATTCAGGCTTTTACATAGCACCAGAGACCCTGAAAATAAAAATGGCTAATGGCAGTCAGCTCATTAGAAAGATATGTTTTCATCATTGCTTCTTGAGGTCCTTGCTATCCTCAGGAGGATGCGGTACACAGCACTCTGCATGCTGCACCATCTCTTGCTTAGCTGGAAGACAGGCAAGTTGCCAGTTCTTGGGAGAGAGAGCTGTAGCTGCAGTGCCTGCAGCTACCTGGGGAGAGCCGCTGCTCTCTGTAGGTTTCTAAAAGCCGAGCAGAGCAGCCTGACTCTGGAGCTACTACCTCTCACGAATCCAAGATACACCCCTCAGGTACTGGGCTGTCTCGGGAATTTTGGGGAGAGAGGGAATCTTGGTGGCTGCAGCCCCTGCAGAACTTAAGCTGGCATTAAGCCCTCATCCCCCAGTGTGCAGGCTGGGCTGGCTGCTCAACCCCACGCAGCCTGGGGCTGCTGGCTGGAACGAGAAGGTCCCAGCAGTCAGCTGAGAGAGATGGCTGCAAGATTCAGGTTGCTGGACAACAGCAATCCCAGGTGAGCTCAGATATAACTGGAGGCAGAAGATGCCCACACAACAGACCTTATCTGCCAGGGTGGCACATCAGCCACGTCCCTTTGTGAGCTTCAGGGGGGCTGCTGCAACCCAAGCAGTGCTGACATGCAAGAAGACAAGCTATTACCATGAGCTGGGGCCCCCACAGCCCCCATTTCTCACCGAAATCAGGATGGTGCCTCTGCCAGCAGCAGCTGCTCCTGACTTCTGGCTCCTGCTGAGATCAAAACTGTACCTGATTTTTCCCCCTCCCACTTCAAGCAGCAGTTCATCGTCTCAAAATGTTTCACAACAGAGATGTTCTGAACAAAAAAGGAAACATTCTGAAAATACTTGGGGAGGCTGATTTTTCTATAGCACAGCGTACCTGGCTGTAAGGAGTAGTGTGCTTCACTGCTCCAGTAGGAGAATGCCAGCAGTAGCTCTAGTTTGTACAGCTAGAGACTAGTACCTCTGCATACACTTCTCTGAGCCTCTGGCAGTGTACCCTTTTAGCCCCAAAGCAATGTGCGATACGTGATTTTGATTCAGCTTTACAGTGGAGAGCTCCAGAGTGAGAAATCAGACTGAGAGAGTGAAATATCAGCCAATAAAAGCACCAAAGTCAGATTTTAGGCATGCTGGGGTTTGTATTCTCAGGTATTTATAAGCTGCAGGTACAGTTGAAGTTTCAACAATCAGCACTTGCAAAAGGAAAACGAGAACAATAATTTCAGAATGAAAACAGTTTGTTGCGGAGCTGTTTAAGGTAAGTACCATAGTTAAAATGCAATGAAGTTCTCGGGTGAAGTATTACATAAGATTTCACTTCAATCTTTCTCCCTCACACCACTTTCATTTTACTACAGATAAACTAATATAAGCAACAATTAAATGATTGGGCCAAAATTATCAAGAATGTCTGTTGATCTACTGCTAATAAGTCTTTCTGTACTGTAATGATTAACCTAGTTTTTAATTTATAACTGACCATGTGTATTACATCAGATGAGTAAGAGTGTAGATACAAAATAATCAGTGTATATACTTGGAGAAACCTAAATGGAAGCCATTTTTCACGCTGATCTGACACTTGAAGTTACAGATTCTTCACAAAGCTTGTCATAAAATATTCACAGAACTAGAAGAATATCAGTGTTACTAAATTATTCACAGTCAAATGTTAACTCAAAGTAGCAGCTTTTACTCTTCTTCAGACCACCCACTACAGAAAATCACTCGCTGTGTAAAGCAAAGATCCATCCTACATGTGGGATTACCTTTGATGCAGCATTTGACCAACAATATCACCCTACCTTTCCTCTGTACTGGCAGAAATCAGAGGTTTGCAGGTCAACCATGTCCTTAGAAGAAGAATAGCATCAGTAAAGAAAACATCATTAAACAACTGAAACAGTGGAAACAGAACTATTTTTCCATTTGAAATTCCAGTTCAGAATTTTTAATTGTTTTCTACTGGTTCATGTATGCCGCCAGTTCCAAAACAAAGAAAGGTGATCAGGATTACTTATCCTCAAGAAATGCTACTCCAGTGACAAGGACTCGCACAGACTGCCAGAACCCACCAGGAATTAGCTGAGGGATTTTAATGGACTCTACAGCAATTTTCACTGTGTAAGGGGAAGAAACGGAATGAGTTTAAATAAGTAAAATGTAAATTAATAATCACCATAATCATGAAAAAAGTTGAAACGTCAGAAAAAAACTTTGGTGAGAGAAGATTAATGAGGACACCAAAAGAAAAAGGAGTGAAAAAAAAAAGTAAACAATTATTAGAAAAGTCAAGATTGTTAGTGTTAGAAATTAGTTATTGCAATGCAATACAAGGGCTCAAAAATGATTGAGTCAGCAGGTGATCAAAAACATAAATGAATATTAAAATAATGAAGGACAATAAGTCAAGGTGAACTAACAGAAAATCAAGCCAGAATCAGTTTAAAGAATTAGTGATGAACAAAAAGGGACAGCTCCTCAGCAGGTATAAATCCACCAGAGCTATGCTGATTTAGACCAGCTAAAGAGGTGCCTATCTGCAGTCAGTAAGTACAGAAAAAACCCAACCTTTCACTCCCGGATCCTAACTGGAAGAAAGAAATTGTGGCGGTCACTAAGATGAACTTCCACCAGGAGTATAGCATGCTAAAACTTTTCAGACAAATAATTTATTCACCCAGAAATGCAGTCAGAGGTCTGACGTTACTACCTGCAAACTTGGACCGATTCACCAGGCAGCACTGGTCAAAAAAATTAAACCCAGAACACACACAATTCTGAAACATTTTTGTTTCAATGTTTTTGAAAGCATTATTGGAGTTTTTCATACAAAGTATTTTAAACTGACAAAAATTAATAACTGAAAAGATGTTAAAAATCCATTTCAGGTTGGAAAAATGTTTCACTTGACCTAACATAATTTGGGGTGGTTCATTTTGTTCAGAAAATTGAAAATCCATTCTTTTCACAGCTCTGTAGCTCAGACCATTTACGGGGACTCTGATATCCACTCTAATCTCAGAAGCATCTAAAATACAATCAAAACCTATATATTTCCATTGTGTACAAATGATTACCCTTTAAACAATGCAATATTCATAAACAGAAAACCCTACTCCAAATTCAGCTGAGAACAAAAAGATCTGTATTTATGTTTAGGAACATAAGTTCTTAAATGAATGAAAGATTCTGTGACACAAACCACGAATAAACTTAATACGAGATACCTCTACATACGTAGATGGAGATACTTAGCAATGCAGGCAAAATAATTCCTGAAGGATATTTTGCAAAATATAAAGCACAAAATTGACATAACATTTGTTATAAATGGCCCCTTTTTGAATGTATTACTCACACCATAGCATATAATAATTCAGTTAAGGAATATCTTCTCTAATTGGCAACACTAGCAGAGTAGCACACTTAATTTCATTTAAAGGCTTCACACAGGAAAGTAGGGGAATTAAAGCTGGCCATGACTTTCCATGTATGCTTACCTAAAGACTTTGACCAGCCTCTCCAAAACACAGGAATAAAGGAATTGCCTGATACAGGGCAAGCACGAGATCCTAAGCTGTTGTTTCCTTACAGTCCCATGCATAACACTGAGCAAAAGGCACATCTGGCCACAGAAAGGAGCTTTAGACAGTACAGAAATGGTGTGAGAAGAAAAATATGGACACTAGCTATCCTGGGAGGAAGAAGGCTAGTACCTTAAGGACCTCTGTGCTCAGCAGAGAATGTGAGACAAGCATATCTTCTGTGTTATACACACACACACAAGAAACCACAGCATTTCCTTCCCTTCTCAAGCCTCCTGGTATACTTTGTGAGCGTCAACACTGAAAAAAATAGCTGTAGATCCATATGAAACCTGGTATGAGTCAGAGAATTTGCCTCCAGTCCCTGACAGCAAGAATTGAGCTCTTCTCTTGCTCACATTAACGAAGTTCTCAGCTACCACCTGATACATTCATACTTAATTTTGCCATCTCCTTGGTAAGTGTGCCAGGTTGTTTTAGCAGATACTGCAATATCTACAGATCAAACTTTGCCTTGACTCTGTGACAGCCCAAAGGAAAAAACATCCCAACAGAGGCACGAAAGAGGGGAAATCAACAGACCTAGACTGTCTTCTCACCACTGACTTTATTGTGTGTTCCTGTACTTGCAACACTGAAATACCATGTTTTGTTTTACAAAAGAAAATTCATTAAATGCTTATAAAGAATTCCAGGTTTCTCAGAGGGAAATCGTTACCAACATTCAATATTATTAGAAATAGCATATGGAATAAGCTAAAGCAATCTATCTCAATTTAAGTCAATATAAACATTTTTGTATCATCTCCCCAGCATAATCTTCCTGCTAACTGCTGGTAAATGGCTGCTTTCTAAGATTGGTTTAAAAAATTGTTTGCACAATCAAAACTGCATCATGTGCATTTTAAACAAGACTAAAGCCAGAAGCTAACTCTAATTCCACCCTCCTCTGCCTCACTCAGTGAAGTCCACGGTAATGTACATTTTCAATTACGCTCCATTCAAAATTCAACAATTCAACAAACTGTCATATTAGCAACAATTGTGGCTCGTTGGCAAAACCCAACACTATTATTACAGAGAAACTGTCAGCACAAAAATAGTGTCATTTCTCATTGAAAGAAATGTTCTTGTAGAGCTCCATCCAGCAGCAATGGATGGCACAATTTAGGCTATATGGTTTCTAAGCGGGGTAGGGTCATTTAAATATCATTTTCAAGCAATCACTAGCTCTGTCTCAGAAAATATAGTAGCATCCAATATCTAATTATTATCCTGAAACATTCTACATACTGTATCTCAGAACAACATGAAAATGAACTTCTATTTGTCTCTTCAAACGTTGAATAGTTTAATGTTATGATAAATCAGACTGAACTAGAATTAATAACTATCAGGTGCAGAATATTATACTAATTCATAAAGCACAATTCACATTTTCTAGTATGATGAATTATCTTGCTAATGAGGGCTGAAATATAATAGAGCAGCTAATAGACAGACTCTTTTAACTCACGTAATGTAAGTTACTTCGTACTCAGTTACTTAGTTTAATCAGGTAAAGTACAATTGTATTACATTTTCAAGTTCCTTGGGGAGATAGCATCTCTTTTGATGGAAAGCAAGGTTACTCGGGAATAACAGGTCATCTTCATCAACGGAGAATGTCACCTAAATTATCTCATGATTTCTACAGGTTTGGGAATGTACCAAGCAATTACTAACAGCCAGCTGATGGGTGGTAACTTGCAGCCTCACTGCCTACACTGTCATTGCATCTAACTTTGCAGTAAATAGAATATAATTTGAGATAATTTATTTCCTAAAAAGAAGAGGGGTGAGTTCTTTCAGATATACTCTATCCATATGGGCAGTAACCACAGAAGGGCTGATCCCCCATTTGTTGTTTATGTGGCCATAGTGTGGGTCCCCCCATTGTATTCAAAATGGGAACAATACAGGGAAAAGATTGGTCAGAATCTCATAAAGATGCATTCCCTCTCTTAAGCTTCAGGAAGGGCAAAACCACCATCCTGGGAATGGGAAAAAATACCACGTGAGTTAGTATAGTATCACATATGATCAAAACGAGAAGTTCTGCTTCAGAACTGTGTGAAATGTTTGCAACAGAACATGATGAAACTATCCAATATATGATTGACTTCATGTGATGTTACAAATTTGCACATGGAAGGACTACTAGAATTAATGAAACTCAGCTGAATAACAGCCAAGGTGCACTTTTTTACATGTCACAGCACAGCTCAGTTCCTAAATCTGAGAGGCTTATTTATATTTTTCAATTTTCTTGAACCCCAAGCTCAAAGCTATACTGCTGTCCAGTGAAAGACACTTAGGGAAATGTTTGCAACAACTCTAACAAATGAAAACCACAGTGCTCTGCACAGCTCTTTTCTGCTAATGCAGTCCCGGTCACATCTGGTGCTCCTTTTATCCTAAAACAAAGATAAATTCATATGCGAGAACAAAGAGATATCCATGTCATTTGGTGTTATTTTACAAAAGAGAAAAAAAAAACAAAAAACTTTCTGGTTTTCCCATGTCAGCAATCAGAGCTTTAAATCCATGAAAGGAGATTTGCATTCATTATTTAACCACAAGGCAAGACAACATTTTTAGAAAGCATCCAAGATTGACTGAACTTCCCCTTGGGTCTCCTTTCAGACGTATCTTCTGCAACCCCTCACACTACAAACATTCCACTAGAAAAATGCATCTGCCAGGTTTTAAGATCTCTGCAATGCACCTTATTACCATGTTATTTTCCTAGCCCACCCCCAATCAATAATACTTACCTTTCTGTTACAGCATTTGATAGTTCTTAATCCATCCTACAGTATCTCACTCAGCCTGCAGCTCTGGATGTGTCCTGATTTTAGAGCTTGTCATCCCTGAGCATACCTCAGATAATTGTTTGATTCTCTTCCTAAATCCACCAGCAATTTTGGAAACTTGCATTACAAATAAATTATTAATTTCTTTAGCTTCAAAACTGCTGTTATTAATTATTACCATGGAAAATGTTATTTAGTGACTTAGGGCCTGATCCTGTTCCCACTGAACTCAGTTGCAGGACTCCCATTGCCTTCAGAGGAAGTAAGATCAGGTTTTAACTTCCAAAGGTTTAAATACAACATTAGTAGAGTTTGAACAGACTCTACAAATTGATTTTGCTTAACTCAGATATCCTCTAAGAGATCAGCACATTCAAATGCTGAACTCTGATGCTGAGAAACTGAATTTCGGGAGAAAGCTGGAGGTTATTTTACTTCTGCGTTCTGTGGTGTGTGTCAGTGATCGCAACTGCTGTAGCGAGTGCTAGAAATAAAACTGCTGTGGGTAACTCCTGGTGCTCGGCCTGGTGCTGGGCAGAATTCTCACAAACACAGCAGGACAACCTGAGTAATCTAAGAATGCAGAAGGAAATGGGGTGGTGGGGTAGATATTTTTGGCATTATGTGGGTCAGGAGCAAGACTCTAAATCCCTTCTTAAACTTTTGCTTGTTCTGCAGAAACCACCTTAAGCAAGCCACTACAATAAAAATGGCATTATTCCCCCAACAAATAAAGAGGAAAAAGCCTCATATACAGACATTCAGGGCATATTATAATTGACCTTTGCAGCATGAAGATTTAAGTCCCATTCTGGGAAATCATTACTCACATGCTTGATCAACTGTGTGCACCTCTGTGCCCCACTGACTTCAATTGGACTGGCTTCACATGTGAAGTTAGGTATATGTATAATTATGTTTAGGATTATCACTTCAGCTGTAAGCTCCCTGGGCCAGGCTATGTCTACATCATTATCCATTACTAAGCAGAGTCCATAGTAGCAAGCAATGCTGTGATAATTGTGTGCCGAATTATACAGCTCACAATAAGCAAAATAGAGCACTTGGATTCTGTTCACATATTATTATTGTTGTGATTATTTTTAAACTATAAGCACTTCCCACACCAAGTGATGCAACTGCTTAAATTCATCTCTGGGTGAAACATGTGTGACTCTGTTTACTTTACAGATCCATTTCATATGGCCTGAATTACGTCTGGTGGCTGCACATTTAGACTCCAATTTGGCAATCAGAGCCACATGTGTTGACATGTAAATTTACACAGACTTAAGCCAGAATCTGCTTTTTTGACAAAACCTAACATCTGATCCCCTTTCTCAGAAACATCAATACAAGTAAAACCCTGTTGACTTCAGAGGCAACTGCCTAAACCTTATACCACTTAGAGATAGTTACCAGCATTACAGAATGTTAGAGGGTATGTCTACATCAGCATTTTATTTCAAATCCGGAGTTCATTTTGCTTCCTCATCATCCCCATTGACCACATTTTGCCTCACGCTGCAGGGAATTCCCAGGTTGCACAAACTGGATTCCTCCTGAATGCAACTAGACTAGAAGATGCACTCCCAATGCACCTACTGTGCGTCAGCTGCTGATGTGCATTCAGTCCATAGGACCAGAAGAGAGCTAGTCGAAGCAAAATCCCCAGCATTCACGTGATGAACGTTGGGTCATGAGCTCTAATTGTACCACTCTACAGATCAGATGCTACATTTAGAGCTCACCAGAACACTCAGGCATTCATATTTGGTTGCCTATTACATTCAGTCTCTATATATTCTTCTATATCAGGATTTTTGTAAGCATGTTGATGTTTCCTCTAAATATGAGGACTGATCAGAGGGTCCTCTTCTATATGAGGAGAAACCTAAACATTCAGTTACATATGTATTATTTCTTTCATACTTCAATTTCAAACTCTGCTGCAAAGATATAACTAAATGCTGATGGAAAAGTTCATGTGTACTATGTTAGTTTCTGCTAAACTGAACATGGCTTCACCCCAAACTTATCTGCTGGGTTTTATTACTAAATGTTTAGCACCAACTTTTCATACAAATACCATTGCAGCCTTTCTACTAGCACTGTAAATATTTGGTTGATGATTTCCCTTAAATCAGCAGTTCTCATACTAGGACACCTATGAGGAAAAATAAAGGATGTCTGAATCAGAACATCCTTTTCACTCACTACTCCCAATCGCTATGGCAATTTGCAAAGCCCAATTTGTCCTTTTGCTCGGTTTCACTAATCCAAGATGAAGATCTTAAAATCTCCCAAGAGGCCTTTAATTAATGGCTGACATGAATACACAAACACTCTCACTCAGGCTGACACTGGAAGTTAACAAATATATCTGCAGTCCCTCAGGATTCATTGACAGTCTTTTCTTAAACTATGGCTTGCAGAGCTGTTGCTTATTTGCCCTCTAAACATCTTGGTTCAAAAGTGGCCAGAATGCCACCACCTTCTTCAAACATTGACACGACTTCTCAAAGGAAAATAATTACGTTTTAGTTCACCTTTTTGTGTTACCTTGGTAAAGAAACACATCAAGTACACCCACAGGAGGGATACCTACTCCCCAGTATGTTTAGATCTCAAGCTTCATCTCTTGAAGCACTTCCTTAGGAAGACGCTCCTTTCTGCGAAATTCCTCCCTTTTCTAAGGATATATCATCACAGATATGGAAAGACAGGCCAATGCCTCATATAAAAATGGAAAGATAATTTGTATATTTCCCACTGCATCATAGATGTTAACTGACTGTGTGTACAGTCACTCTCCCGCACCATTACACACGCGCTTGATGACTTCCTTGACATCTGCGTTAGTTGCGTTAACAGACATGTCAGAGAAATGTACTCTTTTAGAGTGCTATTGACAGGATCAGAATGCCTTTGCTCTTTCTAATACCACTTCCTCCTTCCCACGGTTCAGCAAGGCTGTTTCTGTTTATAACAAAAATATAATCTGTTTATAAGAGATCTCTAATCCCCCTTTCTTTATGGAGGCTCACATTAGTAAGCACGGTAATGAATATTTTAATAGGTTACTGGAAGTTTGCTGTAGTTGGTGTTTGGAGCATGCTACTTATTTACAGGGATCCCACTCAGGAGTACAGTGGAATCATCACTGCAAATGACAACCTTCTCTTTCTGGTAGGCTCACCCCAGAAACATTCTGTGGACAGAAAGGGACCAAGCCACGTAATAGTCATGTCACTGCTGTCACAATTTAGCAGACATAAAATACAAAAGTGGCTATATAAAGCAGCAGCAAGATCCCATGGAAGAATCTTTATCAGCTATTCAGCATGACCTGAAGAAGCAAAGGGGTATTCAGTAAAGTAAGAATATCTAAAGCAGTGTGGGATCTGCCATGAAATAGAAACAAAATACTGTTACAATAAGTAAGATATCAGCTAAGCTGGGCAGGTGAGGTAAAGAAAGGTTCCAAGATACTGAATACCTCAGATGCATCCCGTGCCTCCCATTCAGTGGGATATGGAACACGGCACTTTTCCATAGGCTTCATAGGTACCACATAGGCCTGGGCTTGTTCAGCTCAGCAGTGGGAAAGGAATTTCACATGAAAGAATGTTTCATTTCACAGGAACTGCATGTTGGGAAAAGATTATCTGCAAGTTTGCCTGAAAGCTAAGAAAAAGTGTGGGTGTTCTTTTAAAACAAAAAAAGTAAAAAACGTGTAATTACTTCATAGCAGTTAGTATAAGTAACAATACTGAACAAATTGCAGTGATTACAAAATCCTCTATAAATATGGGTAGCACTGTTCTTGACAATAATTAGTGTACAGCATCTTCTCAATAGTATCATGATTAATATTTATTCTGATGTTGTTTTTGTTCTGGGAGATGGGAGGGGACAAAAGGGAAGGGAGATAACATTCTAAGAGAGACCTGAGTATGTTTGAGAAGCAGAACCAAAAGCAAAGAAAAATCTGCTTTATTTTTCTGCTTACTGTCATTCCCCCTCCCCTGAAAAAAGCAATGCAAATGGTGCTTCACTGGTTTTAAAAGTAAAGCCAGAAATTATGTGGAGTTGGGACTGCTGAATTATTCATGAGTTCTGATTGAATAGGATCATTATCTCTGGCCCTACAAGCTAATAAATACTGTCTAATGCCTGGGTACTGTTTTGATCTAATAGTGTCAGAGAAAAAAAAAAAAAGGACAAAAAAAAGGTTGGGTTTTTTTTTTTTTTTTTTTGCAAGCTAGAGCCTAAATTAGGGAGGAGCTCCCTGATGAGTTCATTGCAGGAAAACCATAGGGTTTTTTTTCCTTCCATTGACTACAAGGTTCACTTTGCAGTTCTCAGTCTCATTTGCTGCAAAGGTATTTTAACTTGGGCAGGAGGTTAAGATGTTGCTCAGTGGTATTTATACAATGGCTTATCATTTCTTAGTCCTTTCCTATTTTCAATAGTCTTATCCTCCCCCCCCCCCCCCCCCGCTTTCTAATGTCTTGCACCTCACAGTACAAAATACCCCAAACCAGAGTACTTTCAGAGGCAGACAGAGCACAGGAAATGATTATGCTATCTAATCATCTGCCTGTCAGCAGTCAAATAATCTTAAATTGCATTGTTCTGTGATTTATTTCAGGATTGATTGTGGTGAGTCTATACTCACTTGATTTAATAACACTATAAACTAAACATGTTGCATGGAACCTGAATTAAGGTTCTGCTCAGAGAGCTACTGAAGAAGGAGGAGAATTTGTTAGAGGTGCAGTGCCAAACAATGTTTGTCGATAACATCTGAAACAACAACAACAGATTCAAAACCCACATAAATTAAAATTAAAGCCAAGATATTTTGTTTGATAGTTTTTCATATGCTTTCTTGAGGATTACTTTTAGAACAGGACTTGTTTCAATAAGAGGAAATAATTAGGATATTATTACAAGTTAAAAAACCCCTCATAATTAGATAGGGATTAGTAACTTCGTTTTCATATGATTAACACAATAAAACCCATTTTTCCCCAAAGTAATCGGAGGCCTATTAAGCAACATGAGATCATATATCAAGGGGCCTTTTAGTAATTCAGCAGTTTGTAACATTTACACAGACTGAAAGTCTTCCACAAAACAGCTGGCTTCATTCTATCAAGAAAGCACACAGTTTTGGGTGCATTTATTTCAAGGTCTAACACAGTCCTTGAAATCATACCATTAAATTAAGGATTTTTTTAACATGAGTTAGAAGTGTGTGAACAGCTAGGGGAAAAGTGTGAATAGTTTCCGAAATAGTGTATCAGTAATGGAGCGCTTTGCTTTTCTCAGTTTAGCATGGCAGGACACACCTGGTACATCTGGATTTTAAGGAGTAAGTATCTCCTAATAATTGGTACACTTCAAGCTTACAAATGCCTAGTTTTATGGTATTTTGTTAGTAAAATCGTGTTAAATGCTTAGCTGCATTATGATAACTAGGCTAAATATGAAGCGAGTTATTGACACATTTGCTCTTTGTATACACAGCTCATAAACAATAAGTAATAAAGAACAGATGCGACATAAATTTAGCTTCGTGAGTCTATTCAGTGGAATAATTCTCCAAACATTACCTTTTTAGTCTCCCTTTTTAGTGCTTCTAGCTGCAGTGAAAATACAAAATTGTTCCTTTTGTTGTTATTAAGTAGGGATGCGAACACCCATTCTGGCTTTTCTGCATTTTCCGTGTATGATGCCAGTCATTGCAGCCAATGAGACCTTCAGACAGTAGCCATTATCTGTCACACTCCTGGACCAAAATAACAAATAATATGCCTGGAGGTGCTGCGTTTTGTGACTGCTAGTTTCCCCGCATGGCATATGCCTAGATAGACTCAGATGAGAGGTGATTGCACAAAACTGTGATTGTGAGATGACTTAGCAGAACCCGTGATGATGCCCTAATGGCCTCCTGCAGAGGGGAACAGGGGTAATTGTTTGTCAGGGGAAGGAACACATCTGTAAGGAGGCATCCTCTGCAAACCAAGCAGCCATGTGGAAAAAAGAAAGGGAGAATCACAGTGCAGCAAGGCTGCGTTCGAGCCTAATAAAATGCATAACAAAGAGAGGTGAAAAATGAAACGAGGTGTTAAATGACCAGGTTAAAAAGCTTTTTACCGGTGGGCTCTGGACTAAAAAGAAAACAAGTTGTCTCCAAGCAGTACGGTTCTTTTAAAATGATTAGGTAACATTCTGTGACTCCTAGCAAGGAAAGTTAAAACAACAAACCCAGGAAATGTAAATGCATTCCCCCACAGCAAAAATGGGCACAGAGCAACCAGTCTTCCTGTATGTTCTCACTTCTAACAAAGTGGCTTGATAGCCACCAACACTTTGCTGCAAAATTTTCTTCTTCAAGCTTTTTAATCTCCCATTTAAAATATTTACTTTCCATGTGATCACTGCATAGAAAACTGACATCATCCCAACATCCCTTCTAGAGCAAAGCTATTGGAATTGAGAAATGAGAAACCATCAATGTCAAGCCAGGCAATTAGGGCATCAGTCACATCAGTGGGAACTTGCCTCTAATGTCAACTGGGGCAGAAACAGGCCCTTAGAGTATATTAAGGACCTTATTTTATACTCTTTCAGCATCTTCTATTTGATCAGAAATAAACTGGAGCAAACAAGCTAATTAATCACATACAGAACAAATTCCCCAGTCCTTTCAGCCTACATCTTAATTATTTATTTTCTAACTATAGAATAACAAACATACGAATCTCAACAGAAGTAATATTTACTAGAAATAAATCAACTGATTATAGCTTCACTGACCTATAGGCTATAGGAAAAAGCCAAAATTCTTTAAGTTTCATAAAATCATCTGTACTCATTATTCCATTCCTTATGCCTTACCAATGGGCATCTGGAAAAGAACCACACAAACCAAGAGTTAGGAGGGGTGATCCTTGTAGTTCCTACACTTATTTAACTATACTAACATAGAAAAGCTGTACCTTTTTTTTTTTTCTAAATGATGCCTTCTAAACTCTCTATAAAATAAGCAGAGCATTGAAAAATACCTTCTAATCTGATCTACCTGCAATCGAAAAAGCATCTACCGCAAGTAATTAAATGAAATTTGCAAACAGAATTGGACAAATAATAGCTCTTTTTGTTTTGATGAGTAACTTGGGCCAAATAGAGCTATAAAAATATTTCAAGAAACAAACATTACAGAAATCAAAATAGCAATTACTCTGCACCAACCTGGAGTGAATTGCTTCATTTCTTTTTCAAATAACTTATTTTAAAACCTTTTTCCCCAAATAGAGGTTGATTTTTAAACAGGAAATGAGTCTCTGAAAAGTTAGTTTCATTTAAAAAAAACTGTTCAAATGAAACACTTTGGCATATTCTTAAAAAAAAAAATTAGTATTCTCTTCCTTTCATTTTTTTTTGCCAAAATTATCCACTGCAATTAATCTAAATATTCAAATGTTTCTAATCTTTTCAAAAAATGCTACTTTTGGAGAGCTTATTTCCCTAGAACAAATGTTATTCAGTCCTATTTGCAAGCATTTGGGATAAAGTTTAAGAATCTCTCTTCAAAAATATGCCAAAAATATGCTAAAGGCAAAGTACAAATTCTAAGACTTGTATGGGGCATGTTGCTCCGCAAATGAATAGAGTTTTGAGCACTGTGTCATGCAATAAATTCAACACTATGGGTAGTTGCATGGCATGGGGTATAAATTTTTCTACAGAAAATACCAGGCAAGCCTATGGGAGCATCAGTTAAGCAACCGGTGAAAGTACTGACCTGTTTGACCATCAGCTGGACAGAGGATAACCCTGTAAAGGCCATTCCACGCACATTGGAGTGTTCCTTCTTGAAGGGGAAAAAAAGGACGCCCATTGTTTTAGTAACTACAATTACTCAAGAGTCTTGTTAGAGAAAAATACACGGGTCATTAACATGGTGGCAACACTAGGGCTGGTCACAAATTTATCTCAAAACTATTTTAACGGGAAATTGGGCTTTCAACTATACCAAATAGTCTTGGGTTAAGTATTTATTTATCAGGAAAAAAACCCAGAAATTGAATTGAAAAAACCCTAGAGTATTTTTTCCTGAAAAATGGGGGCGGGGGGGAGTGTTCTGCCTTTGACATTCACAAAGGCGAGTTTCCTGTAGGCAAATTGGTCATGGACAACAAGGAAGTACCTACTGCTGAAGAAAGAGGGGTTTGTTTTCTCGGTGACCTGCCCACATTTCCCACTACCTGATCAGAACTCCCGAGGTGTACCTTCAGTGTCAAAGCAAACCACGCAGCAGCAGCATGAGCAGCATTGAGAATAAAGATGGGTTGCCTGAACAAACAGAACCCCAGTCTGATGAATAACTTCCTAAAAAATGGACAGGTCTAGGTACGACTCAAGATGTAATAAACATGAAAGTACAGACAAAGCGGTGGGAGGAAAGACACAAGTTGGTTTTTAGGTTTTACTTGTTGGTTCTGTGCTCTCATCAGCAAACAAGTTTATGTAGCCTTGTGGTGCCTGGGGTGTATGTTTTAAAGCTCAAATTCAGAGCATTTATCCTTCTGCTAAATTCAGAGTCCATGGAAATGTACAAACTTTCTCTTCTACATATAATATGCTACAAATTTTTACACTTATAATATATTCAAATTTTAAACAGTTGGACTAGATCATTGTAGGTCCCTTCCAACTGGAACATTCTAAACAACTCTTTGAGATAGCAGAAATCTTTTCTAGTTCTATTATATTGCGTGCACAGTTAAAGCATACCTTTTTTATGAGATTGGAAAATTGTATGAAAACTTTTTAAGAATACTAAAGTGACATAAAAAATAAAAACCACCATTTGTATCCTGAAGTTTTTACCATGGATCTTACAATATGATTTAAACCCATATCATTACACTACTTAAATGTTTTTATGGTTTTTTTTAATTATTAAAACTGTAGTTCTGAGTGAGTTTCCTTCTGTTTTAACACTGAAGAGAATTTGCATCTAATTGCCAGGATACCAGCATGTGCTTTAAAATTGAAGAACATCTAAATATTTTAAATAGTGCTTTTATCCTATTAGTTTTGAAAATTATAAAGGTCAATGAAAAAAGTAAACTGGCAGCAAAGCAGTGCTTTAGCAGTGGTTCTCAGGCAGCACACATTGTCTTTCTTTCACCATACAGAAAATATTGAAATACTCCTAAAGCTACCTTCATCCTGGAGGCAGAACCCAGAGTATGCATTCGTGTCTTCACACTCATTGGCTTCTGGTGAGCTTTTCTACTCAAAAAAACCATGAGAAGCAATTGTTCAAGTCTCCTCCACTCCACCTACTTCATAACAGCTGTTTCAACTATATTGAACAGTTTGTACTAACTCATTGAAATTTGGATGGAATAAAATATGCCACAGACTAATAATAAGGAAACATTTGCTCTGTCCCATTGTGTCTATTGCACCATGCAGATCTGTTAAATATCACTTATACATGAAGGAGGCTAATGAATTAGAAGAGCAAAGTTTGACCTGCAAAATCTGTGAGATTTTTTGTGAGGAAAAAAACCCACCACTTGTTTTGGCATCAGATAGTATAAAACCTCAATAAATCTTGAAATCATGTAGAATTGTTGCACGTAGACTCAGATTAGACAAAGTGCAGTAAAAGCAATGATATTAATGGCATACGAAGAACATTTAATCTATAATTAAGTGAATGAATCTTACAAGAGTCAGGTAACTTTCTGAAAGGGACAGAATGTCTCAATGTCTTTGCAACTGAACACTAAATATTTTATATTTAATAAAGAAGGGGAAATGCTATTAAAAATAATGGATGAAATTGTTAAAATTCTGAATTCGTAGGGATGATAAAACCAGGCTGAGTGGATGCCATGATTTCTTTTCTGTATAAAATAGTAAAAGCAGTAAGATGAAATTAGTCCTGGAACACAAAATGGTACAACTGGCTTCCAGTATCTTCAAAAGAACAAGACACTATAAAACACAATAGGAAAGAAAAGACACTATAAAAATGTGGTGGAGGTACCAGCCAATCTGAATGATCACTCATGAAGAAACCTCAACCTACAGGGAAGAAGTAGGAAGACTTTTGATAGGAATTCGGGCCATAGGAAATTAATGCAAGTTTTGTTTTTACAAGGAGATAAGGCAGGATTTCACTGCTACCTCAAAACTGAATTTTTGAACATAGCAAATCAAAACAAGAATAATTTGAAAAAGAGATGTTGTGCTAAATGAAGTCTAATTTCTCTTCTACATGCTTTACTTCAGTGGGTGTATTAAAATACCAAACATGTGAATAACCATTTGTTGAATTGTGTCCAAATTGGTTGCTTACCTGAACCAAGTCCGATGAAGTAGATGTGGGCAGCTCAAACTCAAGAACAGCTATTTTCTCATTTTCTTTCCTTCATTTCAGACATCACACCTTGTTCAGATTATACCCCGGCAGTCTACTAAATCATTCTTCTTCAGAACAAAAATAGCATAAACAGCCTAAATTCCACTTTACACAGAAGTGAGAACAGAAAGTATTCAGTTTTGCAGGCACTCCAAATGAAATATTTCCCCTCCTACCAGGCATTACCTCCCTGTCCCAGCTGTATTTTTCTATCCTATTGTATAGTTCTCTGGTAGAACCTCGTTGCCTTGCTAGGAAAACATACAATAAAGTTAGCACACTGGCCAACAGTGAATCACAGCTGCTAGGGATGGTAGGCAGCTATAAAGATATCTCCATTACTTGTCCATGCAAGAGATAAGACAAGAGAAAATGTCCTGAAGCTGCGCCAGAGGAGGTTTAGACTGGATATTAGGAAAAATTTATCCACCAAAAGAGTTGTCCAGCACTGGAACAGGCTGCCCAGGAAGTGGTTGAGTCATCATCCCTGGAGGTATCTAAAAGATGCTTAGGGACATGGTTTAGTGGTGGACTTGGTGGTGTTAGGTTAATGGTTGGACTTGAAAATGTTAAGGGTCTTTTCCAACCTAAATGATTCTATGAAAAGTCATTGGTTTATGCTATTTTATACACATAGGTACACATATTATGCTATGTGTTTCACTAACCTGTGCACATATATATGTGTATATCTTTCATAAGCTTTCCTAATTTAGCACTGATCTCAAATAGCAATTTTGCACAGTAATGTATGTTGTATCTTGCTGCTATATTTAAACTTTGTATTGTTATCTTAAAGTGAATGCTAATCAGTAAACATATATGTGAGCATTTAAGATGGAATCACAAAGCAATGCTATTGAGGAAGGTATCTGCTCCTGAGTATAACTGTGTCGTGATGTTGCCACACCAAAATAAATCTCTAACGTGAAAATTTTTTCTGTTCTAACAACTAGTAACAAAATATTTGAAAGATTTTTCGTGGAAAACTAGAGTAAAAGATATCAGTATCTGATTACACTAATAGGTCACTCTTCTATGTTAACACTTGCCTATAAAAGTTTCAATTAGAGCTACTCTTTTTCACTCAGAACACACACCAAGTGGTCAAGAGCCCCAGATAATCCCTGACACCATTAAGAGTTGAAGGGATTGGGAACTTCACAGGTGTTGCTCGAACAGGATGCAACAACAGCACCCTGTGGGGATCCATCACTCTGTGGAGAATTGGCAAGGGCTGGCTACGTTGACTGTTGACCTTTAGGGACCCTTCAAGCTCATTCCTCTTACAAATCCCTGAGGCCAGCACAAGTCTTCAGGAGAGCTTATGATATAGCTGTAGCCCAGGAATCATGTTTAGACTGTCCAAGAGGCAGATGTTGGCCATGTGGCTGTCTCTCTGAGCCAACAGATAAATCAAAAATATATTGAATGGAATTTTATACTGAGAAGTCTCTGTGCAACATCCAAGCTACTCACCTGAAAGTCCCAAGTCTGATGAAGGTAGGGCAGGAATTTGAGGTTTCCAGGCAAGCATCTCCAAGTGGGTATCTCATGATGTGCAATTTCACCCTTCACCTGAGGAAGCATCAACAAAACTGGTACGTTCTTGAAAAAAGTCTTTCCATAAATCAGATTTTTCTGGAAAAACAAATTAAGCATTTTCCAGTTCTTTCCACTGTGACCTAGTCTTACTTTCTCTCTGGCAGATATTCCTAAGAAATGGCATACAAAACAGAAAAATGTTGATTTGCCATGTTCTACCTCAGTCTGATTTAGCATAACACTGCAGTATTTTTCTGTGTCTTTTATATCCCCAATCACTTGATTACAGAGTTGCATCATTGCTGAACCCTGGCCCATAAAAAACAAGGGAACACAATGACAGTCAGCCAAAGCAACACAAACAGCTGCTTGTCTAGACATATTAGTAGTGTCCTGAAACCTTGGCAGCCTGGTGACATAATCTAAAAAAATTTGCACCACTATTCTTGCAATGTTTTATTGTGATTATGTAAATCTACTCATTTATTTTCACTGGAAAACATAAAAATGCAGGCAAAAGAAATCATGAATCATTTCCCCCTTGGTTCCTAACTAACAGTATGATTCAAAGGGAGGTGTCTGCAAGCTTTTTTCTCTAATGAAAGACTCCTAAGAATAGCATATTCTATAACATGAAGGGACAAATTAATAACAGCGTATAATATAATTATTTTATTTCTGTTATGTGTCCTTATTTTGTTGTGGCAATTATTTGTTTGTAAGCCATTAAGTTATTTGCAAAGCCTATTTGATGTTCCACCTCTGATTTAATTAGTTGAAGACAGTCCCTTTGCAGTAAACTAAAAAGCTTAACTTTTTTTAAATTCCCCGTTGAATTTATAATTTCATCTCTTTGTTTCGTTATATCCACTCCTATTTATAAATAGATGGCTTTGTTCAATTAAAACATGTACATAAACTCCACAAAATATGTAACAGATAAGCACAAGGTATCAATAGTCCCCACACAATCACTCTGTACTCAAAGTTCCTGGTTCCTCAAATTCTGAAGACAAATAAATTAATTAAGGAAAGCAGGTAACGGGTTCTGGCTTGCCCTAGCCATAAAAGATGTTGACATCTGTAGTCAAAACAAGGAAGAAGTTCCAGAGTCACGGGCCAGAACTTTGGGTGCTTCACTTCCCCTCCCCTTGTTTGTGTGATTTTTCAAAGTTACATCAGGTTGTCAGTGATCCAACCTGCAACTTTTCCTGATTTCAGCATGATTGCACCTTTGAAAAACTGAGCATCTTTGAGAACATGGCACCTTTGAAGACCTACACCAAAGGTCTCCAACTTTCAAGAGCATTTAATGGCTAGAGATATTCTGACTTCCTTGGCTGCTCAGAAGGGCCTTAGAGGTAGACAAGATGAATAAGGGGATCAGAATTTGACCCCCTGTTTTTGTCACTTTAATATTTGGCATTTCTGTGGCCTAAAAAGACTAGGGAAATCATTTAAGAACTAATGAAGAGCTATTTACCTCCTAAATCTTCTTCCCTTGAGTAATGAAATAATTACCCTCCCATAATCATGGAAATATTCAACTTGAATCTTAAATTGAGCTGTTGTGAAAAGTGGTAGTGATGTTACATAGGTGATCACCATGGTAACATTTGGAAACTGCACTGTCGTCAAGCCAAGAATATAGTTTTGCTTTTCCCATAAGAACAGTATGAGAGACCAGGACTGAACTCTTCCAAGATCCCATAATGATAAGTGAAAGCAAACATTCATCTGTCGTACCCATGGGACAAAGGCTTTTTAAAAAAAAAAAAAAAAAAAAAAAAAAAAAGCAAAACCCCTCAACAACTCACAGCCCAACCACCAAGCACACTGTCCATAAACTAAATTACTTTGTAATATGATATTACTGTTTGTTAGTTTTGTTTACTCTCTGTACATTAACTCAAGGCAGATCCCAAAGGAACAACGTGGTAGGACTACAAGGAGAAATCAAAAGATTTTATTTGCATAACTTAGATAATTAGACATCCTGCAAACTATTAGAGCAGTTACTTACCTTTTAAACTGTGGCTCTTTTACAAATGAGCCCTCTCCTTCTGCTTGATTCCTTGATTTCTTATGCAGTATGATTTTCTGAACTGGCAGTGGTCACTGCATCTGAAGCCTGTTCACTTCAGGCTACCCAGCCCAAGTGCCCCAAGCATAAATCTTGCTCGCTGTTCAAGGGATGATCAATACTAAGAACAGTTTTCATCAACAGTCTAAGAGATACAATGAAAAGGCATACTTTGAATATTTGCCCTTTACAGAAAGGTCTCAGATTAAAACCTCTCAGTTTATGTAAAACATACAGGACAGTACGGAAGAGATGGGCAATTTTTTCTACATTTTTGCAGAAACCAGGGGATGAACTAATGCTCACCGCAAATAAGTGACTGGAGGCTCTATATCAAAGCCAAAGGAGCTAAACATCTCCCAGCTCAAAGATACCACGATTTTCACTTTGGCATTTACTTTTCTGCCCTGTGGTACGAAAGCATAACCATTCAAAGGGGAGATTAAGTATCTGGGATACTAATTTTATATTAAGCAGGATAAAGAAACTGAACTGTCAACAATGCTAGAGCACACACTACTGTGGAGATGGTAGACAAGATGCCCAAACTGCATCTGCATTTTACAGCTGAGATAAGAAGGATGATGGGTTTTTGCCCAAAATGTACAGTTCATTAAAAATCCAGACCATAAAATAGAAGATTTTCAGAACGGATATATACTTCAGCAAATCATCAGGGAGGAGAGGATTACATTTTCCTATAAAGGACATTCTTTCTACTGAAGAATTAATATACCTGAGGAACATTCACATTTATTCTTCAGGCAGTATAAGCAAAGCTTCCTGCCAGGATGCTGCAATAAAATAGCAAGCAGCAGGTGAGGTGAGAACAGTAATAAAGGCAACATGTCCAGGCTCTGAAAAGATTCTCAGTTTCCCTTGAACTAACAAGTGATCTACGGAGTGCATAGTGGATTTCTAGAGCCCTAACCTTCATCTAGTGGTTACTGAATTAAACTATTCTCTGATAATGATGGGGTTCATCTCTCCTAACTTTAGCTACCTAAAACTTAGGAATCTAGTGTAAACTAGCTTTCTTTGTAGCCAGTGACAAATGATGAGTGGTTACAAAGGGTAATATGCCCTATCTTAAACACCTCTCAGCATCCAGAGGGCAGTTGTTCCATCCTACTACTACTTCTCCATTGTGCACAGTGAAGTTTTATTTCCTAAAATTGGCATTGCATCTGCGAAACTCTGAATTACTTGAACAGTTGTTATTGCACATGAACTCCAGCCTTAACCAAAGAGAGGACCATCCACACCTGCTCACCAACAATATCAAGCATGGGAGGGGACTGGTACAATGCCACCATTTGGCCTGAAGCTCCCTGCGACCCAGTAGTTATAGTAACAAACTGTACCACTGCAAAAGGCAGCCAAAATTCTGCCCTAGTGAAATGGGAGCAGAGGCCACAAAGGGTTCTTCTGTCTGCTTAGCACAGGAGAAGATGCAGATACTCAGAAGGAAGTAGAGCTCAAGATCACTTTGATGGATGTAAAGAGGTGCTGAGGCAGAAACAGCATGTGGTATCAAGTAAAAAAAGAAAAAAACAAAACCAAAAAAACCCCCCCTTCTTTAGCCAAGTACAGATAAGGACAACTCACAGACTTTTAGACTGCTCCAAAGGCATAGATCAGTGCTGAGCATTAGACTTTGAGCAGCACTTCTTTCTTCTGTGGACAGCAGGGGCATCTGACTAATACAAGATCGCCTACAGTTCACTCTTGGAGACTTTAGAAGCTGTAAGAGGCCGCTTTATTCCCGGAGAGCCTGGGATAACTGTTTTAACAGATGACACACTCATAGTAGACTATGGTTGTGTGAAAGAAACAGCAGATTTCTTCCCTGGAAGAAGTTCTGAATCAAATGTCCTTTTCACTGACTCCACTATCCAAGCCATTTTAAATGTGCTTGTCAGTCTGTGGTCAGCCATCCTTCTCAGAAGCCTTCCCATTTTCCTAAATGTAGCACTTCCAAGTCACAGCCCTGTTTGTCTCCTTCCCTTGAGTAGGATCAAATGGATTATCCTCTCATGACCACCTCTCAGAGCTGCTCTTCTGGAACAATCCTGGTTCTCATCAAGAGACCAAAGGGAGCTCAGCAGCCCAAATGGTTTGACCCCCTCAGAGCCTGTCAGTAAATCTGTGGAGACAACAGCTTTTTCAAAAGAAGAGTTTTAGCTCTTTGCCAAAGAATACACAATTTAGCAAAACAGGTCCAAAGCACAGAAGAGTGTTATCTAAATATTTCATTACCTCAGCGTAACCACTTTATTCCAAATGAAGAAGGATCCAGCTCTTTCCTGCCTCTCCTGGAAGACACAGCTGTTTTGCTTATAGTGCTCTCCCTCTCAGCCTGTGTCTGCCTGTTCAACCTGCTGACAAAGCCTTATTCCCTTTAAGGTAAAATTTAGGATTGAGGAAAAATAAGCTTAGTCCAGGTAAAGATTTTTTTTTTTTTTTTTTTTTTTTTGAAGGTCAGGTGGCTAGATGTCACAGGTACTCACTAATTAATATCTTCCCCATTGTGTATTCCAGGAGCATTAGTATTATCTAGGATGGATTCTTATCTCTGACTTTTTCTCAGCCCCTTTGTTTCTTTCAGAATCTCTTTGATTAACTCTGTGCTGGCTAATAGATAATTAAGGTCTTTTTATTTATCTGAAGTAAGGCTTAGGGCTCTTTTACACTCCTTAGAGCCATATTAGAATTTAGGGTGTATTTAATGAATAATTTATAAACTGAATGCTTTACAGGCTACAGTTCTCACATAAGGAGACAAACGTCATGCATCCATCATTCAAGTGTACACCCTACTGGAGAATAGGTTTCTGCCTTGATTTTGGAGCAGTAAACTCATCAGTCATTTTCTATTTGTTTGTCTTGGCCACTGGATTGTATAAGCAAGAAAATGCCATGCAATGAAACCTTTTGCACTGACTATTTTGACAGCAACTCACAAGAGCCCCTAGAGAGCTAAAAGGAAAACTGAGAGTTCTGGGTGGTCACTGTGGGTGGCAAGTAGGACTGCACAATGTCTGGCCCTACCCCATGCCCACCCAAAGTAGTAGGGTATGGCCTACAGACCATACACATAGCCAAATTATTCAGATCTCATACTTGGGGGACATATGCACAACAGGAGTGGGATCCCTGTACCTGGAGAGTAAGAGAGGACGAGGAGAGAGGACGAGGAGACACTTACTCATCAGTGTAGTGCACCAGAAAATACTTCCATCATTCATACTTTCATGAACTAGTACTCAGAGTAAGAGCTCGTCAGGGAAAAAAAAAACCTACTAGCAGCTCCCTTGTGCCCAGATTTACATGTGATTGCTCAGATTAGAATTTGTCACTCATTTTACACTCACATAGGAGATAAAGTAGAATCAAACAGCTGGAAAAGATACAAAATGCCATCTACCCTGTGTCCCAGCAAGGGAACAATTATCCTTAAAACACCCATATTAAATACTTGTTTGTTCCTAAAGACCTTGAACACTGGGTATTCCATAGCCTTCTCTGATAGCTTATTCCAGTGATTTTCACACTACAACAATAACATTGCTCATTATTAAAAAGTTTTTTAAATATCTAACCTGTATCATGTTTAAGGCTACTCCACCTGTTCTTCACAGACATGGAGAACAAATAATTTGTTTTCTTTTTACACCAGCTATTTCTTTATGCGTTGCCTATTTATCATATGCTTACACACACAAACATACTTCAGTGTCATTTTATTTAGGCTCAGTTACTCCCCTTCCAACGATTCCTTGCAGGTCACAACCTCTAAAAACTCTCACTGCTCTCCTCTGGACTACCTCTGTTTGGTCCACAATTTATTTGAAGCAGAGTGTCCAAAACTGGAAACAATACTCCCACTCGGACCTTCTTGGTGCTTAATATAGCATTGTTCCTCATGTTTATATCCTAGTGCATAATTTGAAATTTTTCCAAGAGTTTGACAGTTTTTACTTGTTTCTGACCTGTGGTCCACCATGACCACACCATCATTTTCTGCAAAACTGTTACTTCACCAGTGTTCTCCATGTAGTTCACATACATTTGTAAACCCAGTGTCTCACTCCCCATTGGGAAGTCCTCTTAGATTGGTGGCACCAGCAAATTTCATAAGCTACTATCTAGCCCATCAGTTAGGCCACTAATAAAAGCAAGAATAATATCAGATCCAAAACAGAAACCTTTGGATGCTCACCCAAGATATATTTTAGTAGTGAACCATTGTTAACTATTTGCTCTGTATATGTCTGTATATTTTAGTGGCTTTCCAACAACTGGAATAAAGCTGGGTGTTCTACAAATTCTTCACTGTTCTGACTCTTTATACATAATTGCTACACTTGCATTTTCTAGCATCTAGGTAACTTCTGTCCTTCAGAAGTTCCTACAGATAACTGAGGCTCTGAGTGTTCATAAACCAGGCCACTAAGTACCAAGTACCAAGTTCACCTGCCCAGCTGACATGAAAACATCTAAATTTTATGTAACCTGTTTCTTCCTTATTCTTTCCTGTTGGCGCTGGTATTAGGCCACCTTATTGCAGCTGACCTTTTTATTGAGATCTGACACAAAAGGCATGACACTTGAGCCCTGCAACTGTCACCCTCAAATAGCCTTCCCTCTCTCTTGAATAACTTCTCTGATTTATACACTTGCAATTGGCCTTAGCAAGCTGAAGTGAAGGATTCAAATAGTCACTAGTCATGACCTCCAGTAAAAATAACACGCAGAAACTTACAGGTGAAAGCTATGCATCTTATTTTTCTTGAGATGCTAGTCTAATGATTCCAGTCTCACTTTTCTTGGGTATCCTTGCCTCCAACCCATTCAATCTTTTTCCTTGAAGTCATTCTGGTCAATATTGTAAGCTTTGGTAACACACTATTCCCAAGATTTCTAAGCATCTGTAGCATCTTTTGGCATTGCTACACAAAAAACAGCACAAAGAGCAAGAAACGTGATGTACTACAAAACCAGAGCATAAGTCAATCTCTTAGATCTGCACCCATTGAGTTCTGGGGCTTGGGGGATTGTTACTGCTTTTGACAGTTTTATTCAACTGCTTTTGATGGAGTTACCAAGGTTTGGACTCCCTTCACTTTGAAGTGAACCCAAGCTCTTAACTTGAAGTAGGTGCCATTTCTTTTAGACCAAACATGAAAGTGTGAGAATTTTCAGTGCATAACACAATCTAAGAAAAAAAATCCAAACCTATCCAATAATACTGATTTTTAAGGGAGGGACCAAGGGCTGATGCTTATACTCTATAAAGGTTACAGTGAAGGAATAAGGAGAGAATCAAACCATCCCAACTTTTCAAAACAATCTAAGCAATTTAAGAGCATCTATGCCATTGACTCATGCTCTTCTTATTTAGCCACCTTTGAAAATCCCTGCTCTGTACTACCAAATTATTAGTGCTCCCTGTCTCTAACATTACTGAAATAAAAGCATGGCTTCTCTGGAATTGCACTGCTGTTTATAATGCAAATTAGTAAGCATTTTTCCCCCCATAAAAAATGATTAATTTACAATGTTTAGGAAGTTTACATTCTGGACCAGACAAGATAAGTCATTCACACAAAATTATACTGAAATCCAGTGAACACATCTTTAGTAAATATGCTTTGATGTGTTGGAAACAAGAAAGCTGACAATTTTTAATTTTTTTCCCCCTCAAACTCTTAAGAGAGCAATACCTGTATATACCAAGCTTTCCTAAAATATCATTTTCAAAGAGTTCACAGGGTAAACATAATTCAGAACACCTTGATCACAAGTGATTGTTGAAAATGAGCTTTATACCAACAAAAATATTCAGTACTTCAACTATTCTGGGTTCAAGACTTGAAATGATTTCACCAATTGACATTCTAACATCAAGGCAGAGCTAGAAAAGAGAAAAAGCTACAGATATGACTCCAGTTACTTTAAACCACTACACAGGGATTGAAAAATATGGATTATCTTCATAAGACAAGCTATTTCCCGGACCATAATTTACAGATGACCTAATAACAACACAAATATCTGTATTTCTCAGAAACCTGTAATTATAAAAAAACCCTATTCTTTTAGTTATCTGTAAAATCATATACATGTATTCAACTTAACCCCATCTTGGGATGCAGCTAATGTCCTCAACATGCTGTGCCATTCTGCAAACAGAAGGTGGTACATATGTTTGATGGGCCAATTTGTCCCAAATCTTACATTCTGTCCTGAAAGAGCAGCAGCACATAACTTCACCTACTCAGGCAACACCCAAAAATCAGCTGGGACTCAAAGTAACAGCTTATGTACCATTTTCTCATTCTTCTGAAGAGACAAGGGGGAGGGGAGGGAAAAATTGACTTTAACACCAAGAAGGTCTCGTGAGCAGAGGGAATGGCACCAACTTTATTTTCACTTGATCTTATTTTGTCCCCACAGAGAAAAACAGAAGCCAACCCCATATATATTCTTCTTATAATTTGACTCCCAATTTGAGAAAGGCGGAAAAAAAAAAAAAAGAGGGTGCTCATTTACCTCCATTGCCAAGTTATAGTTATACAGATGAAGGTGCATATTACATTGCACAATGTATAGTCAAATACACTACACAGTAACGTGCAAAGCAGTGGTATTAAAATTTTAACAGTGATGTGTCTAGTAAAACAAATCTGATGAAAATTTGCTTCATGTTCAAGCTGTAAACTATCAAAGGTGATTAATAACCAGAGACACCAGATATTATACATAATGCAGCTTTTCCATATTATAATCCAAAAATCTGTGTTCTATGACAAGAGCATAGGCAATGTGATTTTTCCTAGATTTCCTGCTGTTACCAGAACAAGAGGCTTAGAGCTGCTCTCCGCTCAATCCTCCGGCCTCTTCTGGCTACCACTGGTCCAAGGGCTCAGCAACGACCCCATGGGAAAGGGCACTAAGGGCAGGAGTTACAGCAGCAACGGTGCCACATTTTCACATTGTAAATCTGGTAGTGCAGCCTACAGCTGTTGAATTAGCCTTGGCAACTAACTCTATCCCTAAATGTGCTCTTCTGTGTTACTGGCAAATAACTAGAATATAGCTATGCACTGCACCGCAAAGAGAGGAGGAAGAGGGCTTTGGGCAGGAATGTGCTCCACACAGAAACCAGTGGCTGCTTCAGTGACCAGGGAACACAGACCAGTCCCTTCTAGCCCTATTTCTGTGCTATGTGGAGCACCGGGATAAACTGTTCTAGCTCAGAGTTTTACAGCCTGGGCTGACAATGGAAACTTTTTGGAAAGCTGTCTAGAGACTAGAGAAAGCCGTTATTTATTTACACAATTCATCACTTTAAAACAGAATTTTTCTTTCTGATTAATTTTATTGATACAAGCAACTTGTATTATTGCACCATAAAAGTTAATAAAGAGCAACACATGGTACTTGAATCCATGCCACTGGCAATACCACAAAATGTTAATTGAAACAGCAACAACCCACTAGCTTATAGCAGTGACTGGCAGACACACTGGACTTACTAAATTTGGTGAACTAACATGCCCTAGAATGAACAGTACAGTAAGAAAAAATAAGGCCTGAAGCAGGGTAGTTCAAACTGCAGTGGGAGAGTTGATATTATTCTTCTTTCTTGTGCAGAAGGTAGTTGGTAATGGGATGCTTGCTTAGTATATGTACATTACACCACACCTTGACGGTTCAGCTGTACAGGCCAGAAGAGGCAAAAGCTGAAAACAAATTCCTGCCAATTTCTTGCCTCTACCCACTCATTTATTCTGGAAAAAACATCCATAGATACATCACCTGTTCCAGATCTTCTGGCCCTCAAGGCCTTAAAAGATTGATGGTTATTCAGATCCATGAGTCACCTCTTCATCAGCAAATCATGATGTAAATTGTTTTAAGAGCCGGATTCTGAGAAATTTGTCTAGCAGCATTTACTCAGGGAACAATCTCCTTGACATTAACAGGAGAAATTCATAAAGCAAGTTACTTCTTGGTATGAACAAAATCCAGCCCTTGATTATTAGTGGTAATCCTTCATGCTATACCACTTTCATATGGTTTAACTATCTATTTTGCAGGAGTCAGGCATCATTATTCCCATCCAGAATTAATGAAATCTTTACTGAAAAGAGGAAATGCATTGTGAGTTTGTATACAAATTCTGAGAAAAAAATTATATACTATAAATCAGATTTTTAAGGGCTAATCACACGAATTTGATTTTATAAAAATATTTTAAATGAAACAAAGCACAAGAGAACATCAGGAGGATTTCCTTTCATACCCTATTTTCAAGGAAAATAATATTCAGAAATTAAATTCTTGTCTACAGAACAGTTTTACTAAGAGATGATTGTTAAAAATTTTGCAAAGCTTGAATATCATCCTTGTTAGTGCCATACCCTGTTTGTAAGCAGAAAAATCCTTCTTCCTGAGTTTACTTGTCAGTTGAAGTCTTCATGGACAGATGACTTGTATAGAACTAGATAGAGATGACAGATTCTTTAAAGAAAGCAAATCTTTTCAGAATTTGCCAGGTACTGTTTCTGGACTTCATTTTTTTATTTATGATAATAAATATTGACTGCTTGACTGAGAACAGTCCTGGGTAAGACCTACTTCATAGTCTCAACCTTTTCTTCCTGAAGTCCCCAGAAAATGAATCGGTGCCTTTTGCTGTCCTTTTACCAAGCCTACAACTCTGTATCTCTACACGGCATGAAAGACTCCAGATCTAAAGATAATCAAGACCACGTGACTGAAGAGCGAACCAATTGTATGCGGATCTAGGATCCGACACTGTAAGGTTAATGCCTCCTTGTTGAAAGCGTACAATCATTTTGAAATATCTTCTTTGTTTTGTTTTGTGGTTTTGTTGTTTTGTTTTTTAAAAAATGACAAAAAAAACCCAGAGCCTAATTTTATGTGCCTGGGAGTAGCTATCTAAGCTTCAGGCAATACAAACGCTGCTATTACTGGGGAGTAAAAGCTCTGCATAATTAACAAACATCATCAGCCTTACAGTTCCTGTAGAATGTAGTAAGTTCCTTGCCTGAAGGCTGCTCTCAGCCTAGTAAGTCTGTTTACCCTGTCCAAGATTAGATTAGTTTAATTATTATGAAAAAGACTGCTAAGATCTTACAGCCTAATTATGCAAATGTTTCTAAATGTTCACAAAAGTAATTTATTTATTTGGAGATAAATGAATCTGTTTTGTCATAAACCAGATTGCAGTCCTGGCAATGTACAAGCAGGGTTATGTGCCCTTAGGCATATCTTTCACCACAAATATCAGTGGGACCTCTGGATTACAACATTTATAAATACATAAATGTTTTTTAGCAGGTTTTTATTGTTTTTGTAAATTATAGTAATCCCAGAAAGAACTATCACAGGTTTAATACTCACCAACCTTGTTATGAAAACAGGGTTTCTCAGCAGAAGCATTTAAATGATGCTAACAGCTAAAACATTCCTGGTAGACCTATTAAGATGCACCTGTTTTATTATGCTTTGGAACCGATATCTTCAAAAGAGTTCTCCCCTCCTAGTACAGACTCTTGCTGCTAAAATAACCTGCATCAATAAAGTACTATTATTCTAAATAAGGTGGTAGTGTTCTTTTCAAGGCATACAGTGCTAACCTTAACTGGCAGCAACCCCTTTTACATTAAGAATTCTGTAGGTTTTCCTCACAAACCTCACTGCAGCTTAGAGATTTAATTCTTCATCTATTTGTAATTACATGACAACACATGAGATAGATGCAGAAAAACCGTTCTATATTTAGCTACTGCTCTAGTTTCATTGCTATTATCATGGAGATAACCCCTAGGCAGCACACTGCTGCCTTCTGTGAACTCATGCACATTCACGGCAGAGTATTTAAATTTTGGAATGGTAGACACTTAAAATCTGATCTTGACCACAAAGAAAACTGAAAAGCTTAACATGTTGCACAGCTATGTAAAATGAAGTGGGACATAAGCCCAAAAGAAGAATGGCCTTTAAAGAGTTCAAATCTTTTCTTAACGAGACAACTCATCTGTAGGCAGGGGCTAAGTTGCGCGCTGCAGAGCATACATCCTTGACTCTCGCAGGCATCAACTTCAGAGGGAACGAAACTACAGGTGCCTTTAAAACAATAAGCATGAAAAGTTTTGCTGGATGTTAGTAGCAAAGCAGGTGAAACACAATTCACATACCTATTAAACTGGAACATTTTGAGCCAAGTGCATTTAAACTGTAGTGTCAATTTGATGCAGTAATGCCTTCTGCCATCAATGTTTATTTTCTACTTGAGACAATAACATGACATTTTACTGGAGACATATTGCATTAAAAGCAATGCAGAATGACTTCTTGATCTGTTTATAAATTAACCGTTCCTTAAATAAGCGGGGCGATAGCTCTATATGGGAATTATATCCACAGTTCTCCTGTGTATTAAATGGAGGATGTGAGCAATGATTTTAACTGGCTGCTATGACATCACCATTATCATGGATATTCAAGACATTAGAAGCTGCTTGCTGTCAGTTAAATGATCACATCTCAAGTGCACCTGCTTTATAATTATTCATTTGGAGCAGGATCATTAACATATTCCTTAAGTCATTTACAGGCAATTTGACTCTACAGTAATGATTTTTTCTCTCTTTGTAACAAATTAATGAGATATATATAAATATGCGAGTACAAATGAAATTCGCACAATTCATATTGTAATTAGAGTATACCAAAGGTCTGAAGGTTGCCTAACTTGCATTTTTCCTGTGGTAGGCAGCTATTCTGCACCCACTTAACAGCTACAGCACTATATATGATTCTTTCAGAAGATAGCTAGCTGTCAGTATACTTTCAATGGTGACAACAAGGTTAGCAGTCATGTTAGCTATTGGCAGTTTGGAAGTAACATTTGTGGTCCAGGATCAGGAGTCTAAATGATCAAAGTAGAAGAGCTAAGAAGCTGGAGATTTATTAAATCTATCTATTCAACTACATAAATAACAGAGTTACCTACCCAGTGTTGCCAATGTAATGAACTTGCCCCACTTTCAAATACATACAGCTGTTTCTGGCTAGGTAACTTTGAGAATCATATGGCTGATTGATAAGTGTGTACAAATACAGAGAAGCATGTCCCCGCACCTGCAATACATCTTAAATATTGGTAACTCATTTTAGGATTTCCACAGTTTGCATGCTGACAGAACTTCCCTAAAACTGTAAAACCTCAGTCATTAGTGCAAGATAGTGCTGATCTCATCTTGGCTTGCGTACAAAGCTCTTTATAGAGGACATTACTGCTGGGGTGAAGGATGCTATAAGACTGTCAGAAAACTGCAGCGCACACTCATTTTGGCCCAAAAAACCCCTCTATCCTGTAACACCTGAGACGCAATAATTGCCTACTCTAGGCAACGTCTTTTTCTTACTCACAAGATGCGGTGGCCTGTACAAATGCACAGCAGCATTTGCACAGATCATTCCTACATACTGTTTCCCCTTAGCATGTCATTAGCTGGTATCGTCGGATTTCTGCAGAGAGAGGAACAAGGGAATTAAATCAATTGTTTTACTTTATTGCAAAATAATTCCCTCCATCGTATGCCAGAGAGGGGCAGCATGGCTCAGTGAACTATTGGGTTGAAATGCATGCACTGAGCAGATCTACCCTGTCTCTAGCAGCCCCATTTGTCACATTGGCAATGTGACAGTGATCAGAAGACCTTCTGCAGGCACAGGGAGAAGAGACACAGTGGGACGGGAGCATTTCTTCTTCTAACCCACCCCCCAAAAATGTTTGGAAAACACCTGCCATTTGGGGGAATTTCTTCTCTTACAGAGCTGCTCTTTAGGAGTGACTTGGGACTATCTGGAGAGACAGAGGGTGGGGGGAAATGTTTCCAGCTTCCCTCCAGTTTCATGGTAGAGGATCCTGAGGGTGCTAGAAAAGCCCCGAATGTGTCCACAGCAGTGATATAACCTCTGCCACAGCTGAACAATCTCTCTTGCACAAGTCCATAAGAGGAACTAGAATTGACCTTGGAAAGAGCAGCTGCACGTGAGCATAGGGAGCTCTGAGGTAGCAGTTTGTAACTCAAAGCATGAGACCAAGGCATTCTAGATGATACACATGATCCTGTATGAGTAACAGATGCAGAAAGACTCCTAGATTTGTATGCAATTATTTCTGTACTAGGCTTCTGTTTGGAAATCTTGGCCTTCAGAAGACAACGGGATTTTTCCATTCACTTCTGCCACAGTCAGGATATCAGACAGTGATGGTGAACCAATGGCATATGAGAAACTTCGTAATGTGATGCAAACATCCCTGAGCTTTTGTGATCAGCTTCCCTAATTATCCTGGGGAAATTGCAGCACCCTTTATGGAACAAGAGCATTATAAAAATAATAGTTTGTTCTATGGTTATCAAATTCTCCGGTTACAACGTGCCAATTTGACAGGTGCATAAAAAAATTTAAATTGACTTATTTACTAACGTCATTGGTAGGTGAAGGCACCACCATTATTACAAATGTTAGAGAAAGCTGAAGAATACTAATTACCAAATAACACACCAGCCATAAAATCAAAGCACAGAGACACTGGGGTGGAAGTAAAAAGAAGCTGAATCCTCACTATTTTTTCAGGATAAAAACTACTCATATAATCTTACAATATAACAATAACCACTGCACAGGATATGTATCATTCCCAAGTATCAATTAGAAATAGAGATTCAAAAAGACTGCTTAGACCTTTGAATATTACACTCACTCTATCATTATAATTTACTGTTTTTAATATACAACTGAAAGCTACAGAAAACAAAACATTGGATTATAATTTATTTTGCATTACTGAAAGGCACTCCCTCCAACAGTGTATTCCACATTATTGAAAACTGAGCATTTGCCCTCCCTATTCTCCTGGTACAGCTCACATCACCATTACTGGACCAGATGGCTGTGCTCTGCAGCCTTTTCTCTGGATCTGATATTTACAGTGTGGCATTGGCAAGGCCTTGGGGTTTTACCTCTCCTAAAATGAAATCCGACAACTCACCAGCTCCCATATCAGCACCTAGATTGCACATCCCAGCTAACCGTGGCTGGTATGCAATTTCCTAGCCAAGCAAACTAGGATGGGCTTCTCACAGGACTTAACCCGCGCTGCACAATGACAGCAACCATTTAAAGCAATTCACAAACAAAAGGAAGCATTTGCTATTCTCTCACTCAGTGATGGAAAGCATCAGTGTCATAGTAGGAAGCCAAAGGAGAGTTCCATACATATATTCTCCTACCTAAGCATAACCTCTTCCTCCAGTGCTCAAGACAACTTGGCCTACCTGTCCAGCTTGGGATTAACAGCAAGTCCTCAGCCTGCAATTTTTTGGTGCCCTGATTCTTCCCAGGGTCTGCACCACACGTTCTCTTTCTTTACTTCCCTACTACATGTCTCTAAAAACCCCTTCCTTTCCTCAGGACAGAAGAATAGCAATTCTCCCTGGCCATCAAGTGAGCCCTGGAAAAAGTAAACCATCCTACTCTGCACTGTTACTGTCACAATTTAAAGCTGTGCATCTGAAGTTATCTCACCTGTGCCAGCACTTCCCTTTTCCCTCTTCTAACTTTAAAGACCATTTTAAAGACTTCTAGACACAAAGCTGCATTCACTCAGGCAGCAATGCACAAGTTTGAAGAAACCCACAATACACATCAGAATAATGCAGAGAGCTCATCATGACTCATTCTTACTTTCTCCGTATTCACTGAAAGCAGTTTTACATTTGTGAACTGCATGATACCGCTGAACAGTACCTGAGTGCCTTCTCTGGGTGACAAAACTCACACTGCCGATTTGTTGGGCTTCTATTCAGAGCAGATCAGTATCCACCCAGTTCCCTTCCCGGGACCTGCCCAGCACCAGTCCTCCACCCGCAGCCTCCAGGCAGGGGGCACCTGGCCGAGTGCCCCTTTCAGCCTCCCTGGGCCCCCTCAGCCACAGCCACTGCCTCACCTCAGCATCATGGACTTGCAGCCCCGTTTTAAGACGGCAAAAGGGAGGGAGATGTACTCTGTTTGCTCTGAATTGCTGTATCGGTGTGTGCACGTGAGACAGAGACACCTCTTCCCATCATCTTTGCTATAGTTCTGCTTGGATCACCTACTAGTGTGTCAACTGAAAATATATGCCACAGTAAAACAGTTATCTTTAAAACATTAACATTTACCAGCGGTTCAGATTCCTTGACATCTGACAAAAAATAAGGAAATATTATGGCATCTGTATGTCGCACAGGCAAATAACCAAACTTAAATCAAATGTTACATCATTTTACATCTCTGACTATTCAAGTAAAAAAACCAAAATAAAGCAAAAGCAGGCTACACGGTACTTCACACTCAGAATAGATTTATTCTATCTTACTGAGGCTTTCTGTATCACTCATCACTGAGGTATCCAGAAACAACATGTTTTGCTTATGAGAACAATAGCCTGTAAATTTCTGAATCTGAAATATTCATGAGAAATAGGTAATGACATTTACAGCTTAACACACACACACACACACACACTCTTCAGGCTTCTAATGAAAGATCAGAAAAAGCCAGAGTACAATACAGCATTATCCTTTGTTTTCGACTATTCTGAAAGAGTCAAGAAAACAGCGAGTAGAGTTGGGGTATTTCCAGTTATAGCAGTCGTTGTCTGGGAGGAGATCTGTGGCTAAAGGACAGGAGCTCCTTTAGCATTGCTGAGCAACTGCTACAGAGCAGGAGCCCATCAAGTGGAAGGGAATCCTCTTTCCTAGAACAGTGCTACTGATGGAGCAGGTCCGCTCAGGGCTGACTCATCAATTATCATATATTGGTAAATACTTAACCCTCCTTTCCATTTGATACGGGGTTTTTTTTCAGTTTGGCTTTTCTAACAAAGGAAAGTGTTATAACATTTGGTGAAGAAAGTTTCTTTCAACTGAATGGCTAATCTGTGTTTTGAGATAGAAGAGTAATAGTCTGCCAATGTTATGGCTGATTTCATTTTTAAATCAACATTATCACATTGTTACAGATTTGCCAGCTCTATGCAACAATTATTCAGTTGATTATTTCAGATCCCACACTTCACAAACATATATTCTTGCTAATACTTACAAGGATTTCACGCAATTCAGTCTAGTTTCCCAAACCTTGAGTGTGGCACATCATAGATACCTTCCACATAAAATTGACTTTGAATTGAGTACTGCAAATACTAAAATACAACAAATAGACTGCTGATGGGGAAAACCAAAACAGATCAAAACCCCAAACACTATGTTTGTTTCTGCATCAAAATTAAAGGTATGCTGTGATTCCACATGCAAAAGATTTCTCTAAATGTGTATTTATTATTGATCTATCAAAAGATCACATTAGACTGAATTTAAATTTGATCTGTCCTTATTTCATAACTCGGGAATCCTTTGCAAAATAAGGCAGAAAAAAAATTTTACATCTTTAAAGAACTCAGCTAAAGCAAGGCTAAGTTTCCCATTGGTAAGAAAATCAAGCACATTGAAAGGGATCAACACCTTTGATTAACAGGAATTTCAACATCCTCAGAGCACCTGTTGACTACAGCATTTAAGGTACTAGATAGTCTTGTGCTAATCACTGCATAAATGTTTAGATAGATGACTGACCAGAAGAACATGCAATAGGCCAACCTGCATACATTCAGCCTGTCCCCTCTGCTTTCAGAGGGCGTTTCAGTGACCTGGCACCACTCTTCCTTGCCTCATACAGAGGTTGAAAAGTATAGCTCATACCCTTAACTCAGGAGGGGAGACTAGAACATTAGGCATCATTTTAATTTTCCCTTTTTCAAGAGCTCGGGCCTTCCTAGACCCACATAACCTGCTCTTACCAGAAAGATGCCCTCTGCTCTTTTTCTTCTGCTTGAAGCAGGAGCTCCTCTCTGCTACACAGAAGATCTTGTCACTCCGTTTTCACATGGTTTGCAGCTTCATTGGAAGCATTTTGCACATCTCAGGCTGGAACCTGTAGATGAGAACAGCTTTTTAATGTTCACTGTAGTCTGGAAGAATTGTGCATTTATTCAACTGAAAGCAGTAATGATGAAGGGAAAAATATTATTTTCAGCTCTACTTCCACTGCACATTTCCAAGATGAGGCAGTGAAGCTTCATTTGCAGTCTGTTACAAAGAAAATCAAGACATATATTTAATATCTAAATTGTGCACAGCAGCAATATGGAAAGAAGAGAAGAAACTGCTGATTATGTAGTTCAAGATGGGGCGAAAGAACATGCTGTTCACACGTATCAAGTGCCAGCAGCCAAATGTTGGAGCAGTATCATTCCCTGCTCACTTAATGTGCCTTTGTGCAGAAACTGACACATCTGTATAAATATTATAGGACACTCGCTTGTAATTGAGGTCTCTCATTGCAAAAATAGGGTCTACAGAATTAAGAGCTTCTGAAGCGCCTGGCTTCTAAAACTGGAAGATATTAAAGCAATCTTCCACAAGATGGCTCTCTCTCTCTGTTCGTATTACTGACTCAAACCTATGTAGAGAGAACATAAATAATATTCAGGACAAAAATGCGATTACAGTTCGGAGGAGTAAGAGTGCCTCCACATGGGAACAGAGATGCTTCACTGAATTGGGGCAGCTTATGTGACTGGAGAACTACACACCATCCATTTTCTACAGACTGTAAAGGGGCAGGAGGGTCTTGCAGGGTGTTTTGAAATTATGTCGTTTGAAAGGCACGTTCTTGCTCCACCTGCGCTCCAAGTTGGTGAGTTCCAATCAGTTTCATTTCATCAGCCACATACCTAAGGGGCAGCACCTAAACTAATAAACCCTATCTTTCAGGGCTAACAGAAATGTTCAGCTTCTGGACCCGATTTGAACAGGTAGTTGTTCCTGGCCTGCTATAAGAATGGGCAGTGAAGCATCTTTGCAAATGTAAATTCATACTGGCATTCCAAACTTCAGAAAAAATGAAGCAAAAAATAATAATAAAAAACATTTCCACCATTTTTTTTTTTTAAGTTTTTTTAGACATAACTTTAATTCATCTCTTGTATGACGGCTATGGAAAAATATCTTTGTGACATCTGAAAGCATGTAATTTTGAGTAGCTTTAAAACCTATTGGACACACAGAGCCCTCTTCCCTGTATTTATCCTGGACCATTATGTATCTTTATTTTCAATGAAATGCACTTTACTGTACATTGTACTGTTTAATGTGCTTACCAGAGCCTTGGGGATCGGAAGTGTTATGAAGTGTTCATTTACATCTACAGAGAATTCTCTCAGAAATGAAGTATCACAACAATCTAAAATATATTTGACTGAAACAGAAATGCTGAGATCTTGCCTTATTTCACCAATAGCTTTACATTAACTGATGATCTGTCTATATAGATATTTGTCATTATAAAATGTGCATTCCTCCTATTTGTCCAGTATTTGAAGTGGCTCATCTTTAAGCAGTTCCATTCGGTGGATTCAGGATAGCTGTGTTATCAAATAACTGCCCTACTGAGCAAGAGAGAAACAAACAAACATCAAAATGGGAGAATGGGAACATTTTTCACACTGTTGCTTCCTTTATCTCCCAAACAGTATGCTAGGACAGGGATAGATGCAGGGATCTAGCCCCCAACTTCTATTTGCTGCAGGAAGTGGGAAAGGGCTGCGAGGGAAGCGTCCAATTCTGTGGGATTCCTGCCACAGTTTGGAGCTGGTGCCGTACCGCAGGTAAAGTGTGAGCTCCCTTAAGCGTATCGTGGGAAAAAGCTGGGACACCCTCTTACCACATGGTTTATCTAAGGTAGCTTACAGCTACAGGCTACCTCACTTTTACCACAGCAGAAGAGTATATCGCTAGCAGCTGCAGTAAAGCAGCTGGGACACTGAAATGACAGTATAACTGACTCTCACATGCCCATGCTCATTTCTCCTGGAATATAACATCCTCAGTTGGCCCCATTTTGACAGATGATATGTGCAGCGTGGTAGGCAGGGATCTTCTTTCTTCTCACATCATCATTAGATTGTCTCTGCAGAGCTGTAAGAGGGTACCAGAAGTGTAGACCCACATTTGGCTTGATAACAGCCAGCAGAGAGTTCTCCTACTATAGGAGGACTCCTCAGTGAGCATTTGCAGCTAGATTACATCTCTCCTTCATAGTCTGAGCACAGGAAACTGCTTACAGGGTCCCCCAAGAATACGGTCTATTAAATTAGCAAAACCAGGATTAGGTCTAATGTCTAAAAGGAATGAGAAAATAGCATTTCCTACATGTTACAAATGAGTACTATTTTTATGCAGCTAGAACTGGCCATTGACCACCTGTTCCTTACCAAACACACTGCACCCCACCTCATCAGCCAGCATCCTTGCATGCACACAGTGACCTTTTCCAGCACTGTGGTTGCCTTTGTATCATTTTCCTAGCAAGGGAAAGAAGCTCTGCTCTCTGTTTTATCTCACCCACATGAAGAAAATCACATTTTGGTCTGTATTACAAGACAATGGAGAAACCTGAGCTCTAAAAGCAGCTGCCATTCTGTCCTAGTTGCTACCAGTCACAAGTAGGGCATGCAGCTGAGAGATACGGAGGAAAATGAGAGAGAAATGCCCGAACTGCTGTCCTTGCCTATGATGCCACACAGACTAGCTTTCTGCTGAAGCAACTCCATTGTTTTCTGCATGATTACAATAATATATGCCAGCAGAACACAATCCCATTCACATACGTGCACAACAACATGCAGCACATAACTGGATCACATCATCCAGTTCTGCCTCCATCTCCCACTATAAATCATGACTCATACCTTAGGGTTCATAGCAACCTTCTGGCACTCATTTCGTATACAGCCTTAAAATTAAGCACAGAAGAAAGAGAATTTTTTTCTTCTTCTTCTAAGTTTTCTTTAGTTCTGGTAAGATATGCCAGTCATTAGTTTCACTTGTTTCTTCAAAACTACTTCACTTCCCTGGCACATTAGTTAAAGTCTGCCCTCAGTGCTATCTCACAGCCCAGGTACTGACCATCTCCTTTGAAACACTGACCTCCTCAGAAAACACTCCTGCTTTCTATTTGTGCACATAGGTAGCAGCGCTGGCGAATGGAGTTGCATTATGACTTGGCAAGCTGTACACCGTCAAGTAGCTGCTGCTTCTGTTGGGATAGGAAAAAAGGTGGTTGTAATTCATAACAAATATAAAGGTTGTCCTAGCAGCAATATAGCTTATCTCCATGCTGATAAAAAGTAAGGAAGATTTTTGGAAAGAAACACAGGGATATATCTCTCACATGCTCTCAATCTGTGTTAATTAAAAGTTATTTAGTTTTTCTGTCAGTGAAGCTTAGGCATGTTACTGAAACCTCTAAGATCCAATTCTGATGCTATACTGATTTGAATCACTTGTAATAATCTTATTTTATAGAGCCAAACACAAGGTATTCTGAAAAGAAAAGGAAAAACAAACTAACATTTTTGCTTGCAGCCTTGTAATTTCCCTGAATCATGCTGTGTTGTTGACTTTTAAGCAAAAGTCTTTATTGAAATCCACTGGAAGTTCTGTTTAAGAACTGGTGGCAAGATATGGGCCATTGACTTCAGTACAATTACTCCAAGTTGTACAGCAGAAGTCTGAGAATCAAGTCCTGAGTCTTTCATATGAGCTTAGGCATGCTTAAGATACATTATACAAATAAGAGACATTGAGCTAAGCAAAAACATATACAGAGGTCTTGGGGAACCTGTATGGACCTCTTTTCTTTTGGTTTTTGCTTCTGCGGGTTTAATTTAGACTCAAAGATAGATTCAATGTAAAGGTAGTTCATTTTCCTTGCACATAGAAGTTTACGTGAAAATTGCTGTCATTGCATTACTGATTACTTTATGCCTTTTTTATTTTTTATGACATTTTGGAAGAATGCCTGCCTCTATTATTGTCAAAATTCTTTAAGAAATTGCATTAAAATCCAAGTAAGATCACTGAAATGTAAATAGAAATGGTTAATGTTCCTCTGCTGGGATGTTTCAATATTTTGGAAATATTTTATGTCCCCAGAGACCCAAAAGGCAAGTCATTTGTAAAGCAGTGTGTATGCAGAAAATCACCATAATACCCTGTGGGACCAATCTGAGCGCATCAAAATCCACTGGAGTCTGTCTACTGACTTCAGAGAGTTTCAGTGATAGTCCTCAATGCACATTTTCTAAATCTAAAGAATCATTAGGCCTTCCAAAAACCCCCTGTTACTGCCTGCACTTTAACAGACTCAAGAAACTCCCAGAACAACATACAACTAAAGGTTGATGCTGTAGTGCCCTATGGACTGTCCGATCCTGTTTTCTTTCCACACTGCTGACCATGAGAGCTGCCATACATATGCACTGCAGCAACTGGAATAAATTGCAGAGATGGAGAAGTGTTGAGTGCTGACAAGTGGAAGACCTGAGAGCAGCCACTATACTAAAAGGAGATTCATTACTGTGAAATAACACCAAAGTCAGGATTAAACCAACAAACAGAAGTATTTAGTATCTATTAAGTGAAGTTTGACATGGGGAATGCAGACCGGCAATACTTTGGGAATTTTCACTGAATATCAAAGTTTCCAGAATACTAAAGGTCTGTGCAACCAAGGCCCCCAGGCTTGGGACCCAACGCCTGAAATTAGATTGCCACAGCTGAGATCCGTAGAAGTCACCATTGCAGAATTATCTTCACTGAAATGAAAAATAAAAAGATGGCTAAAATGAATTCTAAAATCCATGGAGAATGTATTTTGTTTCCCTGCAGTCTGGACCTTTCTATCTTTAGAGCAAAGCAGCAAAACCCACCTTCCTACCAAGCAGTGTCAGCACTGTCAGGAAAGTGTAAATGGCTTGTTATGGAAACCGTTGTAGCACCTGATGCATATTTACTCTGTATAGGAAAAATCAGGTGCATGTTTTTGCATAAGTTAAGTTAAGCTTGTTCATACAGGCATTGCCATAAACATCATTTTTATTAAAACCAGAAAACATTAAGTAGAAGTACCATGTGGTCTGAAAACTGACCTACTGTTTTAGCTGTTAGTTAACTTCATTTTACACTTACATGTATTTTTGGTGCAGACAAATGCTGGAGCAAATCCATACTTTAATAGTAAAAAATATAAATTGCTTAACTATATTACTGACTTCTATAAACATTCAGCATACACAATTTTGTTCATGAGGTCTTCTAAAGGTAGGCTGCACTGTGAATACCTGTGCAAATATTCATGAATATTACAACTGGACACAAATGGTTTACCAAGCTATGTTTAGAGTGGCCAAACACCTTTCCCAGCTTAGACCACAGAATCTCACGCTGGGGTACAGGTTCCAAAAGGACATACACCTCCCTCGGGCACAGCAGCAAAGGCAGGTGAACACAGTCTGAAAGAGTTAAAACATGTGCTGCAGATATGCTCACTGCCAAAAGCTGCTGCTTGCACAGCTGAGGTTACATGAGCAAACTGGGCTTGAGAACCCGTCCTGGGTGTTGTGTAGAGCGAACAACTACCCTTACCCAAGAAGCACAAGCTGAGCTGTTGCCTTACAACAAAATCAATTTGGGTAGTTTGAACCTAGGTGTTCTAATCTCCACATAAAAGCTTTCCAAATATTTAATCTGTATACCTGTAGTGTACACTTTCAAAGCGCTGAAGAACATTTCTCATCTGAAATAAAGAAATCAGGTTAGATCTCAGTCAAACTATTTACATTTTTTCAGCTAGCTGGGAATTATACATTTGCCCACCCACCCAAGCAAGAACATAAGAAAACTGGTAATACCTGTGAGAGGCATGAAAACCCTTTTATACAATGAGAAACTTCCCAAAATGCTTGGAATTCCTCTAAATTATTTCTTCCTGGAACACGGATGGAAGAAGATGACTTTGACCCTTTATACAAAAGTCTGACAATCTTCTTAACAAATATCTCCAAGCTATAGCAGCTAACACATATTTATGTGTAAGATGGCTCAGAATAATTGATTAGGTTTGCTAAGGTTCCAGTTAAGAAACTGCAACTACGATCTCTTTTTTTTCCCCCTTCCCTTACTGTTTTCTTGCATAACAATTTTTTCCTTATCATTGCTCATTTTCATGCAGAGCATGTTTGCTTATTTGCTATGGTCAGTAGACACTTTATTTTAATTACTTCAAAGGTAAATGCATTTGAAGACACTTGGCTCTCATTTCAGGTAAGAAAAAATATTAATATAATGGTTTTAGAACTGCATAGGAAAAAAAGTCAAAAATATGAGCTGCCAACACCCAGAAAACATATATATATATATATATTAATAAATGTACTGTTTGCTTTGCCTTTGCCTAGACCTTCTTCTAATGAACACAGTAGTGGCAACAAGTTAACTTACTTGCTACCTAAATCTTGTCAAAGGTTACTGTGCAGTTATTTATCAACTGCAAACCTACAACTTCATTACTATAATTATGTAGTAACCATCCAATTAACTCCTAGGGTAAATGCATATTGCTCTTGCACTTCCTGCTTCAATACACATTTAGCTTTAAATTTCTGGTGTTACTATGTATGTGATACTGCAGCATTTACAAGACTTCAGAGATCAGAATCCCACTGTTACTGGCACTGGGCAATCGCATGAATGCATGCGTAGCTTTAAGAAGTTGTTTTTTGCTATGTGAGAGGTACATTTACTGTAAAGTAAAATCAAAAGGAGCAAGACAGTGAACCCCTATGCGCTGTAGACTTTCCCTGACCAGTCCAAGATGGACAAGAGGAACTAGATCATAAGCTAGCATCAATCACTGTAATTTCAATTAAATCCATGAAGTACCAACAACCTACAAGAAAACTACCTCTCTTTCCATAACATATGATGTGCATTTAAAAAAAAAAAAAAAAAAAAAAGCAGAACCTCGATATGGAAAGTAATAGGGGAGAGATACTGATACAGTCTACCCACACAGGTACAGATGCCGTTCTATATTTTGAAGGATGCAAAATTCACTACTAGTCCAAAACAACCACTACGGATGTTTTACATAAAATGGAATCAATAGCTAAGTAAATTGAGGCACTAAACAGCTGAATCACTTCTGCGTGTCTCCACCTCCAGAGAGACACCAGCACCGAGCCTCCTGACGTTCAGCTCCCGGCGGACAGCGTGCAGACCACGTTCTCTGCAGTCTGCTGGTGCTGCCAGGGCTGGCACGCAGCGCTGCACGGCTGTGCTGCCGTACAGCACAGCCACTCTGCAGGCAAAGCCAATATTCCAGAGGCAGCTCAAGCACAGAAAGAGAAACTTTGCTATTCAGCCTTCTGAAAGAAGCTTAATATCCTTTTTATTATGGAGATGTGAATAAATGAGATAGAAATTCCTTTCCAAACACAGGTCAAAGAGAAACATTTTTGAGAAATGTAAGAAAGGTGTAACAGGGTCCCTCTTGATGATTTGCAGCCAATAGTACTGTCCTGAATTCCAGCACAGACGAGTCTGTTCCCTCCCTCAAAACCACTTCTGGGAATACATTTATTGCCCTCATCCTCTTTCAGATTCCCCAGTCTCTTCAAGGGCACGTAAAAAGAATTGCTCGGCAAATAGAATTTAATTGCATTAAATAGCAAATTAATCTTTTCCCTCTAGATATCCTACATTATCTCGCCACACTAGAAAACAACTGAAAATATAGCCACGCACCGACTGGAGTCTCATTGTAAAAAGTTATTCCAGGATATTGGCTTCTATCCAAAAGGTAAGAGTAACAGAGGTAATTTAAATATGCTTGAACACAGGAACAAATGCCTAGGCTCTGTTGCTCTCTTTGTCAAAACCCGTTCTCTCAGAAAATCATTTTCTTTACCCATTGGACAACAAAATGCATTGTCAAGAAATTTTATAGCAATAATTATAAAAGATGTCCATTTGAACCCATTGAGGTCTTACTGATTTTATAACACCCAGCAGACCTCCCTGCAGGAGAACGCTATATTTATGTTAGCAATATATGCGAGAATTGAGATCGTAAAATTAAATGACCACATAGAACTGTCATTTATATGATGAGCGCCTACATATGTGAAGGCTGGTTTATCTTGCAAGATAGGGTAGTACTAAATGGTCCACTCTCAGTGAATGCTTTTAATCACGCATTTCTTCACTGTTTCTGCAATATTACACTTGAAGGACTGGTAAGCAGTTTGCTATGAAATGTTAAATGGCTACTGGCAGTACAAGCCCGATGGAAGTGCTCACTAAAATACAAGTACAGTACGTATTGTATGCAATTGTTTTATGAGACACATTATGGTTACTAGAATAACATTTCACCATTACCAACTGCTGAGAGAAAAGTCATTAAGATATTTGGCAAGCCAGTGTAATTTTTCAGCAGAACTACAGTACAAGACCTCAGAATAGCTTCTGTACAAAAAGGCTAGCTGTCTCAAGAAAACAACTTAAGTCTTTGGTGTCATTTTATTCATAGGGGTTTATTTTCAGATTCCAATGAGAAAGTTATTGCTGCCAGAGAATGAACAATTGAGCCTTAACCCTTATTATAACAGTGCAATTTCAGAACCACTGTAATAAATCTTGCAGCAGTGTTTCCATTAAAAATCTCTTTTCTAAAGAGCTTTTATGGTGTGTAGTTTCATTCAGACACTTTTATCAGAGATTTCTTTAAACTATGATTTTAAAACTAGGGAGGGATTAACCACATGTTTAAGCATTGTTAAATGCTGAGATGGAAATAAACAAAACTCAAGTCACTGTTGTCACCTCAGCTTCTTCCCATGTTTTTGCTAATACTGCAGCAACGGTAATGAAAATTCATGCCCTTCACAGAAGTAGCAGGGTCCACGCTGGACAGAAGCCCCCTCACCACAATCAATGGAGCCAGCAACTGCCCATTTTTCATAGCGCCATTAACATATTAAAGACAGACTCACAAACGCACAGATGTCATTCCATCCAGATCGTTTCCAGTAAATATGTTTTTCCTCTTCCTAGAACTGTACGTTAATGATGCGACGAGGCATTGCAGCTTCAAGGTGCAAACACTTCCAACAGAAACAGCCACTATGCATCACCTAACTAAATCCTTTTCTCTGTAACAAGAACAGTAATGACCTATTACAGTATTATCACAAGGTAACAAAACATAAGTAATGAGGCCCAGTGCAACCAAACACTTCTAGTTGTCAATGTTTCCAATGGAAACAATGACTTCTGGTTAACATGAGCTGACAGGAGAACTCATGAAAGCCCTGCAAACGATGCAGGCCAATATTAAACAAGCTGCTATTTTATTCCTGTTTCTTTCTGCAAGTCTGACCATGACAACCTCAAAATGGTGAGTGGTTTTCACAGGATTTGCTACTTACCTGATTTGGAAGAAGGCAATTCTGATATTTGATTTTTTTTTTAATCTGATCTTGTATACTTTCCACATACATACTTAACAACAGAAATTAAAACATACGAACTAGATTTAAACTCAAGGACACATTTGCTAGGTGATCCATTTGCTAACAGAAGAATAAGTGAGTAGAAACTCCATCAAATGCAATGCAATTGTTTCATATAATATGAGAAAGGAATTATGCTGAGGAGTATTTGTCTACTAGACATTGTACAAATGTCTGTCCTCCACAGTGTCTACAGAAGAACGCAGTTCACATGAACACAGGTTTTCCAGTCATTCATTGCTATGACCTGAATTCAGAGAAGTCTATTCTAAAAATGCTTATTCTAATTTCACAGTTCCCATGTTCTGAATAATATTGCAGTATGGTTGTTCCCATGACTGTAACTTTCAATAACAACTAAATACCTTCCTACAGAAACTAAAATTACATAGAAACTTGGTTACTTACCTGCCTGGATCTCTCAGATAATTATCTCTCCCACTCATAGTCCCTCACTCCTGTAAGGTTTCATGCACATGTACAGGTACAGGTACCTGGAATACTCCCAAGGGCAGCAGCTTGATAAAAGTCTCTGTTTGAAACAAACAGTTTCCAAGCCTAAAACAGGGTAGAATAAAAAAATCCTAGTTTACTTGATAATTGTCAGGAGTAACCCCCAAAAGGAAATATGCATCACAGAAAGTGATGGTGGAAATTAAGTTATTCTCTAGTAAAACCATACAAATGCCAGCTGAATTGAAACTTCTGGCCAAAGTCATCCTGTTCAGAAAGGCAGGTCTCCCATTCCTACCTACCATAACTTTCTAAGCTTGCATCATTATAGTTCCGATCCTGCAAACATTGACATATATGCTTGATTTTGCCATTATAAGTAATTCCTACTGGTCCTCCCCTAACACAGAAAAAACTCCCAAGACTAAAAGTGTCCACTCACTTGAAGAGGTGCTGAAGTCACTGTCAGTTTTCATGCTCATGTCCATCACCTCTTTCTGCACTTATTAGGACTACTCCTTATGATTACCAAGTGATTTCTGATCAACTGTAGTTCATTCATATATTTGAATTTATGGCAGGTATTGATAGCGGGGCAAAAATGTTAGAAGTATTGACCTAGACTTTTACAGCCACACGAGAATATAAAAGAAATTTAAAGACTGGAAAGATAAAAACATTTTCTAGAACTCAACAGCTGAATTCCACAACTCTAATATTAGTAACATAGGTTTTTCTAATAAAGTATTAAAAAAGCAAACTTCTTTTTCTTACACAAATAATGGCCAAGAAGTCAAAGTAACTGCCATTAAATCATGAAATTACTCCTTGTTCATCAGAAAACTAATTTTCAGAACTCTATTCTGCAAATTAGCTGCAACTGTACACACAGAGGTATCAACCTCTGTATTTAATTCTCATACTCATTTGAATTCCACAAAATTAATAACGGCACTTATTAAAGATGTATTTTTACTTTCCCATCTCCTAACTTAATGAGTTTCCTTGTGTTAGAATCAGACAACTGAATCAGATATATATCCATGCACTGGAAATATGTGTTTCCCCTTTGGTCTTAACAATTAATAAATTTTACTTTTATTTTAAAATTCCCTTATCAACATTTTTCATCAGGAAAAAATCCATTCTCTTTCTTAAGACTTTTAAGAATAATTCTGAACATACACACAGATAAACACAAACAAATGTTTTGTCTTTAAAGCTCATCTATTGTGCCAGAAGGGTGTGCTCTTCATCATTTTTAATTTAGAATGCTAATTTTATAGAATGTGAGAATTCAGAGATCTTCACAGCCTCTATTCCCATTAGAGTTCACTCTGAAATAACATTAACAGTTTTTCTATTAATTTCATTTGACTTTTCACTGGGGTTTTTTTAGGGTCCCACAATAAAGGAAAAAATCCCTACACTTACAAGCATTTAAAAAGAAGTTGCTAAAATTTCCCTCATTAAACTGAAAATATCAGAGCAACTAAATGCTTTACCAGGCTTTCTAAAAATTCACCATCATTTCAATATCACTTAGCAAAAAAAATTATGAAATTATGCCTAAAAATAATGTATAGAATTATATAAATGAATTAAACTTAAAATACAAGTAGTTCCTTTAGCTGTTGCATTGTTTGTATGTAGAACTACACATCTTTCTTATTTTCTTATGGAACTTCTAACGCGAGTGCCCCAGTTATTAAAACCTTCATGCTTTAAAAACTTAAAAATTTTCAAATGAAACATGAGGGAAGACAGTGTTGGCTCTTATGCCATTTACAAAGTTTCCTCTCAAAAGATACTCTTTTCATAGCTCTAAAATCTTGAATGTAATTCTTCCAACTGGCCACGCAAAACTGCTGCTTCTTTTTTACAAGAGCAGTTCTTCATATCATTATAATGCTGAACAGCAATAGTTCCAACAGAATTTAAGAAAATATACACTTCAACCCAAAAGTGGAGCTGGGATAATGCAATGAGTAAACAGGACTACTTGTTTAAGCAGTCAAAGTTTGCCAGGCATGCAAACCCTAAGGAAAACTTAATTAAAGTCAGTAAAGAGGAAGGGAAAGCACAGAAAAATTAAGTAATAAAATTTGTGCAAAGCAAAACATGAACTGATCAGTTATAAGTGCCTGTGGGATAGTTTTGCAAATGTAAGCCTTCAGCCTACAGCATGCTGGGATGGATTCTGAGCTTTGTGTGTTTATCATGTACAGACCCCACTTAATAAAGTTACGCTGGATTTATGGTGCTAAAACTGATACAGAATTTTGCCCATTCCAACAAAACAACGATTGCTGCTATGCCCTTCTGAAGGCTTAAAAGGAAAGAAGTTAATCCTCCCCAGATTCATTTCAGTATTTTGACAGCCTATTTGACTATTCCTTTTACACAGAATTTAGACATTATGAAGATCTGGGACCCAATTCTCTTCCTTGTTATAGAAATTTAGTGCTGATAAAACTGCCTATAAGTCCACTGATAGGCAGTGAATATTTATCGATACATGATGGGGAGTAATCAGGTTCTTAACTTATCAACTCGTTATTTTCTTGTTATATTTCTTCTTTACATTATGTACTTGGACCATTACTCAGTCCACATTCAAAAGCTTTCAGGTATTGTCAGATATTTATCAGTCACCTAGCAAAGACTGAAAGCACTTTTCTGACATGAACTCACTAAATTCTGAGAAGTTTTCTGTAAAAATAGGAGTTAGATGCATTTAAAAAAAATGGGAATAGAAAGGCACAGATGCTCAAAATTTTATATAAAACCAGCAGCAGCAGGCTCTCCTCCCTGTCGGTCCCTCTCTTGAGCCATCAAGTCAGCATCCTTCCTTTGGAAACTACAGGGCATCCACAGGGCTGCAGAAATTTCACAGCTTTTTACCACCTCAGACAGCTAACTCTTTTGTACAGGGAAAATAAAAATCTATATTCCTTTCAACATTGTATTGCTGTAGCAATCCAGTTGTGAACTTGACCACTTGCTGCAACTTTGCTACTAACTTTATTGCTGACTCCTGAAAGGGGAAAGGTTTGCATTCCCACTGCCTCAGCAACATCACTCAGTATTTTGCCCAAGCTGGTTTGTCATCAATCCTCAGGCTGTTGGCCACAACCGAGATCAAAAAGTGCTGTTCAGGTTGCCAAAATACCGAAGTCTCTGAAGTTTAACAGGCTTGTTCAACACTGTTTGCAGCACTAGTCAGCACGCAACAGTTTAGTATGCCAGACTCAGATTTGATGTAATGATATGTCACTTAGTTTGAAGCATTTAATTTCAGTTTAAAACACAGCAAACTGCTGCAAATCCCAGAGAAACAAATCTCTCATGGCAGAATAGCAACTGGCTGGTATCTCAAGGGGGTTGGAAGTGAAACTCCCTTCTCAAAAGAACAGTTTAGGGTGAGGAAGCAACTGCTTTTGTCAGACAACTGACACAGCAACAGGCACGTGGTCACCAACGTCGCTAATTAAGCAGAATAAGGACAGGAATTCCTGTTTTAGTTAAGCAGTGTTTTAATTAAGCAGAATAAGGACAGGAATTCCAAACTAGGAAGCAACAAAAAGTAATCAAATGTTGTTGCAAATATAAGGCTTAAAGATCTCAACTTTTCAAACTGAAGGACAGACTTGATATTACTTATAGGAGAAAGGGAAGCCACTGGAGTTTTACAGACCAAGATACCTCACAGAGGTGTCACCATTTCCTCTGGCAGATGATCCAAAGGAAAATACATACAAGAATTAAGCTAGAAAGAATGAAACTACGCCTAAGTTTCTACAACGTATGCTGGGAGATACCCACTAGACATATTTAATACCTGCCATTTGAATATAAAAGCATACGGTTAGCTTTACCCACTTCTCTCTACTCTTGCAACTGGTAAAAACAAATTGATTCCACTTTGCGACCAGTCACAATATGTTGGTGCTCCATTCACACACAAAACCTAGAAAAATAAAAAGTTTTCCGAATGATATAGCTTTAGAATTTACTTGAGGAAATCCAATCACTATTATAAATCTCCAGTGTTATTCAAAGAGATTTCAGTGCTACTTTTCAAAGAACGGTTGCTTTACATCTATTAAAAAAAAAAAATGCAATATACTCCTTTCAGGAGTTTCTTTCATAGTTTTGCAGAATTGTGAGACATGGTACTCTTGATCAGGAAGGGAGGTAGGAAGACAAAAGAAAAGATTAAAACTGTAGGACTGACATTTGTAGATATTTGGGATAACAGCAGTTGACTCCACTATTTCATATGACAAATAAAGTTTTAAAATAATATTCAGAATGAAGGCATCAGAAAGAATATGTTAAATGAGTTACTTAGGAACCACCATGTTTAACCGAGCAAAGTATTAGACTTAAATTATTTGCCTCCAGTGACCCCTGAAAAAGGCTTATTTTTGCAGTTTGAATATAAAAGGCTTAGAAATGCTAATCATTCCATCTGGAAATCAAAATCATAAACTGTTAGATTAATGAATGCTACAAGTAGCTCTCACATGCAGAATAGTAAAGACATTGTTAGCAATTTGTTTTGACAAAAGTGATTAGAATATTTATTTTTGCTAACACTTCTCCTACATGCAGACCTGGAAAAATGAAACTTGTTTGTGTAATTCAGTAATACACAAATCTTTATTAAAACTCAGAATGTTGCTAAGTTAATTATATGATATTACCAAGAAAAGGGATAATCAAGAAACCCTCCACAAGTTCATAATCTGAAAGGCAAACAATGCTTCACTGGTCTGATCCGTAGTGCCACTGAGAGCTATTTTAAATGGAACTGCTAGTTTTTACTATTTATTATTAAAATGGGAAGAAAAGCAGATCTACTGATTATACTTTCTTCCCATCATGAGGAATGCAATGCCACAGCACCTAAACCATTATATTTGTATTAGATTACATTGACTGCAAATAGTACCTCATATGACTGAGAGAGAGGAGATGTTGTGAAGGGTGTTTCTGAGATCTGCTTTGTTTCTGCTTATTCCATTATGGGTGATGCTTGCTCAGAAGTCTAGAAAGAGTATTTTTTTCTTGGAGAGAAAAAAAAACCCAAACACCAAAACTCAGTTTTTAACTACACTGAAATTAACTTAAAAAAAAAAAGAAAGAAGGAAGGAAATCTTCAAAGTTGTAACAGCCTAAAATCTCATCTGTGACATCAAACTGAACTGTAGGATTTCCCTCCAGTTTTGCTTTCAGAATAACCACTAGTGCAGAAAAAGGGAAAAAATTAATAGCAATTATTCACAGATTCCTACTTCAGTAGGAATCATGTTGTTTAGGGCTTCCAGCACAGCATAGGCTAAAGATGCAACACAATGATTTCTATCTCAAGGCCCCTACTTGTGGCTGAGGTATAGAAAGACATTCCACCCTGATTACAAGCAACAGAGAATCTTAGCCTCCTTCAGTTCCAGTGATTAATTACTCTCACTGTATAAACCAATTATGTCTCCCTTCAGTTTCTAGCAACATAGTTTCATTATGCCTTTCTCTGCTAGATTAAAGAGTCCATCTAGTGTCAAACAGCTTTCTTCTACAGAAATAATGATAGGTTACATATATCACAGTTCAGATGAACAATTCCTCTTACGTTTGATCCCAAATGCAAATTCTAGCCGTACTCTGGGATTCTCCCATAGGTTTCCTCCTGGGTGGATCAGACTAGCAAGAGCCTACAGGCCCTAAAGCATTTCTGTAGCCTGTAAAAACTCAATAGACGAGGGGCTGACTCTCCTTGCAATGAATGGGAGCTTGACTTCAATTTTGAGTATGACCGAGTCCCAAAGTCTGAATACATCATTTTGACACATAAAGTACAGTTTGCTGGTTTCAGAGCAAAATCTGCTTCTCACTTGGCCATAGTTTTAGAAATTTTTCTTCTGAGAAAGCATGTGGTGGTAGGGAGGGGAGGAGGAGGATAAGCAAAGCAGTAGCAGCTCTGGAGAAGTTAAAGGGATATGACATTTTGAATTAATGTTTTCACATCTCCAGTGATAAGCGGAGACCATTGGTAAACATGCATATTTTGCTGTGCACAGTAGGCAGTGCTTCCTCTGCAACATGACCTGTGTTCCCACATTCACGGCTTCTCTGATTACTTGTAAGACAACCACTAAATTGAGGTGAAGGGCAGCTCTAAACAACCATGCATTTTGCCATTACAAGGAAACTGCAGTTGTACCCAGTCACATCTGTGACTCATCTAGAGGAATCCACCCTTACATAGCTGTAACCTTAGTCCAGTAGCAGTGGCCTATAGTAGGCAGAAAGGAAAACGGGAAAGTACCAGGACAGGAAGAACCTGCTACAATACTCAGAATTAAGACAGTGCCCATTTCCTCATTCATTTGGCATGGTTCTAGTTTTGTTATCAACTTTGGTTCATATCTGCAAACCAATGTCACCACCTTCTCCAGGCAAACAGCTGCCTCTGAAATATTCAGAGCCGTCTCTTGGCAGCAGCCTTTCTAGCATTACATCAGTGAAGCATTGCCTCTCTAAAAAGCAGCAGCTGCTAATTCTGGTGTGGTACATAACAGCACGCTGCCACATCAGGTTCAGTCCTGCAAGAAAATGAATTTCTCTGGCCTAGATCATTTGACAATTGCTACCGTATGAATAATTCAATCCACAAAACCTAGCAAATGCAAGCAGTGAATAAAACAGCAAGCTGCATACTGCACTGTACGGCCAGAAACAGCACCAGTTCAGCCAAAGGGTGTGACAGCTGCTTGCTGATAGTGATGGCTGGCCACCACAGACTGACTAATCGTTGAACCAGCGGGAGTCTTCCCGGGAAGACACTGCCATGTTTCAGACTGTATGGCTTGCCATCCCAGTCGTTTTGATCCGAGCTAGTAAAATTAGGGTTCAAGCCTATAAAAATAGGTTCATCATAACTCCTCCTCTGGATTAACCAACCTGGTTTAAAAGCACACATTTAACTAAACAACTAGTGCAATTTTCTCAAGTCTGAAAAGCCTTTAGCTTCGTCTTACCTTCCTTTGGTTTCTGGGCCTAAAATTCTGTACAAGGAGAGCGAGCATCACAGCTTTGTTCAAAAATGTTTCTCCAGCTTTAACTTCAGTTACATGTACAGGAAATGTATGTTAATTGAAAGATGTAATGCTTCCTTCTCCATCCTTCAGTTTGTTTTCCTGCCCTTGTCTCATCCACTTTTAAAGCAGGAAAGGAGAACACATTCGAAGAGCACTTTGCCCTTTCCGAGATGAATTTATTCTGCTCATCAATTCTGAAATACTCTCCAAAAGGAGGTGGCTGCGGCTCCAGCCCAGGCTGCCTGGTGGGCTCTCTCACACCTTTGGCAGTCCACCTGCCCTGGCTCGCAGGCAGTAGCCTGGAAGTCTGGGAGCCCCAGACCCAGGGTAGCCCACCTGGCAGAACAGCCAAACAACCTCCACATCCTTTGCATCTCACTTTGTAGCTGGCATGCTTCCAGCAAGCTGCATGGGTGAACCAGCAGGAAACCAGGCTGAAACCTCACACGTTTCAGCAAGAAGTTTGTCAAACGGAACTATTTGCATGGCCTACTCAGATGAATTAACAGCCCCCACCATTGGAATTTTTCTGACTGAATCTGCTGTTTCATGCTTAGCTAACACAGTGGCCAGTAAGTGCCTCATGTTTGGGCAGGCTATTCACACAGGAACAGGGAAAAAATTTTTTTTACAACAACAAAACCTGACTGTAAAACTGCAGTTGTTAGGAACATGTTCCAGGTTAGAAGCATTTATAATGCTTGTCATTAAACCTTTCGATACCCAGGTTCACATTGCCTCTTTTACGTTGTTCTGCTCACCCACAATCACTCCATCATGTACTGCATCACTGACTCCTGTTTTCCAACCCTGAGTAGCTGCCTCTAGTCAGGGACACTATTCACCTTTGGCTACTTTGTTCTTCAAACATCAGTCTACGCACAGCAGAAAAGTAGCAGGCTATCAACTGAGACACTTGACTATATTCTTACACAGGAATTCTGCCTGCAATGGTAGTTTTGTATCATTTTATTTGCTCAGATAAATGAACAGAGGACATTTTTTGTGATTGACCTTGCCTTGATAACTACTGACAACACTTGGCAGGACTTGACTTGCCTGTGTATAGAGGTAAAGTAGATTATTTTTCCTAGTTTACAGTCAGTGTGAGGTTTCTTGAATAATCAACATCTAGGTGTTGAGCTTGACTTCGACAAAGCCGCAAGTAGTAATCCTGCGGTACTCAGGGCCATTAATTTACTTCTCTGTGAGCTTGGATGATTCAGAAACACTTAGTCAACCTCTCTTCTGGGGAATTAATAGGCTTAGCTTGATCACAAGTGGCTAACTAAAAATCTCACATGGTCTGGCTGCCCACCTCTGTGGTACCCACCTCTGAGCGTATGGCCAACACACAGAAAACCACCTCTGGTACTCGCTGGAGTATAACATGGATTAAAGGTTCTCCATACGAGGAACGGAGTGACTGGGAAATGATAATGATGAGGTCTGTGGCTATCCAACAAAACAAAACAATCCCTTTTCCTTATCCCAACTGCCCATACAACTAACTCACAGAGGTCACTTCATCTCACGTTTCCAATTCATTAGCTACAGTCAGCTGACAACAGGCAAAAAATGAGGGACCCTCTACTTCACAAAAAGTGTAAAGCATTTACAAATCATCCAAATGAAAATAAAACAGACCAGAAGAGAGCAGCAAGGTAAGCAGAGTCCAGCTTTGATGAGAAGAGTACTTTCAACAAGAGATAACCTGCCACCATAGCAAACAAAAGGAAAAAAGATATTGATACTTTGAAGCAAAGCAGAAATCAGTTTTGTCCTCAAAAGGGTGGGAGGGAGAGTGGGAGGGAAGGCAGGCAGGCATCTATGGAAACAAGAGAAAACTTTTAATACAGAAAGAAAAGATTGATGAGTGTAGTGAGGGACAGGAGCTAAGCAGAGAGGTCTTGCCAAGAAGTCAGTAAGATTAAACAAACTTGTCCTAAAATGGATACAGGTTTCTTACATTTAGGACTACTGACTCGCCTTTGACAGATGTGCTTGACACAAGGCACTTACGCCATTTCCTGCCAAAATTTGAGATTTTTTTTCTCCAAAGTTCAAATGAGAGGGACTTGAACCACTCCTCAATCTGCCCTTGGCCTCTTGGCCACACCACCAAGTGTGCTTTGTCAATGCTTCCATGTCTCAGCCTGTCCAGAAGCTGGTTTCGCAGCCCCTCACCAATCATGGTCTCTGCTGAGCAGGGTACTGAACGTGCTGAATACGACACATTACCCAGCCTTTATTTTCTATACCCGTGGTCTGCTAAGCAAAGTCATCCGTGCATCCCCCTGACATGCATGCACACTCTCTGCAGCTAGCTCTGCCCGATACAGCTGTGTACACACACTTCCCCAGTCGGTCCTAGCAGTACTTTAATACCCTCCTTCCTCCACACGTAACGGGCTCGCTTTCCACACAGCTCCCACTTGAATGCATATTCACAGCTTGTGCCAATGCTAAAAGTACCACAGAGCACAGGCACGGTTCAGAGGAGACTTACACAGCCCTCTGAAATCACCATCCTTCTAGGTAAATAAGTCTCTGACGACCCATACTATATGTATGGCATTATGCTGCATTTGCGATTCAGATGCCTGCTCCAAATCTAAAGCACACATACTGTACTAGAGAACTTTCAACATAAAGGAGGTATAAAAGTGGAGCTGATTCACACTCTTAGCTGCAATCAAACTACCAGAGGATACTGAATGATTCCCTCTGCTCTGGTTTTGGATGTCATTATCTGACCTCATTTCTTGCTTGTGACATTTTCTTGGGCAGCTCAGTGCTCACATATTATCATTCAAGCCAGCAGCACTCAAAGTCATACAAATGTGAGTGTATGTGTATGTCTCTGAAGGGGGATAAGGGGTGGGGTAAATTAAAGGCTTTTAAGTATTACTGATTGAGAAAGAGAGAAAACAACATTTAAAAGCCTTTTAAATTGCTATTCCTTCCTTTTGATCCTAAATTTCTCTTTGTTTTGTTCTATGCAGCTGGCTGAATGATGACAGAGTGGCTTGCAATTATCTGGATGACATTAGATGCCAGCTGAAATGGACACTAAAGGAAGAATCCAACATCCTGCATATATAATTCCTACTCCATTTGGCATTGAACCAAGTCAACAAATATACATTCCTTCCCCCACCACCCCCAGTAAATCCCATGGCCAGGGAACGCTGCTATGGTAACGAAAGCCTGGGAAGGGGGAAGAGCTTGGATATAAGCAGAGTTTTCAAAATGTTGGAGAAGAGTTTTAGATTCAGAACTGCACACGCCTGTAGTTAACTGCCACAAGCTCTGCACACTGAACACTTACATGTACACCACAGACCTCGGCCTCCAATGCCTGCAGAATTCTGAAGGGCTCTAATTAATCTGGTGACTTTCATTTTCAGTCATTGTACGGCTTATTCAAATCAAAGGTACTTCTCCGCCAGTTCTGTGAAGCTTACTAAAATAGACCTTAGAAACTGAGCACAGCTGTCAAAATAATGTTATTGTTTTCCTGAATCTGTTTCAAAGATAGTTATTCCAGAGAAACTTAAAAGTTATATTCCTATATTAGCACACTAAGTAGTTCATAGCAGTTTAGTAAATCAAATATTCCATACTGCTAGCTTAATAAGATGGGGAGTCATGCATGAAATGACTGCCAGGTTAATGACACAGGGAGCCATGCATGGCATGTATTTGCATATAATAGCACAGAATGTTCCCCTAAATCCTTTAAATTACTCATCAGTTCTTAAATAGGCATTTAACTAAGCCTTCATCCAGAATCTAAAAGAAAGACCCACCTACAATTGAAAAGAACGATAGATAAGGACTAGGCAAAACCTAAAATGCCAGCTTGTAGGAAGAGCTGGAAATCTGCACATGCAAACAAAGCAAACCAAACCATAATGCGTACAGCTAAAAGTAAATGGACAAAATTTGTTTCTTTATAGTAACTCTTAATGAAAACTAATGGGTGGTTTTCCATCAGGTGTTCCACTATGGAGAGATGACAGAGGGAAAACACCAAAAAGCTTGAAACAAAGCCCAGAGCAACTTGCAGAAGGGATGAGGAGGGGAGCAGCATTTGCGCCTGTTCTTTTCCTGATGACTCACAGAGTCAGCCTGAGAGACTGTCCAAGGTGAAGATTTTTGTTTGGTTTCCTTTTGCAGAGCCCCATCCAGACTGCCATATGCACATTCCTTCATGCTGCAACTCTTGTTTTGGGCTCCATTTGTAGGAGCAGCTGAAGAAACAGGACACTAAAACCTGAACTACAGAGGGGAAGTCAGGGTGAATGGAGAAAGTCTACATCCTTCTCTTTAAGATAACAGTTCAGGGAAGGTGGGTTATTGTGCCAAGCCATACTTAGAATCAGGAAAGTTCTTTCAACTCTGTGTTTTTCTTTTTTCTTCCTCTTGCCTGCTATAATTGCTCAGATGGCCAGCTCTTCAGGGCAAGGACATGTTTTCAGCATGTTCGCAAATGGGTCCTCTAGGATGCTCAGGGCTTTTCATGTCATTGCAATCTAATAGATCAATCTGCATGTTGTTTAAACACCTTCAGGCCCAAATACCTGTAACACACACTAGCTAGAAAAGTTTCCACCTTGCTTCAGCAAGTAGTACCTCATGTAAACACGCTGTCATCATACATGCTGTGCAGATCACAGGCATTTTCTTCTGGATGCTCACTTGTTCTTCTATCCACTTACATGGAAGAAACCATCCTCAAGATCCTGCTCCCAATATAATTTTTTATATAACTGGATTTAAATGTACATTACTCCAAGCTACAAATTACTTGCAAATATGAGTCACAAATTTATATAACTGAAGTTTCTAAATCTTAACCAAAAGGTACATTATCATTCCAACATGCGGGAAGATGCTTATTAGTTACTATGTTTGCATATAAAAAGCAATTAATAAACTAACTCAAATTAAGCAACTATGAAATAGTGAGCCTTGAACTTTCACGCTGTCACTGCAAAAGGTATGTCAGACAAGTAATATTCACCAGCTGCTTTTCCTATGACTCACTTCAGCAGTACTGGGCAATAAGAGCAAGCAATAAGATTTCTGTATAGAAAAGTGTCAAGATATTATCCGCTGTCTCATAAGCTGAGACCTTTTCAATTGGGGAAAGCATCCCTGCCTAGACAATAGCAGTGCAAAATATGAACTTGCTTCTCTCCCCACCTCACATCCACTTCACTGAAGTATCAGTTTCAAAGCCTAAGCAAAACCAATTGAAACATTATTAAATCCAAGCTTTCCCTTACTTCTTCATAAAATAAAAAAATGCAGATGATGTGTTATTGCCACTTTATGTAAATCAGTTTATAATTCAAAAAAGAAACAGGATAGACAATATAAGGTTCCACAGACATACTAACTCATCCTTTTGGTAAATCACAAAGTATCTATCTCTATTTGTCTCATTAAAGACCAGGTACTGTTATAAGGCAAAAGTCTGACTGTAGTTCACTTACAACTAATTTCCCAGGGAAGAAAGTCAAAATCATATAGCAGAAATATACTTTAAAGACTTACAAGAGTCCTAGTGGCCCAAAGGAAATGGCTTTACACTGTAAGAAATAAGGGAAGATTAGTACTCACTTCTTGAAGTAGGTGAAGCATATTGGTATGCAATATGGCTAACCTTTATGCAAATGGTAAAGATTTTTGGAGGAGTTTGCCCTAGGCCACTAGTCGATTAATATGTTGCTTTAAGTATGCAAAATATATTAAAGGAACATATAGATAGATACTATTCAACACCAACATATATCTAATGTTAAATGAACTGAGTAAACAAGAAAGAGTGAATACCACCTCTTTCATCTAGAACAGTTGCAGACACAGTACCTAGATGCTTTCTGAAAAAGATGGCTTTACATTGATGAAATTTCTATCCTTTCTAAAGGAGATTTACCATTCGTTTTCAGTAACTGGATACCTGTAATTCATTCTATGATTCTACGACTTTAGATATCAAGGTGTAACACTTCTCAGCTGTAAGCAACCACACTAACAGCCTGTATTTTATTTGCCAAGAAATATTCCTTCTATTTCCTCAGAATACAGCATGTTCTAAACTACATTCTCATTTCTCTTAGACTAATGCTTAAGCTATTACATGTACTGTAGGAAATGCTTTTATTTGTAAGTATGGTCTTTTGTGTTAAGAAAGATAAATGTCACACTCATTAATTATGTATCTATAATTAGATACTGCTGAAAATGAGCTGCAACTTGTTTTGACATCTTCTTTGAAGAATGTATTTGTACATTGCATGTAACATTGCATATATGCATTTGCAAAACCTGAACTAGCTGAATGGCAGCTATGTACAAAAGCCAGTAAGCTTTGACAGGGTAAACAAAATCAAAGAAAAGCATAGCTGAAGAGTTAATAAGCACAGACTTACAGGAGGGAAATTCACATGAGACAGCTTGCTCAGAAAAAGCTAAATGGCCATCAAGAGCAAAAGAGGTCTCTGACCATGAACACATGATGAAAGCTGTACTTTGTTGATTTGCAGGAAGTTCTCTTTTAAACACACCCTTCTAAGTGTTTAACTAATTTCCAAGAGGCTTGATCGTACTTCGCTCAACTTCTTTATTCTTTCCTAGTAATTTGGAGATAGATTGTACCTTAAGGCAGAGCCAGGAACGTGGGGTGTGTGCTTAAGCGGCAGGAACCCAAGAGTAAGCGTGGGAGGCATTGTATTTCAGCAACAAAACATCGCTCCCTTCCCCCACAGAGGCAAAGGAGACAATCAACCCTACTGTTAACTGTGAATTTAAGTATGAAAACCAGCAGTGCGCAGAACGTACCGCAGGATGGAAGCAAACTCTCTTCTGCCTTTTGCACAATCTAGGAATTTAAAGAGGTAGTGCCAGCAACCTTTCTGTGTGAGTGGTCCCATGTATGAGGAAACCACATGTGAACTTAATAACAGTAATAATAATAGTAGGAGTACTTAATGAAGACTCAGAAAGAACTGTCTATGTTATTATTGTAGGATAATGATAAATGGTTTGACAATGCTGTTTCTGGGACTGAATAAACAATTCAGCCTTATCACAGCTGTTGGATTTCAACACCCAGCATTTAAGTGCTGTTATGGTCAGAAAAGTGACTCTGTAAAAATAATACCTTCTTACTCAAGAGAGCTGCTGCTTCTACATTTTCTGAGTCATCTCCAATACCTTTACTGACAAAACAAGTTGTTACTAATGATAGCATGGCAGCGCTAATCCAGCTCTAAGAGGGGAGGCTGGATCCTAGTTTGTCTCACCATGACGCAGATCTGACTGTGGCACAGAGCCCAGATCTCCGCTACAGAAGCGATGCAAGAGCACAGCAGAACCATTTCCAAATACCTGGGATTAGGCACAGTCACTAGATTTCTCTTAGGGACAAACACATCTGTCTTCCAAAGCCAACCAACCCCCTCGTTGAAATGGGAACAAGCAGAGGCATTTGCCCTGACGGCACCTTTCGTGCCACAGTATATCTTCTATAAGTCCATGGCACTACAGGAAACAAGCAGTCACTGCAACTAACCTTATCTCCGTGCCACCCTTTCCAGATCACGCGTTAAGACAACCCAGTTAGTTTCTAAAGCAGAGGGGACTACTAGTCATGCCCTTACTTTTGCACATTTCAGAAACAAAAAGTAACCTTCAGTTGGGATAAATCATCAGGGCTACACAGGTTGCTTTGACTGATGTCAGTAACTTCACTGATTACTTCACACTTGATAAACCATTCCAAAAAGGAGTAATTTCCTTGCTGCTGATCACAAAGCCTACTACAGCAGGTACAGCTTGGCAGCTGCTTGCAAGCATGGTGTTGCCAGTGCTTGCCAGTTTATCCCTATGCTGCCTCATGTTCTCCATAGGTAAAAAGCTATTACATCACCAGTGTGCAAATAGGCATGTAACATAAGAATACGAAAAGGTCAGTGGGACTTCTCCCATAGCAGGTGTACATTAAAATGAAAAGTTTCTACAAAACTGAGAAAGGCAAACACCTAGATTTTGGTGTTCATTTCAGAGTTCCCTTCAAAATTGAAAAGGAACAGGAAAATTGCATCCCTTCTTCCTAAGGCTCTAGCAAATAAGAAATTTGAGTGAATATAAGGGAATGTGAAATTAAAATACATTTTAACCTTAAACAATTTCAGTGTTTCTGCATCCATAAGAGACTACAGTATAACAGTTCTATTTTATGCCAATAGTGTTCACTTTAAAGGACATAACCACCACAAAGGGAAGTTTTTCTTCTGTAAAGCTTTCCCCAAATACCATCAACACAGCAGTGCTTTCAAACCCACTCCCTGAATTCAAAACAACTTGAAACACAGTTGTGGACACTGCTCTCTATCTTGTGCAAATCAGGGAAAGGAAGAAGCTTATTTCCTGATTCAGGATTCCTCAGTGGTAGTGGTGGGGACGGACAACCTGCCTACAAAAATCTTAGCTGTTTGGAAGTACCAGCCTGTCTATAAACAGATGGCTACTCCTCATGGGACACTGTCCTCTCCAGGAACGCTGCACTAAGTCCTGAACCTCTTCCAATGCAGCCCTGAGCAGGCTGTGCTCCTAGCAAAGGTGAGGAAAGTTAGAAATGGAACGGAGCCAATCTGTGCATATAAAAGCTCTAAATTCATTACTCTCAATTAAAATGAATGAGGATAAGGATCGCTTCCAAGTACATCAATCAAAGAAAGTACTTGCTGCAGGAAAACAGAAGACACTGGTGTATACACGAAGGAATTTATTCACATATTAACAAACTGTGTGCAGGCAAACGAACACGAAACTGACAGTTTATTTTTCACTTGACAAGTTGCGACTATCTAGGAATGATGGGTTAAAAAAAAAATCTAGAGTTATCTATTTTTATTAAATAAAACTAAAAAGCCAGTTTCTGAAAGAAGTACTTGTATGCCTGCACACCTGATTTACAAAAATAAAAGGGTGACTCTAACTAGAGTGTTTCATGCAGTATAAACAGGTCTATAAGCTTAGTAGACAAGTACAAATTTGCCTCCAAAGCAATTTGTTCTGTTAACTGTTCTATTAACTTTGGAGCGCTCTAAGTACCCTTAACTCTTTCTGAAATCAACAGCCAGAGAAACTGCTGCGCACTGCAAAATTAGCTCTTGAGGGGAAACAAAAATCCTCAAACAAAAACTAATGCTTCTTATTGTTGACAAAAATACAGTCCTTTACAATAGTGGTACATTTCTCACTATGGTTTTGCTTCACCTTTATTTTTTGGTTGCAATACGAACAAAGCTGAGGTTTGGGGCAATAGAAATAGCTACAAACTGACTAAAAGTAGGATGAATTAATTTCTTTTGTAGCTGCTAGATACTCTTCATTGACAACTTACCGCCATATGCGTGTTCTTCATCTCCTCTAAAGAAGCTATTCAGTCCAAAACTCTGCTGTGACTTTTGCAAGTTTATCTCTGTGAGAGTCTACAAACTTTGAGATGGTCCAGTACCTACCATACACTTGGAAATGTTTTAAAATATTATCATGGCTATAGAACTTAAGAATTTAGGATGTCAAGGAGTATTACAGAGGGGATGGTGAAGACAGACTCTGGGCTTGGAACGCTTGAGTAGGAATTTGGAAAAGGACACAAAACACTTTGTTTCTGTCTCAGCTTAACTAATATTGCCTACCTCAAAAGCAGTATTGGGAATCCATGGTCATTAATTGTAAGGGAGTAACTGATTTTTCTTTATGCAGGAGGCCTACAGAATCACGCCTTCTATTAGTGGAGATGGGTCAAGAGCTTGTTGTTTTTAAAGCTGTAATTTCATCAATGTATACCACAAAGCACAAGAAATATGCTTATTTCATTAGGCATGGCAAAAAGGGGCAACCTATTTTTGTAACGTTCCTGCAATGGGGCTTACAGAAAAAAAATCTGAAGAAGTAGCTGTGATGCATCAAAATAAGCCGAGTGCCTTTCTCAGCACTGAAAAACGCACGTAATCCTGCTCTGGGCGAAAACCTCTTAGTATTCCTGAGGGATAATTATCAGCTACGAAAAAGTTAGAACTTAACCTGCAGCACAGCACAGGGATTTTAGATTCTCCCAGGATGATTTGCAGTACAGGCATTACTTTTATGATCACATAACTAGCCACCTTTGGCAGGTCATAATGCTGCCAGAAACTAAGATTGCATTACATTTTCTCATACTAACATCATCACAGGATAGCTCTTGTTGGAGAGGGCTGGCAGAAGATTTGCGGGAGAGAATGAACAAAACCGAAATCAACCTACGGCCCCAGTAGCGAAGGACCGAGAAGGAAGTATGAGTTACAATGACACTGGACCTTAAGCCGACCAGGCCAGGGAAGCTGGGGCTAAAGCTGACATGTCTCCCACCTTCACATATTAGTTGACTGTTTCAGGGAAACTGCCCTCCAGCTGCTGACATCCCCACTGTGTAAGCACAGCCCACTTGCAGGTTGCAAACCCCAGCTGCCCTGGTATTTACACCTCTAATTTTTTCTCGCAAGGGCAGACGGGATGTGTGGTGGGCATCCATCCCATTCACACTAACAGTTACAGCTATGCTATGCAGGTCTCATTTTTCTGTCTGGAATTCCACTGGATCTGTGATGTGAAATTCATTGATGGGAGTCATAAATATACATATACATACAATTGAAACAAGCAGTTGTACACAGACTGCACCAAGCTTCAGAGTAGGAAGAGTTGCTGCTTCAAACTGTGGTATAAAGGTTTCTTATCTACAGGAAATTTCCAGGACTCCAAAAATCATCAAAAAACTATGACCAAAAAGCTCACAATAACAGAGCTAACTCTCAGCAGTATCCCTGCTAGGACGCATACCAGTCTACCAGGAGAAACTGATTCTATTGGAGAAAAAAGGAAAATTAAAAAAGAGGAAGACAAAGGAAAAGAGAAGTTGCAAGAGAAAAGGACATCACAGAAAAGGCTCCATGTGACAGAAAACAATATTCCTTCAAAAAACTTAGGACTTCCAACAAACTAAGCCTTGTTTTATTATCTATATACCAGCTAAGCTCTTCTGAAAATTCAGTTCCATAACAAAATACAATAAAAACCTAGACATAAGCCATAAAGAGATTTATAAGAAAAAGAGGAGGTACACGAGATCTTTAACATCACCACAGAAGCTATCTCCCCTGTGGACATTTTTAGCATACAATTAAACATAACGAAATATACTTCTTGTAGTATTGCAGGTCTCACTAACAGCTGTTCAGGTAGAGCTGTGAATTGAGCCATACGGATAGTATACTAGAGGGTAGGGTTTAAAGACAAAGACTTCAAGAACTGTGAATAATTTAAGACATAATACTATGCACAGAACTCCCCAAATTCAATTTGTCAGTGAGCATAAAATTCACTAAAACATCTCTGAGGCAGTATTAATATTTGTGTGATAGTTTGGATCTGACACAATAATTAAAAGCAAGAAGGGCCTGCACAGACTTTTGCATTTGGTTTAGGGCTTGTATCCAGAAGAGTAGTCTGGGTTTCTAGTTTAAACACAAGCTTTCTTTTGTTCTAGGAAAAGCCACTGCATCACTTTCTATACCAGTCTACATCAGTAAGAGGGAATTATGTTCATTTCCTTCCCCCTTCTGCACTAGATGGAACTGGTGACAGCTCAAACGTGCACCAAGATTCATTAGCAGTACGCTCAGCCTCCTGCACTCCTGCCTCACACTCCACACTATGGAGCTCAAGTCTTCACTGGGGCTGCTAAGTGCTACTGAGATATAAATAGCACCTCTTACAATAACACTATAATTAAAACACCCATTTGTGCACAAGCATACTTCCTGAAACTGGGGACTGAAAAAGTCCACTTCATTAGCTCATTTACAGTTCTTTCCTATACACCAAAAAATTCACCAGTTAGTCTCACTGGACTTTTCAAAATTGATTTAACAGCAGAGTCCTCTTGGGAACTCTTAGGAGAATTCACTAAATAACTCATGGAATATTTACTTTGATAGGTACCAGTACTTCACACTTACATTCTCCCATAAGATATTTTCAGATAAAATTCTCAAACACAGAATCTATTCATCTATGATCCACTGATGTTCTTAGCCATGTTATCTTGAATTTGGATACGCATATATGCACGCCTTATAACTTTTTGTCTGAAATTTACTGTTTCACCATAAGTCTCTCACTCACTGGAGAAAGGTAGCAATGTTGAGTTTAAATGACTTTTCTGTTCCAAATAAACATAAGCATTTTATCAACATTGCTTAAGCAAAAAAGAAGGGTGGATACAAGCTGCAAGACAGCTCCCATGTGAGTGTGTTTGGTGCCATAAAGGTATGGGAACACTAGATGGCAATAACTACTGCATGCATATCTTTAAATACAAATTTACTTTACTCCTGTTATGATATTGTCTATGATGCAGCTTCTAAGGCAATATTATTTAGAAGGCACCATATTCCACTACTAAAAAAAAAAAAAAAAAAAAAAAAAAAACAAAACCAAACCAAACAAAAAACCCAAACCAAACCAAACCACCACTCCCTCATCCGCAAAAAATCAACCAGCTGTGGGTTAGGTTTTTGTTTTGTTTAACCAAACCAGAATTCCTCAAAGGATTAGTCTTCAGTTCAGGTTTCTACAGTACTTCCCTGGATATTTGGTATCTTTGTTATAACATGCAGAAGTTACTGTACTAGAAAAAGGGAAAAGGACAGAAATTGTGAAACATTGCTAAAGTGTCCTCATTCCTAATTAAATACTTATTTTAGCTTTTGGCACATAAAGCAAATGCATAGAATACACAAACATCACAAAATAATCATACAAGTTTGTTAGGATAATACCCTAATAATTAAATAATACCTTGGTAATAATAATAATTACAAAAAAAGAAGAATGCTTTACAAGTTCATTATTTATCATCAGGTAATCCAAGTGACTTCCTAAGTATCAGGTAACGAAGATCATTTAGGAATCTGTACAAAAAGTTTGAATAATTCAAAACCCCATAGTAAATTACTTGAAGAACTAGGATCCGACTACAAGCATCATGAAAACCAGAAAATTCTCTAGACTGGCTTAAAATGTAGAAACATTAAAATGCAGAAAAAATGTATCAGTGTAGTGAGAACCATAAGCCCAAGTGAGTTAATTGCTATTTGTACCCTCACAGTATTTAGGAAGCCTGGCTGTGGATCAGGGTCCTGTAGGAAACTCTGTCCAGCTACCAAAGAAGAAAGGTTCTGCCCCAAAGACCTTACAATCTAGTTACTACGGTTAGTGTTTATCTCACTTGACTTCGGCTGTTTAAAGTTACTAAATTCAGCTGTTCACTTGTCCAGTCCAAGTTGTTCAAGCTCTTTCTGAAGTGGACCAAGGCATTTTCATGGAGTGATGTAACCCTGTGTCTGGGTTGCCCAGAAGAGCCACAGTTAGAGTTAGCACTATTCCCCCCCACCCCCACCCCGAGGAAATCTACATAATGCTAATTGCCTAAAATACTGCACACCTAAAGGAGCATCCCACCCTAGTTTTGCTTGGAATATCCTCCAGGACCACAGTGACCATTTTATAGGAAAAAAAGGCTGGAAGGGACAGCACAAGGCAGAGGCTACCTCTCGTCCGTCACAAGCCACGGCTCAACCAAAGCCCACGCAAGCCGCTTTGTCCACAGTTGTCTCCCCGATCAGGCAAGAACGGGACCCTGAAACCCAAAGACGTGACAGGCCGAGGAGCGGGGATATTTCTGACACTGCGGAGCAGCCTTAAGTGCATGTGCCGCTGTCCCTAGAAAGCGCAGTTTCGGTGTTTAAACGCTGTGGGTAAGCGTCACGCGAGAGCCGCGGTTCCTTACAACTCTTGCCTTACAGAGACATCTACTGGCACCAGCGCAGCGGAGCACCCAGACCCCCCCCCCCCCCGGCTCGGGCCAGGGGGTGCGACAAGCTCCCCCCGCCAGCAGCACAGACTCGCGGGGCTGAGGGTCGCCGAGCTCCCCCACGGGCCGCAAGGCAGCGGCCAGAAGCGGGGCAGGCGCCGGCCGCGCTCCCCCCCCCCACCCGCCCCGGCCCGGCGCAGGAGCGCCCCCGGGAAGGGGCTCCGCCGCCGCGAGGGGTAAATTCACGTCGCGCTGGGGATTTGCGGAGTTAACACACCCACGGGGGCTTCCCCGCCTTCGCAGCGCTCCGGGGGCTGGAGCCGAGTCCCGCTAGCGACTGCTGCTCGCTGCTACGGAGGAAACCGTTCCATTAACGGTGAGGGTAGTTCGGGTCCACCCGGTAGGAATGAGAGGTTTTCAATTTTTCCAAACGACCTTTCTTGCCGCCCAGGTTTTGATACTCTTCTACAAACTCTGCAACTTCACGTACCCTTTTTCTCGGGAACCACAAGCAGGGTAAGAGGTTTCCGTTTCTTTCAGAGCAGATTGTGTCAAAGGACCCAAAAATCATTTTTGAAAAAACAGACCAAAAAACCCACAAAAACCCACAAAAAACAAAACAAACAAAAAAACCCCAAACAAACAAAGAACACCCCCCCCCAAAAAAAAAAACAACACAGGATTAATTGGAAACTTGCAGAATTTCCTGTGAAAATAAAAATATTCCAATTTCTACAGTGATCTACCTCAAATCAGCCAGTTTCCTTGCCTGTCTCAACAATGCAGATCATGTCTGAATCCATCTGTTTAACTGGAATAAGATAACTAAAAATAAGAGCAATCTGTATCAACTTTTATTTCCCCCCCTCTGTTTATAAAATCTCAAGAAGCAATTAGTCTTTGGTTTAAAGAGTTTTCAGCTGTTCCCTAGCCCCGATGAACCAAAGGCTAATATAATCATTCCAGTTATGATTAAGGAAAACTGTCTTTTAATCACAGACAGTGATTAAATGTGTACGTAACACCTCTACTGAAAAATGGTCAGTTTAAATATAAGCGTACGTGCTTTCTAGCCACCTACAGCTATCACACATTAATGTTTAGAGCCAGCTGCCTCAGTGTTTACTAAACCCAGGAGCTCAGAAAAGCCTGATGAACTTTCTCAGCTCAGAACCTCCAAGGCAGACATCTCCACTGTCATCTGTTTTCTGCAGAAACTCCCCTATCTCCCTTCTCCCTGCTGCACAATAATACACTCTCTCACGTGCAAACCTGAGCACGCGCACAAACCTTCCCAATTTGATGTGGCTGGGAAGGAGGGAGAGTTTGAGCTAACCTTACCCATTCAGAAAAACATTAGACTCATAAGCTATGATTTTGTTTTTCCAAATAGTAATTTATAAGAACCCATTAAAATTCATCAGTTGGCTGCTCTCCTCTTCTAAAAGAGGCAGCAAAGCCCAACATGAACATGCTTAAAAGTGTAGGGGAAAAAAAAAGGAGGGAGGAGGGTGTTGAAAAAAAAGAAGAATCTGTTTGCCAAACCAGTGAAGCTCCTCATAAATATCAGGTTCAGTTTAATAAAAATTTTACTCTGAGGCAATGGATGAAATTGGGTGGGGTTTACTGCAAACTGCCTTTTTTTTTTTGTTTTTTAAATCATGGGAAAAACATATCTTTCCATTCTGTCCCTTCCCTCACACCACCCCAAGAAAACCCCACCCCAAAACAGGTCTACCTTAGAAAAAAGGACAGACATTTAGATTGCACTCTGTAAACCAAAGTTTCACAATAGGTCAATAACTCAAAAAGAGGAAATTAGCACAGAAATATTTAGATGCCTGTTTTGACAAAATTTTGGGATATGCCTGCCTGTAATAGAGGCCTAGAAAAAACGTTAAATGAAAATAAATAAGTGCTGCAGAAATAAAGATATCCTAAAGTAAACATACGCAAAAACATATTATACAATGCTAAATCAGTTACATATGTTGCTGTCTACAGATGTTAGAACCACGACAAGTCTACTTTGAGAAGTCTGTCTGCAGTCCCATGCAGCTGAGTTGAACTGTCACGTACAGGATATAGACCTCATCAGACAGAAGACCCGTCGCCATCCACGATGGGACAGGGGAGCTGGGCTTTCCCAGCTCACGAGCGGTACCTGGCCAGCAGAGAATGGACAGTTCAGCCTGATTAAGGACTGTGGCAAAGGCACTGACAGTTTGCTCCTTACTGTGTCTGTGTATCCAGATCCAAGCCTTCATTTTAAGAGGAAAATAATATTTTCTGCTAACTCAGTCAGCTGGGATTGCCATCACCATAATGAAAACGTAGTTAACAATCCTTGTATTATCAGTAATGGAAACCAGCTTTCCTTCCAGTACCTGTAGGCTTTGCAGTCTGAAAGTAACTATAAAGCAATATATTTAAGTACATGGATAGAGGAAAAAAAGGTGGTTCTCAGAATACAAGCGTGGAACAGTTTCACTGAGGAAGAATGAACTTTCTTCCTGTGAGTATGCTATCACACAAGGATTTTAGAGACAACCAACAGGGAAAATAAGATTATTTATCTCCCTATTTCCTTATACGTGCCATCAATAACAGTCACCTGTTAAACGGATCAGGAACAAACAAACAGATAAAGGCCTTGATAAAGTAAGAAAAATGACAGCAGGAACAACTGTAATTTCCAGAGTTCCTACACTGTTCACCTATGCAGCAGGAACTCTAATGAAGCATTTTATATCATCCGTGCTTCCAAAAGAACTTTACTCCACTATTGTTACTTTCAAAAATTTTTCTCCAGAAAATAATGTTGCTCAGAGAAAGCCAACAATTTTTCTAATGATGAGAAACAGGAATTCTCCTGCTAAATCACCATGATAAGGTATTTCCCCTCTTCTCAGAACTTCATCTTAGAAGTCATCAAATGAGGTGAGATACGACAGCGGGGGAGAGGTATGAAACAAATCCAGAAACAAAATGTTTCTCCTATTCACAGAACACCAAATTCTTTTCAGCTGGGGGGAAGGAATCTTGGGAAAAAGAAATTCTACAAGGAGAAGATGGGCTTTATACCTTTTTCCTAGGTTTTCACTATGTTGTCAGAAGGGGCAAAGGTACCTCTGGGAAAAATTGCTGGGATAGAGCTTGGCAGCTTAACCTTTTCCCTGTATTTTTGTTTTTTTGGTTTACCTATAGCAGATCTGTATTCACAGTAATAGCACCACCTTATATGCTCTGGTTTGGGAAGTATGTATCAGTATTACCTAACCACTGAAAATGGCTCCAAATTAAAGCCTCTCTCAATCAGGAAGCAGTTAAAATCTGCTGAAAGTAAAGCATCGCTAAGCAGCGGGCAACACTGGCAAGCACAATGGAACCGAGACCAGAGCATGCACCTCACTATCTGTCAGCCACCCTTTCTAGCATCAGACTAAAGGGACCCACTGAAGTCAATGAAAAGGTTTCCATGGAAATCAATGAGGTCTCAGTAAGGCTGTAAAGATGCATCATTAATTTTTTCAGCCTCGCTTTCACACACATCCATTCCCTCTCTAATATCAGTTCTTATACTATTTATATAACTCAGGATCTAATCAAGACATGTACTCCTACTTGCTGGGAGCTGAAAAGATCATGCTGATTTGTTACTTCTCTTTTAATATTTAGAAGGTACTCAGTTACACCGGGGACATAGGCTCTGCGAAAACCTGTACAGTGACATTGAGAAGCACTTTGGACATCTGTACACAGAAACTTTTACATCTAGAGACCTATCACATAGTCGCTGAAGCAAAAATTGCTTAAAACCTAGCTCAGAAGAATTTAAATATTGCAATCACTGTATTATTAATAACCAGAGAGAGACCTAATTTTTTGCTGGCTAATATAAAGCTCATCTTAAAAAAAAAAAAAAAAAAAAGCAGCATTGGTAAGCATCTACCATCTAAGCATTATATAATTAAAAACCTATTTTAAATCTCCTCTCCTTTCTGCCTATACAGCACTGCTTTGTAAAAACAAAGTTTCTCAGGCAGACGCCCTTAAAGTTGTTGGTTTATTGCTTCTGCTCCTTTTTTAATTCACAGTTGCTAGTACATATGAAACAGTTGAGAAGCGTGGAAATTAATAACTGCAGAAGCTGTGAGATACTAATGGCATTGTATTTCACAAGGCTAAAATGTGGGCAACAGACTATATTAGTATTGTGAAGTACAGCACAAACTACAAGAAAAGATTTTAAATTATTTACCTTTCTACTTCAGCACAAATGTCCTATAGCCAATTATCATGAGATATTGCCTAGAAATTAACCAGTCATCTTGTGTTTCTATCTCCAGATTTACAATTAGTAATGCTATTAATGTGGATCCTGTACTTAGCATCACTAATTACATTGCTATGAACTAATGGTGTTAAAAATAGCAATAGCCATCAACTACCAATTAAAGCTTAATGAGAGCGTATAAACCCTGGCATTGTAATGAATTTCCAAATTATTGTTTCTTGTGTGTCTCTTGAAATCATACAAAAATGGGTGTAACCCATGAAGTAAGGCAGTGACTGAAAGCATATTTACCACAAAATTTTGAACCAAAAAGGGGAACAGAAACAATAGGAAATGTTTAATGATTAGTGTACACCTTCCACGCAAGTAAATAGTTAACTACAGATACATTTTTAAAGGAAACCTCTCAAATTTTGATGAAGGTAACAAAGATGGTGGTCACTGAGTTGTTAAACTATTGACAGTTTTGGACACAGTAGGACAAGCGCCTAACATGCAGGAAGGACTACGAATATAGTAAATAGCATTAATAAACTGCTTGTGTGTCGAGTTGTTGCAGTGCAGAGTAACACCCACTTTTCCCACATCTAAACAGGTTTTGTTCCTCCAAAGACTATAGTAGACAAGCCAGAAATGAATCCTCATCACCTGTATCATAAAATACAGCAGGTGCTGTTAACTACAGCAACTTTCAGAAGCTGAAGCCTGGATGCACTTTTAGTCATAAAGCCTACATCCATTGTGTCTTGGTGGAAGGAAATAAAGACCCACGACAGGTTTGGTCTCTGGCAACCAACGGAAGACCAGATGCTTCCAGGGCTGGGAGGTAAAGGCAGTGAAAACAAAGGAAATCAGTAGGCAGGAGCAAGAAGAAAGCAATGTTGAAAGCAAGTGGGAAGTTCTGATTATTTGGGAGAGTTGAAAGACATCCTTCTTTAGCAGGACAAACTAAACCAGATAACACAGATATTTACACACAGCATTTGACAACCTCAAAATTATGATTTACTGCTCTACCCTAACTGGTAGCCCATCACTGCAAACTTCGGTATACTAATTGCAGTTACAATGAAGCATTAGCGTTGCAAGCAACAACAGGTAAGAAAACACGTACTGCTAAAACAGGGAAGGTTATCTATCATTCTGGGAAGGAGCCAGTTGGATAAAACCCCTGGAATGAAAGATGACCTTTGGGACCAAATCCCTGCCACAGGATGTCATCCTTAATACAGACTTTGAGAGTTAGCAGAGGTGAGGTGAATGCCAGAACAGTGACTGCAGTGGAGGGTAGAGGGAGAACAGAATTAAACTGCTTTCCTGTCCCACAAATGTAAAAATAAGCAAAGGATAAAGGAGGGGAAGAACAAACAAGCAGTAGTCACAGCCAACCTGACCAGCCCTAGCCTGCCACTGAGGAGCACAACAGCTCGCTACCTGCTGAGCAAAAGGACCTGGGGAGCACATGGCTGAGTTCTCCCATGCTCCGCAGGGTAAATGCAGCTTGGGGACACCATTAGCAGCTCTTCCCTCCATGGAGCAGCGTAGCAGGGAGATCCAGCCTCACAGCTCCACGTGGCAAGCGTGCCAAGCTGGGGGAGCAGCCCAGGCGACGTGCTCTGTCAGCATGAGCTTTCCCGGGGGATACTCTTCTGAGCACACTATTGTTCACCAGACAATGTAATGTTTCTCATCTTTGCTCACTAAGCTCTGCACACAGTTTTGATCAGAAATAAATCCCAGAAATTCCAGATATCTCCCTAGCTGTGCGATACCATGAACACATGCTGGGACAACTGTAAAAAGACGGCAGTTACCACTGGGAAGAAGCTCCATGTTTACCGTACTGTTTTGCATGTCTCTGCAAGGAACAGGAGATACACAATTCCATGCGAGGAAGACATTACCCGTTGCTTACATTCCTGGTTTACTTATGTCATAAAATAGAGGAGCAGAAGACATCCTCAACAGAGTTGCATGGAAAGTGGATTTTTTTTCCCCCTTAAATGTCACTTTTTTTCTTCAAATGTTTTCTCCCTCCATACTGGGTCTTCACAGTGCTTTTTCCTGAGAAATAGATGTACCACCAGAGTGAAGCAGGGTGGGAGAAAAGAAGAGATAAAGTAAGAGGAGGCATTCCCCAGGGTGGCTGGAGGTCAGCACACTCACTGCTCCCTCCTGCTGCAAACAGAAAATAAATCCATCTCTCCTACATGCCACTGAAATACCACAGCCACCTTGCTACACTCTCATTCAGACTCTGATCATCCTAGACTGAGAAACCTTTTACAAAGGAATCTTGATATAGGTTTAGCTAATGAAAAAAATTCTCCCCCAATAAATAACCAAACAGCTCTAATTTGAAAAGTTTGCCTTCCATACGCACTATTCACATTTCTCATACTGGCAAGAACTGCTGATTACAAACTTCAGGACATATAGGATGGCATTATAGCTTATTTTGCTTCCTGGGAGAAAGTGTCTTGATTTCAGTGCAGAGAGATATATAAATACGAGGTTCCCTAGTTTGGATTTTCTTTTAATTCCAAGGCAGTAGAGCTTTGTTTAGCCTTTTTTACTATATGCATTCATATCGTGGCCTGTTACATTATTCAAAGCTAATCAGTGTTCATAGGCATCTCTTCTAGTTTCCCCACTAACAGGATGCTGTCTTAGTATCCAAACAAGCATTTGAACATTACATAATTATGGTAGGATTTTTATGCTCCCCTCTTTGAATCCTTACAGTGCATATCTGTAAACAGTTCCTGAAAATAAGAAAGGATCCCCTCTACACCAAGATTATTCTGGCATTCTTTGATCTTTCTCTATCAACAATAGCAAACTCTAGAGAACTAGAGGTACTGTAGTACTAAAGCAAATAATCAAAATGAGGTGGTTTGGTTTTTTTTTATGGAAACCAATTAATTTTTATCTGAAATTATTCTAAAATACTGGAATGGAATGTTTTCTTACACCTCGTCTCTTCACAAGTTTTTGACCTTAACCAATCTTCTTAAGTCAGTGCCTACCTGCTTCAATTGCTTTTCTGAGTATAAGCATCTGTGACCCTTTTGCACAGGCAATTCAAATGGACTTGTCCAAGATGATGTTTTGTACAAGACACTTGATTGCCTGCACTTTTAAAGATGCAGCCATGATAACTTTAAGTCAGGCACCGCAACTGACTATAAATTCTCAGTCAAACCTGCAGCATCTCTCTCTCCTTTCACCAAAAGCATCAATCTACCGTGCCTCCATGGTGGGAAAACAGGCTTTATCTGATGTATTACAAAGGATTCAGAGCAGAACTGATAGTATACAGCTGGGATATTCTGGGAACACATGTTGGGAACACATGCCGGGATTCTGGGAACAGCAGGGAACACACATGTAGACTGACAACCACTGTGGTTAGTTTATATGGTTCAGGGCAAATACTCAAAGCAAGAGTTGCATAACTATATACAGATCCAGACTCTATATGCATGCAGTATTCACTGCTGGGCACCGTGTTATATATCATGTCTCCGTCTCTGAGATCAAATAATTAATTCTGAAGCTTAGCTACCCTTTTAAAATATTTGAAAAGTATGTTAGAGCTTAAATATCTACATCTCTAGCATAGTTCTTGGAAGTAGAAGATTTGTATGGTTTTCTTTCACCCTACATGTATTTGTTTCATTCATAGGGTAATATTTTTAATGCAAATACATTAAACATACACATTGCTTCTTTCAGTTCTTTTTCTTCAGAGATCTATTTTTCTTCAGAGATCTATTTTTCCTTGTTTTTCTGTTTCCCCACTTACAATCCAGTTTCAGTTTAGAGTCAGCCATTTGTAGTCAAACTTAGAAATGCAGAGACTTATTCTTTGTTTTCCACTGGCTCCATCATACGGTGATCCTTTTCTCCAGGCTCATTTCCACACTGGCAGAGCTAAGTTCCTTTCAGAAAAGTTCCTAATCAGAACACAGGTCCATCTGTAAAAGGACTTCACAAAAAGCAAAGATTACCCATACAAAATGAGAATGTTATGGATTAAGGTCCTGTAGCAAATTGTGAATGAAGTTGCTGAAATGTTCATCATACACACACAAAACACAAAAAAACCCCTGGACCTCATAATTTGGCTGTGAGAATATTCTGCTTCACAAAAAAATGAAACATGATAAATTTAGCTTTGTATAAAAGAAAATAGATGAGGTCTCAAACTCTTCCCTGTCACCTTCACAAGACAAGTATAATGGAAATGGAGCTTAAATAACAATGCAAAAACATCACCTGCATTCAAATTGATTAACTGAAGACTGGCAAGTAAGATGAAATACATCCATGGTCAAGCAACCCAAAAGTTCTGCTAAGTTTACATACTTATGTATATCACCTTTATTCAATGCCCTAACAAAATATTTCTGGGAATGCTTCCCTAGGTTTTTCACTAAGATTGATATAATATGCAATATATCTATCTTATTCCTGCATCAGCAGAGATTAACTGTTTATTGCAGTGTTAATAAAGAATAAATTAGAACTATTAAAGCCAGGGAGTATTTAAAAGATGCTGAAAACATGACTCCTATCTGCTTAGCTTTTAACTCCAGTGCCACAAAATTGCCTCCTACCTATTTTTCTTAGGGTCACCAAAGACGACTGCAGAAGATCTCAATGTAGAATCCAGGTTTACTGACATATTTAAAACCTTTTTTTTTCCTTTGATGCAAAATAACCTTTTATGGTGTATTATTATTGTGAGTTACACAACCCGAAATGTATTTATACATTAAAGAAAGGACTGTCTTAAATTTATCCCACCCTTATGGGAATCCATACAATCAAATATTTGGAAGTTTTACTTTTCATAAGCACAAAATCATAATATAGATTGAACTGTTTGCAGTTAATATATGAAACCGGTTTTCCCAGAATATACTGCCTGAACCATAAATCAACAAAGTATAAAGAAAAGAAAACCCTCAGTAGAAATTTATGGTAAAATAATCTCAAATGAATATTTGTGGAGCTGAAGAGATAATCATTCTAATTAATACAGATAGTTTTGAGATACTTTTTAAAATAGCTGATTTGGTGAAGACAAGGCAAAACGCTTAGACCATGGCAGACAGTACTCTGTATGTGTATGTATGCAGCAAACAGTCTCACAGTACAGTAGTCATCCTCATTACTGCTTACTAGAGATGTGCATTCATTCAATTACCTCTCTAAATGGGTACTGAATATACTTTAATTTTATGTATTGAAAAAGCTTTTCTGAAGAGCACCAGATGCCAAACTCGAATTTTGTATAAGAATCTGAATTTTATGTAAGAATCTGAATTCAGAATAAACCCGGAGTTCTGTCAGTGCACGTGCTGACGCGTAAGTTCTGACCCTCAGACCACTTACCCAGCTCTTATCCGCTGCACTTGCAACTTTTTTCTTTCTTGGCTTTCTACAGCACAAGCACAAGACCACTACGTGAGGAAAAAAAAACAGTGGATGTTTATTCTTCGAGTTCAATTCAACTGTACGAGAAAATGTTCACATAAGGTGTCACAAGGTGTAGTGACTTACTAACACAAGGTGGTGCTCTCTTCTTAGTAAACAGCTTTAAGTCTGGTTTACACGTCAAAAGGAAAAGGTGAAGCTTTTCAAGTACTCCGACCAGCTTTCAGAGGCAATTTTTTTTTTTCCAGAAGAACTAGAACTTCGATGTCAGCAATTTAAATAAGTACTAAAGCACCCTTTTTTCTAAAGATGTTTTACTGAATGAAATGAAACCCCTCATCACATTTATCAATTCTCCCGTCATGGCTCTGCCTCCAGATCTTCCATTCCATCATCCAATCTCTCTCTAGCTGATCTCTCTCGTCCAGCCCACCAGCTGGATGTCATCAGGACCAAGGCTTTCAGCTGGAAGGGAGATACACAAGCTCTTTTCTCCAAGACTGCTAAAAACTATTTCTTAGCTTTGTATCAAGTGGTAACGGAGGATCCCTCGGAGGGAGCTTATGAACAAGGTTTCCTCGGGGCACTGTTTCCACTGATGAGAGTCGAAGCACAAGATTTAACTCTAAGCTTGATACCATATTAAAGATCCAGCTGTTGTTTGTTTCATATTGGTGTTACTAACAATAAGTGTCAGCATTACCATTTTTCCATTTCCCTCCTAGGAAAACACTGGCAGGCCTTCGTTGCCAGAACTTCCAAATCAAGCCCCAAAATATCAATCATAATACTGTCCATCAGAATGAGTGCATGTGCAGCACTTGCAGATGGAGAGGAAAAAAAAGAAGAAAAACAGCAATCCAACTTGCTTGTTACAAAAGGATTTCTTTTAGATGAGAAGAAATATTCAGAACTATTGTCAACCATGCATTTGTCCCAGGTTTTGAATTTTCTAAGGTTATATATTCACACAGCAGCAACACCATCGACACACCAGTGGCAGAGGTCAGCCACAGACAACACTGATAAATCTTTGTTTTTCAGTGTGGTTCAGGTACATGGAAACCTTTGCACTGCCTTGAAGCACTCGCAGCCCTTTAGCTCAGCACAGACAAAATCATAGGTGAAAAAACTAGTCCCTAGTCTCTTACAGGCCATTCTGACCTTCTTGTGAATACTGGCCACCTGCAGGAACCCTCTCAGAAATGCATGCTATAGATTAGAGAGGTACACCTTGTTAACTGTAAGAAGATCAGGGCATCTAATCCCTTGTGCAGATACCAGCAGTGGAAATTTCCTACTGAAAATTGGATTCTTGCCCTGTTCAAAAGCATATGCTACCAAGTGGCTGACTACCTTTTCAATCACCTCCATAAATTCCACGACAAACTAGAGACAGTGGAAATCTCAAAGCATAAAATGAGCAAGATGAACATTTCTCATCTCTCCTTTAAAACTAAAGTGCATCACAATAGTAAGCATATGGGAAATTAGTTAACTTTTAAAGACCTGTGTTACATAAAAATCTCTTTAATCAGATTACTCTGGTGCCACGGGATTGTGCCATGTTTTATTTCCTCAAAGAACATGCTGTTCGGTTACTATAGCATTTCTATATCTGGATTAATTAGAAACGGAAATGTGGATACAATTAAGTTTGAAATTAAACACACTTTGTAGCAGGGAAGATAATCACTGTTTTAGAATGATCTGGCTGCTCCAACCTGTGAAGTATCAAGCTATTCTCTCAATTAATTGGAACAGTGCTGTGTGTTCTTGGAGCTAACTAACCATGGCACGCTGTACAGAGTATCTGTGGACACACTGCTTCTCTGACCTATTATTTGACCTGTATTATTTGATGATGATAAAAAGTGTCCTTACACAATTCTTGATGTCAAGCATAGTGCTTACACTTTTAAATTACTTTGGTCTATTCTACCTCTTCTTCTGGCTGCCCTTGATTCGCACCTCCCACTGTGTTCATCAGCACATCCTGAACAAGTAAACTGAAGTGTCACTGAATTCAGGCAAAGTTCTCCCCTGTGGGCCAGAGCAGAAATTATTATCAATTTTAATTTCCATGAAAAAGGGTCTTCATAAACAGGAGGTTCTCTCAAAACAGGAAAAAGACAAGTCCTCTTCCCCAATCCTGCCTCATATTGGAAAAGAATGAAAAGTTCACATGTGCAAAAAAGCAACCAAGGTTCAAGACCATAGGGAGTAGGTTAGTATAAATGTAATTCTATGCTCATGAATATAAATTCTTCTCTCAACAGAAAGACAGCAGAGAAAACTTTACACTTTATCCTAACAAGAAGATGCACGATGTTCTTGGGGCTGCAGCTGTAAGAATTCAATACACCTCAGGAGGGCCATCTGCAATACACAGAGATCCTAGCTCCATTTCTTGTGATCTACTAACTACGCCAGGAAGACATAGAACTTCTGACTCTGCAGAAGGTCTTAAAAATAATTATCTACATGGCTGGATTCCCTTTTACCTTCTGGCCAGCCATGACAGTGGGGAGCTTCTATTCTCCCTATCCCCAAGTACAGTGGAAAAGAACAGATACATAGAGTTGAGAGAGCACACTCAGATATGGACTCGGTACAGACTGCATAGTCTTTAGATTGAAGGCAGTATGCCAAAGTCTTCCCTTCCTGATAATACTGGTGTAGGTACTCAGACTAAAATGTGCAAGGAAAGTAGGGTTCTCCAAACAAACCCTGCCAGCAACAGGACATTGGGAAATTCAGAACCATGACAGCAAAGAGCATTTCTTCCTGTGCATAGATAAAGATCAGCTCTGTTAAGCAGGTTGAGAACAGAAGTCTCTATATGCTCAGTATTATTGAAACACCTGAGCAGTGGGGGGGATGGATGAAAAAAAGCAAAAGAAGAAAATTTACATAAGCTCTCCAGGTTTCATACAGAATTATAGGTAGCTCAAAGTTGATTTTCACATTTTAAAGCATCCACTGCACACACGTGAATAAAATAAACAAATAACAAAGACAATGGAAAATTATCCAAACTACATAATTAGAACACCATGATCTTCTTATTGCCAAGCCCTCAGCTTTAAATACTGGACCACATGGCTCACATCCTAATTAATGAAGAAATTCAATGTTATAAAAATTTCCAAATCTTCTTTTCTTTTTTTTAAACCTGAGATGGAGATTTCCAGTGTCAAGCAATTAGAAGTGTCTTAATCCACTCAGATACCTCCTACAAAGCTTAGTATGTGGCAGGAACATTTTGCCAGTCTTGGTTTTTGGCTTCATTGCTCTTATTTTCATTTATTTCTTGACTTCTATTAAGAAGTTTTTCACATTTTATAATCGTAGTCACAAACCAGCTTCACTGAGGATGGGAAAGGACCTTGTGGTCTCCTACAAAGCTACAGTGTAAACGAAGCAGAGATTCTATTACAAGCCTAAGACAGCTACATTTCAGTGGGGTCTTTTATGCATCAAGTATATAAACCATTTTGGGAACTGCAGAACGAGGAATTCTATGCCAGGATACTGTAGCATATTCCCCACAAGGTGTTTAACAGTTATTGTAAACATAAGAATGACAGGAATAGTAACGATAGACAAAAAGGATTTAAATATCACCATGGAAATATTTACACAAATACCACAGAAGGAGGAAAAAGCTTCTGTGCCTGTTTGTCATCAAATTGTAATCTGATATTTTCATGTGCAAGTGTTTTTAGAACACAGAATAGAAACAAAATAGAACAATCTCCTGAAAGTGTAAAGTGTATAATCAAATCTGTGGAATTGTGAAGAGTCTGTAAGTTATAGAACAGTTTCCTTTTTAATCCTGACATCCCTTTGCAAGCCCCTGACTTTGTTGCAAAAATTTCCAGTATATCAGAAGACTCTCATATATGTCCATTAATCCACACAGAGCATTTTTCTTTTGAAGTTTGAGGGTCATTAGGCAACCTGGGTTTCTTTAAACAGAAAAAAAACTAATACAGCCTTACATCTGCAAACTCAAACCAAGCGGTTTTTAACAACAACTGGAAGTCATTCTTACAACAAAGCTTCTACCCCCTCCCCCACAAAAAAAATGCAAAGGTATAGTAGTTTCATGCATGTGATGAGTTCCAAGAAAGACCAGCAGTGCCTGCAGTAGTTCCATGTTTCACCATCAACACTTTTCCTGTGAAGTTCAAAAACCTTGTACACCTACTTTTCCCAGGGACTGACTATGATACTTGAGGAAAATCACTTTTCCAAATGGAAAAATTCAAATTTCCTAAATGGAAAATTCAGCAAGTCCAAGGAATTCATAATCTTAACTCCCTATGATGCTTCTGACATTCCTGCTGCCTGTGCTTCTGTTTTCCTGCCTCTAAAATAATGGCATAGTAAACACAGAAACACTGGCTGAAGCTGGTAATGAGCTGTTTCAGAAATCCCACGTTCACCATTCCCCAAGGTTACCAATGAATTACAATAGATGTTCTAAGAAACAGCTCCTACTTTGGGCACAAAGTCTCTGCAAACAACTGTTCTCGGGATAACAATGAGAAAAAAAATCAGGAACCTTCAACCCAAAGATCTTTTAACCTACAGCTCTATTTGAAGTTAAGCAATCATCTTATTGAATATGGCACAATCAGTTCTGTGATCATTTTGATATCTAACCTCACCATTATTGTCATGATATCTAAATGACATCACTAATGCATTCTGAAGATGTGGGATTTGGAGAAGCTCTACTGTTTGCTACTCAGTTATCTTGGTTTTGGATAAAACCAGGAAATGTGTTATATAACTCTTAACATACAATTCTCACGATCAGAAGACAGCAGACACAAATAGATCCACTCACACAGGGCTGAGAAATGAAGGAACATTTCAGATCTAAAGCACAGCAGGCACCACTTTCCTGCTGACCTTTTCTTTGCAGCGAAGTGATGGCCCTGGTGAATAAATGACCAATCTTGGTCTTTTTTTGTTAAACTGATTTTTGCCATTTGGGGGCTCCAGACCTGTCCCTTTCTCCCTGGGAAGGCCTGTCCCTGCTGTGAGTGGCTCTCTTGGTCAACAGCAGGAGGTAAGGCTGGTGACAGCTGCCTGAAGAGAGACTACAACAACCTATTACTGCTTCATACAGGAACAGCAGCTGTCTCTGATAGTGTGAAGAAAGAGAAGGAACACTTGTTTCACCCTTAGCAAACTCCCCTATTTCATCCCTACCTATAAAAGGTATTCACACAGCTCCTACTGAGGCCATGCATTCTCCAATGTCCTTACAACCCTTCTGCATTACAGAAAAGCATTATCATATCTTTGTGCACATCAAAAATTGAGGCATAGCAAAATCAAGTTGCTCAAGATAACAAAAAGTTTGCAGTCCAGAAGAGAGACTCCATATTTGGAGAAAACATCTTAAAAAAGCTTACTGTTTATACAAACTCCCCAGGAAATTGCCAGTAACAGCGCAGTTGATCAGTCTGAAAAAAAAAAAAACCAAAAACCAAACAGTTCCTACACCTCTCTTTTTCTCCAGACACTATAGTAGTAGAGCATCGTCTGTGCCCTCATCTTAAAATACTCATAAAGCTAAGCTGAACAATCAGCCAGTCATCTTGCAACAGATCAGACAGGTAGCAAGAGTGGACTTTAAGACTGAACTTCCTCTACAAAAATCCCTGGACAAAACTCTTCTACAACTTCAACCTGCTCCACAGTGGGAAAATCCCAGCCTGTAGAGCACTTTCTGCAGACACAGAGTTGTGAATGCACCAGTATCTCAGTGTGAAGTGGGGAAGATGGAGGATGGAATAAGAAGTTACAAGGGTTTCTTGCAAATGAAAACCTGTCTGAAACAAAACCCAGGGTGACAAACAGCTTCCAGAAAGTAAAGAGTTTTCAAGTGGAATTCCTTACCCTCTCCTCTTCTCCCCCAGGTTGTCTGTTAATTCACCAAGGTAATTTGGGGTAACATGTACAGTCACTAGCGGCTTAAAGGAATTGTCAGGCATGACCTCCAGCATCTCTGAATAATCAAGGCAGATAAGTCATGTTATTTTGGTGTGACTGTGCAATGAATGATGGGTTTAAGCAGCTTTCTTTAACTTAGCCACTACTTAAAATATATGATAGGAAATACTGACTTTATTTGATCTGCACAATGCATTTCAGCTCTGCTTAAAGCAGATGATTCATTTTGGCTTGATGTTACTGTCATTCCATATCATCCTAGCAACTCTGACTTTCAGCATCAGAACATATGCCCAATAGATACAAAGTTTCATGAAACAGATTTTAAAAATTATACTATAGGTGAAGATCACAAAAGATTTATTTTTAATTTTGCATGACTACTTTGTTTAAGATCACTTTTTGGTGACATTGTCTTACAGCAAGTATCGGGTTTTGCCTTGGCAGGGTATGCAGTATAAAAGTCAAGACGCATGTGTGTCCCAAATAAACAAAAATGAAGCATTTGTTGGCTTTGTTGTTACCAGCTTCCTGGTAATAATCTTTGGAAAGAATATTATGCCAAGTGTGGAATTTATTATTTATTTTAAAGTTATATTTAGTACACAAAAACCTATATCACACTTGTTCAACTACTGTACATACTGTAATTACACACCCTAATTTCATGCTTTTGGTCATGCAGTTAGCATAAGTAGTTGTAATTACACATTTAAGGCATGTAATCATGTAATAATTAAGATGCACAATTCAATTATATAATTAAGGTATGCAAATACATAGGACTATCCTGTGACATTGATTTTTAAGTAGACTACCCCATTAATTGTGAGGGGATTTCTGCTTAAAAACTCATTACACAATGCAGCTTGCAAAGAATTACACAGAATTATGCCTGAAATTTGGGGAAGGGAAAAAAAAAACCCACGAACAGATTCAAATAGTATTTACAAGATTGGTTCTGTGTTATAACAACAACAAAAAAACAAAAAAAACCCAAAAAACTCCAAAGAAACCCAAACCACACACACACGCACACAAAAGAAAAAAAAAAAAAAAAGATGAATTCTCAAAATGGACAAAAATATTTACAAGCTTGTTTTGTAGGCCAGCATTGGTAGAAAGAAAATCTCCAGAAATACCCTACTACTTCCTAATGACCTGTTATGTCCCCAGAAAGATATATTAACTAAACAATGATCTCTTTGCATGTTTCAATTAAAAAAAATCTGGTTTTCATAGTTTCTTTCACAGAATTAGTAAAGGAAAGAGAGAAGCTTTTCAAAATCAGAAAAAAACAAGGGAACACAAAGATCAAACTCATTTCCACTGTGGTTGTTTTAATGCTCAACCACCAAAAACTCAACCAAAAATATAAAAAACAAGATTATTGACCTCAATCTGAATGCACCACATTTTTGCTAATGTTTTTAGTATTTTTTTCCACTCTCTTCTTCTCACAGGAGAGAGAGAGAGATCCAAGACCAGGAGGACTTTGTACAGAACACCACAACAATTAATGGCTTATTCAAGGAGGTTTCTCTCCAAGAGTAGAAAGTGCCAGAGCAAGGGGGCAAAGTAATCGTTCTGCTAAACTGCAGAGATTATGCAATCACTGAGCCCCAACTTCCACGCACGTTCATGACTAGCAAATCAGACTAGGAAGGGAATTTCAAAAAGATAGTGACATCCTGGTGCAAGCTCCAGCATAGAGCAGATTCATCTTCCCCTACACATTCACCTTGATGTGGCTTGAATAAGCATGAAGAGTTGAGAAGCAGCCCTCCCCCAAACAAAGCGATAAGGAAAAACCATGATCTGGAATGCCCCTCCTCCCCCCCGAATTTGGTTAATAGTAACTTGGTAATAACAATGTGTTGGAAGAAACATGTCAAATTTAAGGAAAATGTGTCTCAGCACATCCAGATTGGAAGGAAGCACCAAAATATCATATTATGAGTCTCCTTTTATGCCACATTCCCTCTGCCCTTCATACTACTTTATTGTACGTAATCTCATGATCAGATGTAAGGCTGTGGTGGGGAAGCTCCTCTTGGTTACAAATTGAAGCAGGCATATCACAATGGGACCCTGACTGGGACTCGAACTGTAACAGTGAATGCTAATTGCTGGTAGCTCATCATTACACATGAAAGATTCATACTCACTCTAGAAATAGGCAGAGAAGCAAATAAAAAAAAATTCTTAAATTATTTTCATTTATGTTGTTTAGTATCTTGTTCCTCTAAGAAAAAAATGTCAATACCCTGAATATCCTCTGGCTTAAAGATATAAATCAAAGTTAATAGATATGCATCAGTATGTGTGACAGCAAAATCAGATATTCAATGACAGGAATTCTCCTCGGATGTCGGAATAGCTTTAAAGATCCTACTTAGATCCTATTCATAGCATCTGGGGTGAAAGTATTTTTTCCGCCAAGATTAATATCTATTATTATTCGTTTGAAAGATATAGGGACGCATTCATAGTTCAGGATCTTAGAAGTGATTTAAGGATGAAAAATGATTCATTGCCTATTTTGATTTCAAATAAATAACTTCATGCTAACTTTCAATAAAAGAAACTGAATTCTGCCAGGAGAACATACCCAGGCAATACTATTTATATTGCTAGGGACTGAAGGTCAGGAACAGATATACCCAAACTATCCCTACAGGATTGGGAAAAACCCCAAATATCTCTAGTAGAAAGCTCTGAACCAGAGCCTGTTTCAGCATCAATTAGCACAACGTGACTCTGATCTTTGGTGGTGTTTCTGTTGCAGGATTTGCCACTCCACAACTAACAAATACCATTTATAACCTGGCAAGAAACGCCTCTGCAGGTGATCTCGGCTATTTTCAAAGTATTCTCTTCTATCATTGCTGAGGAATAGCATAGCTAGGCTTGAAAAGGAATTCATCTTTGAAGGGCTACCAATAGCATTTCTCTACTGGCAGTATTTCAAAGAGCAACTACTGCTTCTTTCTAAGGCCCTGCAGCTCTTTGGAGAAGGGAAGCCTACTCTGAAGTACTGTAATGCAGAAACATGCACTGTTCTGTCTGAAAAACCAAGCCAAAGTGAGGGGTCTTGAGGGATCTCACAAAAATAGGATGGCATACTCCTATTCCTCCAAATTTTCCACCTTTTCTTCACACAGCACAATAAACATATGGTTGTTTCCTCTAATTTCAGAGGATTTTGCCATGTAATACTGGAATTTGGGAGCTGCTACTGCAAGACACTTTCTCTCTCCCACAAACCATGGAAAGAGGCTGACAGTGGATGTATTTATTCATCTTCATTTGCTGCTAACACCACCTTGTGCTTTAAACAATTTAGTTTATCAACTTAGTTTTAGTCTTTCTTTAATGGTGGAAGATAGCATCATAGACTTGGAGGATAGTACATATCACTTAGACCCATGAATGCTCATAGCCCATATCCTTTCCATTTTTCCTCTGGCCTTTCCTTGATTTTCAGCATCAGCTTAGAAAGAGTATTTCTAACTAGACAGGTGTTGGCAAGTCCCTAGAGTGGTTACTTTTCCTTTCAACAATTGCTGTACTGACCTACTTCAATTTCAATTCATTTTTGTCATTACCTGGTTTTAGAGAATTGGCTTAAAAAAACAAAACAAAAAAAAAAAACACAAAAAACCCAAAACAACAACAAAACCTACCACAAAACAAAACAAAAAAACCAAACAGCTTTTCTTGTGTGCACCTTTTTTGGCAGATGATGACTAAGTGTATCTCTTTTCCAACTGCGTTAAGGAAGGCAAAGGGGTTCCCCTTTTCTCTGATGTTTTTTCTGATATTGATAGAAGAAACTCTAGCTCTCTGAAGCCTGTTCTCTCATGAATGCACTCCCTGCTTACACACACTCATGACTCTTTTTCTGCATATTAAACATTTATGTAAGCAGGTTAGATTTTTAAGCTTGCTACAGAGAAGACAAGAGCTCCAAACCAGAGCTAGTCTTCAGCTCTAACCCAATGGGTCAAAGAGTATCCCAGAGGCATACGCTCACATTTTATCATCCTGCTCAATGCTGCTGTCATGGCAATTGACCACTGCAAACAGGAAAATCCTGAAAGTCATTAGATGTTATAATTCAGACATATAAGGATTTTGCTGCTGTGTGAAAATCCAGCACTAGACTAAAATAACATACAGCAAATATCCTCAAGCATAGAAGTCAACACATTGCAAGATACTGTCTGCAAATTTGCATAGGATCTTTCACAAAAAAAGGAGTTTGAAAAAACAAAACACGAAAACGGTGCCAGTTTGGAGTCTGTTTTGTTAGATATGGGCAGTCTTGATTAAAAATCAATGATGCTAAAGATGACTTGCATTATAATGTAATATTTATTATCACTGATACAAGTAGAGAGAAAACATCTTCAGACTGAAGGTAGAAAATCATAATTATTTATTTCTAATGAGATATCGTGGATATGGTATAGTAACCTAGTATACTAACCTCTTCACCGTCTGCTGTGGAACAAATTTGAGCACCTTGCCATAGTACATGGCATGTCTTCCAAACAAGCACATTTTGGTGCATCTGTACAATTTTATGTCATTCACAACACTACAGCCCAAATCCCTTTTCCCTCCATCCCTCACCCTTGCTGCCTCACAGACTGACTGGGATGAAAGAGAAGGAGACCATGTGTAACATAGCTCTTAATTAATAATACAAAGGTCACCAGCATCCTCAAGAGCCTGCCTGTGAAGAAGGATTGACCACCCCAGACAGACTCCATTTCTCACCACCAAGATCCACCAGCACATCCGTAACACCATGAATATTTGATATTCAATAATACCAAGAGCTGCTAACAAACCTAGAGAAAAAGCCTGATCAATGCTGGCATCACAAGGATATTGACCACCAGTGACCTTAACCTCTAACTATCTAATGTTGATTCATACAATGAGCGGCATGGTCTGCATACTTTTCAGATACTAGAAGATGGTGTCACCTACTTTAAAACTGTTCACCACAATTCAGTAAGAGGAAGACACATTTGTCTATGCTGTAAAATTTGACACCAACATCAAGATGTATTCAATTAAGGTGTCATGTCTCATCTCAAGTGGAAAAAAAGAAATGAAGTAGTACAATAGCATTTAACAACTGATAATAGTGTTTCTGCCTGATTTTCTCTAATTACACAGATTGAACAGGTTCAGCGTTACAGGCAACCATTAATTACCTGTTCTGTACCCTAAGTGTGTATTTTTCTTTAGAGCTTTAAAGCTAAGGTCCAAATTCTTTTCATAAAAGAATTGCACGCAGAAGTTTAAGTAATCCAGTAACGCTCCTTCCACACCTGAAAACTTTACTTTTTACTTCATTTAGTGAAGACACTTAAATTTCACTGCTAGCATACTTAAAAGTAACTAAATTACTCCTAAGAGAAACTCCAAGTGAAATACCAAATTCATATCAGAGCATTTGCCAACCATGTATTTTAAATTGTAAGTTGTTTCATGGCATGACTACTGCTTTTCACATTGATTAGTAGATATTTTTGCTTAGATTAAATTGTTCAAGGGCAGAATGCATCATGACAAGAATTTAATTTCAGAAAGTTTACCTCATCACATTTTGTAGTCCCTCTGAAAAATCACATGTAATATAGTTAACATTATTCATCCTTTTTTTTTTATTTCCCTCCACCTCTCTAAATTTTCAAAAGGAATTGAAATTAATGCAAATGCCGAACTGTTTTTGTGTCTCTAGAGCACATAACTACTTTTCTCTGAAAGTGATTTTGGCAGAAGTAGCAGGCTTGTGGATTGGCCTTACGAAAACATGAATTCCCATTACATTTATGGAACTCTGATGAATACAAAGCTAAAGCTACTTAAAACAAGACTATGCAAACACAGTCCTTTAAAGGGAAGGAACATTTTGGACCTCTTTTACTCAACAGAGTACTTGTGATAGAGGACCATGAATAATTATTGTTAGACAGCAGGAATAAATAAACATAAACCAGTTCTGAAAGCCTTCTTACAAAAATGTACACATTCATTTACTAAGAGCAAAGAGGTAACTGTAAAAGCAAATAAAGAACAACCCTGTTAATGGGGAATTTGGCTTTGAAATATTTTCATCATTTAGCTTAAGGTCTTCTTTTACTTATAGAGGCATTTTGGAAACTAAATCCATGATCTTCAAGAAGAGTGCAGGCTACCTGCTGTCCCTTCGAGTAAATGGCTGAGGCCACAAACTCACGTGCTCCACAATGCTGGATTTGAGTCTCTATTTCTCCAAAAAGAACTGTCTTTCAAAACAGACATTGTGATATGCCAAGATGTAAAGTATTCCCAATCTGTCAACATTGTAACCTGAAGATAAAAAAGCATGGGTGAACGCTCTTGAAAGAAACACTATGATGTTACTAGAGTGACAACTAAATGTGAAATGATGAGAACGTTACAAACAAGAAAATAAAGACTTAATAGCAACTTCAGCCTAACAATAACACCAGTGTAGAGATACTCAGAAAAGGAGTCTACACTGAGAATTACAATTAAGCATGTATTTACAGAAATTATGTACTTCACTGCAATTCCGATAAAGGCATGTTCCAGCTATGACAGCTCAAGAGCCCTCCTGAAGCTATTTATTTTTAAAATCCACAATGTGAGTCTCATATTTTCTGTCTCCTCTTGTTGTTCCAGTTATTATACACTGAAGTCATTTCATGTTGTGGGTGATTGGAATAGGTGAAATAAGAGAAAAACAGTGAGGCAAGCAACAGGAACCACTAACCATTTAACTCTGGGGAAGTATACCTTTTTCAGCCTTTCAATCAAGGGCTTAAGGTAGGTTGCAAGGTTTCTATCGCATAACCAATAATTCAGATTCAGTTTGCTATTCTGAATCTTTAGTCATCATCATTGTCAATACAACCCACACCAAGAGAAGTAACATGAAGAACATGAAATAGGGATCATCTTACCACAACCCGTTTCCTCCTGTGAGAGTAAAGAACCCCTTGACACCTCCTCCTCTTTCCCCCATTTGTCCTTGTAGGGGATGAAATCACCTTGGAGGTTTTTATGCTTCCTACAACACTTGATTTTGCTGCTGGAATGAATACTTTTCCCCTCATTAACACAAAACCGACATTAGACTCGGCAACTTCTGCTGAAGGATTTTGTTTCTACCCTGACAATTCACTGTCTTTACAAGTATGCTCAAGCAAACAACATGACATTGTGCACGGCTGCCACAGGTTCCAGTACTACTCATACCTCCCCAAATTTGGCCTCTTTTCAGCCTGAAGTCTGAGCTCTGCAGCTTTTCTTAGCCACACTATGGTTTTAACGCACTGCATATTCTTGTAGATTAACTGGAATAATCGAAAAGGGAAGGAAATACTTTAATCAAGATTCTCTTCACAAATCATACTCATGTTTATACAAAAGGTCACAGTCCAATTCTCTAGGGTCTTAAGTACTTCCAAAGTTTGCTCTCTTCCTTTCTTCCCTTACCTCACTAGTATCGTTCATCTTTAAAAATTAATGATTCTCCTCTCGTCAGTTTTTTCCTTAGTAACCTTCAACAAGTACAAAGTCACTCCATTCCTACATACAATCAACTAAGATTGGAGCCTCTTATTAAAAAAAGGTGAAAGAGCATGTCACTGCTTCTACCTCAGTTATGTCACCTGACAGAAAAAACATTCCCAAACTCACGTCTGTGAAAACAAAAGTCTTAATTTCATCATACAGACTTGCCTTTCTTTTGCAACAAAAGACCAATTATGCTGCACACTTGTGCAAAAACTCACAGAAATGTCTTACTGAAGGCCCTCTTGGGTTTGGTGTAACCCTACAGATAGAGGTTTTCCATCCGATAAGACTGAAAACACAGTGTTCCCTTCCAAACAGCCCGCTCTCTTCTACCTAACTGCCAGGGTATATATGTACCTCTTACAAGCACATCTACTCAAACTAAATACAGAGGAAAAAGCTGTGATCCACAGGCGATGGAAGTTTTCTGCCTCCCTAGGGAGATACTTCCTACTAGTCACTAACTGGTTATTCTTAGTAACGTGCAGTAACAAATTCCCATCAATCTTCTCGGGCAATGTAGCCCCCAGAGGCTCTCTGTGACTGTGGTTCCCTTAGCTCTATATCTGTACTCCTATACACGTCACATAAGAGCTTGGAGTCCTTTAAAGTCTCCCTCAGAGTAATACTTAACTAGTCAACTATATAGAGAAAAAGAGCTGTTTATTGCTTGTAATGATTTACTACAAGAACTCCTTACAGAAACAGAATTCATTCTACTGGACTGTTTAAAGTACTGAAAAATATTGCCTCTTTTCCCAGTAGAGTAAGTACTCTGCCAGCTATTGTTTATATTGTGCTAATTAATACTCAAAAAGACATTCTTTGGTTTAATCTGTTTAAGAATATATATGCTTAGAGAGTGAAGGATTGATTCTCCAATTACATGTGACATGTCCTCATTTAATTTAATACAAATTTATAGTAGTTACCACAATCACTAGGCCTGATTCTCAGCTTCTCTGTACCTTGGATTCATAGAAGTTACCTATGGGTAATAACGTCTTATCCTGTTGTCCTGCTACAGTTGTTTGTGTTTGTTGCTGGTGTATGTCTCGAAGCAATGCATACTGCCTGAAGACATAAAGCAAGAGTCTACCATTCTCACTGCTGGCTGGTTTCTATGAAAACTGCAGTGTTCTCGTCTGTTTTAAAATAAGAACCTCCTCCTTTATTCTCAGTTGCATTTTTCATAATCCAGCTTCCAAGCATTGTTTTGAATTTCTCCACATGATTTAAAATGTCTTTTAATGTTGCTTTTCTCCTTCTATGAAAAACTCCCTGCTTTGCACCGTTGTCCTTTAAAAAACTTAAGGATTGACTCTGATACCCCTCAACACAGTAACATTTCTCCAGCCTGCAAATCTTTCATTCTAGCTCTTCTACAGACATTGTCCAGTTTCTCATATCTCTTGAAGACGTTGACCCCAGAAACAGATGCAGTATTCTAGTATTTGTTAACTACTCAAACACCACTTCTCGGAAATAATTTTGTACTTGCACCAAAAAAGAGTAGAGGCCACATAACCACTAGTACCCCACCTAACACATCATCTTCCATGAAGTTTACCGCAATAATCATAAGGATTAGTTGCTTATCATGTCAGCTAAGCCCTTTGTAGAAAAGTATCGATTCACAATTCACTCTGCCTTCTAACCCAATTTAAAGAGGGAACATGTGGGGGCTTTGTCACATGAAAACTTCAGTTAAGCTAGATACAACTGTCTATGGCATTGCAGAATCCAGTTCTGTTGTATTTACAACCTATAGTAACCATCTATTATCACAGTGCAATCAAATAATCACTTCACCTGCATCCAAATAGCACATCTCTCTCCACTTTTATAGGACAGCAGAGTCTAGTAATCCCTGACATGTCTGAGTGTACTTTAATAATATGAAACATAAACCTAAAGTACGTTAATAATTACAAATAAAAACAGAGATTTCCATCATTCCACTTGCTCACAGAGGCAAGATGATACATTTGAAGAGCTAAATAAAGAAAAATATTGAAAGGTGTTTCCGCACGTCAAACACTCAAAGCTTCAATCTTGCTAATATTAAACACACAGAATCTTTAAAAAAACCCTCTTCTTGAAATTCAATATGATACTTAATTTTTCCTGTGTTTTTTTCTTCATTTGCCTCGCTTAATTCATTTAAGTATTGGAAAAGTCTGAATTATAACCTCGGCACAGAGATGCAGTCTTCCCAGAAATTCAGTGATGACCACATAAATTTTGAAACAAGGACTATTTAACATCAATAGGACCAACAAGGGCTATTTAAATACCAAACATGCTCAATTTATGCAGTCAGTCCTATACAAATTTCTACCTGACTTTTCTGACAATAACAATAATGAATAAAAGTGCAGATTGTTCATTAATGCATATATCTGATTACATACAGTCATTATTTATCCGGGTCTTGTTTTGTTAATATTTTTCTCAGATGAAAATCAGTTGAAATTATGCAACTCTGTTACCGATGGCAAATTTTTAAGCGGTACCCTGAGCTGCGCATTGTGAGGGAACGGTTTCATTGATCAATTTGACAATGAAGCATCTAAACCAGAGCCAGAAGCTGGCAGACACCATACACTAGCTGTGTTCTCACTTTCTTTTACAAAGCCTCCTCTTCTGGCCACAGATGCAGTATATCAGCACTAGACAGCCAGTCAGCTGATTCTGTACGGCCATTTTGATGCCCTTATGAAATCAAGTGCATCAACTAATAGTGTCATAAATCGGTCACATTTTACACAGACAACCTACTTCTAATACTGGACCACTATGCTGACATTTGGAAATGTGAAATAGATAGGCATCTAGAATTTGTTATTTTTTCAAGTCATAAATATTATTTCAAAAGAGAGCAAGTTATAAGATTAATGACAGCCAATCACAGTGACTTGTATAACTTTAAGATGAGGACACTGAAAGATGTGTCTCCTTGGCATTTGTGGAGGAGGATGTGTGGATGAATTGTGTAACTGATGGATATCCTTGTCTCAAGAAGGCAGTGTTTCTGCCAAGTCATGTTCATTTTTATCTAATCCAATTAAGAAAACATGATGCAATCTAGCTTACTACTTTTCCTGTATCAAGTACCCATTTGAAAGATGTTCATTCATAGCTGCATACCCAACAAACTTCAAGAGGAACAGTTCAGTGCTATGTAACACTACCAGAAAAAGGGCAAGTCAGACTCTACAAAAACATGCGTTCTTGTTCATCCAAGAGGGTCCTGTTTACAGCATAATACTAAGAAACCACAATACTTCATTAGCATTAAATGGAATAGCGTCACCCTAACAGAAACCACAGTAATAGTACAGAGAGAAAACATTTACCACAGCAGATGTGATATCTTTCAGTCTCTGGTAATATCTAGTTTTTTAATACAAAGGTATTAAAAATTAATTATGCTATCAGTCAGTTACATGAAAGTGTTATTGTACGTGATGAACTCAGCTCTCGACCTAAAGGAAGTAATGAAAACAAAAATGGTAGCCTAATTACTTGACCTGAATTATAACAGTGCCATAAGATGTAAGACATACTTTTAACAAGAAAAGACTTGTTCAAGACCAAAATTATTCTTTGTGTTATAAATTACTTTTTAGAAGGCTATGGGTAGATCATGTTACAGAATGAAAATCTAATATGTGCGGACATGCAGTCTCAAAGCGGTCCTCAAGACCAGAAGAGGACATTCACACAAAAGTCCCATAAATTACCAGCCATCACCTGGTACCCTAGAGGCATAGCAGACTTCACAACTCAAAAGATAAACAACAGACAACTATGGGCAACATTCAGCTTTAGCAACAGTCAGAGGCTAAGAATAACAAAGAACATTGCATCTCTCAACAGCAATAAAATCTGCCCAGCATCCCAGTGTCTAGCTTTAAAACCCCCTGTTAATGACTGGGGCCCAGTGCTGCTCCCACTGAAGTCAACAGGGCTTCAACTGGAGAAGCCAGCACTCGTATCTTTTCATTCACGTGACCAGTGAAAACAAGGAATAGATAGATAGTATCACAATATATGACCTTATAAATATCTTTAATAAGAACAAACCACTCAACTAATAATCAGCTACAGAAACATTAAAAAACATCAGGAACTGTTTTAAGAAAAACTCATTTTGGCAATCTGATGTCATGAAGTTACCAAAATATTTTTTTCTGTCTGAAATAACAGAACCTTGTATTCAGACCACAACCTAAATCTTATTCGCTGAAGGAAAAAGCGGGGGGGGGGGGGGGGGGGGGGGGGGAGTTTCTTTCATTCACGGCCTTTTCTCCCCAGTATTTTCAAATCTCTACAGTTTGGGCCCAGTGTAAAAATACTAGCAATATTTTACTGTGCCTAGTATACAACTTCATGCACAAAACACATAGCTAAAGCCTTCTAAGCCAGTGCAGGTCCTTGTACAGCTCCCCTAACCCCCAATCTTGTTGTTTTTAGTGCAAAATGCTGCACAGCACACACCAACCCATCAGAGACAGGCCATTCTCCAAGCACCCACGTGAAGTTGTGGGGAGGCTGCACACTCCAGTTGTGTGGAGTCCTGGGTGTCTGATATGCTTCATCATTTAGCCTTCACACTTACAAATCAAATAAAGATGCTATTTTGCTTCTTTTCATAGCTCATTGGCATTTTAATTAGTCTACAGTTAAAGTGTTAATCGTGCTATGAAGCAAAGCGATAATTCACAGCTAGTAAAATTTTCCACAATGGTTTTACAAGCATCAATATACAGTGGTATAAACTCTTTTTCAAAGAAAACCAGCTTCTAGGAATCTCTTCCTAACAGAGGATTCTCCTTCCCTTCTATGAGTTATTTCAATGACTCAAATACAGTAACTTTATTTACTACTTTCATTTTGACAGATTCATAAAGATGTATGTGTAATAGTCCAGACCCCTCCATCCCATAAGCTACCTTCCTCCACCCCACTGATAATATTGTAGAAACAAGTTTTGTCCTTTTATTTTTCAGGTATTCTACAGATTAAAACCTTTTTGCTCCAACAAATTTTCAGAAAAGAAAGCTGTGCTTGCTATTAAAAATATGGAGCCAAACCATGTTGAATGATGCATATAAGCATATATATATGCTACCATTTAATTTTTTAAAGAATGTAAGCCCTTCACAACAAATTTGCTTATTTATTTAGAGAGTGCATGTCTGCAAGATGATTTATCTTCTACAAAGCTCAGCCATCTGGGTGTTGTGAAAGCCTAAAAGAACATAGTAAAAACAAATGGAAAAGAAATTCCTTTATCTTACTAAGGAATATTATGGGTGTGGTGGGGCTGTTCTGGCAGCGTGTACATGCGTGGGTCCAGCAAAGGATGGCTATAACATAGCATCATCTACTTGATAGACAAAGTTTTTCACTTCAGTTATTGGATACAATAATCCTAAGATATACTCAAAACTTACATGCATTGTCTTCAGTGAACAGAGGTAAGAAAAGGTAGTATTTGAGAAGTTGAAGGTGCCCCTGTACACAGATGCATCTCCAATTCCAAGAAGTACTTTAGTAAAAATGTACCTATCAGATGCAGACATGAAGATGAACTTCATTCTGTCATAAGAAGTGTACAAAAAGCTTCCTAAATTACATTACGTTTACCAGACACTATAAACATTCATGTAGTGTTTCTTTGCAAAGAGTTTTGATTTGTAAGTCTAAAGGAAGAAAGGGAATACCAACTTTTTTTCCTTTTCTTTTACTTCTTTAAAGGGCTCAACAGGTTCCTACATCAACCAGTCATACCTGTGAATCAGTTCAGCGCAAGGCTAATGTGTCATCATCTGGAACTATGGGGAATTTTCTATTGTCATTCTTAATTCCTGACTCTGTAGATGAGCCAAATTACAATAAGAAAAGATGTCCTTACACATTCAGTAGTATGGTTTTAGAGCAAAATTGGACAAATCATTTCAAATTCTGTGCATCAAACAGTTAAGATACATAAAATTTCTCACATTTTTTTCCTATTGAATGCTGACCCTCAAGTCAGCAATAACACTTAATCCCTTGTCAGCAATTTGCATACACAATGATCTATTAAGATCTTACCACAGTCCTTGCAATTCTTATACATCTTTTATCCTTCACTGGATACACACATCACTAAACACTCATCTTCAGATGTAATGAAATGCACAAAAAAAAATCACAAATAAGTTGATGTTCAAACTACATATCGCTCAGACAATTTCTTACTAAAGTTAACTTCACATGAATGGATACAGGGCAGGGAGGAAATCAGTTTCAAAAACATCACTTTCACACACATCATTAAAACTTATGATTAAGAAATGGGGCAAGGGTAGCTACAGATCAGGTCCACATGGTGTTTTGTTTTCCATGAGCATGCCTTGGTGGCAGAACTGAGGGAGGGAAGGAGGAGGAAAGGGGGATTATTTGCATGCCAGAAAGAAGTGGGTGTGATCACAGGTATGTGACCAAACAGAGCCTCCCCCTTCCTCCCCCTTTTGTTTGTTTGGGGTTTTTAAATAAATAAATGATATTGCACTTTTATAGGCCAAGGACTACAGAACTACTATATTAATCTCTCCTCAATCAAGGGTGTAAATTCCATGCACAAACCTTTGACTTGCAGCTAACACAAATATGTGGGATGGAATAGAGATATTGTTCATAGCATTTCATTTCTATTTCACACCAGGAACAACTAGAAGTCTCATAAGAAAGTCCTTTCAGATTAATCTAGCCAATTTTTCACTCAGTGAGGTTCATAAATTTTCTTTTAAATAAAACCCACAAAACTATCTGATCAAAATCTTACCCAGTATTACTTTACTGCTCAAAGCAAAGAGGTCTCCTTTTACTGAGGCATCTTCTCAGTGTTTTTCAGAACAGGATTAGACAATCAAGTAGCAAAATAAAAATATGTGTGGCAGACATTTATTGATGCCATAGTCAGATCTGGACTTAAGTTTCAGCATTCCTAAGAAATTATGTAGTTCAACACTAATTATATATTCAATCCCAAATCCTTTGGCTAAGTTAGGAAAATGTGAAATTCATGTAATCTCTTACACTATTACCAGGAAAAAACTAACACTGTCCCTAGGAAAACAAACAAACAAAAAATACAGTTGAACCTTGCCATATCTTCCATAGGTTTTATTGAGAGATGCGGTAAAGAGGATTTTCACCTGGTAGGGAATTCAAACCCAGTTTTGCCCCGAAACTTGCACTAATTATGCACAAGATCATGAGATCCTTGGGCTGGTTAGTGTTCTTCAAAAGGTGGGCTTATGACTTCCGTGCTTATTTATGTAATTCCCACTTCTTCGTTAAAAGTGAAGTTGCCAGCCTTATGTGCAGCGCAGCAGAGAAGGTATCCTTTTTCTCCCCCTTTCCTCAATATAACAAATAACATGACTGTATTTTTCCCCACATGGTCTCAGATTCATAGTCAACACTGAAAGAGACCATCACCACCTGGAAGTGCGAACAGATGTTATCTGGCCAGTCACCGTAGGCGTATTCCCCTGCCTTGCACGCTGGCCAGCTATTCCTACTGGAAACTGTCCATTCACATGGAACTGCAGAACAGCCAAAAAGCTGGTCTTTATGAAGAACAGGTGGACTTTTTACTTTTTCTTATATCAAATCAAAGATACTTGAAGCCTCAGAACCTGCAGTGTTCTCGGTCGCCCGTTCGCCACCTCATACTGACCTGCCACGAGTTGGCAGCAGAGAATTGCAGCGTTTCCCCACCTCGCAACCCAACTTGCCAGGGGAAGGTGCCGGGGGTTGTTCTTCAGGAGAGGCAGTGACCAAATCGCAAAACCTGTGCATCTCCCAGCAAGGCCCCACACTTAAAGTCTCACCTAAGGTCACTCCCTTCCTACCCTCTTATCTCATGTTACCACCTGATTTAACACACACATGCAGATTAATGTCCTGTCACACAAAACATCTCAGACTTCGCTTTCAAAGCAGCCAAGGCAACCATAAATGTATGAGAAAGTTTGGAGAAGCTGAGGTTTCTAATCTTTCAATGATAAAAAAATTGCAACTGGAGAGCATCTTACTTTAGCCAGACAACACAAATGCATATTTAACCTCTTAATTAAAAGCCATCACAGTTCTAATTGTTTTTTTCACCCACTTTTGTTTGGAAGTGATAGTAATCTTCACTCCCAGCTCCAGAAAACACTGAAGACTATACATTTAGAAATATTTTTGTTTTGTTACAAAAGACTGTTTTAACATTTGGTAATTGATAGAGGATAAAAAACTTGGCTGATGGGTCTTAGTCTTATCAAACTCTGTCATTAACTTTTATTTGATTTTCTCCTACTTCCATGAAGAAAGACACATTAAGTATTTTGGCAAAGGTCCTTCAGTTCAGATTCCCTCAGAATTAACTATCAGTACCATTATGTTAACGTACCTAGGAAGGATACATATGTCACCTCTGGCATTGTAATATCAGGGACTGTAGGTCTCACATTTGTATATATCACATAGACTATAGCTAAACATGAAAGACAAAAAGTTATTTATAGGATTGTGAGAAAATTAAATATCTCATATTTTATCTGTTTTGTTTTATTTGAACAAGAACATTAATATCCAAACTGGAAGGGCTTGCTTGCATTAGCGAAAGTACTCATGTAAGAAAACAAATCCACATCTGAGAATCTTTCTTTCAACACCAGTAAGGGTTGATCTTCAGATCAAGTACAAATTTTCAAGTGGATTTTATATTTTACATATATTTTCAAAAATCTGGCTTTATAATAAAGACTAGATTCAGATGCAGCATAATACAAACAACTCAACACATAAATAATAATTTTTCAGTTAAATACATAGCATGTTCTCAAAACTAGTGCCTTCTCCAACTGCACTTACAAAAGACCATAGCTGGCCATTTTGCCACCTTCCAAACACCGTAACATCTATTAATATTTAAAAGAGATGTCATGTTCAGAGCTTTTACTGGATCATAAAGCGTCCCTTGTATACCCAAAGGTTACTAAACTTTTCACAGTTGACTGCGATTTATGAGCCAAATGAGAAAGCTGTTTGCCTGAGCAAGGCTTTGTAACTAAGCAAGTAGAAGGTAGCTCTAACCATGGAAATAAAGTACATTATTCAAATACCTCCAGTAAATAAGGCATGATGGGGCAGCAACATTACAAAGGCAAAACACCAGGGAAAACAAGTAATAGGAAAAAAAAAATAAATTGTTAATTTGGTAAGAGATTCTGATTCATTAAACAGTGACAAAATTAGAAGTAGCACATGTGAAGAAGAACAAGACGGAGGTTTGTCATCACTGAAAGCAAATTGAAACAAGAACAGAAAGCAATCCCAGGAAAAGTACAAGCTAAAAATCAGGATACAGAGATTTACACAGCACCTTGAAAACTGATACAGGTTTAAAACCTTCACTTTTTCACATCAACAAATTAAAAGAGGCAAAGATCAAAACTGTAATGCTTTTGGAGGATATCAACTAATTCATAATCGCAAAAGGTGCCTGTCTTGATCAGCTGCTAGGGAAACATTAATTTCTACTAGATTTTGGGGAGAGTATAAAATAACATTATTGTCATTTGAGTGCCCCAAAATATGCATATGTAGGGCTCCTATTTACCACCAGATATTCCTGAAAAACTTCCCACTTTCACATATAACATTCCTAAAGTGAACAGTCTGCTGAGGACAGAATAACTGACAGAAAACATTTTTTTAAGAATCCAGGTGTAATTATTTACAGAATTAGTAATTATTTTTATTATTTTTTTTTTAGTTTACCAATTGCCAAATGTTCCACTGTCTCCTTGGTGCTGGGTGATTTAGTCTGGAAGACTTAAAACCAAAACAAAAGTGAACCAGAACTCTCTAAATTGATACCATCACGACCAAGGATGACATTTTCTATATAAACTGACAGGAGCGAAAAAAAAAATAGAGGAAGACAGATCATCAGAGATCGAAAAACTAAGCAGGACAGATGAAGGAAAAAGTAGCAGTTATTTCAACGCTTCCCCATATTTTTCTAGAACGTTTAAGCCCTCTGTTTTCAACACCCCTGGGGCCTGACATTGCTGGGTTACACTCATGTGCGTGAGGTTTGCCAAAAGGGAGGAAGCTCCACGCTGCAGAAGCTGCCTCATCCTTACGGAGAAAACGTGACCTGCCCGCCGAGACCAAAGCTGGCCCTTGCAGGAGTGCCTTAAAGACAGAAGCCAGGCAAGTCTGTCATTACTCCCGCTTCAGTATTGGTCCAGTACATATTGGACATGGACAAAAATTCACACCAGGAATGAATTAACCAAACTCCAACTACAAGGGAAAAACAAAGGCAAGAAAGGGCTCATCAAGAAGCAAAAATTACAAGGGGTACCAAATACAAGAGCAAAATACAGATAGCAAGATACAAAGGAAACAGCCGTATGGTCCCGGAGAAGTGTTTCTCTTTTGCTATGCTGTGAAGTAAAACTTTAAATTGCTATGATGAGGGATGTTAGGATGATAATAAGGAACCAAGGAAACTCTGCTGGGGGGTGGGAATCAAACCAAAACTAGAGACATTTAAGAAAGTAACATGTAAATTTACTTAATTTTTCTGTAGGCAACAGTACCAGAAAGCTCCGATTTATTTCTAAAGACTGAAACCTTACAAAGGATCAAAAATTATACAACAGATTACATTTACAGAGCATTATGATCTGCAGATTGAGAAGCTAATAAATAATGCATCTGCATCTGAAACAGATTAGACCGTCCTTGTTTTAAAATTACTCATAATTTTAAAATAACATACATGAATGTAATGCATAGTATAAGTTACTCCACAGCCAGTGTTTATTTATAATTCACCAGTTTAACGAGATAAAAAAAACCACTGCAGATATTCTTTATAAGATCACTCTGTAGGAGGAATTTATTACTGTAAGTAAATCTGAATGGATACTTTACAACTCTTCCTTACATGCTTTTTTATTATTATTATTGTTGTTTTTATTATTCAAAACAGCCCATAAGCAGATAGTGGAATTCTAATAACCAAGTTGAAAAATTCCAGCAATAATTCAAATAATCATGAAATTCTTCAATGAAAAGCTCTGAAAAATAACTGCAAATAATTCATTTCATATATATGTAAACTGAAACATGTATTACTTTATCTGATTGGCAAAGTCAATGATATCTATCTTCTCTAGTTGAATGACTTCCGTAAGTACTACAAGGAACATCCTGAATTCTGAGTTTTACAGTAAACACAAACAGGAAAACTTTCTGCTAATGAAATAATTTATAGACAGAAAATCCATTCAAATGATCTTAAATTAAGGACAAGCTGAAGATCTAGAAAACCAACACAGCTGCAACAGTCCTGCCAAGCTTTCCAATATATCTTTCACATTTTCCTCAGAGTTAAATTTTCTGTCTTGATCAGAGAGAATCAGTCCCCTGATTAACACTGCCCTTACCATCGAGGATGAACTTAACTAACAAGCATCTCTACAATTGTCTCACATACAGATCAATCTCGTACTACACTGAGACAGCAGAGCTGGAAAAGAATGCAGACTGTGTGGGAACAACTGCTCTTACAATATTACAAAGCCAATTACTTAACTTTTAGTAAAGAAAAGAGACTGGGGGGGGGGGGGGATGGGGGTGTTAATATGATCATTCTAAAGTCAAGCAAGCCAATGACAACAAGAAAAAGAAATACACGTAATTCCATGCAGCAAAAGAAGCTGCAAGCACCGCAGGAGTCGCCCTGTGCTCCAGCTTGCTTTTCCCAAGAGGAACTGCAAGACCTAGATTTTCTCGCAGTGTAAGTATTCATACACTGATCACTTTCACTTTCTTTCACATCTGTTACAGTCCTCAAAATTTGTGTTAAGCTCTACCACATGCAGCTCCCAAAACTGCTATTCAAGAACCCAAGGGTTCAGTTTTCTTCAAATACTAACCATCCAGCGAGCTGAAACATAACATCCGACATAAGAGCAATTACAGCTCTTTGACCAAACTCTGGAAATCAGTCAGTGCTGATATCCAAAATAACAGCACCAAGTACAAATGGTTTACATTTCTGCAACCAATACTGGACTCCTTTAAGCAAGAAGACAAGGACTGAGTTCAGTGCTGCAAGGATAGAGAGCTCACACTGTGCTGTTCTTAGCACAGGGTGAAAGAGATGGATAGAGATGATTTTTCCTGCTCTCCTGTCACAAGAAGAAAAAGCAACAATTCCCGATAGCCCACTCCACAGGACAGATCTTCAACAGCACTAGAGTACACAACTGAGGTACAAACTATCGCAATTTTAAAATCAGCTGAAAATCTTGACTTAGACTGGAAATCAAATCAAATAATAATAAATAAATTCACAGATTTCTAATCTTCTACACCTATGTAAAGTACCAATTTTATGATCAGGTGTAGTAATGCTGTTTTACTCCAGGTGATAATCCAACACAGGGTCAACTCTGGAAAACAAAAATCTCAGTGAGAAAGACAGCTGACAGTCAGCACTGTCCTCCCAGCTATCTGCTCTCCAGAGGGCTCCCACCATTCCAGGAATTACTCTGGCTGGACTCTGCTCAGAACAACTTAGCATCCCTTGGGGTTCACATTTCATGACAGCACTTATGAATCTATTCTGGGATGTACTTTTAAGCAATTAAAAAAAAAAAGGCAACAAAACACAGCTGATACCACAGATCTCCTTTTTATTCACAGAACTCTTAACATTATACATGATATGAATAATATTTTCCTCCTAAGTCAAAAAACAGGTGTGCCTTTTTTCCTTTCTCCCCAAACGTCAAAGCTTGTTCCATTTAGGAAAGCTTGCAATTCAAACAGTTTTTCACTAAAAAAGAGGTTTACAAAAGTGGGTTTGAGCTATCTTTTGAAAAAATATCATCCCTTTTTTCCATTCATTTGCCCCTTGAGTGTAATTAAATGAATAGCTGTTGTTTGCATTTATACATTTTTTTCCCCCCTTCAGTTGTCATTCCTCTATTCAACTTACTAAATAGAAGACTTTCCTTCCCCTCCAATTTTTATTTATGGGTCCTGTAGAACTGTGTTCAGGAGTGCACAGAAGACAGTAGCACTTTTCTCAACACATGGGGTACCATATGCGAGACATTTACACGTGTCCATATACTGGCTGTGCTAAAAGTGCTCTGACTGCAACAAATTGAACTGCTGCCAGTCACTACAGCACAGATAAAACAAGTCCATACCTTTTTCCAACAACCACTTTAAAGCCTGTTGCAGTGCTTCTTCAAGTACTGCAAGTAAAGAATTACTGCTCAGAAAAATACTATGCTGTTTACATACAAAAAATAACTGAAAGATCCAGATATGTTTTAAAGTTATTTCTCCACAGTCTATTTGATTCACAGTTAATGCCATGAAAAATAATTTCTCAGTAGGAAAAAAAATGGCAACGTATGAAAACAGTAAGTACAGCACTGGTTGCAAATATGGTAATCAGAGCTACACTACATGCCCTTCCTGATGGGATTACTGCTCCAGGTTTGCTCATTAAATTGTGAAGAGTTGGCTGTTCACAGTCTTCTGTCAGGTGCTATCTGATGATAGGAAGATCTTCCCAGCACATTACAACAACTGAGTGGCTTGACAAACGTCCTGCAAAACTGGAATATTTTATCTCAGCAGTACACAATGGAGTTTTGCCAAATGCCTAACAGCCCTATTATTTCTCCCAGACAGGCTGTTTTACAGAAGTTATTATTTTCTGATTACACTAAATTAAAGTAGGGGTTGCTGGACAGAACAGAAGGATATTTACATTGGACCTCTGGCATTATTATAATGAGATAAAGGGCAAATACAAGCCAGAAATACTCCACTCAGAATGACATTACAACTTGTTATACTGTATATTTACAAAAAAAGATAAAGTGATTTAATCCTTATTGCAATACAGATATTCCCCACCCCCCAAGGTGAAGCCACCAAAAAAGAAGATAAAGAAGCTAGGAATAGGGAAATACTCAATATTTCATTGAAATGGGAAGAACTTAAGAGCAATGGGGCTGTGATATTTCAGACCAGTTGGAGATCCAGTCTTAGCAAAACAAATCTATTATACCCAAAGTGATTAACCCTCAAGAGTTAATAACTTATATACTACCAAATTGAGAGATAAATGTATGTCTTAACAAATAGAAAAAGTACACTGATAACAAGACCCTCCTTGATTTTAAATAAACTTCAGACTGAACTTTCCCTACAGGTGTTTTACGTTGAGAAGAAGTATCTGCCTACTGTTGTCATTTATCTCACTTCTTAGGCACATAGCACTAATTTGGCAGTATTGGGGTCCTAAGAAAAACAACTCCCATGGAGATATAAGCTGTGAAATTTTGTCTAATAATTCACCTTCTTTCCTGTACTACTCAACTGGGCATGGAGTGGATGAAAATGGATACGGAATGGGCAGAGTCAGCTCTGTTGTCCCATTAGTGTATCATCCAACAAAGATGAGGATGCATCTAAGAGGAAATAATAGTGCGGCAAACAGAACTATTTTTATCAGACAACAAAAGAGCAAGAGATTGTTTTTCTGCTTTGCATGCCTTCTGTAGGGAGATGAAAGTTACATGTGTTCAGTATACAGCACGCTCATTCATATGTTGACACGCACAGCAAACAACTATATATTGTTTTCCAATTTCAAAAAGATCAACCTAATTGTAAATGGTAATTAAGACATAATTATTCTGGCCCCATATCCATCACCATAAAAATTAAATCTTCATGACATTTGTAGTTTCCAACAATACAGTAAAATAAAGCTTCACAGAAAAGAAACAGGGCTTCCATCTGTTAAGTATGGGAAAAGAAGAATGGCACATATGTTAAAGATTAATCCTGATCAAATTACATAGAAGTCTGGGCTCATAGTAATGCCAAAGATGAGGAAACTGAAAAACCTATCAAGGGTCATATGTGAAATCTAAGAATCAGAATATGATAACATTTCCATGTTAGTTTGCAATGCATCACTGATCTGTGCAGGGACCAGCAATGTGGTACCAGAAACAGAACATAATGTTATTGGATTTGAGGCTGAACTTCTTGTGCAGGTTTTAAAGGTTATAAAATCCATTTGATGCCAGTAAAGATGCTTCTGATCTGTACCAGAATAACACCTCGACAACTGCAGTTAAGTTGCTACCATTCCCCTTTTTGCTAGCCAGACACTACTGCCCACAGCACAGACAACAGAACTGAACATCATCTTACCTGTCAGTTTAACTAAATTTTTCACTTTATGCAACCCCCAGCATCAAAATTAGAAGTCTTTGCTTGACAAAGAGAAGCCTGCTGTCTTGTCTGTCTGCAGTTAAAAGAGAAGTAATCAAAGGAAAAATGAAACCATCAAATTAAATACCTTGATGACATAATGAATGCAGTTATTCATGTGACAACAATTTCAGCTTCACACCTCCAGTCCAAAGTCTTTCAAAGCCAGTAAGACTCCCATTCAACTAAAAGGCATAAGCATCACCTCAACAGTAAGATTCCCAAGGATTTAAAACACATATCACTATTACAGCTACACAGTTTGGAAGGGATTGTTTGCTCATGGGGGAGGCTGGGAAGGGAAAGGCAGAGTGCCTCTCTGAGCTGGATGCAATGGTTTCAAACTACAAGACTCAGATTTTAAATACATAGGCTGCCTAGAAGAGTCAGGTCCAGGCAGAACCAGCTCCAACTCTTGACTAAAAATAGTGCTGGGCATGTAATGCATATAGTGAATGTTGGTTCTTTCTGGCTGTAACTTGCCTGTATCTGAATAGCTAAAGTACAAAACTTTTTTTTTTCCCCCCCTTCAAAATTCCGTTTCTTGTCACATACTTTTTGGACTGCAGATCATTCCTGAACTATACCTGCAAGGTAAGTCAAGTAGTATTGCTTTGGGACTTTCACTGTATGGTTTCCCAAACAGAAAGTGATCTTAACATGTCAAAGGAAAAATTAATCAATCCTCAAAATGTGTTCTGTACTGTGCTGATTAGCTTTGTGATTAAAAACTCATTTTAAAATTCTACATATACATTCCAGATCATATTCTTCAATAAAAGAAAATTCTTCTATATAGGAAGTCTGCATAAAGACTCTGTGAATGACATATGTATCATGATGCACATAGCACTGCACATTCCCCACTCTGGATTTTGAAAGTGGTTTGAATTTCACAAGCTAATGAAGGTTGGTCAGCAGTGAATTAATGGAAAGCAAAAGGCAGAAAATACCCTATTTTCATGTCTGAATTAGAATTTTATTTTCCTTTCTGTCCCGGACCCTAGTCCTAGCAGTCATTCAAACCTGGATGGTAGTGTGCCAAAAATATCAGGAGAGCTGACCACAACTGGTATGTTCTGAAGGGGGAATTGTTTTTGTCAAATCATACTGAACTAAGTAATTAGCTCCTCCACATATACTACTGAAGCCTAAAAAGAAAATCATAACCACAGTAATACAGGGTTTCAAAATAGCAGCTGAGTCCACAGAGGCAGCTAGATCAGAGAATCTGCCATTGGTCTGGTGTTCACATAAAAGGAGTGAAACAGTTTTGGTGAGGAACTTCTCTGAGATCAAAAACTGAAACTGTATCTATCAGAATGAAGTATTTGCCTGAATACTTTAAAATGTTTATTTCAGTATGGCTGAATAAGTAATTTTTTCTGCCCCAAACCATTTTGTACTGCACTGTTAAGGACCAGGTAAATGAGTTGTCTTGGGCTGCCAATGTGTAGCTTCAGCCTCAACCTACAAAAAATGTTCAAGCAACTGCTGTTTCAGCAGCATTGACCCACTGCCTACTGACTACTGTGAATTTGGGATTAGACCTAGAAATTCATTACTCTCTTGTTGTCTCAAAAACACAACTTTCTGCCATGCATTATCTGAAGGGAAAGGGATTACATATGACATTGACTAACACATATCAATTGTTCCTTCTGTTTTTAAAAACAAATCCAAAAAGTACTTAAGTAACTAGGTAATTCCAAAACCTTCACGTTGTTATAATGGGAAATAATTTCTTTTTTTTAAATATAACTAGTTGTAAATTTACACATGGCTAATTGGTACCATTTGGACAATACTAGGTTAAGTACAAAAAAAAAGCTCTTCTCCTTCCTGATACAAATAGCCACAATAGCCTCTTCAGCCTTTCTTTTTTGACATTGTATAAGTCATGTTTTTTCACCTCCTCTTGTACAGGGAGTTCTCAGTTCCTCCGATGATCCTGGCTGGACATTCCAGTTTGGATCCACATCTTTTGATCATGAGTGATTAGAATTGCTCACAACATACGCAGAGAGGTCTCTCAAGTGCCTGAACATGAATATCAGTACTCACCCTTTGGAAGCACTTCACTGGATACACATTTCATTTTTCCATGGCCATGTCACACTGATGGCTCAATACTCTTCCTCTGTAGGAAAAGTATGCAATCAATGCCCCCAGATCCTCTTCCTCTGTGACTACTTCCAGCTGTGAGCCTCCAGAAGAGGTGCTTTGATTCTCAGGTGCCCAGACCTGAGGTTTGGTTTATTGATTTTCTATTACTTTGGTCTCCAAGGCTGTTCAGTTTTTTCCTTTATAATATAACTGTCTTATGGTTCCTCCTAAATTTTTGTCATCAATAGATTTCATCAGCATAATCCCATTGTTTATGCCAAAATCATTAATAAAAAACACAGAACAAAAGTAATTCTCTCCAAGCTAATCCTTGAGGAAATAAATAATCTCCATCTAGAAAATCTTTTTTTCATAACTATTCATTGTTGATACATTTTAAACAGTTCCTTATGTGCTGCGTACTTTTTCTACCACTTACCATCATAACTAATAATTTGCCATTATTTCTCCCAATCCCTAACTAATAGTGTCCCAGTGTTAAATCATAAAGGCTCCAGAGAATAGTAAAGTATTTAAAATTTCTCTGTAAATGCCTGTACTGAAACTATTAACTCTCTTGTTCAACCCATGGGAGATGAATTTTCTCTTCTCCCTTGTGCACAAATAGATGTAGATCCCAGTTGCAATGAGACTTTGAAGGAAAAGAGCAGACATAACTATGGAAACAGAACTTGCAAAAGTATTTAAAATATCCATCAAGTTGAGAAGAAATCCAAAGAGCTCCAGCATGAGACTTCTACAATATGGAGTTAATGCAATCCTCCTTGACAAACCTTTATCTAAAACAAAACCATGTTGTATTTCAAATTCATCTGTCCTTAAAAGTACCTCCTTTAGATGTCAGTATGTCTGAAAAGGGGTGTCTATGAATCCTTACTATGGTCAGCTCTATTTATAAACTGTTGGTTATATATTCAAACTTTTACCAACATAAAATCCAAAGAGTAATTTTGTATTTCTATTATTCATTTAGGAATTCTCTTTGACAAAAACTGAAACGTTTCTACAAACATTTACCTCCTATAAATTAGCAATCTATACATATTTAACGCAAGCTTCTTTCAAAGAACACCAGTCCCCCACCCTCCAAAAAAAAACCAGACCACCCACCAACATCCCCCCCAGGTTTACAGTTCCCAAACTAAACTTTAATTCTCAGTTATTTCCTAGCTATTTATTTCTTGGATATTCTAACTTAAACCCATTTTTTTTATTCTTATTTTTGAGAAGTACTTCAGTCCACAGGTTCATTATTTGTTTACTCATTCATCATTCTTTTGGCATCTTTTCTAATATTCACACCTTACCAGTTTAAAACTCTGCAAGATTCATCCCGATCTCCATTTGTATGCATGAAAATGTTTGCACTGCACCTGCAGCATAAAACTAACACACGCGGTAGGTGATAACATTTCTTAAGTGTGCATGACAGTATTAGGCACACGGAGTGGGAATGCTGGAATTTAGCCCTTAGCCTCTCTCTCCTTTGTTTCCAAATACTTTTAGATCAAATGCTGTGCGTATTTGAGAGGACCTCTCTGCAGTAGGTATGGCTACTAAAAGCAAGAGATAAGCCAGTACTAAATTCTGAAATAGATTGCATGAGGTCTTTCATGCATATTCAGCTTTAAAGACGACAGAGTGTTTTAAATACAGCAAGGTTTTGGTAACAGATTTAAAGTTTCTGGTTTTGGCAGTACTAAAAGAAAACCCCTGAAGATTACAGCACAAGGCATCCAGGAAATCTCAACTCTCATCGATTTCTAAACTCAGTTTCCCATGCTCAGAGAATAATAGCATGTTTTGCTGTAATAGTCCCTGACAGAACACCCCAGTTTTCATACACTAAAAGACTGATTTTCAGCTATCCAGCCACTAAAAATTCCAACCTTTGTAAGCACTAGGAGCCTGGTCAGAGCCTAGGCCTTATCCATGAGTCTTTGGGTCTCTAGGAACAGCCTTCTAAGTCAAGCTTAGTCCATCACAACCTCACTGGGCAGCTGGAACCCAGAAATACAGTACCTATTGCCAATCCCCATTCAAAGCTGCCTCTTCACAAATTTGCACTACAGATGTACGTCTCTTGGTAAAGATTAACTCTTCAGAAGTTACAACATAAGTATATGCAAACAGGTTTGCACACAGAAGAAAAAGCTTGGCACAGAATTCCTAGAAACAATGCTGTGAACAAAAAAACCCCAAAGATTACAAACCACTAAAAAATTCTGGGCTGCTGCTGCTTCTTCTACATAGCCTTTTCTTAGGAATCCATTCCTGCTCAGAAATGACTGGGGTTCATCGTTTGCTTTCTCTCATCTTTCTTCCAAGACTACCTTAGCCCTCCTATCCCTAGGAAGCATGTTCACTTCCTCTACCAATCAAAGCTTATGCTCCCCATCTTCTCTTTCAAAGACCTTTTAAAATTATTTTTTATAATTTCTTTTGCTATCAATAGCTTTCCACAACTTCAAACACCACTGTTTCACTATTTTAAAAAATACTGGCAAGCTGTTGCTGAGCTTCTGTTATCCAACTTCCTAGAATACTGTACATCACAGCAGAGTCTCACTAAAAGTAAAATTTCATTAAAATTTAACATACCCATTAAATAACAAAATCCTACCAACTCACGATGAAAATACATAACAGAGATTCTTAGGCCTTTTGTGTATTCTTACACTCATCACTTATTCTTTCTATGTTTCATTTCCTCATCTCTAATACTGGAGCAATAGTTTATTGTTCCTGTTCTTTGACTGGTCTCTGTAGGCTCAAATCCTGCAATGTGGTGTATTTCTGAGGAGTCCCACAGTACATTTTTCCTACTCCATGTTTACAGTACCTTGCAGAAAAGGATTTCAATCTTGGAGAAATTATTTCAGTACTATTTTAATATAAATACTGGTGAAAAAATGTAACAAAGTTTAAGCACTTAATAAATAAGAAGGCACAGTAAGTTAAACGATTTCTTGTATAGCCCCTGGGATCCCAGCCACAAATACCAGAAAAACAGTTCAAGAAGGGATCTGCAGAAATAGAAAGTGGGGAATCAGATTAAAAATAACCCAGGAAAAATTAATACCAATCTGATTTAAACTTAGGTTTAAAAATAAGATGGTTTTATTTTGTAGTGTTAACCAGATAAGTCAGATCTCACCATGAAAAGAAAAATAGCATCAGTAGCACAAAAAAGCCAATAGAATAAACACCAGTGAATTAGTTTTCCATGGAAACTGAAAAAGAAAATAAAAGGTGCAAAAGCACATGATAGTGTATTACACTGGATGTTACATGTGGTCATTGGTCATTATAAGATTGTGGGGAATTTGCCATCACAAGCTTTCTGAAAACAAAGGAGCAGCTGGTTAATGGGGCAATTAGCTATACTGAAAGTTGGAACTTTGATAAAAACAAAAATTTGTAAAGGCGAACAGTAGAACAAAGAATCAATTAATAGTAAATTTTAGCCACAGATTTACTGGAAAGTAACTCCCATCACAGACTGACAAGGATGAGATATAGATACAAAAAAGGTAACATTATTATATAAAATCAGACCTGCCATATTGGACCACAGCTGTAATTCAACAACTCAACATACTGCCTCTGACAGTGATTTCAAACCTTTCTCCAGAGGCAGCCATAATCCCCCAAACTGACAGTTACAGATTACTCTGCCCATTGACATTTTCACTTAGATCCCGATGGCTATATTTTCACCACTGATTACTATGAGCCCCAAGAACATTTTCAGCATTAGACTCATTCTCCATCCACATCACTAATACAAAAGGCAAGAGAACCATGAGAGGAGGCCTTGGCCCCCTACTTCATTTTGTGATGTAGGCAGGGGGCTCAGCAGTTTGCTCAGGCCACACATCATTTGTGTATCATAGGTGCAGCAATCAAGAAAATAGTTCCCGAGTAGGTACCCCAGAAGACCTACTGAGCAGAAGGACACCACCTTCGCAAGGCACTCAAAACCATCTTCCTACTCATGTCTGGATCACCTAAGCACCAGTACTACTTGTCCAGTCCCCAGTCCACCCTTTAATACAACAATGAAGAGTTAAGTACATCATATGCAACATATGTAAAGTATCTACACTTCTCATCAGTGCCCAAGAAACACTACCTGGAAAGCAACCTATGTAAATAACATTCACTATCCAACTGCCCCGACAGGCCCAGAGTCAACTTTTTACTCCTTTTCCTCGTGAACTGAGAGTTCCCCAGGAGCCAGGAGTTGGCCTGATTAAAATCAAACCCAGTAAAACTGGGACCCCAGAATACTACTACCCATTCACCAAAGCCTGTACATACCTCTAAAATACTTCCTTGTAACCAGAGGTCTGGATGTTCTGTGGAAAAGAGCTTAATCTCATTCTCAACAAATATGGCAGCATACCAAAGCAGGTAACCAACAGCAAAGTGAGAAAGCTAAAGACATTAGTGTGCATCCAAAGTCAGCATGTAATCAGCCAGACTTTCAGCTAATACAAAACAGCATTAACCTCATTAACTTCTTTGGCTCAGCATCATCTTCTAGACTTACAGCACACACACCACACATGACTTCCCCCATCAAATTTTTCACAAGCCAAATCTCAGCCTCACCCACCTCCTTCTCCCACAACCCCTCGGTTGTATCCTGTTATTGGCACAGATGGGCTTCATTATTGCACCCTCCACAACCCTGCAAAACCACGTCCTGCACAAAGCTAAGTTCTCCTTTTGCTTCTCTCTTCACGCTAGAAAAGCTTGAAATCACCACCTACTGGCACAAGTAGCATCCTGAATATTAACTTTTTTAACCATTTCTAGAGTACCTTAGGGAGATACGGGTTCATATAAGTAATTTTAGTGGCCACTTTCCATAGAATGTAAGCTACAAAAATGGGAAATATTGTTTTATCCCACATCAACTACAAGGCATTGTACTTTACCAAGCCATATTTATACAAAGGCATATCTTTCTATATTATATGTCAGAGTTCACCGATATCCTCAATTTCCAAAATGACTTAAATATGGAGTTCATTAGTACAGTGACCACAATTCTGCATCTGCACTTAAGCGAACCGAGTGAACTGTACTGGAGATAAGCAAACAAGAACATTTCTACTGTTAACTGCATCTGAAACAAAACAAAACAAAACAGAGTGCTGCACAAGATATTTCAAGAGCTCAACCGTGGGCTGCCTTATATCATTAGTACATACTAAACAGAAACTGGAACAACTGGAAGCTGTCCAATTTCTTACTTTATCCAGAGTTTACCACTTGGCTACTGTAATGTTCCCAGCTACTTTCAAGAGTACAAATGAAATGAAAAACTGTGATTTCATTCACAGCAGTTTGGAGTGGATTTTGGCAGGACACTACAAATTGCTGTGGTCAACCTCTGACTCTCAAGTAAACTGCCTGTTATTTTATTCAATCCTGAGCAGAATGAATAAACACCCTTCTTGCCTCCATTCTCTCCATAAGAAGCCAGAACAGAAGTTAGTGGTCTGTGTGTGCCTATTTACATCCTTTATGCTTTAATATCCAAATATGCAGACAAGTGGCACATTGTGACTAATAGAACTTACATTGCTCTTGCACCATCCAATATTTTTACCTTTATAGAAAGAATTATGCAAGATGAACTGATGATACTCTATCACTAACAGTAATAAGAATTCTACCTTCTGATCTAGAACATTTCTTTTATGCAAAAATCATCATAATACTATTTCTGCAGGTAGAGAAACCAAGACAAGAAGAAATTAAAAGATTTCCCCACATTTCACAGCATGTCAGTAGCAGATCTAGAAACAAAATGCAGTATCCCAGACCTGTTCCAAAGCTCTATGCACTTGACTATATATAAAGCATATGTCATGTAATGACTTTAATCAAAGCAATAGCATAGCTAGACATCACCTTCCCAGCTTCCAAGCCTTTCTCAGATGAAAACCTAGAAATATTTGCAATACCATTCTTCTGGTTCCACCTCCTCGATCTGACTTTATTAAAAAAGTCGATTTCCTCTGTGGAAGTGAATATGCTTAAAGTAGGTCTCCAGCACTGTGCAGGAACTTGAGTTGCCTACATGCACTAGAGGTTGGAAATATGAAATGTAAATAAAAATGACAAATGAGTAAGAGACACAAAAGAGAATGTTTTCTTTTTCTTTAAGAGCATCAGTGGGGGTGTTGGAACAATTTTGTTATATACAGGGACTTTCTTCCATGTAGAATTTACAGCTCCCAGCAGGCTACAAACTTTTAATACTGAATGCATGACAACCAAGTATTCAGATGTCGCATAGCCTCCACATACACAAAGGAACAAGAGTGTTATTCCCCCTTAAAAAGTACTCAAATATGGATCCAAACATGAACGTACCTGTACAATCTTTAATGTCAGTTATTCTTAACTATTGAGATGCTGATGTTGTCTCTAGCTAGGGGTAGGAGTTTTTTCAGGGTTTTTTTTTTCATTTAAGTCTTATAAATCTCTTATTCTGATACCTATTTTAATTTTCATTTGATTCTGCTATAATATTTGTCTCTGACAAGTGGCTACCAGATGAAGTTTTATTAAAAAAAAAAAAAAAATTTTACTTACTTTGAAATAAGCTGGAATTGAAGCTGTTTCCATGGGAGCTAGCAAAAAACTGCACCTGTAAATCCTTATTGCTTATTACCTACATTGCAGCTTCTCTATATAGCTTTACTTGACTTGCAACCTTTTTTTTTTTTTTTTTTAATTAGCCATCATGGTTTTCCCATATGAAGATCTGTTTTATGGAAGATTCACTCCTCTGGAACCTCAAGGTTTTCACTAAAACCAGATCAAAAGCAGTTTGAAGTTTAACTAGGGCTTCAGAGTTTACAATGAAAGGTATTTCTATTTGACTTAGCCACACTAACTACATGTTAATTTCATATTTTCTTTGTTTGCATTTTTTTCTTATTCTGATTGCAGAAAGGAAATACTAATACTAGCCAAATGAATAGAGAACCAATTTGAGCCTAGGATGCTCCATGAACAATCAACAGTAAAGGAAAAGTGATCATTCCATTTGTTATAACATTGTTATAACGTATTTTTACAACGTGTTTTGACTTTTCTATACAATTGCCTGTTATGCTGGGTATATGCACTAAACCACAACAATATTTAGCATACTAAGAACTGCTTATATATCTTATATTTAGAAATGCTTGCCGTGTTTAAACCAGATAACACAGATGGTTTCCCCCTCCACAACTGTATAATAAATCTAAATTGTAAATCCCCATTTATTTTGACTGTCTTGACAAGACTCCTTTGAAATTATCATATATTTCATTTAAAGGATTTTTTCAATTTTCCCATGTTAAAGGGAATCTCCTGGGAAGGAAAAAAAGGCACTTTCATAACAAAGAAGTTCCATTAATAGAAAAATATTTGAAAATGTAAAAACAGAGCAGATTCAGAGCTTACTATTTTTTGTCTACAAATTGAGCATAAGGGTTTTTTTCTCCCCCCCCCCCCCCGCCCCGGGATTTTTATTTTTTTTAATTAATATAAATTGGGCTAGTGGGAGAAATTTTTTGCTTGCGTTTTATAGATTTCATTGTAACTGAAGAATGAGATGCCATTGAATGTTATAGCCTGTTTTCATTTCAGCTCTACCAGTTCAACTGATGGTATGATTATCAAGTGGCTTAGCAGGTAGAGGACTGGAAATTGGAAAATCCATGCTCTACTTTTGTTTCTGGCACTGTCTGTTGCTCCATCTCAGTTTCTCTAATATTCACTGGCTTTACACAAGGAACAACAATTTTGTTTGTTCAAACTTCACAATAAAACACAAATATACAAAGAGGAACAAATTACTCAAAGCATAACATGTCCAATTATTAAGACAAAGTCCTCAGCTCCAGTCACAGGGTATATCAGATCTCCATACAAGACATTTGTCAGTCAGGTGTGCTTAAAAAAAAAAAAAAATACAGCATAATTAGATGCAGAGCAGAACTGCTATTGAAATAAAACCAGGATAAAAAATAGACAAACCTAAAACTGTTAGGAAAGGATAAAAATACAGATGTAGGGTTGAAAATACAAAACTCTCAAAGCTATGCTGGATTCACCAGTGTATTTCTGTCACTCTGCAATTGCTCTCACTCTGAGAGTGACCAGATACCCTGTAACAAACACCTCCACGCCCGTTTCTTGTTTGAAGAGCTCAAAGAACTTTTCAAAAGTAGGAAAATTATAACCAGGTTCTGTTTACAGATGGGGCAGCCAATGGGCAAAAAATGAACGTTCATGTAACAACCAGTAGAAGAACTAAGTATTAGACTTCAGCTATCAGGCCACTAAAATTCTCAGTTAAACAGTTCACAAAAAAAACTGAATTACAGCAGCAAAGAGGTGCTTGGTCCTTTTGCTTGCCCTTCCTTACCGCACCTACACCCTAAGTGTATTTCTCCATGGCAGTTTCACTTCAAACAAACATGAACTAAAAACCAGAAAGCGAAGAGGACGCTATAACGAAGACAGCCACACCAGAGAGGATGTTGAGGCCACCATGAAGAGGAGCTTGGCAGCCAAAGATGGAAAACCCCACTCTTCTGAGCAGTCTCCCAAGGAAGCAATTCTTACATGATCATGTCAGTACCTCATACTAGCTCTAGAACACACTGCTCAACATCAACCAAATTTGACAAGAGGATTGTAGGTCTCAGACAAGACAGTTCTCCAGCAAAGAACCCAGAGTCATCGTGCAGCCCCATGCTGCACCTAAAGTCACTTATTTCATGTGTGGCAGCCAAGACTCAGGGCTTTCCACAGACTTGCAAAGCAGTCAAGAGAAGCAGCGAGCTTGAGGGAACACTGGCAGGTCAGTTTTCACATGCACAGCTCTGGTGTGTCCTCCTGTCCACAGGCAGGAGAAATGTGGTACCACACACAATCATGTAGGGAAGCCAAGCTACATTAGTTTTATTACTCAGAAATTACTTCTATGCAGAAAGGAATCCACAAAACAGAAATAACAGACATTGTAGAGTTTTTTATTGTTCGTATTGATAAATGGCAGAATGACTGGTGGTAAACATAATTTCTGTTCCTTTAAAGTATTTACTCAATTCGTCCAGGCCTCTTACAACCTTGAAAATGGCTACTATATTACAAAGTATCCCAAGAATAACTTCATGAAATCTAGAGGAAAAAATTGACCAGGTATATAGAGAGAGAGCTCAATGTCTACATAGGCATGTCCACCTGCAACCCTTTGCATTTCCATGTTGCCAGGAACCAGCAAGACTGCTAGCAATGCTGATATTTTTTCCATATCACATTTTTCCCCTCATGAATTGATGCTTATCATTTCACTCTAACTAACCTTTAAGGGGGGCAGAGGGGAAGCAGCACCTGGTCTCTTAAGTCTCCATTATTCTAAACACATATAGGAACAAAGTATCATTTTTGCCTTTCATGGACTAAAAGTTTGTATTATTTAATATTAAAGTGGTGTTCCTGAAAGTCCAGCTACCCTTTCACATCACTGTGTCTGATGAAATACATTATGATTTAAACCAATATGAGTGTTGGAACAGACTAAGATTGGCAAAACATACTTAAAGCTCTGTGGAGCTGAATGGGAGGTTGCATATCCTCTGAAAGGAGAAATTAGGACATTCCCTCTAAAAAAAAGACAGAATTACTCCCAATAATCAGTTTAAAAGAAATCTGCATGTTTGCTAAATGACAGAAGTTGAGACCATCAGCATAGACATTATATTCTCCTAATTTTTTTATTCCTGAAGTAACCAGCATGCAATTGCCCTCACTAGTAAGGATAATTATGTTTTTCAGCATAAGAACCAAAGTTTCATTAAAATTTCACCAGAAATTGTTAAAAAACCCCAGCAGTTCTGGAACACTAAAGCATTCTGACTGAATTCAAGTAAGGAACTAAGCGACTAACTCTTTAGGTTCCTCCAGTTTTTGAAGTAATCACCAGAGCCTTCCCATTACTTCAATGGAAGTCAGATTTAACTCTCACAGACAAGAGCTCAGGTGGAGGTTGGGCACTAAAATCTCCTAATACACACGGAAGAGAACAGTCTTCTGTGTTTATACCAAACACACTCCATAGAAACCACTCAGTGGTGGCAAATTATAACACTAAGTAAAGCTGAACACACACACACACACACACACACACAAAAACAAACCCAGAAAAACAAAATCACATTTTCATAGGAACTGAAACTAAATCATTAATTTGGTCCTAGTTTGGTAAATTTCATCCAACAATAATTTTCAAAAATATCATATGTCAAAACAGTTCATTACCTCATTGCCCAACATTTCACTGCACTAACAAATGGATTTTGTTTTGGACATGATGCCTTAGAAGATAACAATGCCTTTGCAAGTACTAAATCAGCTATTACCATGCAGTTGAGAGAAGATTTGCACATTTGCACCTCACTCTTATTTAGAGCTTAAGCTTCAAGTTAGAGGTCTCATCCTATGGTTCAAGACTGTCCTAATTACTGTCCTGGGATATTTCTGGGAGGGCAGGTCCTTTTCCACGAAAACAGATCATCTAAATGACATAAAATCTGTAGAAATTGCCTAGAGAGAAAAAAACAAAAAACGAACAAAAAAAACCCAAAAACAAAGCCAAACAAACAAAAAAAAAACCAAAACAACCAACAAAAAAACCCCACACCAACCAACCAAAAACCCCAAACGTTTCTCTGAAAAGATACCACTGATCACACAAAGCCACCATTAACTTATTATAAAAAAGAAATCCTGCCTACACTTATTCAGAGAATGTAGCTCACCAAGAATGCCTTTTCTAAATAACTAAGAGATGTCTTGTGCCAGGAAGGAAAACACATTATTTCAAAGTTGTCCAGGTCAATGGAATACAGGTTTGGAAAAATGTCAACAGGGTAGAAGGAGTGAAATCTTTCTGTCCCCTTTACACACTTCAGTACATTTAACTATGTTAAGCTAAACTTGCAATGCAAAAAAACTTGTCAGGTATTCTCTGAGCTGTTTCTATTGGTTGCCTTTCTAAATTTTTTTTCTTTGTTAATGTTTATATCCCTCCTTCTCTCCCTCCAAGTGTTCCAGCTCCACTATAAAAATTAGATGTTGTTTCACAGACAAAGGATCCTAGTCAAAATAACTTTTAAAACTTCTGGAAGAAGCACTTGAAGATACCTAAGCAATTCAGTGCCAAGCCTCCTCCTACTTCGTGCTTGATGGGGGAGCTGGCTGGACACACCAGGATTACAACCGTGCAACACTACTCCACAAAAACTCCACCCTGAAGACCCTTTTAGGATTATTGTGCTTTACTCCATCAGTTTGCAAATCAGGCTGTTCTTAAATGGAAGATGGGGGCAGGGGGATCCATAAAATTACCATGTGCTGAATAATTGTTTTTCTGTTAGCTGATGAACTCCTACGACACTTCCATGGATACCTCTTAGATTATTTTATAGATCTGTTGCTAAAAGTAAAACCTCCACAAACAGATTTAGGTTGGTAACACAAGATAGTAAAGCACAAAGCCTAAGAGAACCAGATGTAATTTCATCTTTAAAACGTTTCAGTTGACTTTATGGATTTTAGAATTTACTACTTGATTTTATTGCACAGCAACAAGGACTACATGTGAAGGAAGAACCATTTCATAAAAGGCTGAATATATTCTTTGATGCCATTTCTACATTGTCTTTCGTTTAAAAGAGTTTAGTAAAAAGACAGATCACTATATGGAGTTATTTATCATGACAAGTAGCTCTAACGATTCAGTACTGAGAAAGTCAAAGACATGTATGTTCGAAGGCCTCACCACACTTAAGCTCCATTTAAAGCTTTTGTAGAAACTACCTTAGCACCTTAGGTGCAAACACCCCTTAAAAGGCCTCCTAGCCAGTAAATGATGTTGACTGTACACTACTGAGTACAGATAACTATATGGTAGGACTGCAGAACAGAGTGCACCTTCCTGAACTTTGCATATCAGTCTCATCTTTCCAGGGCTGTATATAACTTTCACATATGTAAACCACTTCACTTTCCAAATAAGAGTATAGCTAGGGGTTTCCTTTGGTAACATGTAGCATGGATTTTGGCCAATGTAATGTTTACAGAACCAAGCATTTGAGAAGTTTTGTTACTGAGTATATTCCCAGAAAGGGGGCAAACTTTAAACTTATGCTAGAGCAGAAGTGAAGCTAAAACACCTGCCTCTCTGCTTCCTGACATTTATTAGGTTGGCTTTATGAAACCAAGCCAAAGAACAGATAAAAGTGGTTGGACCCATTCTTTCAACAATGTTTGTTAGCAACAGCTCTTCACAATGATTTTTTTCCCCCACACAATCCATGAATTAGCAAAATTTTTATCATCAGCTTGCAGATGTATGCATAAGTAGGAGAAAACCAGTTCACAGATCACAGAACAGAGAACGAAAAATTCACAGAGACTTGGAATGTGCAGATCTACACAGAAATCCCCACCACCTGCACTGCCAACTGATAGCTGCCACACCCATGGCCTCCCTGCTCTCCTCGTGAAGCTTCAGACCACACGTTCCCTGCCTTCAGACCCGACACACAATGCAAGGTGCCAGCCATGAGGAATTTGGAAAGGTGTTTTTTCTTTTTTTCAACAAAACAGCATGTGCAAAAAGTGACTAAAGCCATTTTTCATGCATAAAGGTTATGCTCCTGCTCCAAAGCACAGGGCCTCTAACATAAAAGTTCCCTAAAACGTATCTTCCTTTTCAAAAAAATCATTATGAAAAAACGTTCTCTCAAAATTCAATACACACTTCTGACTAAAACCTTGCAAGATTTTTCAATTTCAGACAGGCAACCATTATGGAAAACAGCAGCACACCAGAGCACACCAAAAGATGGCAATGTTGCAACCATCCAAAGAGTAACAGGACACAAACATCCAGCTTGGTCTGTACTGGAAAACACTGAAGAATAGCCTACAGCTCCAGCTCTGTAATAGTTCTTTTGGTACTTACTGTCAACTGGACCAAATTCCTGACCCTGTTGAAGTCAGTGGCATAACTCCCAAGTCACTGCTCTTCACATAGCTCTCTGGCCTCAGTTTAGCCTGGGGATGTTTGTTTAAAAAAAGGTTTGAATGTTTCAAATGTGCCTATTATTATCAATCAGTAGGACATATTTATATTTCTCCTAAATGCAACATCTGGTATTAATCACGTAAAATAAGAATAATATACTCCATATATCCATTCAGGAGCTAAATGGTTTTCCCTGGAAACACCAGCTTTATTGTGTTGTGGGGTAGAGAAGAAAGCCTTAAAATATTAGCTTCTGAATTGAATTTAGACACTTTCTGAAATAAAATCTCATCTCCCTTAATGAATTTAGTAATCGGTCCAGATACTTTTCTTGAAAGCTGTTTTTCTCCTGCCCCAGACAGAAACAACAAGAATCCTGAATCATCTGTTCCTTTCTTCATTTTTCACACATTTAAACTTAAATCTCATAACAGTTTAGCTCTGACGCCAAGGGGAAATGACCACACAAGTCTGATTGATAGTCAAACAAAAACCATCAGTTTAACTTTACTTTGTTTTCTGAGACCAAAATCTTTCCTTCAAAGGCTTTAATAAAGGGCATAGGTTTCATTTAGAAATAGAAGAAATGTTTTTAATTTATCCTCTTAACAATGACAGTGTTTCCACTAATAATGCAAGAAAAAATTCCTATCAGGCTGTCTTCAGTGTACAAATTAACATCTCCCTTTTGATTCATCAAAGTTAAGTATTATTTTAGGACCCTGATGGCAACCAAGAAAAAAAGATCAAAAAATACACTCGGGGGCAGGGGGGAAGTGCTTTGCTTTACTATACAAGCACAACAATAAATGAGTTCCTTATCCAGCTTAAATTGTCCAGCCACGCCACAGCTCAAACAAATAATATTACTGGAAACACAAGTGTAGAATTTGGAGAGGATTAACTATTCTGTGATGCTGTTAACACGTTATATGCATAAGGCGGTCCTTCGTGCGCACACACCAGCTGCAGGGCAATGCCAGCCGCAGCATGGATTCCATCCCACTGTTAGCTGGGAAGGGGTGAAGTATCCCCATTAGTATGGGCCATTCATAAGGTTTATGCATTGACTAAACTTCTGCACCTTTCAAAATACAAGAAAGACTGCTTGCCTAAAGGTTTTATTTCACCCTTAACATCTTGTGTCTGATATGCCACTGTTCTGCACGGTTACACAGCACACAGAATTTCACTACTTCCCAGACATGGGTAGAAGCTGCGCTGTGCTTAGGGTACTGTAGGTACAACAAGAATTTCAAAGAATTTTAATTTCTTGCCCTATTCATAATAATAAATATGCTTTGTACCTCTTTTAAAAGCAGCCTCAGCAGACAGCTTACATTATTCTTTTAATGCCACTGGCCCCATGGCTCTAAATCTTTATCTGCTTCACTAATCTCAACCATATTACTGACATGTAATACTTATGGGAGAGGGAAAAGCCATGACCTCTTCCATCAGGAAGCTGTTCATCACTGGATTTTATCCAAGGGGAATGCTAATGATGATACGGAAAAGTGGTTAACCATTTTTCATAAATATAAAAGGCATCTCCGGTTAAGGATATGTTTCCAGCTTACTGTGGGAAATACACTCAGAGGTGACATATTAACCTTGGTTTGTTTGTATGAACTCTTATCTTCATATATGGACAAAACGGCTCAAAAATTATTCTACCTGGCAGCTGAGAGACTGTTCCAATTTGTCCACTGAAGACAAAAGTAAGATTTAAACTGATTAGATGGGGGATTGGACCAGGCCCCTGTGCATGCATTATACCATGCAAACTTACTCCACACGGCAGCACTAAGAGAAACTATAGGGGAGAGCACATAAGCATGCTCTCTGCAGTCCCTCTGCCTTGCCAAGTAGCTACAGCTAACCTTGATTAGGAATGCTAGAGGACACATCTCTGCCAATTCCCTTTAGCATCCTAACAGATACAGGCAACGTCCTCTGTCTCCCTCTCAATAATCTTCCTGAGGATGCCCAACATTTTGTTGGCTTTTGGCCACTGCACACCTATATGATCATTTCAGGGAACAGTAAATGATAGCTCAAAGACTTCTTTCCTGAGTTTTAACTGCCAGCTCCATGTCCAAGATCATGCAGGCATGTTCCCTCCACAATGCATCACCTGCACTGCTTGCACTGAAGCTTATCTACTACCTTTTTGTCCACTCACACAGTTTTGTAGTGTTCCTGCCTATGTGCTCCAAAAGCCAATGAACACAAGGCAGTGTTGTCGTAATACAGACACATTAAGAATTATCTGGTAACTGAATGGTAAAAATGGATAAAGGAAAATCCAAGGGGTTGTTCTTGTTAAAAAGGAGAATTTTGTTCAGAGTGACAATAGGCAATTATTGTTGGGGTTTTTTTATTCGGACTGGTGAACTAGGAATTTAAATAAAATACAGTCATTCCTTTCATGTGGTGACTAAGACTTGCAGCTGAAGGAATAAATTAGGTTTGTTATATCTAGAAGACTTAGAAACAATAAAAATCAGTTATTTCTTTCCTTCTTCGAAATTTCAGGACTGACATGGTGGCATTAGTCTAGAGAGGGCGAGACAAGCCATCTATTACTATCACCATACTCTTTATTTTGCTAGTGTTGGGAAAACTACAGTTCCCTTTTGCAAACTTCAGAGTTGTGTTAGAAAAAGAATGCTAGCACCAGCTCTACAGCTGCTTACACAGTGAATACCTACAGGTAGCTTAATTACCAAGTCCTGACTTTGGCCACACTTCTGCAGCACCACCAAAGTTAGCTTGGGCAGCAGTTCATATACAGTACAATTAAGACCAAGCAGGGCCAAATACAGGTCCCATGATGTAGCTCCCCAGAAGCAACAAATAAAGCATGAAGAATGTGACCTATGGTGTATTAGATTTGGCAGCATTTTATAGCTCCATCTCTGCAGCACCTACACAGTTGGAAAGGTAGAGGCATTCTGCTAATGAAAGGAGCCAGCAGAGCTGCAGGGAGCTTTTTACTCCTTAAGGAAGGATTCCTCTTGTCTGCTGTTCTCTTAAGACAGTAAGCCTGCTCTCTCACACCCACCATGTTGAAGCACAGAGCAGAGCTACAGAAGACACTCAATATCAAGATTCTTCAAAGAATTTTAAAAGAAAGGTACTTTGATCCATTTTGGAGATCTCTTGGTCTCTCTCCAGCACTTCCCTTTTACTATCCAACTCTGATTAATGGGAAGCTGCTCTTTGAGTCATTTGTAATAAAAAAATGGACCAAAACATAATCTCCTCCTTTACCGTACTGGAAATGAATTAATTTTGCTCAACTTCAAAGCAATCAGCAATTTTATGGGTGTTAAATGAAGTTAAGTCTTTATTTACCAATGGAGCTGTTCACACAAATGAAGACAGATTACAGAATAAAAATGTCCAGAGTTATATCCCTAAATAATGCCCAATTACCATTAGGTTTTGCTGTTTGGGACCTATTTTGCACAATGTTGGATACTGTTACATTACAATATATTTAAAATCTTTCACTTTCTGAAATGCTACTGGTAAAGCATCTCCTGTATTTAGCAATTCATTAAATAAATCAGACAAATCAGATTATAGCACAGCATGTAGTAGAATGGACTCCAGTCACTGGTATTTATGATGCTTTGCAACTGAAAGCAAACAGGCCCTTCCCAATTATATTTATGAGCTTTTTTTATTTGTAATTTCATTTATATAAATAGTAGCTCTTTATACAAACAGTAGCTGTTAGGTTGCATTAGAAGTGAATGTGTGTGTATATATATAGAAGGTGTATGTAACAAGAAATTTTTTTTACATATACGTGTATAAAATATACATATACACAATGCACCTAAACTTTTGCGTTAGCAGCTTTTTTCAACAGCTTGTCATGAGGTATGAATCTTTATTAATTTAGGATTTAGTCTGTTAGTATAGCATAAAGCCAGTTTATCAGCCTTCTCAAATATACCAAGTTATTTTATTACTAATGTAAACCATTCACTCTGTGAGTTGCTCTGCAAATCTCCTTTCCCTGCAAATGAAAATATGATTAGACACAGCACCATGCAGTACTTTGGAGGTGAGAACAAATGTGTGAAGTGTGAAATAAATGTAGCAGAACATGAATCTCACATTCCTAACAGCTGTTTGGCAGTACAATGTGTGTATGTGACAGTAATGACAACATACTGTCCTCAGAGGTAATGAAACTCATTTCTAGACGAGCAGAGAAGATGCGTCATAGTTCCAGGGAGGCCCAGGACAAACATCTTGCTGCACAAGACACATCACTTTGGGTTACAGGAAACCAGGGAGCAGACATTCTTACAAGCAACAGTGATTTCCCTACCCAGGTGGGAAAGCAGTATTGATTTGTTGTATCACTACCAGACTGGCATGGTTAATGGCTAGAGCTGACATCAAAATATATTATTCCTTGCTGTTGTTAGGTACTAAAATGTAGGTCTAAGGCCCTACTCTGGTCTCCTTTAAAGCAACAGTATATTTAATTCTATTTCAGTGAGTAAACAAATGAAAAATTAAAAGATAGAGCTTTTTTCTTTTATCAGCTAGAAGTTGCTGTCATTGCTGTCAAGGGAATAGGGCAATGCAACAAAGCTGGGATGACTGCATCAGAGAAACCACCGAGAGCTTCTAGTGGAGCATGAGAGAACAAGACATCCATATAAAACCTACTGCCAGAAAGCCCAAAAGACACATCCAGCATAGAAAGGGAGCAAGTATCAAGACAGCTTTTTTTGTAGTTTCTATTATCCCTTCTCTCTGGTGAGCTCTTTCTGAAAACAATCCAGGTCACAAAAATTTACAAACACCATAAATTCATCCACAGAAGTAACCAAGCTCACTTGGGAGGAATCATGCTCTCCTCCAGGTAGACTTTGCATTTATTCCGGTTGCGTGGGAACCAACACCTCAGGCAACAGGACAGGCACTGCTGCCCAGTTCATCGCAGAAGAAGGATGCACCCTGATACACAACAGGGGATGCACTGCCTTGTACTCAGGTACAAGCCTTCAAATGGACCCTCTCTCAGTGTGCAGCATCACTGGCATTGCTCAGTGACAGGGCAGTGTCTCTTCCTCAAGGACTCCTTACCTCAGGTACCACTGAGTCCCTTCTCTTATGAAGAGAGAAATGATGCATTAGGTGCCAGAGATGGAGTGCAAGATGTAAAGCTCAACAAAATGTACCTGATTCACATTGCCTAACAATATCATTGGGGAGCTACGTGACTCCTCAAGTAGAGAGCAGCTGATTACAGCTCTGTATCATCATCTATTCTTTAATTTAAAATACTACATAGTTTGAAGGAAAGCATCAATAATAACTGGTTTGGGGTTAGAAATAGAAAATGTTGTTTGTCCTACGTAACATAAGGAAGGGTATTTGTCAGCTCACAAGGTATTACTTTCTGTTGTAAGCACAGGAAACAAAAACCCAAATGCAGACTGATGCACATTAATCACCAGCTAAACGATCTGGAAGTTTCTGAAGGGCCAGGATTGCCAAAAGATTGTTGTTGTTAGCCATACATACATGCTGAATTTCCTGCAAAGTCAGTATTTGATTACACACAGACAAGTCCCATAGTCCTCACTCATATAAAAAAAAAATCAATTAAAACCCAGTATTATTCTAACAATAGAAATGTAATGCACTTTTCAATAGTAACAGAATCTATGTAAAATATGCAGAAAAAAACAACAACTGTTTATTTAACTAGGCAATGCTAAATGGCAGACAAAAGTAATTCTTACTTTTCTTAGAGCTGTGCTCCCTTCTCTTTCTACTTTCCAAGAACAGTTTCCAGGACACAATATGATGGTTGTTGACACCTTGTTGGTGTTTTGGTCTGATAAAAGTAAATTTGGGATACCATAAGTCTAGCTAGTATTCAGTCATTTCTGACTTCTGATAAAAATCAGAATAGTTGATAAGAATCATGCTTTGAAAACACTGGCAATTTCTCCAACAGCAGGGAAAAATAATAATAATCTGCCAGTCAGCTATTGTATTTCAGGGGGACTAAAAGAATTCTTAAGAAAGGAACAGTTATTAGTGACAACAGAAGTGAGTCCTCTCCAGTACACACTCTTGAGGGCGTGCATGGGAAGGACAGATTCAGAGAATGCTGAAAGGCTGTTTTATGAGGGTTTTTTGAAAAATTTTTTTAAAGCAGATATAAACAATTGGTCCAGAATACAACCTGATTCACTTTGGAGCCAAATGCCATATTTTAACCATTTATAAAGTGAACATCTAGTAAAATTAGTACTTATCAACACTACTTACATATACATTAAGTGTCACATACAGCCCATTTATACTTCAGGGCAACCATCCTTCAGTCAATGCAGCAAAATGTGCATAGGCTAATAAAAACAACCAAAAGATTACTTAGCACACAGGACATGGGAAGATTTGGTCAAGCAGGCACTTGTTATTCTGCTAGAAACTCAAGTAACACATAGTTATTTTCTGAAAGCTAATTCCTAAAAGCAAGCATGGCCAAAGGAAATCAAGTGTGTTTCAGATCAGGTTCTTGCCTGTAGAACAGTAAACACTGCACAGTGCTTACCTACAGATACAACAATATTTCACCATGCAAATAGAAATATTAGGAAGCTGATGGAAAAGCAGCACCAAAGCACGACAAGAGGAAGAAAGGAATGTAGATACCTTCTCGTTAATATATATTTCTATGATTCCTGGATATAATAAAAGAGAATCTAATTCCATGAGTAAAACTGATGAACAGGCCAAAGCCAAAGAGAATTCTGAAATGGGAACAGATGTCAGCTTCCATCTATGTTACACAGCTCTGTCAGAAACCAAGTCTGAACATTTTCCTGCAGCCACCTTGATGCTAAACTGAATAGAAAATTCCACCTTGAACTCGAAGACATGTAAGGCTGTCTAGGTCACGTTAAGTCAGGCAAAGCCAGGACTCACAATAATCAGGTTTTTCTTTGTTTATTTGTAAACCAGACAAGTTAAAGGTCTGCTGGCAGGCAGGTGTCCAGGATGAGATTGCATTGCTACTAAAGGAGCAAGACTGTGGTCAAGTGTGAAGACATATGCTAATGAGACAAGCTAGGACTGACAGATAATTAATGAAAGGAGTCACCCAACATAGACTGCAGCTGGAGAGCAGAAGGGAGTCCAGAGAGAGGGAAGGAGCTTAAATGTAACACTGAAAGTAAATGCAAGGAGGAAAAACTCAGGTGGCCTGGAGTGAAGGCTTCACAGTTTACGATGCAACACATAACTGTTTGCTAACACTTTTGTCTTTAATTTGCAGCAAAATTTTGATCAAAAAAGATAAACCATCAGATAAGAATGATTCATCACAGAAGGTACAAAAAGGACAGGATTAAACAAATACATATGTATGTATCCAAAGTTAACACCCATGCATGGTAGACTAACATATTAACAAAAAATAACTTTCATAAATTGACAAGATGTTATCTGTGCAAAGGACTGCAGAACAACCAAATATTGAGCAATTCCACATGGAGCAGATTTTTCAGACTAACATTGTGAAAGGTGTATCTTCCCAAAATTCCTTCCATAAGTGAGAAGTATGTCTGCCTACCACTGATTTCATCATTCCATCAGGACTCAGGATCAGAAGATTTAGCAATAGTCTGTGACACGCCACCTTCCACAGAAGTGATTCAGGTTTACAGTGCATCCAAATCCACATTCTGCACAGGAGACAGAATTCACTGTAAAGAATCACACTCATTCAGTTACTGAGGTTGAGTATTAATTTTCTGGGGTTAAAGAACAGAACACAGCAAATCCTGTATATGCATTTCTAAACTTTAGTCAAGCTCTCATTTATCAGTATTACTCCCTTTGAATTTCCTAGTATTTCTCAAGGTGGAACCAGTCCCACTGGATCTCTTATTTGGCCCTTGACTCTGGATGGTGCTGCCACTGACCACCTTGGCAAGCCTGTCTCTGATACTGTGGCTATGACCACTGCATACATTAACACAGTAAAAGAATAATGCAACATATATTTTGACAAAACAGTTGCGAATAAGAGGAATAAGAGGAAGCTGCTACTTATTATGCAATAAACAACATAATTAAAACCAGATATGTGTATGTCCTTCACCCATTTTAACTAGCAAACTGAGAAATATGCAGGAAGTCAGAAACAAGACAGACACTGACAAGGAATTTTCTTATCACTTACGGTAAAATAAACAGATGTGCACTTTGCCACATTTGTGAATTTTTTCACATACAAAACAAGACATGGCAAGACTGTACTACAACCTGCCTCAAATGTATTTCTTCAAAGCATTAAGTAAAACACATGAGCATTTTGTTGATACTGAGCTAGGATATGAAGTTCACTTTCACCAAAACACCAACAACTGATCACAAGGCAATTGGCAACAAGATTTTCATTAAACACCCCACATGTGCAACACTTCAGATTTTACCAAAAGGACAAACTAGTTACTGGTTTTGTACTTTCACCACTCCAGTAAATTAAATAGAAAACCATCCTTGTCCCTCTCTCTCTTGCATCATACTATATCTTGCTCACTTAATTTCACAGTTATAACAAAAACTGACAAGAGAAGCGCCAGACCTTGTGCTTCATTTTGTTCACAGGCCATTTACATACATGCTTTGGAAGAGATGGCCATATGGGCATCTGCAGTTATGTTTTCAGTTTTCACTCATGAGCAACATCAGATAAAAAGCTGCTCACCCAAAATCAGCTGTGTGCCAGCAACACAGAAAGAACTTGAAGGTGTTAGACAAGTGACATTTCTCTTTATTAGCATCACCAAAGCTAATATCACCAATCATGCATTATCTAATCTGAAGCTTTAACTTTGGGAGGAATAGTCAAAGCCAATAACTTCAGTCCCTTATTGTTCTTCTAAAGTCATTAACAGAATACAGACTTTACACTAAGCAATGAAAAATAAGCTTTAACTGACATTTCAATAGCATTTCTCTATTAACATTTAGCAGTGTTGAGAAGAGACCATCATTTCTCTATTAGCCACATAAAGGCTCCAAGGGTTGATGGTCTTCCAGACGGCTGACTCTTGTCTAGCACTGCTAACAAGTTGGAATTTTTAGATAAAAACCTTCAAATTTTACCTTAGAATACAAGCAAAACAATTGCACTTTACATCTTTTCCTAGGTGCAGATAAGCACGTAACAATAAGAAATTATTTGCTTCATTTCAAGTCAAAGTTAGCTACTGTCTCTGTAGAAACAACACTGCCTACTCCAGGAAGCAGCAAGGAGGTGATGTCCTTAAGCAGAACATTAGTTATTCCACAGCCTGCTACCATATGGCTCCTAATCCCCAAAGCATATAAAAGAGCCAAACATCTCCAAAGACCCAGAAGATTTACCCAAATCTGACATCACAGTTAGAAACAAAACCTCTCCCTTTAAACGCTTACTTAGTTTTTGTCACTCTTCCTCCTGAGAGGCCTTTAGTAATAATCTGAACTTTTACATGTCATTCATTTTACATGGACTTAGAATTTTGTTAGTCTACATAAAGGAAACTAAGGTTTTCTAATAACATTGCACCCTCTAAGAATGCTTGGAAAGAAAATGAAAAGGACAATAAATAAAAATAAGGCTACAGTATCTGTGAACCTATATACATACTCAGCTATCCAGATCTCATCCAATCCAAGTTTCATAGCATATAAAGGTGCAAGAGAAACTACATATTCTGATAAAAAGAGATCCCAAGTTCTCTAGCCACAGAGACAAAGACAAATTAAGGATGGCATCTCATCTTCACAGATGAGCCAAATTAAATTATAAAAAATAATAAAAAAAAAAATCACATGCCGATTTCCTCACTAATAGAAAAGCATATAAACAACATACAGTTCTCTGGTAGAAACTGCATTTAAGAAGTACATGTATGTGTTTACCATAATCTTCTTCAAATCCATTTTTATACATGGCTACATTATATACATATGACATTATACTTCATTTTATTTCTGCCTCCCTTGTTTTCTTGCTCTCCCTGACAGTGTTAGACAATGTCTTTTCTTCTTACTTACCAGCACTGATCTAAGTGTGAGCTCCTTCTGGCAAGGCTAGTCGCAGTGAACTACTTTGCCTTACTAAAGAAGGGCAGCAGCCCTTTCTCTGCAGTTTTAAAGGTCTTGAGACAACAGGTCACTATTGAGAGATTTCTGGCTAGAGGTAACAAGGACTGTGAAGCAGACCTAACAAAGACAAATACATAGCCATTAATCAAGACCAACATTTCTGCCAGCTGCTTTAATTTCAGTGTTCTCAGCACACCATCAGGTACTACGTGATCTAGCTCTGTCTGCAACATCCAGACAGCCCAGGTTGCAAGGTGCTCAATATTGGAGCTGCACCAGCCACATTTATAACCTCCCAGTTTACTAATGAGTCAAAAGACACAAACCCCGCCCAAAATTATCACACTAGGAAAAAGAAACCTAACTGGGTTGTATCACCTCTTTCCACTTAAGCCTCCACCTGCAGTGTTCAGCATTTTTCACAGGTGGGGCAGGCAGAAGCTAACAGCACTCACAGCACCTCATCAACCCCAGGTGGGCTGTCATTATTTCAAAGCTGTTTCCAATATTCAAGTAATTCAAGTATTTTTAATCATCTGCTATCCCCATCAATCACAATCACTGAGAGAACCTTGAAGCCCTTTTCAAATTGATAATGCCTTTCCAAGATCAACTTCGAAACCTATGTTAGAGCAAGTGTGCAAAAGTTAGTCAAATGTAACACACTCACCCCAATTTGGGGTTATGCAGTTGAAAATAGAAACATTTGCTAGCCAACTTGATGCAAAATAAATCCAATTCTGTATTCCTATATGCTTTAGGGAACTCTTACATTTCTTTTTAACTGGGAACATCCATATTAACCTTGAATAACACTGTATGCTCTGATCTCTCAAAGTCAGATAGGGCTTCTTCCAAAGATATGAGAAGACTGATTAGAATAACAAAATATACTTAAGCATCAGTTTCCACCCTTGTGGGCTCTACAATAAGACAACTGGCGGAAGCAAGTTACACATCTTAAGCTGCAGGCATCAAAATTAATTATTTTACACCAAAGCATGCCTCAAAAGGGACCACTGTAATTAGGATAATAAGCATTAGCGCACATTGTGAATCTTATGTGGGTTTTTTTAAGTTTATAAATCCCTTTTGTACATAATTGTTTTGTTATTGTTATTTGAAATAGAAACACAAACCAGAAATTTAAAATCTTATTAAAATATACGCAGTTAAACACGGACTAAAGTGTATATAATCCTCCCACAATTTCAGACTTTATGGACAATATCTATCATTCTAAGTCTTTAAGTATATTAATTGCATGGATTTTAAGTACCATTAACACTCATTCAATATTGTTATTCCAGAAAGCTTCCAGCTAGGATTAGGACCTTTTGGAAACAAAATTTAATTTGCAGGAAGGATAATGATAACTTTTTAATCTATCTCAATGTATTAAAAATGAAAGGAAAAATCAGCTAATATTGTTTTGAAACACTGGAGACCTGGCCCACGGCTTACAGAAATTAAAACCAATCTCCCCATTGATGGCAGACTGTAGACCAGGTTATAAGTGAACTGGGGCCCCAGTTGGGGTAGTTCACTATGTACTACACATTTACTGCTGCATGGGAGGTGTGAGCTAATGCACCTTTTCATACTCTCACCACCTCATCTGAGGCCCCTAAGAGAGGGAACAGATGCTGAGGTAGAAGCAGACGGTGCATGGACTGCTTCTTTTAGGATTAGCATTAAAGTGTGTAACGTATAACATTTAACCCCCACCCTCACAAACCACCCTCTGCTTCTGCACTTTTCGATCAGCCACTAGCACACTGCACAATGACAGAAAATGATTTTTGCCTTAAGCCAACAGAACATTTATAATCATTTGACTTTGTAGGAACAGCATAGATTAATCTTGCTCCTGTTTTTGAATGTGGTAGTTGTCTGCTTTCGAAAGTGCTGCAAGGCAACATTAGGTCGCTGATGCCAGATACCATATTTATAATTACATCTCAGAGTCAATTTATAAAACAATTTAACACAGAAATTGTTGCTGGTAAGAGGAAAATTTTTGAACGGCAGTTCTGCATATAGTCACTATGAAATTCATGGTCCTTTCTCTGAAATTTAGGTTTGTTAACCCCAGGCTCCAAGCAATTTTTTCCAATTAAGTACTGCTTTCCTCCCTAATTTTCTCCAAAATTTTGGTTGTCACAATATGTGCATTTTCCTTCCTCAGATTATTTCATAGCATCACAATATCTTTAAAACAGCTATCAATTTCCACTCAGAACTTGCTATGTTTTAGAAGTGAGCAAAACAATTTTTTCCTACTTTCAGATCTGTTGTAAAGCCTAATTAACATCTGTAAAGTACTGCAATATCTTAGATACAGATAAAGTAAGAGTAGGAAAAGAGTTGTTATCACTGCTCGTTAATTTCTTCAGGAAGAATGGAGGGAGGGGAAATCTTCTACTGATTTCTTTCCACTATTCCCTTTTAATAGAAACATTATATGGCATAAAATTTGACAAAAAGAATCATGGTTTTGTTGCCAAGAACTGTGACATGTATTCATTGAAACATCCCCTTTAGAGAGGGTACACACGTGCTGCAAGCGCTGCCTGAAAGAATGGAAAATTCCACTGAGAATTTAATCTGCCACTTACCATTGCTGAATAACGGCTGATAACACAGATCACACTAACTAATCACACTGTTAACATCTCTTTCCACATTAGTTTACATGATTTCTATCTGTGAGACACTGCTCTATCCATCTTAGTTGTTTATGTTACAGATACACCCTTCAGGACACAAGGATTTATGTGACCCAAAGCTAAAGGAGACCTTTTTGTTAATGTCAGTGGACTTTGGGTAAGACCTGTGAGCCCCAGACAATAACAAAATACGCACCTTGCCTGTCTTGAGCCAGCAGCTACCAAGTCCTCATCTACAAAATTAAAAGGGGAAACCTCACAAAAGTAAATTTTCAGGACTAGTATCATAATCATGTAATCTAGGGATGCAAAACCGACCTGAACAAGTTTATCTGCAGCAGAACTAGGGTATTTTAATTAACTAACAGAGGTTTTAAAATTTTTTTTATTTTGTAAAGTAAAAAAGACAACAGTCTGTGAAGACGTTCAGAAGACATTTCATTCCATGTATACATGAGGGGAAACAGGGAGGGAAAGCAAACAAAGCATTGGTGATTATATGACACTTACCAATGTGAGAGAACACAAGGAAGATAAACTTGACTGTGCAAATTTTAGTCAGCAACACAAGAGTGTTTAGATTTGTCCAAAATGAAAGGAAGGGACTGACTGCAGTAGTGCCTGGCTTATAGCAAGCCTCACATTGTAAATGCTTTGGATAAATATCTGCTGACCAAACCCCAACTTGTTCAGGACAGTCCAGTAATCATTATAGAGCAGACTTGCTTAGGAACAAAGTTTAATGTATTAACTTTGGTCTACTTTAGAGTCTGTTTGTGGCCGACATAAGGGATCCAAACATACTGAAGACTAGCTGAATATTGGATCCATGCTCTCATGCCCACCTGAATATGGATGACTACCATTACCACAAAGAGAAAAGCAAGCTCTAAAACAGGTGAGAGGCTTAAACACAGGAGGAGGCAACTCCTGGACCTATCAAAATTGTTGATAAATTTTAGGAAGCAGAATAGGACAGTAGCTGAAGGAATAGTGACACTACTATAGCAACAATACTTATATTTCATTCCAAATATGTGGTGACCAACCTCAGCAAACACAGAGTACATTAGTCATTATAACTTTATACAGCTCCTAAATTCAAACAGAGTACAAACCTACAAACACTGGCCAGGGCCTCTCTTCTAAACACTAAATATAAACCAGAGGTAGTATTGCTATATGGAAGAAAGACGCTACTATATAAAGCATTTTACAATACAAATCGTCAGTTCAACAAAACCTCCAGGCATTTACAAAGGAATACAATTAGTCTGTGTAAAAGAATATACAATCCAGCTGCCTTCAATAGCTGGCTCTGGACTTGACAGCAAGTTGTACTTCCTACACTCCTACATCCCAAGACCTCAGTCACTTGGTTACCACTACGCAGGTAGAGTGCAAGCTGCCTAAAAAGGCTGATAGAAAATGCATTTTCCTACCACCTACCTACTGCATTCTCAGGACTTCTGAAAAGTTACCAGTCCTTTTCCTGACATCTCTATCTCTCATATGCACATCAATTTACTACCTATCCTAAAAGATTAGCTTTTACCACTCCTTCTTGGGCTACCTTTTGGAAACACAACTGCAATTTATGTCCTTAATCACTAGCTAAATTTTAAGTCTCCAGGTATATAATGGTTCTAATACAATTACTTCTAAAAAACACCACAGTAGTGACCACAACATGTTTCACTCATTTCCACATTTCTTAGCTGGATCACCACACCTATTTTTCTCCAAGTGTTTGTGCACCATCTGAATGCTTTTCTTGTATTGACTGTATTTAAGGAAAGAGTTTCATTACATTTCTGCAGGTCAGCCCCAAGTCTTAATGACTATCTGCCTTGCTGAGGGAGTGATTTTCCACATACACTATGAGCAGTATCAAACTTTTCTGAAGTCAAGATACATGTTTACATTTCCTCCAGGCACCTACATTTTCTTTTTTTTTAAATTTATTTATTGCCCCACTTTTGAGTTGGCACTTCATATGCTCACCTCTTACAAAGCCTGTTTCTTTTCAGTTGCTTGACCTCTATGTCATTGCTTCTCTCTATCACCCAAGTTTTACAGCTGTAGCTCCTCATCATCCAGCTGGAGTTCAGCCCATTCAAGCCCCTAATGAGTTGGAGAATTTAACCCTGAAGAAGTCCTTCCATTTTTCTGCAGCTGACAACAGTTACTCTCTTTAATGAATCCTAGTTATGACTGATTTCTACTTTCTCTTATTTTCACTATCAGAATGGGTTCTCACTAAGTTCCTCTCTTGTTTTCCTTTCCATCTATTTTCTCCTAAAGCCAGGCACATGGATGCACCTTGGTGAGCTTATCACAACTTAGCCCCCTCTGCCATCTTCCCACAGCTACATCAGCTACTTCCTTGGGGTCTTATAATTTCCATTCCTTCTTCCACAAAATAACAGGAATCAATTTGCTCTGCTACATTTTAAACATTCAGAAGGCACTATTTTATCACTTTCAAAAGAAAGCCATCTCATCCAGCCATTCCACCACCTGGGACTCTTCTTGCAATGTGACAGGGCTCACTATACCTTAAGTACGCTCCGGTCCCTGCTAACTAATGACAGAATTTGAGCATTCAGCTCCCCCAGGTGAGAGTTTTAGTAGTCAAGATTCAAACATCGGAGAAGTCCTACCAATGACTCTTAGAAACTGTTAGCTTTTGTTTGTCTACTTCCATAATCATGGGGTTGGAAGAGTGAGCCTACCCTCTCCAGGTGTATGCTGTCGACTCCCTCTAGGTATCAACTTCTAAACCCTTCCTGTAACCTTTTACACATTTCAAACATTTTTGTTCCACAGTTGCCATCTCTGTGTCCTCTCACTGTATCTGAGCAGAACTGGTTTATTCCTCTGGATTTGTAAGCAATTTTTCAGCTTGTGAAAAGCTTCAAACAAAAGCTGCCACATTAATTGCCTTTTGGATGTGATAATTGAGCTATCTCGGTTCTTTGTTCACGCTTACCCATTGGGTTAATGTGTAGCTCTAGCTTGATGTATCTCTAATCCAAATAGCTGCCAGCAAACTGGTAATTTGAGGCACATTAAAAAAAAATAATACTACAGGAACCTCCTACATTCTCCATAAAGCAGCATGTAAAATGGGCAAAAATAAACAAAAAAATCCGTGAGCTCCAGTCAGTAACTACAGCCATCCCAGAGACAACACAGAACAGCACGAGATACATCAGGTAGTGGTTCACACCATTCTTCCCTAGTCATGTCATAAGAAAAAGGAACATGGTGTATTCATGTTCATTCTGTTTAATATCTTTGTCAGCAACATGGACAGTGGGATTCAGTGCACCCTCAGCAAGTTTGCCAACAACACCAAGCTGTGTGGTGCAGTCAACATGCTGGAGGGAAGGGATCCATCCAGAGGGACCTTGACACGTTGAGAGATGGGCCCGTGCAAATCTTATGAAGTTCAACAAGGCCAAGTGCAAGGGCCTGCAAATGGGTTGGGGCAATCCCAAGCACAAATACAGTCTGGGTGATGACTGGATGGAGAACAGCCCTGAGGAGAAGGACTTGGGGGTGTTGGTTGATGAGAAGCTCAACATGACCCAGCAATGTGTGCTCGCAGCCCAGAAAGCCAATCGCATCCTGGGCTGCATCAAAAAAAGTATGGCTAGCAGGTCAAGGGAGCTGATTCTGCCCCTCCGCTCTGCTCTTGTGAGATCCCACCTCTGGGGGCTCTGGGGCCCCCAACATAAGAAAGACATGGACCTGCTTGAGCAGGTCCAGAGGAAGCACACCAAGATGATCAGGGGGCTGGAGCACCTCCCCTATGAGGACAGGCTGAGAGAGTTGAGGTTGTTCAGCCTGGAGAAGAGAAGGCTCCGGGGAGACCTTATAGCAGCCTCCAGTACCTAAAGGGGGCCTACAGGAAAGGGGGATGGACTCTTTAACAGGGAGTGTAGTGCTAGGACAAGGGGTAACAGTTTCAAACTGAAAGAGGGTAGATTTAGATTAGATATTAGGAAAAAATTCTTTACTGTGAAGGTGGTGAGGCGCTGGAACAGGTCACCCAGAGAGGCTGTGGATGCCCCATCCCTGGAAATGTTCAAGGCTGGGTTGGATGGGGCTTTGAGCAACCTGGTCTAGTGGAAGGTGTCCCTGCCTACAGCGTGGGGGTTGGATCTTGTTGATCTTTAAGGTCCTTTCCAACCCCAAACCATTCTATGATTCTATATAATCTTTGCATTTAAAGACATGAGAATTACACATTGATAGAATTTGGGTGTCTAAGCAGGCAGATATTCTTTCTAGAAATGTTTTGGTTTTCTGATGAGTTCTTCTTCCATTTGTATTTTATTCTTGACTAATTTCACCACTTTTTAAATAAAATAACATTTTAAATAAAATCCTGTTGCTCTTTATTTCTGCCAATTTTGTTCTACTAAATTCAGTTTTGCCTGCAGCACCATTTCAGTTCTGACTTACGACTTTCACTAGTAAGGCCAATTAAATCTCATGATAGCACTTTCACTTAACCTAAACAGAGTTAAGAGCTTCCCTCAAAACAGATTGGTTTCTTCTAAGCCCTATTTTAGGTGATACAGGAATGTAAAAAAAAAACACCCACAAAAAAAAAAAAAAAAACCCAAAAAATGACAAAACCAACCAACCAAAAAAACCAAGTTACAGATGAGAAAATATTCAATGTTGTTCAAATGCATTTGCAAACACTGGCTATTTTAACAAAAGTCTCCCAAGAAAGACTCAAAATTAATCTTGGAGATACTAGGGATAAAATATTGTAAGCAGTGGTGAGATTTCAGCAAAGTAAAATAGAAAAATGGCTAAGGAGAGAAAACATAATAATAATTTCTGATTTGCAGAGCCTCAGGACTGTCTGTTCTGTCTCCATGAGTAAAAAGGTATCCTAAACTCTTACTATGAGTTCCTATTATCAACATCCTACTGCACTTAGCTGAACTCTTTTTACTATGTGTTTCCCCACTACCAACAAGCCATAGTCACATATTGCTAAAAACAGGAAGAAACATACTAAATAGAACTTTAGTCCTCTTATTTTGCTCACATTATCTCCATGATCTGTCTATAGAAGAGAGACCATATCTCCAAGAAGGCACATTGCCACTCAGCTGAAACAACCCAAGCCACTTTCTTTTCATTTACCCTAATTTAATACACCTGGGGGCAATCCAAAGACACCTGACACTGGTATTTGGGTACCAATTTTCAACCTGATCAGCCCTATATTAGGTTTTGGAATTCATCTATTCTCTTTTTTCAGCAATAGTACAGAAGGAAATGATGAGTACTTCAAAAACTTGTGTTGAGTCATGGACCTTAACGCTGCTTTAAGATACTGGGATACTATAAGAATGAAAAAAATAAAAAAAAAACCCAAAACAAGAGGCTTTTTTAATTCAGAATGCATGGAAGCAGGCAAAATATCTGTTTGTGAATTGATGTTCTTCCTTCCCTTTCATTTCCTGCATATTGTAGGCTTTTCTACAATGCTAATGCTCTTTTGAAATAGCTTTTAAAAATAAACAAACCAACCCTATGCTTTTACTTTCTTCAGAACACACAAGCAGGAGAGATCCCAAACCAATGTGCAGAGGCAGACAAATCCTCTAAGACCACCGTTAGTGAAGAAAGGGACGGAGGTGCTAAGGCAGCATGAGGAAACAATCACGAGGAAGAAAAAGCAGACGCAGTTAACAGAAGAGGACAGGAAAAGGCAACAGAAGAGATGGGACGTGATCACTGCTAAAAGGTGGAATATCCTTTACAAAAGACAAAGTAGTAAGCTGGCTGCAGAAGGCCTTCTATCAAGATGCCTATGGATGAAAGTTTGAGGAATCCACAGCCAGGTCCTGCTTTGTCTCAGAGCAGCCTGCCCAAGAGCAATGCTGTCCTATGAGACTCCAGCTTCTGAAGTAACCTACAACCAGCACTGACCGTTCCTGTTTCATGCCTGCTTCAGACACAGCATAAAGAACATGGGAGCAATGTGGCAAGTTTCTTTTCCCAGTTATGAAAAATCTCTCCTTGGGTACTATTGGTAGTCTGGTATAGAGAAGCAGACTCACACCCTAAATTGCAACACAACTGACACAGTCTGGCCCAGGACTTTCATAGCTTGCAACCCACTGTACACATACTATTTGGTGAGGCAACAAGTGTTCCTCCTCCCATCTCTGTGACTTTCTTAAATTCTGGATTCTCATAAGCATCAAAGCTTGCAATGAAAGTGAGACCTGCCAGATGTGTCAGCTCTTGTCCTGACAGCTTCCCCACATGCAATTCTGGAGAGTTCACTATAGTGGCAACTTCTCGGTAAGTAAAAGGCTATCTTCCTAGTACCAGGTTCTTCCACTTCACTCCAAATTAAAATGAGCATTTTGCTTGAACATGGCTATAGAAATATATAGGAAAACTAGAAAACAAAATAGAATTCTGTGAGAGAAAGAATGGCATGATTTGGCTTATAAAAAAAAATAAAAATCAGAACAAAGTATACTGTGCTGATTTCACATTGCTCAGATAGAAGGCAAATTACCAAGAATGTTGCTGACTCTGTGAACTGATAAAGACTTATTATATCACATAGCTACACTTTCCGGTATGGATTCTCTTTTTTTGGCTTAATGTAATTAAGCCAGAACAGACATTGTTTCCAGTGAACTTGCCCTAATGTTGAAGTAAATCTCGTGTGGTTATAATCCTGTGCTTAAAGCTAAAAACCCAAATATTGCAAAAGAAATAATAGTTCTTGAAAAACATGCAGAATCTTGATGCCTATAAAGAGTTTACTGAAATAAGAACAAAGACATGTACCTGGCACTTCCAAACAGAAGTTTATAGGCTAGTATCAATTCACTAAGATTTGTATGTGCTTATGCTTTTGAGTTACATGCTGCAACAGGGAGGTAGTAAGCATGTTTTACACCAATTGTTCAAAGCAATTTACACCCCTTCAGTAGTATAACACTGTTCCAACTGGGCTGTGTCAGCTCTTCCTTCAGAAAACAGGTATCCAAATCCTTGCAAATTGGTCAGGAAAACACACTCTGGGCTGAATATAACCTCGGAACAGCAGAAACACATTTGTTTCCCAGGGTCTTCCGAAAATTGACCTGAATGATTAAATGTATTCATAGATACAGCCTCACTCCCTGATTACCTGTAGGAAGTGCGTACATTTCATCTAGTACATTTCTAAAAGGATTTATATGTCTTTGTGCTAGTATTTTGATTTTAGCAACATTTCAATCTGTTGACATCCCCCATTAGATGCTTTCAACATCTAATGATTGCTGACTGCATAACACAGAGTGATCCTGACCCTTTGTGTATGTTTCAGAGGGGAAAATTAAGAACATCAGTCATTATGACCAGAATTGTCCTCCTAAGCCTAGTAGTCCAAGCTCCTGCTATAAAGGGCAACCACATCTGTAGGTAATTAGGGTCTGACAGCCGGAAGATATCGCGTTGTACGGAAAGATAGGGCTCCCCCCCCTCCTAATAGCCAACAGTGTTTAGCTTACAATGTAAGCAAACGGAAGTGACGTTGTAAACCCAAGCTATATAATGCTGTGTCGACCACCAATAAACGCCATTTGCTGTCCACCACATTGGTGTCTGCAAGCTGATGGACGGAGCTCGCCATTCCTGAACCAGGTCGCCACGCCTGCTTTAGGCAACAAGTGGTGCTGAAACCCGGGAAAATCGCCTGGACGGGTGAACGGTCGGACGGGCTGCAGGACCAGCCCGGCGGGGGAGGTCGAGGGAGGACGCTCCCGGACCAGGACCCACAAGGAGGATGGAAGCCCTTGTGAAGGTCGTATCCCAGTTACATAAGCAGTGAGGAATTGGTTGTAAGCCCAAAGATTTTACTCTCACAGTTGCGAGGCTTTTACATATCGGGGTCATTGACCAGCCGGTAGATATTCTCCACCCAGAGGTGTGGGATAAATGCACTAGAGTGCTAGCCGAGGAGACAAAGTCCTCGGGTTGCGGGAAACACCTTAAGGCATGGGGAAAAGTTGAACAGGCTTTGCAGAAGGCCATACAAGAGCAGGAAACCTGGAGGGTGGCAAGGGACTGTCTCCTGGTCACCCCGAAATTGGGAGTCGGAGCGGCCACACAGACTCCGCACCCCCCAGACGACGGCAATTCTGCCGAGCCAGAACACCCGCGGGAGGGCGATACGTCCCCAAAATCCCCAAACCCCGACCCGCTCACGGAGGCACAGAATCGAGCAAAATCCTTCTGGGGTGGGTTCCCGAAGGAGGCTGTGACCCCACCAGATCCGCCACTGCAGGGAGCTCCGGAGTGGACGTGGAAACCGCAGTACACATTCATCATAAAGGGACTATTGGGGTTTGGGCTTAGTGCATTTGTGATAGGGTGATCTTCAATAGCTCTAAAAGGAATTTTGGTAGTCCCAGGATTTATCGATGCAGATTTTTGTAGGACTGTGAAAATTATGATTCATGTTTTAATCCCTCCTGTTTCTATTCCTAAAGGTACCAGAATAACACAATTGGTTCTATTCAGGTCGTGTGTTCCAAACGCAGGTGAAGTACAACGTGGAGATGGTGGATTCGGCTCCACAGGGAAACCGCAGGTATACCTTGCCATGGACATAACAAAAGGTAAACCAGAAAAGGTAGTGCAATTGGAAGGGCCTGATGGAGTTATCATCAAGAAACTGATAACAATCGATACAGGAGCTGGTGTTACGATTATTTCACGATATATTTGGCCTCCATCATGGCCATTGATCCATCCAAATTTTGGCATTGCAGGGATAGGGGGCACACAAGCCACCTTAGTAAGTCAGCTACCGATTACATTTGTGTTCCCCTACGGAGAAAACATTACGACGCGCCCGTATGTCATGACTACCCCAACTGAATTGTTTGGCCTCATAGGCTGTGATTTATTGAGCCAAATGAAGGCAATGTTAGTAACCCATCCTTTTTAGGAGCAGTCACTGAGGAACAACCAATCCTGAAAATTAGCTGAAAAACAGATGAGCCTGTTTGGATTGATCAGTAGCCACTAAATTCTGAAAAGCTGCTAAAAATACAAAAGTTAGTTAAGGACCAATTGAGAGCGGGACATGTTGTTCCTTCCACTAGTCCATAGCATACACCAATATTTACCATTCCCAAGAAAACTGGGAAATGGAAACTGTTACATGATCTCAGAGCTGTGAATACAGTGATGCACAGTATGAGAGCCCTGCAGCCAGGTTTGCCATTTCCAGTTATGCTTCCAGAATAATGGGATTTGTTAATTATAGATCTAAAGGATTGTTTTTTCACCATTCCCTTGCACCCAGATGACACTGAACGGTTCGCCTTTTCGATACCATCGATTAACAAGACAGAGCCCTATAAGAGACACCATTTGGTTGTGTTACCGCAATGAATGCGCCATCCCCCCACGATGTGTCAGGTGTATGTGGCCTGGGCATTAAAGCCTGTAAAAAAGCAGTTTCCTCAGTTACATTTTGATAACAGGAAGGAACTTGCCACAGGATGAAATTTTAACTCAATTGCAGGACATCTCAAGCCATCGCGGAGTAATAATTACTCCTGAAAAGGTGCAAAAGGCAGCACCTTGGAAGTATTTGGGGTGGCACATAGATGCTAGCAATGTTAGAAATTTCAACGGTACATGATGCCCAGAAGCTTGTGGGAGACATCCAGTGGGTGCGAAATCTTTGTGGTATCACTCATAACAATATGGCCCCTCTGGTAAAACTCTTGGGTTTGAGTGCATGTGTGTATTGATACCTATCCTGCTGCCATGTGGGCCATGGTACAAACTGGAGAAAAGGCCTTACATATTGAATGACATCTTCACGCTTCTTTTGCAGTGCTGAGTGTGCCTAAAGAAATTAAGACAGACAACGGTCCAGCTTATGGTTCTACACAATTTGCTCAATTTTATAATTTGTAGAAAATTCACCATGGTACGGGTATTCCACATCTTCCCACAGGACAAGCTATTGTCAAACAAGCCAACCAAACCTAAAAGAGAATGCTGCAAAAACAAAAAAGGGGAACCCAGGGCTTACTCCCAGAGGAACGATTGGCCAAAGCCTTGTTTGTGCTAAATTATCTTAGATTGACAGGTGATCACAAAGACCCACCAATGGTAGTGCATCATGCTCTTTCACAGGTGGAAAGGACGCATCAAAGTACGGGAATCATGGTAATGTATAAGGACCCAGAGTCCGGGAAATAGTGCGGACCAGCAGAAGTAAAACTTACTGGGAGAGTGTATATGTGTCTGCTTACAGATCGAGGCCTTTGCTGGATCCCGGCTAAGTGGGTCAAGCCATGGCTTCGCAGTGATGCTGGACCCGGAATCGTCCCAACGGCAACTGGCACGGCACCGGCGGGTGCTGGAGCCACTGATCCGACAGACTCCGACTAATAGAATATTACACTTTAGAGGACTACTGGACATTGAGTCCTTCACAGAGGTTTTTAGAACAGCGTGCCTTATTGTATGTAGAACCTGCTTTAGGTAAAAAGTGTGTTAAGCATAATTTGGTTAAACATAGTGTGATTACGGGAAGACAGTGTGGGGTAAACGTAAAAGTTAGTTAAAGCCAAACTCAGGGGTAAGGACTATTTCCATTAATAACCTGGGAACGAGGTTGATTGTGTTTCCACAGATACAGGCCCGCGACGGACTCCTGTTCGATTTGTACGACCATCATCATCTGGAACATCATAGATGGTGTGGCAATATGAATACTACCTCAGTCAAAAACTAATGTATAGGTCATCTTGGTTAACATAACAGGTCAAGATTCTCTGCGCACCGTAACCGCATCATAAAGCCCATGAACCAATAGACAGGATGGCTATGACTCGTGCAGCGCGCCTGGCCAGCGAGCGCATGCGTCATAGATTGCAACCGAGGCGGACTTTTGGCACCCGCTGGCCACGTGTGCCAAAACCCGTTCCTCTTCGGTAGGATTTTCCGAAGAGCATCGGACTGGTGTACGGTGAGGCCATCGTTGCCTCTGTGGGGACGCCCATGGGATGCTGGCACCTACCGATTGCTGGGCTGAGTTTGCGGAGCAAGATGACGCAAGAATGTAAGATTGTTATGTTTCAACTGATTTAGAAATGTATTTGTCTAATGTGCCTTATGTTTGTTACCGTAAAATTTTGATATATACATGCTTTAATTGGAGTTAAAGTTAATTAAGGTTAAGTCTTATAGTTATGTCTTAGAGATAAGTCTCAGGGCTAAGTATTGAGGTTAAGTCTTAAAGTTAAGATTTTTATATTTCATACTAGCCTATTTAATTAAGCATAAGGAGGGGGGAAATGTAGGTAATTAGGGTCTGACAGCTGGAAGATATCGCGTTGTACGGAAAGATAGGGCTCCCCCCCCTCCTAATAGCCAACAGCGTTTAGCTTACAATGTAAGCAAACGGAAGTGACGTTGTAAACCCAAGCTATATAATGCTGTGTCGACCACCAATAAACGCCATTTGCTGTCCACCACATTGGTGTCTGCAAGCTGATGGACGGAGCTCGCGGTTCCTGAACCAGGTCGCCACGCCTGCTTTAGGCAACACACATCAAAAACACAGATCTGTACTTTGGAGAAAAAAAATTTGAATGACAATTATAACACACAGCATGCTTTTTTACATATGCTTATGGAAGTGTACAGAGAATATAGGTAAGTATATATAGATATGTTTACATGTCTGTACATTTTTGTTTCTTTGTAGGTACACTAAGAGAGGCATTAGGAAACGATCATCCACCTTCTGTAATTCATATTTTCTGAAGATCAAAGCATTCTAAATGCTGCTACTCTTTGCTGTTAAAAACGTAACAATATAAACCTATTCAATAAAACCACTTTAAAGAAAAAAAGCCTGATAACTATGCTGTGATCCTCTGGTGGTTTGTTGTTCTCATCCTCATATTTACATAGTTCACTGTTAATAAACTAAGCCAGCCCATTGCAATAAACCAAACATCACTGTAAACAAGCTAAAGTCATCTAAATTATGAACAACAAACTAATGTGTTCTTACCATTCATTAAGGTTGCCTAGGAACTAGTTTTACTTTTTTGAAAAACAGTCAATGTCTGGATAAACAACCCAGCCCCCAAAACGTGCAGTGAGAACAGATAACATCTGAAAGCTATGAAACCCAGTGTCGAAGGCACACCCTGGGCCTGGCCAGGCTGTCTGAGAGCACTGAGATAATGACTTACAAATAGGGATGACAGTGTGCTCCAGCCACGATTTAAATAAAGCAAGCAGCCACCTAAATTAGACTTCTAAATCGTATATAATCATACAGAGATATGTTCCAATTCTTTGGACCATTAACGACCAAAACTAGCACAAATAACTGGGTCTTCTAGACATTCATTAACCATGAAAGAAAATGGCTCCAAGGGGGTACTTAGCCCCACTTATTAGCCTTGTCCCCCCACCCTCTGCCCCAGCAGTGCTCCCCCATGGTTTTTGTGCAGTGCCATAATATTTCTCTAGGCCCTCCACCCTCTGTAAGGTGTAGTGGAGGGGCAGAGAGAAAAAGTACAGCAAAAGCGTCTTTTACCCTAGTCACAGCCCTGCAACACGGAGCTCTTGCAGATAAAGAGGGGAGCTCCTGCTAGATGGGCAAGTACAGGAGCTGGAGGCTCCTGCCATAGCCTGTTCACGTGGGTGCTCGTCCAACTCCACAATGGAGGGACTTCAAAAGGCATGCTGAATGTGTAAATCTGTGAACCTCTGGTGGATTTTACGCTTTGAAATTTGGACCAAAACCAAAGTTATGGCTTCAGTACAAACACTCCAAACTGGTGGAGTGTTCGAAAACTGCAAGCTGCTCTAGATTCATAGTTTTTGGAAAAATAAATTTGTAAACACCAATGCAACATACTGAGAAGTTGGCTTCTGTACTGCAAAAGGTGATACAGCAAGGATACTTGTTAAGCTATTCACGGCAGTCAGGAAAGTATAAAGGACCTTTAAAAGGTGATTATTCACAGTTCGTATTTTTATGCTACAGTCACATGCTATCTAAAGAAATCAAATGTTTCATATGCACTGAAACACTAAAAGAGAAATTCTCATTAGTGATCTTCGTACAATGATAGAATCATTCTGATCAGGTAAGTTGCTTCAATGAAGCAATGATGTGTTTCTAAAGGTAAAAATATTCCTTAGTTTTCATACTGTCCTAAATAACATAGCATACTATTGTGTATCACATTCCCACAATATGTATAAGATTTTATACTATCACCTTTCAAATCAATCCAATCATTCTAGGCCAGTCTTTTCTAAACTTTTCCCTTCACAAGAGGCCAACTATTTGCTCCAGTTCAGAACAAACACACATTTTGAAATGTGGAGAATTCCTGCAAAATGGTAGCTCCCATTTTCTAGCCATTTACACATGTTCACATTGGGTATTAATTGACTCTATTTTTGCTCTGCCAGGACATTATACTTAGTCCATATATAGGTGTAAGTAGTGACGTAAGGCAATGAAGAGTCAAGCTCTTTGGTTCTGTAGCTAATACACAACTTTTCAGTAGCACACTGGGTACTTTGATTAGATTTTGAATGAAGTGACAGATTTGCAAGGAAGGGTTACTTCTACAGAACGTCAGGTACCACTCCATACTTGGAAACTTGCACCCGTTTTTAACATCATCAGGCTGATGAGTACTGGAATTTAGCTGCTTTTTATCTTACTTTATAAAATGTTTGCTCTTATTTATTGTAACTTGATTAGAAAGTGCTGAGTCTCAGACCATAGTAGTTTGCAGATAGCACTGCTCTGGGGCTGAGACAGTAGGGGATTTGAATTTTCGCTCTGCCATAAGCATCCTGAGGATCTCCATCAAGTTACTGAGTGATTAAGTGGCCTAATTCCCCTGTGAGATGATGATAATAGTACTTCTGCCCTGTCCATTTTCGTCCCAGAGGAATTGGGCAGGGTTCAATTGATGACTAATATGTACCTGGAACAACTGGGTGTTCAGCCACAACTACAATAATTATTATCCTCACTCTTAACTGCTCTGATGAGGAGGAAAAAAATGATGGTTTTGTGTAGAGAAGCAAAGGAAGGTGCTTAATACCTCTCTGTTAAAAATACCATCTTTTATTCTCCTGTTGGTTACACCCCTTTTTCAGAAACAGCAAAACCCCCTTCTAACTAGAAAATAGTGTTTTCCCCAAGCAATCTGCACAGAGAGGAAAATCCATCTTTTTGTGCTTCTGTTTAGCTCAAAGAACATAGTAAATAATGTTAAGAGGGTCTTATAGCTGTAATTCTTGGTAAATTTACAGAATTCCAGAAGTAAAAACTGACTTTTCTAAGTCTTTCCACAGTTAGGTTGGAGAAGAGAGTTTTTTCACATAGTAATTATCACTGATAACACTGCACATTCTCCATTAAATTTTAATCACAATGATTAGGTTCAACAAGAAGTAGAGGCCAGCTCAAACACCAATTTTTATTTCTCCTCTTGTTCCAAAGTATAAATGTGTTTTTATGAATACATAAGGTATTTAAGTTTACCACAATGGGAAGTCGTCTGTTGTTTTGAGAAAAGACATTTTAAAAATTACTAATTACACATTAGTCCAAACCCATTTTTCGGAGATGATTAAGCAATGCAAACAACATCTTGCTTTACCATAACCACAGCCTTTTCCAGAAACTGATAATTTTATGATCAGTTAAAAATTAAATGAGTTAGTTCTTATGACCTACAAGAGCCTTAAATCATTAACCTGTCAACAGAAGGTGTCCAAAGCATCCCGTTCTACTGCACAATAAAAGAACCACATATACAGTCATCACAATTTTTACAACTTAGATTTCTCCATTTCAGTATTTAATATGCTCCTTTCAAATTTTAACTCAGTCCTATTCTGAACATAATTTTTACATAAAGTTTGCTTCAGATAAGATGAATTTACTCAAAGGAAGGGTAAACTAAGGGCTACAACGTGTTCCCTCACTAACAGTACTCAATTCATTTCACACGTAGCATCACATACTGAGAATAAATCACACAGCCTCTCCAAATGTACTTCACCACCCTCATCACTGCTTCCAGCTCTAAGGAATTTAAACATAATTCCTTTTACAGGAATACTTTCTTGGCTCAAATTCTGCCTTTGTATCACCTGAAACATAAATGATGCCTTAACATGGGATTGTGTGGAGGTCAGAGCTGAATCTGGAACAGACACAACAGTCAGTGATAGAAATGGGAGCCAAGCTTCACAGACTTTTGGATCATGATGACATTCAGTGTTCACTGTCTTGTGCTGAATTTTGTAAAAATATTCTTTTGAATGGCATGATCTGTGTAATATTTTATTTAACAGCATGTATCATTTTAGAAAACACATTTAAAATGCAACATTTTGCTGCCAGTTCCCGGAAAGAACATAGCCACAATCCCGCAGAACAAGTGAACATCCCCAGACCAGATTTAAATTGCAAAGCCAAGCTAAAAGACATATGTGCCTGTAATGAAACACTATTAAAAAGTAAAGTCTATAAGACTGAGGGAAAGAGGCTGATTTCCAAAAGCATAGCAACATGTTTGACAAATAAAGAACCCCAAATACCTGCCTCCCCACAAATGCAATACATTTACTCCAGCCTGACATCTTTGAAGCACTCAAAAGATGGCTCTTCTTGGCTCTCCCTGGCCCAGTCAGGTGAAAGACAGCATGAGCAGAATAAAAGGTTCCTTATCAGGAGTGCTCTTCATTCATTTAAACAAACACCAGATTTTTGACATGAACAAGAAAGACAAATGAGGAAGGTAAAGAAAAGGAAGGATACACAGGAAGGAAACACATCATGCAGTTAAAACCCCCTTCATTCCTGTCTGCTTTAATATTAACTAAACAATGAGTGCAGCAAACCAGGGTCTACTTTACATCCGGTTTGGACACAGATATTTTGCCCACACGGGAAGACAGGTATCTGCTTTTTGGAACTGCCAGTCCTGCAGCAGCTCCTGTGACTCTGCAGAGGGAGTAGCACGTGAGCAGCACATCCAGCCTCCCTGCACTTTCTCTCCACATCCCCCACACTGGGTCTGTGCCCACACCTGAAGGCGAGACTGCACCACACCGATTGCAGCTCCACCACCTAAGAGGGCAGCCAAAGAAACGAGGTAAGAGTATAGTAAGCGTTTATTGAATAATACCGTATTTCAACATTGCCATCTAAGATTTTTCAAGCAAATGAACTTAATGTCATGAACTCTTATGAAAGTCTTCAAAAGAAGAGCAAGTATCTCCTAAATTATTCTTCTTTCCAGCTATTTTCTCAAAGAGCTGACTATGATTCCCCGACCCTGTGGACTGCAGAGCAGTGCGAGCACAGTTCAGGAGCCCAGCCCAGCCCCCAGATGCTGCTTTGTCAGCACCTGGGCTCACCTGGCTCAGGTCTTGCTTCCCAACAGCACAACACCCAGTACTTGCTGCTGCTGCTGTGGAGATCCCCGCCTCAAGAAGAGGCTGGTCGCTGTCATCCTCTTCCCAGGACAGTGAGGAAATGACATGGCTCTGCCACCTCTGCTTCTTACAGATCCTCTCGCTCCCCTGGGAGCCCCAATAACGTCTATAGGGGGACACAAAGTTTGCACCAAGGCAGCTGGCCTCCTTTTGTCGCAGAAAGAGCTCTGGCAAAGAATCAGGGTTCTGCATTCATCTGGTGACCTGACAGTTTCGTCAAGCATGGATTTACTCTAGGAATAAAGAAAAATCTAAGTCTCCACTCCTCCTCTGCCCACAGAACTATCTAATAGTACTTTCCCACTAGTAACGGCGCCTGCCCATGCAAGGCTGGATGCATTGCACTCACGAGCCACCCACAGGTCTGGTACAGTCTCGCTGCAATCCAGACCCCGAAGGCAGCCAGCCTGCTCTTGCCAGCCACCTGCACAGCAACCCCTGCAGTCCAAGCCCATTGCACATGTTATATCTGCCACTGAATTCAGCAGTCCAAACCCCCAAAGCAGCTGGTGGTGGTGTTAAACTAATGATCTAGCAAAACCCAATCTAGATATAAAAATAAGTACATAATTGCCCTATTTTATAAACTTTAGAAAATGAGGATGTCACACACTTCTCATTCAGTTCAGCTTCCTAAATTCACAGTAGAAGTCAAAGAAAAATTCTACTACTTATCTATCAAAATAAAACCAGTTAAACTTTAAAGTGTTGAGAAAATGCTGAGAATTGAAACACTGGCTTCCTTAGAGTCTTCGTATTTTCCAGCCTTGCCTTTTGCTGTATGCTGTGATGATTATAAGGATACAATTAAAGCATACAAGCTAAGGAAGACTAAAAGTTAAAGCATATAGCTTCCTGGAAAGAGATTAACTATCTTAATTATTCGAGGACCTCGCCAGAAAAAAATAATAATGTAAATTTCCATAGCTCTGGAGAGGCAGACCTTGTGGATATTAGCACCACTGCTGCTCAAAAGTCTGCATATGGCCTCCCTCACTTGTCCCAAAAGACACTTCTCCCTCTCCTGCTCCTTCCTTCTCTCACATACACAAATACTTATTACTCTCAGTAAAGTCTGCTAGCCTTAGCAAAACCTTATGGTTTCCAATGGTCTCACGTAGAGAGTGGATGACAACAGTAATATACATTCCAATTCCTATAAAGCAAGCTACTAACATGATTCCTACAGCTGAACAAGTTTGGGATCAAGAGGAAGACAGTGAAAATTACAATGTTTACCTTTTTTCCAAAATTTTCCAGTAACTTTCAGTGTAGTAGTCATGAAGGAAAGGAACACACTCTGAAAACACAGTTCATTGACAAAAGAGGATGAAAAATTCTAAATAATAGATGCCCTGACTTGGGATCCATTCTTGGTCCCTTTTCTCAGAAAAGGTTTAGATATGTAACAGGATATGACTCATTATGGCAGAAGGAGAGTCTTTTGACAAGAAGTGTTCCTAAAAAAGCATTTGTAAGTTTTCTTATCTTCGGACAAATCATCAGTATACTCACATCAGCTTGCTACCAAGACATGTACAGGTTTCCAGCACAGAAAAAGACCTACCTCTGAACTACTCATTTTCTTCTAAGCAAATGCAGAGCTATATTCTATGTGCAAAAGTCTAATTTATTTCCTGAAAGAAGCAACAGTGGAAAAATGCATCAGAAATACATACAAAAGAATACAATGAATAGATCTCACAAGCTGTGGTGCCTTCCTCAAGCCTGGCTCTTAACGCCCAGAGGCATGGGGATCTACGTATGGAACATCAGCTTTCAACAAAGAAAATAACTTTTTACCTCTCATTCTTGCAGAAAAAAAAATTTGAAAATGTGGAAAAAAACCCCACAACCAGAGGTTCAGATGTGAATAATTCCAAACTTATCACTTACTAAAAATCAGAGGGTTTTAAAGGCAATGTGATTTTGAGGTCCCAATGAAGATGTGTTTTAAACAATTTATTCTCAATATAGTACTAGTGATTTTAATAAACATTGCTATTAGAAGAGCAATCTATTTGATTTGATAACAATCAAATCGCCCAGTCCAGTCACCTTCTTAATGACAGCTGTTTGCTCCAACACAAGCAGCAAAATGAAACCTGCTCCCTGAAGCCCTTTCTGCATTATAGGCACCTCAATCAGCCCTGGTGGGAAGAAGCCTCTTTATTTACAGCAATTCAATGAAAACAGAATTCTAGTCATCAAGTCCATTATTCACTGGATGTTCCTATAAATCACATTTCTATAGCGAGTGCATGTTTCAGGGCTCATCATGTTACAATTCTGTTACTGGGATTCCAGACACAAAACTGCTGGTAATAAGGAGATTTTCCCAAAATTACATGAAACTACATCTTCTCTCTTGTGCACATCCACCAGGGGTGGACTGAACTCAACAGAGAGATGCAGACCCAAATTCAATTTTACATGCATCTTTAAAAAAATAATCCAGTTAAAAAAGAAGTTTATTTTTTCATTTTATTCTGGTTACAAATAAAGTTATCATCTACTTTTCCCATCACTTTCCTGAACAGAAGGGATGATGGAAGGTAATAAAGGGAACAACTGATGCCAGGCTGTGATTCACACATCCAGAGGCATTTTGTGACTCTAAGTAGCCAGTGTTTGATGCTGGCATTGGGATTTGGCTTCAGTTCCTTCAGCTCAGCTCTAAGAGAACTGAAAGACCACTAGAGGACAAATCCCTGCAAGCATCACGTTATGGAGGTCTCCTCCCCATCAGCTCCATCCAGCAGGTTTTACTATGGAACAGACTGAGGCAGAGTTGTGCAATAACTGCCAAATACATTGATACTCAGTAGAGTTTTGTAATCAGTCACACATGTACAAAGAATTGTTTGGATAGAATAAATGTGTCCCATATGTCAAGAGCGCAATGTAATACAACCAACAACATATATGGGAATAAAAGAGCACACTACTGTAGCCAGCTTCAGGGACCGTAGAGGCCTGAATAATACTTACTGGCAAGTGGCTTCCAGTCCTTGTCATGATAAATCTGTGAACATGCACATAGTTCATTATTAGAAGATATCTCAGCACGATTTTTTCAGAGAGGAAGCCAATTACAAACTCCCCAAGTGGCAGGAGGGTAGCATACTGCCAATTTAGACTGCTTCGATCCTGACTGCTGTTCTGATGAAAATGCAGATGATTTTTCTTGACGTGACATAAATAAGATCAGGGCAAAAGATTATGTCACAGGTGAATTAGTGCCTCCATGTAACACACTTATGGCCCATCAGACACAGCCTGGAACAATTAAGTTCATGTAATATGCCTCAGTTCTGCATTTCTACCTGAACCTCTGATTTAGCTAACAGACTCTCAAAAACAAATTATAGCCAGACAAGACGTTACTGATTATACATGTGCAGATGCTGAAAAGCAATTATTATTCCAGCTGAAGTTGTGATTACTGCAGAATCCAAATGTTTCCTCTTGATTTGCCTTTTCCTATCACTATCACTAAGCAGACTCTAATTACTCTTAGCCACAATGAAGTTACACTGCTAACCCTCGAAAGGTATTACCATCCAAGGTCATGATGTCTTCCTTAAGAGGGCCTTCAAAAACACACTAGGTGTATAAAAAGATTAGAAAGCAATCTGCAATTGTGCAGTTCCCATTGGAAGCATCAGCTCTATCCGTAACTATGGTCAGATGACCAGAAAATAAAACATAACTTCTGAAATCCTGTTCTTGATGAGCATGACAATCCTAGAAATCCTGCCTGAAAAATTGATCCCTGCCCTATTTACCACATTAAGAGAAGAGAGAACCAACCAACCAACCAACCAAAACCCCTCATACACAAAGTCCTTTTTTTTTTTTAGGTCAGCCAGCAGCGACACGAAGAGCATATACCTCTTGGGACATGTATTCCAAGGGGATTTAACATACCTGTTTCCTTGTCCTCTCTACTCCCAGAGAACAAAGTTTCACAGATTTATTATGGCAATTTTACATATACTGCAACTTCACTAGTGAACATTTCAGTTGCGCTCACAGGAGGCCCGGGGATCCCTAGAGGAACTGGAAACGTTTGTACGCTACTTGCAACCCCTCCTCCAGAAAGTCGAAGGCAAAAGGAAGGAGCGGGCGTCCCACGCCCATCCCTCGCACTCCCCACGCAGCCTGCGCCCTCCTCCGAGGTAACCACCGCTCCCCGGGCGCTGCCTGTGCGCCGCGGAGCCCAGCCCCGCCAGACTCCCGTCCCGCCCGTCCCCCGCCTTGGCCACCCCCTCGCTGCCGGCGGAGCGATGCGCACCGGCCGCCTACCGCACCCGCGGCGGGCGGGGGGGGAGCTACGGCTGCGGGCGTGCCAGCGGACGGGGAGACGGGGGGAGGATTGTAGGAAAGGGTGGGGAAGTGGGAGGGAGACGGGTCAGAGGGGTCTGTCCGGGAGATGGGTGGGGAGAGGCAGCGGGCGAGCTGAGCTGGGCTGGGCTGCAACGCCCCTCGCTATAAATCGAGGGGCCGCGCAGCGGAGCGGGAGGAGCGGCGCGGCCGGGAAGGGAGAGCGCGCACGGCCCGGCCCGGCCCGGCCCAGCCCAGCCCACCCCAGCCCAGCGTGGTGCGGTGCCGTGCGGTGCGGTGCGAGCGCCGTCGGGCTGAGCCGCCCGCCCCCGCCGGGCTGCGGCCACCCCTCGCCCCGGCCTCCGCGGAGCCAGGTAAGGCGCGTCCCTCCGGCGGCCCCGGCTTCCGCGGGGGGCGGCTTCCGCGGGGCGCCCGCTCCGCCGCGGGCTCTGCCGCGTAGGAGCCCGGGCGGCCGCAAGCCGTCGCGCCGTTTCTCGCCTACCCTTCAGCGGGAACGCGCTGCCTGGCCCCGGGAGAAGGAGAGCGTTCGTGGTTTCTGATACGGCCTCCCGCTGAATTTATACTTTGTTTAGGTGAAGTTGGCAGAGGAAGTCTCAGTTCCGGACAAAAGACGGGCACGTAAGCCCTGTTGCCCCGGCTTGCCCTTCGAGGCTCGCTCGCTAAGCCCGTACCACATAATTATTTTGGCGAGGGCTAGATGTCCCACAGACTCACAACCGTGCCATGTGCGTGAGCTCTCGTGTCTTGTCAACAGTTTGAAGATAAAGCAAAGGCACCCTTTGACAGAAGGCATGGCACTCGGAGCAGTAACGCCACACCGTCACGGCTCTTTCCAACAGCCTCCGAGGGACAGCCTTCTTTTCCCTGGTCAAGATCAGATGAGCACTTGGAAGTTTTATTATTGTGCTAAGCTCATGATATAAATGAATCAAAAATCACTAAAGGCAATGCTGATGATTTTGGGGACTTGTGCGGACACTTCTGTTTTTCAGTCTATCAGGCAATACAACTTCACTAGTTAGCAACTAGTATTGCCAATCAAAATTGTGTAGCATACTCTCTCCAAAACCAGACTTACCCCTTTTCTACAGAAAAAAAAATGCAGTAGTCTGTAACCAGAGATTAAATTTTAGTTAGTAAAACTTAAAATGTCCGTGTGTGTCCCCCCTGGCCCCCAGCATCAGCCAGCCAGCTAAACTTAGCTTAGACTCTTAAAAATGAAACTGGACTAGAGTTCTTGAAAATGTTCAGGTGAAATCCTGTAACATATTTACTGTCCTCCCTCTCTTCATACATTACAAGATTTAAAATGTTATCAGTTATTTATGGGGCACACAAGCCCTATATTCTTCCAAGAAAGTCGACTACCATATCAGTAACTAAGTCAATCAGATCACAGGATGTACAAGCAGTAAATTTGCAGGATTCGGTTATGCCCATTTCTATGTTTCTGCAAACCCACTAAAATTAATGAGATGTATGGCAATAAGCGACAGCAGGATTCTGTCAAGAGCGTGCTACAGTTCACTGTAAATTTCTATCACTTCCATAAGTAGCAATACTTGTTTCGATTGCATTGCATAGCATGGGACAGGCTAGTAGATGGGCTCAGTGAATTCACAAGCCCCAAAAAGGGATGAGGGTAAAGAGAGATTTTTGTTTAGGAGGGCACATCTCTTTCCACTTGCATGAGTCCATACCACTAACATGATTAGATTTTTGCTGGAGTAGGAGGATTGAGTATGGCCTGAAGCAGGTAATTACCATGGTGATGTAGAAAGGCTCTTTCAGCTCTGTTATAGTGTCAGACAAATGTTTCACACTCCTGACTATGGCAGTCCATTTTGCTTGTTGCCGCCATAATCTTTTATATTACAGCATCTTTCAAAAATACGATGAAGTGCCACAAATTAAGGTTTCACTCATCTATTAAGAATTTTAACTGTTTGCCTTTCCAGCAGGAACATGGTATTTCTGTACACTTTTCCTCTCTACAACTTAAACTACATAGCAAAATCAGTTACGACTATAGAGTGCTTCCACATTTATGTTGCTAAACTGAGAAAGCAAAGTGGTCCTGTATGATTAAGAGAAGTCACATTTATCATTAAATTTGAATATAGTTGGTTTCATTCTTGCCTTACTTTTGTCAAGGTAGTAGATGGAAACAGAGTTAATTCTCACACTGGAGGAGAGCAGAAGTGCGCCCATTTCCGCTGGTGTGAAGTGTCCTGCCTTCCTGCTTGGAAACAGTACCTTGGCTTGCGTTGGACAGCATGTGCAAACTGCAGCTAGAAGTTACAGGTTTACAAGGCAGTAAATACCAGCCTGAAATGCCAGTATCCATAGCACTGCAGAAGTGAGGGGAGTGCTGCCTTCCAGATTAAAATGTCGCAACTCCACAACCTGCTTTTTACAGTCCGCTTAGAACGAGAAGATGCATGATTTCTATTTGTGTTACCCACTGAATGAATAATACTATCTTACATTTTCAGATATTTAATACAATTAATCTCATTTCTTTTTGCTATTTGTAGTACTATAAAAACAGAGGCAGAACGTAAACTTGGTGATTTATTTACACTTTCTAGAATAATTCTGTTGAAACATATGGACTGTGTTTGCAGACATGGAGATGTATAGTCAGAGTTAATTCCCATTAAAAATTTTATTTCAGATAATGGACACTCACTGCATTTTCCTACGCTCCTAAGTTTTCTGCACTGTGGTAATTTTATCCTCCGTGTTTGTTAAAGGAATACATTTATCTCTGGCACTGCCTACGGTGCTCCAGTGCTACTCAAGCTTACTACAGCTCCAGTAATTAATAAGGTAACTTAAAGTTACATAAACTACAAACTCTCATTACACTGTCCTAGTTAAACACTTGTTTATGCAGAAGCATAATATTAGTTGAAAATGGTTTAAGCAGTCACAAATTACTCTCATTTGCTCACCACCTCTCCTTTTTCTCTGGACCTTCTTGAGGTCCAGAAGCTAATAGCATCACCAGGAGTGTTCATAATCTGTCCTGTGGCTGTTACTGCCCAAATTTCTCGCTGTGAGCAGCATTCAGTTGTTTCTGAGTGGTTGGCATGTATCTGCGTTCCCCACACTTCAAGTTGACTTTTTTGCCTTGGTGAATTCATAAAAGGTCACATTCTGTCTTGGCTTGGATAGAGAACATGGGTAGTTATGCATTATTTTAATCAAATACTATGTCTGACTCACATTACATAGTTAATCTTGTGCTTTTTTTAGCTGAATTTAATGGTTAACTTCAAGGAGACACCTCAGTAAGAGGAGAAATAGACTAAAATTTAATTTGGATATGTTATACCTAAAGCTGAGTTGGGGAAATGGGTTATCAAGATTCATCAGCATATGAATAGATCTGCTTGGGCAGTATATTAGATATGCCAAAGAAAGTGGCCAAATGGCTAAGTTGGGGAAAGGGAGTTGGACAGCAAAGCAAAATAAACCCCTCGCCTATTTCTGACAGTAATGCTGGCAATCCAGCAACCATCATCTCCCTCCAGAAAGATAAGTATAATCTCAGAATCAGAGTTGCAAGCATGGTAAGATTTACAGCTGGGAGGACTGGGTCAGGGTATAGCCTGGCCACTACCGGCCCACAGCAGTTTACCTGTATAGTAGGCTCTGTTGCATGTTTAGCTAAATCTCTAGCCTTTGGGTAATCTTGTTTCAGTTTTCAAGGCTTTCTAGCTTACTGCTAATGTTTGTGCCTCATGCTCTCAGTTGTGCAACAGTTCCAGCGGAAGTACGGTGACACAGATGTTGTCTTCTACCGTGTGTTCATCTCAAACACTGATTAACAATTTTGCAGTATTCTTGGATAGCAGTTCTGATTTTTGTACAGTTCATCCTAAGGGAGACTATGGTATTTTTAAGAAGTCAGCCTCTGCATTGTTAGGATCAGGTTTGAGAACCTAGGTAAGATAAAATTGCAGAGTGTCACAAAGAGACATTTTTAGAGATCTTGTGGAATTCTGAAAACGAAATGGAAAATGTAGATCACTGATGAAGGGAGGGGAGAGTGGAGGGAAGACTTGTTTTGTTCTTTTTGCTGTTGTAGGATTGATTAGTTTCCACGGTGCTAACAGGAATAAACAGGTTGCTGTTGGTGAGAATTGAACCTCAGCTACTTATCTGGAATTAAAATTTTATGCACAGTTAAAATTTTGGCATGTATACACAAGGCAAGTTCAAATACATTGGAGAGTTTGAGTAGGCAGCAACATAATTTACTTTTAGAGCTTAAAGGTGTGTAAACCTCATGCATGAGGCGCAAACACTGGAGCCTGAAGATCAGAAAGGCTCCAGCAGAGCTGTTTAATTCTTATATACAGCCACTATTGCACAGAAGGTTACTAATCACAGTATCATTTTCTGTCTCCTCCTTCTGGTCCTAAAAACCCTGCAATGAAAAGCAAGCCAGTAAGCTTTTGCTAAATACAATAGTTCTTTTAGTTCCCTTTCCATCAACAAATTTGTCTCTTAAGACCACTTTCAGCTATAGACAGTCATTGTACTCAGAGCACTCATACCATGTTCTATACAATCTTCTAAAACTTACCCTTTGAAAAAAAAAAAAAAAAAGAAAAAAAGTACCCTAGAATAATCTGTGTCATTTTTTAACATTTTAGGGAATTTAACAAATCTGACAAACAGGGGGAGTTATGATACTTAATTTTTTTACCTCAGCTGTAACAAACAAGTGAAAAGAGTTACAGCTGGGATTGTTTGAGACAAAGCACATATGAAATAGAATGGCTGGTCTAATCATTTATGGCCTTATCTTCAGATAAATGATGGATTATACTAAAATTACTTTGAGCTTTCAAGTGAATTGCAACTAAGTGTAGGAAAATATCATGCTCCAAATGGCATGCTGTTAGTATTCTCTGTTGCACCATCATCTGAAAGAACTACAGATTTTGGGCTGTCAGGTGTCTTCCACAATTTTCATTCCATTTGGTTTTTGTTTGATAGCAAAACTGTCCAGGTATCTGCTGTATAACAACGCTAGCGAGAATGCTTGGTTACAATTTGTGGTGTTTATCTCCTTTTATTGTAGTTGAATAGCATTTCTCTTGTAGGCACAGAAAATGGGTAATAACTGAAGACAACCTCACAGCAGGAAAGTGAGATCAGATTGGCAATGCATCAGTGAGTGGCATGATTGAAGACAAGACAAAAAGCAGGCTACAGCAGAAGGTAACTGGCAATATCTAAAGAAACTGGTACTGAATTTGGGCAAGGTCAATATTTAGACAGTATTTCACTGTTTGAGGTGAAAGCTATAATTAGACTTCTGGCCAGAACAAAGAATGATTTAACCAAACGCCTAATTTCAGCTAATTCACCTATCCTTTCTTTACTTCTAGTTCATACAAGTTTGTCAGTTACTGATAGAACATTGGCTAGTAGAGTCTAATAATCAGTAGATGAAGTATAGGAGCAGAAGTAGAAAATAAAAGAGCATTCCTAAGTCCCCTCAGTTTTCTGAAAATTGGGAGGGATACACTGAATGAGAGTACTGTGCCTCACCATTTCTAGTTCAGAGGGACCCATGCAAATAGTAAAATATTCCAGAAAACCACTAAACAGCTGTACTTTTATGTTGGGGGACTTAGCAAGGGAGAGAAATGCACTAGTTGACTTCCCTAAAAACTGTTGGCAGTTACCCTCCATTTTACCTTGCTTTAGCATCAGCACAGCCTGGCCAGACCCTTTGCTTGAAGCAGGCAGCACATAGTGTACAAAGATGTAGCCTGAACTTGTTTATTGAGGAACCATGCACGCCCCTCCCAGTCCAAGTTTATAGGATGTATGTTGCCTTTTCATCTTTTTTTTTTTTATAAACTCATATTGGTTTTCATCTTTTCTCTCTTCTCCGCTCATTCTTGTTACCCAAGCCTAAAAATTTATACAATTCCCCCCCCCCCCACCCCGCCATGAGGTACATTGAGCTGAAGAACTAGTCTGCTACCACTCAAGTTGCTCAGGATTTCCTTCCTCCTCAGGTTCTTTACTTAATGTACAACAATCAGAAATGGAAAGCAGGGGCAGGAATCAACATGTGTTTTCAAAGTGGGACTTTAGCGCTACTGTTAGATTTGTCTTTATTGCTTTCCTCTTGGCTTTGTTATTAGCAGCTTACCATTATAAGACAATTACAGTTTTTCTTTTTTCTCAAATCAGTCTTTATTTTAGGTAAAAGGTATTTCCTTACCCATGTACTTCCTAAAAAGCACTTTGAAGGAAAAGCATTCAAAAGTATTTTGCCTTGAAATACATTTTATGATGCTGTTCCATGTTCTTAAACATACCATCAAAAAAAAGTCATGTCAATACAGGACAGCCACACATCCAAGCATTTGCTCAGCTCAATTGGTAATTTTCCTAGCACTAAAGTAAAGCTCATGTAGCACCTTTTGGAGGGCACAGCACTACCCTTTCTGGGCATCTGTGCAGTTATGTTTGCGTAAGAAGCAAGACTGTACTTGCTGAGGATGCACTGATTCACAGCATCATAGCTTAGCTCGCACTCTGGCTGTAACAGCTGTCTGTTTTGCTACCTCTGTTGCTGGTCCTCAGTACCCACGAGGAACATCTCAGAGCCAGGACAGTAAAGAGAGTTCACTAATGAATTTTATTTTCAAAATAGAGCAATAAATTTTACTTTGAAAAAAACAGGAAACAAGCTGTACAAATCTGGCAGAACATCTCTTTTGCTATCATTCTATTAAGTGTGCTGCCTTCCAGACAAAGCACTAAGGATGACTGTATCTTGTTTTTTCCATGGGTGATAATACCTTTCACACTGGCATGGATTAAGGTGTCTGTATTTGACCTTTTATTCTCTTTGATTAACGCTGTAGCACCTCACTAGTCCAACTGACTTGTACAAAAGCCACAAATACATTGCTTGTCTTTATATTTGGCTACTCAAATTTCCTCCTAGTCCTCATAATGATCTGCCCTTAACAGGAGTATTGTGCAAGTAAAAGCACAATTGGGCCTCTGTTTTCCGTGTTATACTTACTAACAGTTACAATGATACTAACTTCTTTTGGGCTTAGCTGCATTAGCATTTTAAAAGATTTTTTTTGTCTGAATAAACTCTTGTGCTTTACCAGTTACTCATACTGTTTTCTTTCCTTTCTGCTTTTGGTTCCCTTTTTCTGACCCTAATGAGGTATTCATTAAGAAGCCTCCATGCTGATCCTTTGCTTTTAATCTTTTAACTTTTCCCTCCAGGCTGTTCCTAACATTCTCATTTAAGGAAGAAAAGTCTTTTCTGAGGCATATTGCCATTGTGTGATATTTTCCCACTGTAAGGATATCTAAATTAATTATATAAAAGTAATCAAGTGTCTCAATCAGACACAGTGAACCAAATCCTATTATGTATTGCTGAATTATGACACATGGAAGACAAAGCTTCCTCTGAACAAAGGTGTTGAAATCTAACATCCATTTTCTTGCACAGGAATCCACAATACATTTGTTTTTGCTTCTCCAGTAAGACAAACACTATTTTTCAGCATGAAGTCAAAAGAAAAAGTGTTCAATGTGAGGTTTGTTTTCCCCAGAGCCATAACACTTTGACTAGCAGGAAGTTATGTGGAAATCACTGGCCACAGTCTTGGAAACATAGTGGTACAACTTCCACATTAGCTGGTTTAGTTAACATAACAGATACTTTAGTGATACTGGTATGTCTCTGTCTACATAAACAAGCTGCATCTGCATGTGTGCTTGTTTTTCAGTTAATGTTTTCATTACTCAAAGCAAAAGCTTTTATCAGGCACCTTAACCACAATGGTGATAGGTAAGAAACAGGGATATGATTTGTTACAGGTTTTTAGAGAGGGAAAGTCTTTTTAGATAACAATGTGCAACATGAACTACTCTCGAACTACTCTCCGTCAACTTGTCTAATTTCCATTAGATTAGAAAGTGGAACACATCTGTTTGAGGTCTCTCCTTTTCTGGAGTAGAAGCAGAGAATTTTAAGTGTTTCTTTTCTCTCCCACTCTCTGACAGATTAGTCGTTGTAGATGAAGATAACTATATTGCTCTGCACAATGCATTTCTAAAACTTATTTATTAATTTACACTTGCCATCTATTTTTGCGGGGGGGGGGGGGGGGGGGTGGGTGGTGGTGTAAAAAGAAAAGGCCTGTAGAGCTCTTAGGTGCATCATGGCTCCACCCTGGTGATTTAGCTTAATGGCAGGAAAATGTCCTTTCAAGAATTAATTTATAGGTGAGGCCTCACACACATCAGAATGTTTCCATACATGTCAAAATGTTGCTGATTTGCTGCATGTCTTGGAGCAAATCTATGTACATAAGCTCTCTTGTAGCACCTTTCTTACTGTTTTACAAGAAAGTACAGAAAGGCAGTTCTTTGTACCAGAAAAGCAGAAGTTATGTTATCTTGCAGAGTTCATTGTTCATCAAGTTATTATCTCACTTTTAACTAAGGAAGGTTGTTCAGGAGCTTAAGCTGCATACATACTGTTAATTTTTGCCTCTGCATCTTCTGGCTTAGCAGAGGAAGAGTAATATGACTGCAGGAGAGTAGGCAAATGACACTGTGGCCTCTGAATAAACTAAACAACCAGGACAAAGCAAGGAAGCCTCTATTTGGACTAACTTGAAGTACCACAAAGAAGTCCAATCACTGCCCATCTTTGTCTACAAAGTTATTAGCTGTGTCCCCCTACCTTTCCTCCTACAAACATCTTTCCCTAGAGGAAGCAACAGAAACCTAATTAAAACTTCACTTTCAGTAGTTTTATACTAATAACACCACTGATTGAGTTGCATCTTTCACAGTAAAGCTGTGAAACAGAAAAAGGCCAAAGAACTTGCACCTAGATTCAGAAAAATCCTTTTCTCCCAGAAGTAGGTGATTCGGTTCATGATGAAACAATTGCAGCTTTGGCCTTTCCATTCCATTTTCTGTTGTGATCTCTGCCAGAGACAGAAGATTCTGACAGTGATTGCATATTGCTGTGGGCATGTCAGTCATGCATTAACCATTTCAGAACATTATAATTTCTAATTTAGATGCCTAAAATGCCATTTTCTGCTAAATTATCAAAAACCACTAATATAACCAAGAGTTTAAACTTATGTAAATTTTACCTGTTTTTAGCCAGATGCTGGTAAGCATATACTTTACTGACCTCACTCAGTATCTGGACTTTCACAGAGTAGATTGTAATACCCTTTTTATAGCCAGTCCTTATCTGGCTATCCTGATTTTTTTTTATTTTTTTTTTCCTGCCTCCCTATTATTGTACTTATTGTAGCATTCGCTACATATCAAGGTGCCACGCTTAGATCACTGGTCGGCCCGGACCAGGGAAAGAGACAGATAACACACACAGTGTGAGCGCCAACTTCCGCCTTTTATTGCGCAGTTAATTCCTTTTATACTAACAAGGGGAGGTGGGGTTACAGGTACATCACAAGGCTGCGACTAACCCTCTAACTTTCCGTGACAACGCGAGATCTTCCGAACGCCGACCCCTACATCTCTCCCCTCCCCATGACGAGTTGGCTTCTATTGTTATGAAAAATTCCACACAAAGAAATAACTATATAAAGTGCCATGAGTAGAAACATATCTCTACAACTACTTTAAAACACTCTATCTTAAACACCCGTAAATATCCCATTTACCCTGCAGAGCAAAAAGCTCCTTTATAGAAATTCACACAAGAGGTAGATTGAAAGTTAAGACTTGGAAAGAGTTACTTCTATTACTCTATAAGGCTTATCGTTGGTGTGTTGATGTTAAGGCTGAATGTCCGAGGCACCTAGATTCCTGGCTGCGAGTTCTGACAGTCGGATCCCATAAAGGCACGTATTGATGGACTCTGAGAGGGATGTCATCCGGATACCCAAGGTGTCATAAGCCAGGACAGGATAACAGCAATCTGTAAGAAAACTCAAACACTACGAGGTTAAGGCAGGACAAATCATACGACTAGGAACCCATTTCAGTAGCCCTTCACGTGTTTGTACACAGGCATACCCTCGCTCATGCTATGTTTAATCAAAATATGCTTAACACACTTTTTACCTAAAGCAAGTTCTACATACACTTACTGGCTTTATCAGTAAGTGGATTCCGCACTGACTCACAGCATTCTTTAAGTTCTCAAGGACTTTCCAGTGAAACGCCTCTCTCCTTTTTTTTTTTTTTTTTTTTTTTTTTTTTTTTACTCCCCTCCAATGCTTCTGTAAGGTGTCCTGTCCCTCCTTTGCCTGTCTCTGTAGCGCACTTCTCGATGGCTGCCGTATCATGCCATCCATCCTCTCCTCATGGGAATAACCGGAGTCTATAGCTGCTGGTACCGCGCGCCAGTTTCGGAAGGGCCCAGCCGAAGGATTAACCCGTTCCGGCCCAGGAGCGGCAGATGGCGCAGTTGATGGCGCAGCAAGAATAGGCCCACCGGGGCCAGGCCCCGCAGGCAAAGGCGCAGCCAGCACAGGCTCAGTAGGCCCGGCCCGCACAGGCAACGGCTCGGCCCGCACAGGCAGAGGCCCGGCCCGCGCAGGCAAAGGTTCAGCCACCACAGGCACGGGCCCGACCGCCGCAGGCAAAGGCTCAGCCCGCACAGGCACGGGCCCGGCCGCCGCAGGCAAAGGCCCGGCCCGCACAGGCACGGGCCCGGCCGCCGCAGGCAAAGGCCCGGCCCGCACAGGCACTGGCGCAGCCTGCGCAGGCAGCGGCTCGGCCGCCACAGGCAAAGGCGCGGCCGCCGCAGGCACTGGCGCAGCCTGCGCAGGCACTGGCGCAGCCTGCGCAGGCAGAGGCTCGGCCGCTGCAGGCAAAGGCTCAACCTGCATAGGCTCAGCAGGCAAAGGCTCAACCTGCATAGGCTCAGCAGGCACAGAGTCAACCTGCATAGGCTCGGCAGGCAGAAACTCCGCCTGCTCTCCCGGCAAGGGCGCCTGGTTTCCCTCGCCGGGGGGTGGTTCCCCCGCTACTACAGTTTTTAACTCTCTCAGCTTCTTGAGCTCCCCCTCCGGGGGCGTTCTTTCCTCCCATTCCTTCACCTGACGGTACAATTCCCCCTTAACATCCCCGCCTGGAACCCAGTCCAGGAGGCATTCCCGCAACTCCTTCAGAAGATCCTGCCGTAACACCTCCCATGCCCGCCGCAGAGAGGGCCCATCCAGTCTCGGAGGTACCGTCTCCACCGGAAAAACCCCTATCTCCGCCGCACCCTCTGAGTCCACGCTATCAGTCAGAGAGGAACCGCTCCGCGAGCCCCGCTCCACAACCACCCACTCCGTCTGATCTTGTCCCACCGTCTCTGGGGGCACTATCCCCCGTTGTTTTCGAACCGGCGCTTCATCCGCAAACAGGATAGCTCGCGCCGCCGACCTGCATTCCCTAGCCTTTTGTCCCACCTTAACTACCCCCTCCACCATGTCCCAAGCTCGTAATCGTTCCGCAGCGCCGTGCTCACCCTCAAGCGCCGACTGAAGCAACATCTCCCGAACCACTCCCCAATGTGGGGGACTAAAAACTTCTGTGGGAGAACTCATCCCTCCCCGGCGCAGCACCCATTGGATGCATTCGCCCGTGGGGCCCCTCCTAATCGTTCCTCGGGCACCCACCTCATTAGCCAACCCTTTCAACACCTTAATCACTTGCGCAAGTTCCATCGTCGCCATGGCAACCGATCACGTCGGGGTCACCACTATGTAGCATTCGCTACATATCAAGGTGCCACGCTTAGATCACTGGTCGGCCCGGACCAGGGAAAGAGACAGATAACACACACAGTGTGAGCGCCAACTTCCGCCTTTTATTGCGCAGTTAATTCCTTTTATACTAACAAGGGGAGGTGGGGTTACAGGTACATCACAAGGCTGCGACTAACCCTCTAACTTTCCGTGACAACGCGAGATCTTCCGAACGCCGACCCCTACACTTATTTTCCATCCTTTAATGCCATATGTCATTTTGTTATTTTAACATTCTTAACGGAATTTGAGACGTGTTATCCTTTGCCACATTTTTTTATTCCCTAGACCAAAAAGCAGAAGAGGCCCAGATTTCACGACACAATATGTTTCATTTCATACACATTACACTGCAGCACAGCTACCCATAATAAACAAAAAGACATAACCATTTACCTTTGTCATTGGCTCATCTCAGTTAATAAAGCTGAGAGTGTGGAGAGTCTTCATCATGGGAGGCAGGGGAGTCTAGGAAAAAAGTGAACTGTGTACCTGTTGCTTGTCACAGCTGCCTGTGGGAGTAGCTCCACATCCCTGTAGAAGAAGAATCTGTTGCAGAAATTGCTCTGGCCAACAGCCACGTTAAGTGATGCATATTTCTAATATTTTAGGCTTCAAATTAAAATACAGCACGTTAGAGATTTATATGCTGCAAAAACTGTGGGGAAGAGCCAATACATACATGTGCCCTCTCATGTCCTGGAGTCAGTAACAGAGTAACAGTTTGTGAGCAAGGAGTCCCCATGAGACACTAATATTTTGGGGCTCAGTTCTACAAGCCATAGTCTACATGAGTAGCTGTTACTCTCAAGGTCCCAAAACATTACTTACACCATAACTGTGACCATCAAATGATAAATCCCAGAATGCAAATAATAACCTCTAAAGAGATAGAGATCTAATTTGACTCCCAAAAGAAAGATTTATGTAGCACTCCTGAGGTCACTAGCCTCTCCTTTCTGCTATGTAAAAATAACTTCCATGTGATGTGAATGTTCATCGTGTGTTTTAACAAAAGAGGGGTTAACTCTTCCTTTCCTACCAACACTGATTCATTCACCACATTTGATTCATTAAAACCTTTGTGTTTGGGCTCCTTAGCAAAGCCCAGCCTTCTTTCCTTTACCCATCCAAAATGTTTCTGTCCGCACCTTCCACATTGCTCATGCCCTTAAAATCATGCTTCTTTGAAAAGTCACTATTCACAAAACACCAAAAGAGCAACAATCTACATGTGAGATTTCCAGCATTTGCCTGACCTTATCTGTAGTGACCTCAGTAGGAGTTGCATCATCCCCTCCAGTGGGGGGTAGGTTTCCCAAAGTTTGGCCAAGTTTCAGGAGCTTTGTAAAATCTATGTGGTAAAAGCATGTGGTAACTATGTGCTTTTCTAAGCAAAAACTTATTAAAACAGTCAGTGCCTTTTGCAGCAGCACTTTAAAGCATCATCCTTTCAGGTATTTTAGATAACTGAAATGCATCATTTCTGCTACGGAATCTTTGATATTTGTAGGCTCCACGCTTTCCTGTTTTCAAGAAGTTGTAAAGATAAAAAGCTCACAGTGGGAACAATGTTCCATCAAAAGACTAGCCCCCCAGCATTACTACAAGGCAAATTTCTTGATGCCTCAGTGAAACTAGAGAAAGAGCAAGTGGCTGAAATACAGACAAGTCAGTTGGTTTAATCAAAGAATGACATCATGCCAATAAGAAAAGAAATGCAGAAAACTTGCCTTTCCTTGAGCAGTGGAAATGATCTCAGTTTGATAATCTTATTGACATCTTTTCAGTAGTTTTTAATTTCAAAATGGTCATGAAAAACTAAGAATCCTCTGTTCTACAAAAGTTCTTTATGTGCAAGTATGGTTTCTTCCTGTTGGAGCCAGTTCTGGCCTCAACAATTCTTGGCATAATTGGGACCTCCAGGTTGATCTAGAGCTGAAACTATTGTCTTTATAAATTCAGATATTGTTAAAAACCAGCAAAGCAACAAGCTAATTGCATAGATGTATCTCTGTGCTGCTCAGAACATTGTCTCATCTTTGAGCAGCAGTAGAAGAGAAAGGCTCTATCTTACATTCAAAGCAGTTTGTGGAAGTAGCCTTTATTCCCCCCAAAAGGCCACTCTCCAGGTGAATAGCTACCTTCTACTGGACCAGTGAAACCATTGACTAATACTGAGAAGATCTGGACAGTGAAACTAAGAACTCTTTCAGTGTTGGATGCACAAAGACATTCACTCCAGCAAGAAATAAGAATGACCAGAGACCAATGATACTCAAAACAGCATGGAAAGTGTGTTTGTAACCCCTTACTAAGCTCTGCATGTGTGAAATCACAGTAATAGAACACAGTCTGCAAGCTGGGAAGGAAGAACAGTTGTTACTGCTATTTTTGGTTACTTACAGAGGCACCCACAAGCTTCAGTGAAGAATGCATAACCTTGAAGACAGATTATTAGGTATATGAAATATCCAGTAAGTCAAATTGCAATTTTATGTATGATCTGAAAGGAGGTAAGATACCTCACACGTATCTGATCTCTGTTCTGTTAGAAGAGGGCATGATAATGGCTTTCAGCAGTACTTTTTATTTCAGTAAGCTTTTTTTTTCTCTCTTGCCTCTACACAGCCTTTTTAGTACAAGGCTGAAATATAGATCTGGATCAAGCCCAGAATTAATGTTGGAGGATTTCACAATAGAAGCTTATGGTTCATTCCATATGGAAATAATGATGCCAATAGAAATTTTAGGTGTATGGTTAGGTATCCAGAAGCTACATTTGTGTAGGATGTGCATTGCTGTGTAATAAAAAAAGAATACTTTAAAACTTCTTATTCCATGGAACTAAGCTATCAGAATAGAAACTTAAAATTCATCAAATGATTTTACTCGCACTTAACAAACCTTAATTTGATTTCTGTCTTTTATTAAAAATGATCACATGGGGCACACTATATTTTATATAGGCAATTCCAGATGCAATAAAGGAAATGTGTTAATCCATTCATTTACTATCACTCAGAGAAAGTAACTGTGCAGCATGTAACCTTTCACAGCTCAAACTAATCTCACTTTTATTCGTTCTGGGACTTGATGGCTTAATTCTTGTTAACTATTGACTCTTTCGGGTACTTCCAAATACCCTAAATACTACTTCCAAATACTACATAACCAGACATCAAATCTGAAATTTCGAATGTGCTGTAAGCTGTATATTCATAATAAAATAGTACCTTACATTGTGTTGCCCTTCAAAAATCTTTTCATGTCAGTGCAGAAACCCCTAGAAATTCTAGTCTTCCCTTGGTCTGAAATAGATTTTTTTTTTTTTTTTCTCCTTTCCTGGCAACTAATATGCAGTGAATGACATTGTTAGCAATGAGGAGATGACATGTCCCTGATAAGCTTTAGGTTAGCCTGCTGACTATTGATCATTTTTATCTCCTAGGAGGACACCAATCCTTTTTGGTAAAGCTAATGTCTAGAACAGAGGTGCAAAAATCCATGCTGGATTGATGATCATAGTTAATGTCCTCATTTCAAAGTCTTAATATATCTAAGTGTCTTCAGCCTCTTTTAGAAAGAGGCAGTTCTTTACCCTGTGGTATAAACAAGAGCAACTGCCTCCTGCTATAACAATTATTTTTTCATATTTAAAAACTAATTCAGCTATACGTTTAATAACCTAGATAAGGAAAAGATGATCTTCATTCCTGTCAAGACAGAGCAACTGAGGTGTCTAGGACAAGGGGATATCGCACAGAGATTCACCTCTCAGACATGATCTTTTCTGAAGCTTAGTGTTTTAATGTTTAGTTTCAGAAGTACTGAACTACAAGTATTGAGCTAGAAATATATTTTACATTATTTAATTATCTTTTCAGTTTTAAGTTAACTGCTGTGGGGATAATTTTATATTCACATCTCTTAAGGAAATACAATACCTAAAATGTATTAAACACCAGAGAGTTTACAACACATTCATGCAGCCTTGGTCAAAGAAAGAAAACAGAGATTGCTCTGATGGATAAACAAGAAAGAAGAGACCAGAAAATTACGCAGAAAAATCTAAGCTATCTGGAGTATTGGGTACACTGCCAAGCCAGAACCAGTGATCTCTAAAACTGCCACCTCACTGATCTTCCCCAAGAGACTGCATAAACACACTGCATGTTGAGAATGGTTAATCCTTCAGTGTTTTGGAGTCCAGTTCTACACATATTGAACCCAAGAGTGTTTTTCCTCCTCTTAACAGCAGAGAACACAAGATTGTGTGTGTATAGAGGAAAAGCTCCCAGAAAACATTTAAACCTAAACCTACAAGATCCAAAAAATGAAACCTATGAAATAAAATACTGAAGCTTACTCTCAGCTGAAAGTCTTTTGGGTAACTATAGTGAGCGCTCTTTAGATCAGTCAGCAAACTTTTGTACAAAAAGCCCCTTAATCATTGCTTCATTAGCATTCACTAAACCACAGATTTCTAGTGAGGTTGAGAAACTCTAGTGAAGTTGAGCAATCTTTCCTTGGCACTAACATCTGTGAGTAAAATTTTATAGAAATATGTACATCAGGATTTCCCAACTTCTGGGAAAAAAAAAAACATACATGAGGAAGGAATTGGTAGAGTTAACTTTGTCCAAAGAACTGAGTAACATGAAGAAATGTTTCCAGTGTTTCTGGACTCTGCAAGTACTACGAGAGTATATGCAAAAAATAGTCCAAACTTTCACTGCTGCTGCAACTGCTAGACTTACAACTGTGACATTATTACACTGTAGGCTGTTAAAAAAAGCATGCAGAAAATTTGTCACATATTACATTGTAGTATTATTAAGCATTTAATGTCCCCCAAAAGTATTTGGAAGATTTTATTCATCACTCCACAGCCCCATAAATTAGTGTTTTAGAGGTGGCCTTTCATTTATGCCAATTTTTGCCATATCCATTTCTAACACAGAGTCCTTCAGCACTCATATGAAAGATTAGTTTTCTTCATTCTGCATTATAAATCTAGCCAAATGCTTGCTAGTTTTCTATCTCTAGATATCACTTCTGTTCTCTCTAAATGCTCCTATTTTTAGCAGCTTCAAGATATAAACATCATATGCTTGTAACCAAACATTCCTTAAGTGCATAGAGATATACTGACACCGTATAACCCATTTGACATAAATATAGGACTAGACACTGATTATTTCTACTTATCTGGCACAAGACAATAGAGTTAACATCAATTTTTTTGGTTCTACTTTGCTTTTCTACTAGTTTCAATAAAATACATGTCACCATAACACTAACAACCTTTCTTCTCTATCTGGATTGAAAGCCGTTTGCCCTTACTAGCATTAGAGAAATATTTAGGTAAATAAATAATTTGAAAAAGTAGCTCATGCACTGACACTGTCCAAAGGGGTAATGACAAACCCAGGTGTATTAGTAGAAGGGCAGGGGGGGCACTAACAACTGTTAAAGGTGCTTACATTTTCAAATTGTGAAATTGCTTACAATTCATGAAATACATACAGCACTTGAGGGCTAAAAATCACTATCTGGATAACAAAAAATGTGTAGGCTCACATTGCCTTTCAATTTCCAAAATCCCTTAAATCACTTAAAAAAAAGGGGGGGGGGGGATTAAAAATAATTCTGAAGTGGCATTTTCAACAATAAAAATATCTTCCTCCAAAAAGGAAAATACACATTTGAGTCAAGTTAACCTAGAATTACTTCCAAGAGTACTCCCTGGCTGATACTTGGAAAAATAGTTGTATGATCAACAACATGCCCAGTTAGTTTTAAAATAATCTTGTAGCCTAATGAGTAGGTGTCACTATTTTTCCATCTGCATTTTTAAAGTAAACTATTCTTCTAGTCTCCCTTTAAAAATATTATTCTTAATTTGGCTTAATAACTTTAGAGACTTTAAGCTGCATATGTCTTTGAAAAAATAAAATATCAGGATCTTGTTCCATAACTTACAAGTGCAAGAATTGGACTGAAGGTTAGCAAAACTGGGAATGTACTAGACTAAAGGAAGTTAGATATAGGCTAGTAGATACTAAAATAAACTTATAGTTCACTCTGGTACAGTATACTTAACATAAATGCAGAAGTTCAATGATAGGTATTTTGCATTGTGTTTGCATCTTAATCTTGGAAGAAGGGATATTTTGAAAAGTGGTGGCACTTGAATATAGTAAAGCAATTCTCTTATTTTAAAATAGCAAATACAGACCTCTAGTGGTCGAAATATGTATTGTATGAGTTAAACTTCAAAGCGATTTAAATATCCCCCTGTGCTTAAGTTCTTACTTTCCTTTTCCTTTACGTTTTCCTCCCCTCTGATCATTCGGAATCACACACACCCCAATTCCACTGCTCAGTCATTCCACAAGCATTAATTTTTCCCAGAGGAAAAAGTCCTTTCGTCCGTCCTTTTCTCACATAAATTCTATGACTGAAACTGAGTATAGTTGAAAGATACTTGAAAAGTGAAGGGAAAATTAATGAGTGTAGTCTATGAAAACAAACAGGAGAGAAATGTTCATTCTTTTCAGAATAAACTATGAAGCCATCATACAGAAGGACAGACTCTTTTGAAGTATGCTGGAGGAAATAAATACGGAGAAGTTCTTACAGAGAAGGTCAGAGTACATAAACAGTTCACATTTACAAAGTAGCAATAACTGGTCCTTGGCTAGCACAAAATAAGTAATAAGCAATTTAGAGTTTTGATATTATAGAAGAACCAGATCCTAGAAAGATCACAGGCAGTTTATTTTCCAGCTATATAGAGCTAGCACAAATGAAGCAGACAGGCTTCAACTCTTGTAAGGGGAAGGCACAAAGAATCCACGTATAGGTTAGAGAATTAAAAAGATAAATACTTTAAAGTTAAAAAAAAAAAAGGCAAACACCACAAAATTAACAGCAATTTCAACAGACTGGCAGTTGCTTCATGAAAGACTGACCAAGAGGACAGCTATTAAATGAAAATGCACAGGCCAGTACAAGATCCCGCAAATTCTGTTTGTTCTCACGTCAGACCACCTCGTGATCCAACATTGCAAAAGCAACAGCCAGCTCGACGGTTACTAATTACAGACCTTCTGAAGCTTGCTTTCTGTTCTTGGTGCTCATGAACTGATGTACAGACAGTTGTCCGGTCCTGTACTGCCTATTGCAGTTGTATTTCAGTAATATTTTGATTTATTGTTATTTACCATGAAGTCAGATGCTGACCCCTGTGGAAGATAGTGGCAGTGGTAACAGGAGGCCTATGCATGCTGCAAGGCCACAGTAGTTTGAATTACATGCCTCTATTTGCCCAAGTGTTTGCATTTCTCTCACCTTCCAAAATTCACCTATTGATTCTGGACTAAAAATACTTAAGAAAGCCACGAGTGGGAAATACAGAATGATAGAAGGAGCAGCAGAAATAAGAGCTAGGAGAAAGGTAAATGTATAGCTTCAGAGTGGTACTGTTCAGGAACTCGAGGAAAGCAGAGAAGATGCTGAAGTAGGCATATGAAGTAGAAGAAATTATATTCATTAAGGCAATGAGGATAAAGGGGGTTGTTCTGCTGGATAGGAAAAAAAAAAGCTGAGAAATAAAGCATGTGGAAAGTGTCATTAGTTTCTCAGCAATTACAAAAAGAAGAAATTAGGAAAGGGAGGGGACTAAACTCTCAAGATAAAGGAAAAAAGGCTTATGCCACCAGAAAGAAATAAACATAACTAATATATTGAACGTATTGTTCCAAACATTTTTCAGCCTGTCTTCTCCCCATGCAATAATTTTATATAAAAATAGAATGCATCATCCTATTCAACATGGAAATATCTTCTCATTTGTAAGAAAAGCAAATAATCCACCTACCATCAGAAGAAGAAAAATCTTCTAATGGTGAGGTGGCTAAACTGTGGCAGGGTTGGTCAGTCAGTTTATTTAGTCTTTGTCAAAGCAAATATCAAAACCACATTGTCGTTTAAAATCTGACTTGTGACACCTGCTTACCTATTTATAGCTGATGAAGTTCTCACAGAAAGCCACAGTCAGGGCTATCTTATCTTTCAGTAGGCAAAGTGCTGTTTACCTTGCATGGGCTCAGCATTCCTTGTTGTTTTCACAGGCAGTTTAATTAGGATGGATGTTCACCCAACAGAAGCAATGAATGGAGTGGTAAATAATAGTTGGTAGAGTAGTCTGAAGCATTTAATTATCAGTGACTTATTATAATCATTGTAATTAAAAAAGATAAAAGGTCAAACAGGACAGTAACATACAACAGGGGTTTGCTGCTCACCAGATAATTTGCTTTGAGATTGATGTTGCCACACCATTCAGTCACATCAATTCAATCCTCTTAGAAAAAGCTCCTTGTGTATCAGCCTTAAAATGATCCAATTATCATTACATTAACTCAGGTCATTTGAGATGCTTTAAATGGAATTATCAATGTGCACAATTTCAATACTTGCATTTAACTGGCCAGTGGTTTAACCTGCTCTGGTGAATTCTGGCAACATAAAGCTGTACTAGCCATCTATTTCTGTAATGTTTTTAAACAATCTGCAGTACTTCCCATCCAGAAGTGTCTGCTTTGCAGAAAATGTATATAACCATGGTCCTGGGACAAGCAGGTGAACTGCGGCAAGTGAGAATAACAGCAAAAATGACTTTGGTACAGGGAAGAAAGTATTGCCTGTAAGGAGTTCACACCACCACAGCTGCCCTGTCTCACCACTCAGCACTGCTATGGGCCCACGCCTTCCAAAACAAATTACTTTCTTCTTCTGTGTTGAAGCTTTTCCTAATGCTCTAAAGTTACAGATGTCCTCAAGGCAGCAGATACCTGAGGCTATCTCTGAAACTTTAAAATTTCCAGGAAATTTAAAAATTTAGCTTGGGATTTGCAGTGCTTCAAATGTAATGGTCTTACAAGGTTCATTCTCACAGCATCACTCAAACTGTTTTCAAATATATATATGGCAATCCATATCTATTTATGCAAAAGCAACCTCATTATGTGTTCCTGCTTCCTTTTCATTTACTGAAAACAGTGATGGGTTTGTTTATGTATTGATTTTAATTCCTTACTATAATTTAAAACCGATACCGTACCAAACGTATCCTTTGCACAATTCCACTGACTTCAGTGTTATACCAAAACCTTTAATTCCAGAAGGGTTTGTCTTCGACAGATAAACTGAAGTATCATACTCTTTCTTGACCAAATTCCTGATTCTTTATGGGAATTGTTCTGCCGTTTTTACCTCCCAAGCACTCCAGAATAATCTCAGGGAATTCAGTACCTTAGAGCACAAGACATGAGTTTCCCAACTCCATTATTTTTTGTTTATTTTAACACATTTCTGAAAAAGTAATATAATCATTATTACACTTTCTTAAAAGTACATATGCTATTAATTACATCAACTAAAGCTACTACAGGCATGAAAAAGTACAGGCCACCATGTGGGTAGAAAAGGGAAATGGGAAGTTAAACAACAAAACACACTACACTGAAGGGGTGGATGAAGGGACCGTCAGAAAGGTGCCTTGGCATCTACCGCTGCATGGAAGCAATCCCATTGAAGGGGCAATATTCACTATCAATCAGCTACATTTGTTTTGACTACTGATTCTGCCAGTTAGTACACACAGAGCAGGATGCACTTGCCAAATAGTACCACCGATTGGTTAATCTAGTTACAAAGAAAGGTCTTGCTCAGCCTTAACTGGGCCCCAATCTACTTTACTCTTAAGTCTAATTTGCAGTAGTGGTTTTCTTAGTAGAGACTTCACTACAGTTTCTTACTTCTAAGTTCTGGGCTGTAAGCTCAGTGGGTATATAAGTGAGCAAAGGCTATGATAATGAATAGAACACGCAGCACCAGTGTGTAGCTGGGACAGGGCAAATATTGCCAGCCCCTGTTGTTGCAGAACCTATCAGTTATTGTCAAATCTCCTTGGGCACTTTCACAACCAAGGGATGAGATAAGAGGATTTATCTTGAAATCTTTTTATTGTGGTTCTCCCTGTCCTATGAATAACATGACCTTCCACAGAGCCAAACACCATATATTCTAGGTTAGGCACAGTTTGAAAGCCAGGAAGTTTTGCTCAGGACATGTTACAGTGCCACATGTGATCAGAATGGCATACGTTTCTTTGCGTCAGCTGTATTTGCTTGACTTTTTAGCTTTTTAAACATGGCAAAAATTGCTGATGTCATTGAGGTATCTGTACCAATTGAGGCAACAAGACAAATTCACAGAATGAGTTGGAGAGACTGGGAGGTGTCACATTGCACATCTTGACAAAGGCTTTATTAGTTGCATTTAACTAGCTATTCCAAACTTAATAGAATTATCAAGAACCTAAATCTTGAAATTAGCCTGATAGCTTTATGGAAATGGATCAACTTATTAATGCAGACATATAATAGAACAAGAACTAAGGTAGAGAAATATCAAGTCTTTTAAAAGCTAAGAAATTGAGAGCCAAAGGGTGACCTTGCTCACAAGATGCTGCCTGCAACCCATATTCTGGGCTCAGTTCCTGGCTCCGCTTCAAGCTTTCTGTGTGGGCTTTGCTGAGACTATCTGTGCCTCACTTCACTATTAAAAAGACAATCCATTTGGAATAAAGTTTGTCTCCCAACAAGAGCTTGTCAAACACTTAACCAAGTAGCATTCTGCACTTAACGTGTCAGTGCTGAACAACGCAAATAATGAGCAACCACCTCCGTAACAACATAGCCCATATTTCTATCATGACAGGCATCTTTTCTTTCTGAATGCTTCTGTACTGCCCAGGGTCTTAGAGTGTGTATATTTATCTATATAAAAGTAACTTTACAATCTTAAGGGGTGGGTTTGTTGGTTGGTTGGTTTGAGGGTTGGGGGGGGACGGGACGGGACAACACATGTTGGGGGTTTTGTTTGTTTTGGTTTTTTTAAAGCCAGTATATTTCACCTAATCTGTGTTTGAGGAGCACAAGTTAGGTTTGGCTGACAGCTGTCAGGATCCTGCAGACAGCAATAAACACTACCCTGCAATAATAACTATCAATTTTTTATTCATTTTTTTTTTTAATATCCACTGTTTTTGAGGGAAGACTGTCTATTTGTAGACTCTGGAAAAGATTTAGTACCAGAGTCACTTACAGCATATTACATGCTTCCTGGAGTCGTAAGTCATTAATAAGGAAATCATTCTTGCAGAACACACAAGCCCTGGCAAACCAGACAGGTGCCCTGTAAAGAAGATTTCCTACTACTGCCATACGCTTAATACAGTCCAGAAATATTTTTCATACACTAAGACTACAACTTCAACTGTTGGATACCTAAATTTTGTCAGTAACTGGAAAGGTAATATGAATTGTCTTTCCCCCTTGCATCCTTCTTAAACTCTTTCTACAGTTATTAATGTGCAACAAATCAGCACATGTCTGGATTTTCACAGATTTTTTTTTTCTCATTAGCAGTTAAATACCATAGTTCCAAGCCAGATGGAGACCTAGGTAACTTCTGAAAATTTAAGGTATTTATGATACAACAGAACACTAGATTGTATGAGTGTCTTCAAAGAATTAAGCTTAATGTATAGAAAAAAAAAATTCTGGTGATTCACATCAGAGATCAAAATGAGTACCTAATCTGAATTCACTTATTTTGTTAATGCATTACACTTGTATTTACAGCATGAACTAATATTCAGAGTGCTTAAGTGTAGTTTCTGAGATAGGTGAATAACTTTGCTCATTTGATATATCACCTATTTATGGAAAGAAAATAACCTAAAGACTTTCCTGAATTTATAGTTATCTGCTATTTTGAGTCTATTATTATATTTAACATATGTTCACTAACCAGTCTTATTTTAAATTGGAACCTTGTTTATTGGAAGAAGTGTCAGATTTCATTTATGTTAAAAAGAATCTTAGCGTTCAGCCAACTCCTAACATTCTTGCCTCTATTTTATTTTGCAAGTGAAGTCTATATTAAAATAGAAATTCATTGAGAAAACACTTGAAGATGGCTTATTTTTAAATTCAAAGACATTGGATATATCATGTTAGACAAAAACTTAAATCCCTGTCATGAATAATATTTTCTTCCTCTTCTCCCCTCCTAGGTGCAAATTTCATATTTTCTCCCTGAAACTAGGTTACAACTGAAGACATCAAGATGATTCCAAATTACTCTACTGAAGAAACCATTAAAAGAATCCACGTTGACTGTCCTGTTTCAGGAAGGCACAGTTACATCTACGTCATGGTTCCAACTGTTTATAGCATCATCTTTATCATAGGCATATTTGGGAACAGCCTGGTCGTTATTGTCATTTACTGCTACATGAAATTAAAAACAGTAGCCAGCATCTTTCTTCTAAACCTGGCACTTGCTGACTTGTGTTTTTTAATAACTCTGCCACTCTGGGCAGCTTACACGGCCATGGAGTACCAGTGGCCTTTTGGCAACTGTTTATGTAAGTTAGCATCAGCGGGGATAAGTTTCAACCTGTACGCCAGTGTGTTCCTCCTTACATGCCTTAGTATTGACCGGTACCTGGCCATAGTACACCCCGTGAAGTCCCGAATTCGACGTACCATATTTGTTGCCAGAATAACTTGCATCGCCATCTGGCTTCTCGCCGGTGTGGCCAGTTTGCCTGTCATCATTCACCGTAATATATTCTTTGCTGAGAACTTGAACATGACAGTCTGCGGTTTTCGGTATGACAACAATAACACAACACTCCGGGTTGGGTTAGGTTTATCCAAAAATTTGCTGGGCTTTTTAATTCCTTTTCTGATCATATTAACGAGCTACACCTTAATTTGGAAGACCCTGAAGAAGGCATATCAAATTCAAAAAAATAAGACTAGAAATGATGATATTTTTAAGATGATTGTGGCAATAGTATTTTTCTTCTTCTTTTCCTGGATTCCTCATCAAGTGTTCACTTTTCTGGATGTATTAATTCAATTACATGTAATAACAGACTGCAAAATCACTGATATTGTGGATACAGCTATGCCCTTCACCATTTGCATCGCTTACTTTAACAACTGTTTGAATCCTTTTTTTTATGTTTTTTTTGGAAAAAACTTTAAAAAATACTTCCTTCAGCTAATAAAATACATTCCACCAAATGTCAGTGCACATCCAAGCCTAACAACAAAAATGAGCTCTCTCTCATATCGGCCACCGGAAAATATACGCTTGCACACTAAAAAGACTACTGGGTCTTTCGACACCGAGTGATGTGTTTTGTAATATACTTTTTTTGAACAACATTGTCAACGAAGCAGCAAGAAAGACAAAATTCATCTGCAGTCCTGAACATGACAGCTTACTGCTCATTACAGAAACATTAGATCACCACAGAGAAGTCATACTGTAAAGATTTAGCAGTGACCTTTTATTTTACATTGTGAAGAGGGCTGCTTGGTCTTCACTTTGTTTTTCTTTACTGAAAGCAACATAAACAGTAGACAGGCATGTCAGAGTTTCTGTCAGCATCTCACCATTTACTAAGAACTGCAAACGAAGGGTAGAGAAAACTACCTTAAGTTCAGAGGTCTTTTTAAAGGAAAAGCTTGTATAAATTACATGAATTATGAAGGACCTGTTTTGCACATACATGAGCTATTCCAAATTTTGTTCAAGGATTTGATGGAGCTACACTGCTTGTTTTGTTGGGTTTTTTTTTTAATGACATAAGTATCATATCATATTTATAATATATTTTCAAATATATGCTATATATAGAGGCCCAATTTTAAACTCGAATGGAAATTTAAGGTCCTTGAAATTGGTCTCATTCTGATTTATGTTACTATTTTTCATTTTTTAAATAGCATTTTTTTCATAATAATATATGCAATAAAATGCAGGTTTATTTATTAAATATAGAAGAAATATATTTTTAGATTTATATTTCTACTCATAGATTTCAAACATTGCTTCATAAACTGACATTTATATCCCAGTGGGTATTTTTATAGTAGTTTTAAAAAGTAAGCATATATATACACACACAAAAATAGGGTTCACTCAACCTTTCCTCATGGTACGCCACACTGACTTTGAAATACATTACTTATGGAGGGGGTTGATGCCATAGTCTATATTTGAAAACATGAGTTCTGGGACAGAGGTGATCAGAAAACTTCGAACTATTTTTGTGCCATTCTTTGTGGCAGTGCACTCAATGAGACAAATTCCCAACTAACCAAATCTACTCAATTTTTCAAATTTCTGGACATTTAATAAACTCACATTCTGATAAGTAAAAGCGTGATAATGCTTATATTACAGTTTAACTAATAATGCTTTTAGTCACATCACAAAACATTTGAGACCAAACTTTACTGTTGGCTTTTACAGAATTTATCTCCATTTATACAAAACTAAGCCTAGTGTATTTGCTCCCTGTAAAACCTTGTTTTATATGTATGGAACAAATTCAAATTTATACAAACATAAATCAGAACAAAACTCTGGCTCAAACTCTCCATACAAACAAGGAGGGACAGGTGCTAAGCACTGTAGGAAGTTTCAACTAATAATACCCTCATATGTCATTTTACCTCAAATAAGGAACTCCAGAAAATATTTCTTGATTCACACTCATTTATTGCCTTCAAAGATAAGTGAGTTCATAAATACTTTTTGACATAACAAAACTTAAGAAAAAATCCAAAACTTTACATGTATCATGTAGACAATTACTTGACTCTTGAGAATTTGCAATATTTATAATCTAATGTGGCTTTGTCTCAGGTAGCAAGTGGTTGGATTATCTGTATTTTCTGATTATCAGTCTCTTGCATATACGCAAATATTTTAAATTATTTTTTACTTTAGGAAATTATTTCAAATCAAAACACAACAAAAAAGTTATTTCTGTAGTTTAATACTTTGTAAGAAAAAAAACGGGACTACAACCAGGTCTGGGAATCTTGTGCCTCTTCCTGCTCTTTCATTCATTTATTTTAAGGCAAGTTTCTTCAGTTTTGCTTTTGTTCTTCCAGTTGCAAAACAGGAACAATCTCTACTTATATGTGTTACAAGGCACTGTGAGGATTCACTACAACTTCTGAAGCTACAGTTAAAAAAAAAAGCTCTTTCATTAAAGGTTTAAGTTAATTTAATTGCAAGCTAGTATCTCACAATTTGAAACCTGAATGTGTCATTTAGAGACACAGTTAAATTATTATGTAGAATGCTTTATATTTAGCTTGTATCTATCCTTACATGCAAGACAGCTGTTTGTTAAAAATGAATATGGCAATAATCCCATGCATTATAAATAGCATCCAGAACAGTATCACTTCCTCAGCACTCAGTAAGCTGACGAAGGACTGACAGAGCTTGCCATTTATCTGTATGATATTTTGTTCATATAGACGTGTGCACACGCTGAGCAGCATCAGGAGCTTACCCTGGCAGAAGCAGCTCCATCTCAGACATAATTCAGTGTGCTGTGCTTGCCACCTGCTGGATGCAGCCACGAATTTGTGTTTCATCTCAAAAGTTGCTAATATTTCCCAGCCTCCTGATGGATCTGAAGATCCTTACCTGTGGCAAAACTCCTGTAGAAATGCAGTACAAACTTGGCCATCTGGGAGGCAGTTAACTTCCTTGACAGGGGCTAAGCAAGCATTTCCTCATCACCTGCTGATCACTTTGGTCACTGAAATCCAGTGTCCCCAACAACCACAGTAGGTTGCTCATTTGCAAAAATGTTAATTGCATTACTACAAGAGCCATCCCAAAGAGAAGAAATATATACATGTATAAAAATAAAAATCAAAGCATATTTGTGCAAGTGATAACTAAGTATTTAGCTGAAAGGGCTCATTTATCACCAAGAAGAAACAGAAGCAGGATCGGTAGTGACCATGAACAACAAAAATGACTGTATTACAGCAGAAAACAGAAGAGAAGCCATTGGTTAGTGATTTTTATGATTTCATGCCAGATCCTGCGTTTTTAAGAAACTGTGTTTCCTAGGCTGCTGGTGCCACCTGTGCCTACCTGTGTCATGGGAAAAAGCGGGAGCGTGCATATTCGGCTGGGTGGCTGCAGGAAAGGTGGGAAGGGATTGCAGCTGGTGCGCTTTGCAGGCAAGACTGACCTTGAATTGATAGGCAAAGAAAGTGGAGGGCAAAGCTGCTGTTAAATAATGCTGGGAAATTTTTGGTCTCCTAAGGGGTAGGAAAATGATCATCAGCTGCCAAATACAGTAGATCCTAGTTTTGTGTTTCCTAAAAAAAAAAAAAAAAAAAAAAAAAAAAAGGAGGAAGGGGGGGTGGAGCAAATCAACAAATACTGAAAAGTATCCAGAGATAAAACTCTCCAGTAACTTTTAACTGGGCAGCAACAGAGAGCAAACTCTTTTGGAGCACTGAGTTACTGTGTACAGCCACATCCTGCAGTTCCAGGCATCCCCACAAAGCCCCAAACTGACAGCTAACTGAAGAGTCCCTATTTCCGTCAGCCCACCCACACTACTTCCATCATGCATCTAGCTGCAGCCAATACAGGAGCTGAGAAACATGTCCTTGCTGAGCCTTATGCTCCCCTGCCCACCTACTTGCTGAAAATACTGTGCTGGAGACCTGTGCATGGGGCATGCAGAGCAGCAGTGTGACAGAGTGCAGGATCTGGCCTTTTGTGGACCCTTGGCCGTATGGTCCCTACGGAGGGGCAGGCAGGAGATGGCCCCAGTATCCTTTGGTGCAAGAACCTAACTCCTTGCCAACAGAGGAGGAGGGAGTAATATTTGGCTCTGTATGACTTTGCCATTTTTGGGCAACTTTGGGTTGAGCCCTCTTAATTTAATAACAAAATAAGAACCAGCTGTATATGTTTAAGAGCAAACTCCCACTATCTAAAGAACACAAAGTTAATTAAGATGCAATAGCATGCTGTTATTTTTGAAAGGAGTATCCAAAATGCTTTTCATTCTCAGGACAACAAAAGTAAATACTTGACAAACTTAGTCTATCCCTTCGCTCTCCTGATGTGAGGAGCTCAAGCCAGTATTAATAGGGACATACAAGCATCGCAACTCCTGTTCTGTCACAATTATATTCTGTTGACTTGTTTGAATGAATGCTTCCTTTCTGCTGGCAGAATAATTACGAAATCGCATTATGTTTGACATGTACATACATAATATTTATTTCTATTTATAGTGCAATAATAGTTTGTATGACTCATTTCATGTTCTACTCTCTACTTGCTTGCCCATTTTATGCCTACCCTAAATCATACTATATAATCTGCACTGGATAGCCCAAGTTCCAACAGAACCATTGCAGATACAGCTAGGATTAATTTGGCTTCTCAGCTTAACAATTTCCTCATGTTTACATTGTTAATCAAGAGGTTGCAGAGCAAGTACAAGGCCAAAAGTCCTTTACTTTACCAGAATTACTATTTAGGTGATAGTTTTCATCATCTACTTGAAACCATGACAGCAGCAGAGAATATAGTAGGATTCCCAGTTTTGGTTTAGTTCTGCTTGCATAGCTTCAGCAATGACTTATCTTAATGACCTCATTTTTAAGTATACTGAAGTGCAAGTGTTCCCAGGGAAAAGTTTGCCATGGAAAGGAGAAACAAATACTTGGGATGGGGCGGAAGAAGGCCTAAAGCAGGGACTTGCTGATTTTGGAAATACTTAGTTTTAAATATAAGTACTTAAACTGTTGCAAAAATAAAAATTAAAACACCCCCCCCCACACACACACACAAAAAAACCCCCAACTAAGTATAAATCTTTCAGCTAAGTAGTAAAATCTTCCAGAAAGTTTTGAGAGGCTCTTTTAAGTTTCTTAATAACATTCTACTCAGTTTGGAACATAGCAAACCATTCTTACCCCACTCACAAGGTCAGGGTCTCCAGCTCTGCTTTCCTACATCACATTACAGGCTTGGCCAGACCATCATCTCACCAGCTTGTGCAAAGTGATGAGGCTGTTCTATCAATCATCAAGTCCATTTCAACAGCGACCTCACTACCAAGGCTGAAGTAACAAATCCTTAATATTAATGGCAGAACTGTCAAGCTCATTGTCACTGGTGAGTTCTGCAGATGCGGCTAGGCACTCAAGAAATAGGTACAGATCACATTTGATAACAGCATTGCGCAATCTTTAGTAGACTAGTGCCATGGTCTGCAGTTTTAAAAGTACATGGTAAATTAAGTAACAAGAACTAAATATTACTTTCTTTTAAATATTTTTGTGCAGTTGTAATTTGTGAAGTGGTGGATGTTCATGTTTTCTATTTCAGTAGAGATAGTTTTATATTGTAGAAGTTTACTACTGTTATATAAGAATTTTTATTGTCTGAAGTATTACTTAAAAACACACATCAACAGATGCCTTTGTGAAAGCCATCTCCACTGCTGTATTAATCTACCCAAAGTAAAGACATATGTTTCTGTATTATTGTTAAGTGCTACGCTATTATCAGTATAACTATAGCTATATATCTTAGGCAGTATCATCCTTACCAAAGTATTTCTATTTAATGCTGTAATATTTTATACCACCACTCCTTATTTCTTTTAATCCAAAACCTAATCCAGCTCCCCCTAAACTCTTGAGATGAACAGGCTGTGTCTGCAATTCATAGTGGAAAGGATAGCTGGCTAGCTCCAAAATCACATGTAGAACAGCAGTTCAGTAATTCACTTGTGTTTCCCAGAACTGGTTAAGCTAATATAGTTTCCTTGGAGTGGATATTTAATAAATTGCTAATTTTCCTACATACAGGTTAGAGTTTACAGCAGAATTTAGGCTTAACTTTTTAGAAGCTAAATGAAACTATAGGGACAGATTTACCCAGAATATTATGTCAAATACAGGATCACATTGCATTATGAAGAATGGCTTTGGAAAGCCAGACTCAGGCTGCCTGTAGCTGAGTATTCAATGTAAATACATCCACTTAGAATAAGCTTTGGTGTTTCTAAGCAGTGACACTTTGTACAGTGGCTTCAGTGGAAACAGGATCAGATTCCAGCATAGTAAGAGGGGATTGGTGCTTTTTTTTTTTTTGCCAGAAGAAAGGTAGAACAGATCACATTTCCATTTCGAATTTGTATGAAAATAAAATTAAATTTAATCTTGCTTATTCGCTAATAAACCCCAGTTCATACTCTATTTTATAGTGTCACACACTGGAAAAAAAGTAAAAACCAGAAATTCCTATAGCTTACCTACTGAATAACTAACTTATTTTCTATGTATTTTAATTATTCCTCAGCTTTATATATTGGCGGTGCTGTGAGACTACAATCAAGCACAGGCCCTGGTGCAGGAGGAGGTATACATAGAGACACACGATCCCTTGGAGCTTTACAGCCTCATCAGAGGGTGAAAAATTGTTAGAATAGGGTAGAAAGCAAAGACTGTTGCTGAACAAACACAAAACTGTGAAGTTATTTCACCCTGCCATTAAATTAAAAACAATTTTATTTTTTTTTAACTGAAGTCAAAAAGCTTTTCTCTCACTGAAAATAAGAAAGTAAAAAGAGTAGAAAATAAAATACTGAAAGATTACGTTATGAGTGAGGAACAACCCCACGCATGCACACACACACACAGAGGCTTTCAGGTATATCCAACTAATATTCTCAAGCAGATATAAACTCAGCCATTTTTATGAAATTGAATGAATAACCAGCAGTCTTTTAGTTAATGGATGTGTGTAAGATACTAGCAGCTGATTTGCCACTATTGACTTTTCTTTCAGAAAAAAGGTTAAATTATGTGTTAGAAACCCATCAGATAATTATATGCCCAGGAAAGTAAGACAGCGTACTGCATGTAGACTTACATGAGCTTTGCCTACTTAGCCTGAACTCCTCCTCATGCTTAATTAGTTTATCAGACAATATACAAATACACCAAAAAAAAAACCAAACCAGAAACCAAAATAAAAATAATTTCACAAAAATATAGTATGTATTATAGTAGAGCTGTGTATATTTAATTTTGCTGAACAGCTACAAAATACTAAAGGATCTAAAATAAGTTTTTTCACAAGTTTTTATTCATTTAAGCAGCTTTTTTTAAGCTTTTATAAGGATTCAGTTTTGCACTGTAAAAAAACCTCCAAGCTTGATAAAAATTTGCAGACCCAAAGCACTCTTTCTGTATTAAAGCACCTATAAAGTGAGGGAATGTGTATGATTTGCAGGACACCTTCCAAAGACAGGTCATAAATAAGTGTACATGAGATGTAATTTGACCTACTGGATAATTGTTAATGTTGAACCTGGGTTTTGTGATGTGATTACTCTAGATTGAAATGTAAAGAAGCATGCAGAAAGGCATACTTTACATTACATACTAGACTGTACTGTACAGTGCAGTATATACATGTTAAATCCAGCAAAATTATATTTCTGGTATTCTTGAACTTCTCCGCTTATCTGTAATAGCTCTCTATACTGTCATGTGTAATTTTTACATGACTAGACAGTAGATGTGCACTGCTCTGTTTCAGAAAAACTTATCACATTTTAGACTGGTTTCTGTCTAACATAACTGTGCAAAAACAGTAAGCATTTTTCACAGAAACATCTACATCAGACTGATTGTCTTTTGAAATACTGAAAATATTAAACAATGCAAAATAACTTTAAATCAGTGTTGGTTTAACTTAATCTTCACACCATATGGTTAGATTGTTTCTTCCAAGTTTTGTTTCCCAAACCTACAAGTAATTGTTTCATACACCAGAAATTCTGAAGTTGCACGTAATTTTGTTTTGATCAACAAGGTTTGTGACTCAATATCAAGTAAAGAAAACTTTAAATGTTTAGTGGAAAAATACATTGTACTTATTGCTCAAGTCTGGATAATATTCTACCAAGGGATACACTCTGACAATTCTTTTACTTATCGTCTCTTTAAGCATCTAACTTCAGTTTTCTTGTGGGACTCACTGCTAACGGGTGTATCAAATGTGTTTCAAGAACTTGAGAAATCAGTGCCAAAACATCAACATTCATTACGGTGACCCACAAATACACATTGGATTTAAATGTGGAACTGAATCACCATACTGTCAAGACACTAGAAAAGTACATAGTACATTTAAAAAATAATAATCATTAAAGGCATATTCCAATTTTGACCTCTTACCTCCAGCCCAGAAGACTGCAAACTTTACGTGCAAGATATAATTTTCCTTACACTTCACTGCTTATCTTGGAGCTGTTTAAAGGCTAAATTTTCTGCCAAGTTAATTCAAATATTTTGACAAGGTTATTCCATGACAGAACATGCCTTTATCTCTCCTGCAGTATCATTTGATTGATGATCTGCCTATGTCACAGGAGAAGTCGATCGACACTGCAAAGCTCCATAACTTCCAGCTACAAGCAGATCATCACCCCGATATTCAAACTTGCACAGAATTTAGTGTGCTCCACACACATTAATGGAATCCAGTTTCACTTACTGCAAATAAAGTTTATTCCTCTGGCCCAATACAGCCACGGAGGCAATGGCATCCTGAAAAAAAGTACTGTAGAAAGGGACATCCCTAGATTTCACCTACAGTGAAATACCTGCAACGCCTGCAGTATTGCATTTACTGCTAATATATAATACTGGCTGCCATCCAGCACATATCACATACATGCCACTGCTGCACACCAGCATGCTGCAAATATGCACTAAAATACACTATGGCTTGTTTTGATTTGGTAAAGCCTCACATTTAATTAACCATGTCTACATTTAACTTTTGGTTTTTTCTGCTCCATGTTCTTCTCCTAACCTACAGAGACTATTTCATGCATAGCTGTTAAGTACACTGTAACAGTGGAGAAAAACACACGGGCAGTACTAAGGATGTGCTCCATAACTATATTAATCCCACATTGTTTTTAAATGTGTGTTTTCACAGAAAACAAAGGAGACTTTCTCTATAAGCTTTAAATTTTGAAAATGTTTGATTTCCCAAAAGCACAGTGCAATCCTCTCAGGAGGTCTCTACCAAATTTGAAAACAAACAAACATTCTTATGCACAAATTTTGAATCACTATTTAAACTTTTTTTTTTTTTAAGTTTAAACTAGATTTCTGGTCTACTATTCATTCTGCTGACTGTGCATTTGACAGGATTTTGCTGGCAGTCTTTTTAGTATTTCTTTCTCCTTCAGAGGGCCTCTAAGTAATAGGAGATAAAATTTTTTTTAAACAGAGGGAAAAACTTAAAGAATATACAGAACAAGAAACACTTGAAGACAGGTCAATGCAGATGTGGTTCCTAAAGCTGCATTACACACTATTACTTTTATTACATTGAAAATGGGTAGATTTCAAACTAAAAGCCTATCTAAAAGACAGAAGTTGTGCTAAGGCTTAATATCACCTCAGGCTGTTTGAAAGGTATAAGTCTTCAGGCATTACAGGAATCAAAGTTGCAAATGTGCATTTAAGTATACTTTAAACCCTTTAATATTCTACATTTAGGCTTTCAAATTCCACCTTATAATAGCAAGCATTGCTATTGATTTAGAGAAGTCAAAGCAGTTCTGCAAACATCGGCCAGAACCCTGTCACAACTGTTCTCATGAGCAAGCACTGCAGCCTAAACAGCACTCCCAAGATTTCTGTAGTGTGGTACTGAAATCTGTTTTATTTCCACCTAATATGGTATTGCTGTATGTACAAGATTATAACTGCTAGCCTGTTAAATGGGTCTTTGCATTTTTAAGATTAGGGGAAAAAAGAAAAAAATATGCAATCACCTGCAATGCACGATATTGAAGAGCTTTAAGAATATGGGGAGTGGTACTGTGGCGTGCAAAAGAAATTTATCAAACAAGCACAAACACTGGCTGAGTCCTGTTCACACTGATGTCAGCTGGAATTTTACTACTGGCTTGAATGAAAAGACAATGCTTAGTTCTAAAAAGTCTCACACGCTACCATTAATTTTAGAAGTGGAGCAAAAATAGCATCTGAATAATCATTTTATCTTCTCTTGTATAGAGATGAAAGCATAGCATGCAACCGCAAGAAAACTACTCGCATCATCATGGCATATACACTATGCAATCAGCTGGGCGGTTCCACACAGAACAGATCAAGTCAAAATGATGGAACAAGCATTTGAGCCATCTGCTTGGAAAGGTTGTTTTAAATACAGACAAGACAATCTAGAAAATACCAAAAAATTAAATACTTTATTTCCTTATGCTATGAGGCAGCTTCCTAGCCATCTTCTTTGGGTTTTTTTCAGTGCACATCACTTCTTTGTAGCATATATTAATCAGGAAATTAACCTGACGTTATTCTGCCTCACTATAAGACAGTTTGAAGTCATTTGCATTAAAACCATGTACAGTGTTGCTTAGTAACAGAGATGGTGGAATAAAGCCATAAATTGGGAGGAGGAAGATGAGGCAGGAGGAAATCATAGCAGCATAAAAACTTTTATTGGCACTTAAGTGTATTTTTCCCTGATTGAAGCAGAATTCATGAAACAATTACAGCCCCATGACAAAGGCTGGTAATGATTAGCCCTTAAGAACTACTGTTATTTTCTGACAGTTTGGAAGCTGGTTTTGTTTATTTCAGGAAAGGAAACATCAAATCTTCTTTGCACTATCTAAAACTGAAGACACAGATTAGCACCAGTGAACTATCCAGTACCAGCATTTCACTGAAGCTCCCACTATAGAATAGGAGACTTGTATAATAATTTATAATCATAATTAATTCTTGTCACCCAATCAGAGTTTTTAAAGTAATAATATGCACTTCGGTACGTAGTACTTTGAATTATGCTGCACAACAGTGGAAAAATATACAATCCAATTATAGTGAAGGAATTACTGGAGAAAGAAAGAGTTGTGAAACAATTTTAATAACTTCAGTCAGAAATAATGACAGAAAGATAAATGTTATAATAAGAAAAATCAGTATTGTAATAAAATCAAGTCTACACGAAGTTTCAGGCACTTCACCAATATTTGGACCATAATGTAAACAAAGATACACCTTTGTCATAGTAGTTAAAAGTTACTTCTCCTCAGTTATGGAATGTAAAGCTTTTTCGTTTTAAAGGTCATACAGCAAGGCTTGCATGGAACAGAGAACTTATGTAATTCTTCATAGCAAGGACCCAAAGAAGGCCCTCTGTCTTGATATTCTCTAATATTGTTAGAATCTTGACTCTGATTTAATCACGTTATTTCAGTAAACTTTGAAAGATCCAATCCTAATGCTATCATTTAAAAAAATTGCTTGAAATTTTAGACAGACAACAGCTTACTCCAAACACCACTTCAGAGCCCACCATCAGCATGTAACCATAAAGCAATGTAAAAACGCAGCAGTCCACGTCCCAACCAACCAACCAGATACATCTGTCAAACAGATGATTACTGCAGGCCACTTTGTCCAGGAGAAGAGGTGACCACCTTCCTGTGCTTATGCCACCTATTTCTAGAAGAAGCAGGGTTTTCCTGTTCTGCTCTTTCAAGTGAGAGCACAGAGTTGTATGGAGTTGATAAGAAGAGTGCCCCACCAGAGCAGAGCTCTGGGATTTCTCTGTCCTCTTCCAATTCACTTGCGTACCCCATTTCCCCTGCTCTGTTCTTGACCTACTTCTTATGTCTAATCTTAAAATGAAATGCAGACAAGGGAAACAAGTGCATCCATTTGCTCTGTAAATTCATTTGTATATTTATGATGCTGGATAAACAACAATACAATAAGCTGACATTTACTTAAACTCAGAAACAAGACAGTATGTATTTGAGTCATTGGAAAACTATATATATATATATAAAGATAATTTATTACAGAAATATCTGAGCTTACCTCAGGACCTACCCAGTCATAACTTTGAAGTCATAACATGAACCTTTGAAGATTTCTCTTTCTATAAGCCCCACCACAGTTCAAATACCCTTTTTGATAATTAATAATTTTTAAACCTTTTTCTGTCATCTCAAGACTAGGAAAGACAGAAGGGCTAAAACTACTTCTCTACAAGAACTGTCATCTACCACATGAAATGCATTTAGAAGTAAGGACAGAAAGCACTACAGAAATATGAAGTATTAGAGAAGTACTAAGACTAGACTTAGGCTAACCCTGCTTCTGTTTATACATGTAGTCTGCCATTTGCTAGAATACATTTCCTCTCAGACAGCTGTTTTAAGACTGAAAAAACATAATATAATCTTTTGACCACAGCCCTTTAAATTAGCTACTTAGTTTACTACATCACATCCATCAACCCTGTATCAAGTACATCCACAAAGTCGTAACAAATTTCATTTAAAGTTTCATTGACAAATTGTTAAATACACCCCAGTTTGTCGAATTTTCCAAGAAATACAATTCTCCATAAAAAAGCACTGCTGTGAAAGACAATTCTGTGCAAAGTTAGATACACAAATAAAAATAAATCAAGCTAAGACATCACTCCATGTGATTTCCTGAGGGAGAATACCCCATAGGATTTGCTAAGCTGGGAACAAAATAATAAGAGACAATCTGTGAATTAATGCTCAAATCCAAACATAAGGACTTTATACACCAGAAGAATCACTTTTATCCCCCCTAAAACTTTTTAAAAAATGTAAGCACTGTTATTTATCAGTTCCCTAGTGAAAAATATTTGTGGTTTTCTTTTAAAAAATGATGAAGCAAAACAGATGCTGCAGTGCAGAGAGCACAGCAAAACAAGGAACAGTTGTTCGCTTGCTCTCCAGTGTGCCATCCACATTATTTGCAATCATGCAAGACCTCATTAGGCCATGTGCTGAGCCAGGATGCAGCCCTACTGCCTTGGGAGCTGCACACGTGCAATTGAGATCAGGATTTGGCCGCATACTTTCTTTCCTGGCCCAACAAGCGTAATCCTCGCAATATGAATTCTTACAGATGCACGGACAAACCCAGCAGTGTAACTTCTCCGCTGGCAGAGCTCACGTTCCCTGCATTGGACACAGCTCACAGATATCACGTTTGCGCTTTCATCAGGACACTGACCAATAAAACATTAAATGAGACTGTCTCTTCATTTATCAGCTAGCATGAAGGGCAAGAAGCTCTTCGTAATTCTGTCACATCAAAGCCCACAAACCATCAGCTTACCCCAGAAAGCAGCACTGTCCTCTCACTGTTGGGTGGCCAATGGCCAGCAAAGCCACGGCATTAGTCCTGTGGCCGGATGCAAGTCCCCAGCTGAAGGGGTAGGCAGTTGCAGAAGTCTTTCGCTTCACCCCCCGGCACAAAGAGTTTGTTTTCCATCCAGCACAGGACCCTCAGAGACCCCAGCCCAAACAGGGGCGCCCGGCCACAGAGGAGAGCGGCGGCCCGGCTGCGGCGCTCTGCCCCAGGGCAGGCCCCAGGCTGCAGCCTGGCTCCTGAGGGAGCAACCTCAGGTCCCGGATGGCACTTATGGGCCTTAACGAGCCTGATGAGCACCACCTGGGACCTCTCCACCCTACCTTTGCCCCAGGACCCCATTTCAGCCCAGCCTGGAGCCATCTGTCCCAGCCCCAGTGATACTGCAGGGCACTGATCTCCAGTCCTGCCCCAGCCTAGCCTGTCCCTCCACAGCCTGTACCTGCCTCCACAGCCCTGCCTGGCCATCCCAGGCCGTGTCTGACCCTGGTACCCCTCACCAGGCCCAATCCTGAAAGAATAAAAGCTGAGAGGCTTGAAGTTAGTCTGGTAGTGGTCTCTGGGGCTGAGAGCTGGCTGTAGCAGAGACCGGGATATAAAAGTTTCCCACACAAGCTTACCTAACACTAGCGTTGCATCCTACATAAATCACACTTCAGAATTCATAACGAGGGAGTGCTTTGGTTGGGGTTGCCGAAATACTTTCACTCCCGTTTTAGCATCTAGCTGCTTTTTAAGACGCAGTCTCATCTGGGGGCAAGTCTGAGTTTAGTTGGAAGTTTAAGGTGATTAAAGATAAAGCAAAGGTTTCTCCCAAACCTAGACAGTCCACCTGATAAGCATTAAAAAACCAGGAAGGGAAGAAATGTGCAGTGCAGGCTGGTTTGGCCTAGTGATAAAACTCAGCAGGCAGGTCAAATGGGGTATTTACAGCCCTGAACTCGTAGCTACGCTCCTTTACCATTTTCTTCTTGGCTCGTTAGACTAGAAACCAGACTTGGTTTCCACGTTTCAAAGTTCAACCACTTCTATCCATTTGTAAACAGCTTTTTTCAAAATCTTATAATTTCTTTTTGCAACACCTATGAGGGGAAATTTTGGCATCTGTAGCACTGGAAAATTGTAGGAACAGGTAGTTTGGATAGCTATCAGGAATGACACAGGTTATCCAGCTTTGGGTCAAAGTGATGGACTAGCTAACTTCTGAGAAACTTTCTATCAGTTTAAAGGCTACTTCTGAGGCAGAGGGCAAACTGATGGAAAAATTCACTTATTAGACATCAGCTTCAGATTTCTCAGTTCTTGCTGCTGTTCATAACAGCAGGCAAACTCTGCCATTCATTAGAAATAGCGTTGGCCTTATGCTAAGGTCACAGTTGTCCTGGTTTTGGCTGGGATAGAGTTAATTTTCTTCTTAGTAGCTGGTACAGTGTGTTTTGGATTTAGTGTGAGAATGATGTTGATAACACACTAATGTTTTAGTTGTTGGTAAACAGTGCTTATCCTAAGTCAAGGATTTTTCAGTTTCCCATGCTCTGCCAAGCAGGTGTACCAGAAGCTGGGAGGGAGCATGGCCAGGACAGCTGACCTAAACTAGCCAAAGGGATATTCCATACCATAGGCCGTCATGCTCAGTATATAAACTGGAGGGAGTTGGCCAGGAGGGATGGATCGCTGTTTGGGCATTGGTGAGCAGGTGGTGAGCAATCGCATTGTGCATCACTTGTCTTTTCTTGGGTTTTATTTCTCTCTCTCTTTTTTTTGTTTTGTTATATTCCTTTTCATTATTATTATGATTATTATTAATAATTGTTATTATTATATTTTATTTTACTTTAGTTATTAAACCATTCTTATCTCAACCCACAAGTTTTACTTTTTTTCAATTCTCCTCCCCATCCTACTAGGTGGGGCAGAAGTAAGCAAGTGGCTGTGTGGTGTTTAGTTGCTGGCTGGGGTTAAACCATGACAGCAGTTCACGTTACTGACAACATTAATTTATAACAGACAAATACAGACTGTGATAAGCTTGGAACAATTCGAAAAGGCCTTGGCAGACCTTCAGCACAATTTGAGATGTTTTTTGGCTTCTTGTCCTTTGGGATGGTATTCCTCTAATAGGTATAGTTTCACAGGAAATCATTAAGATCAATACTTTTGAACTACCCTTGACTCTTTCAGAACTTGCACTCTCCCACCAAACAGCTTACAACTCTGATAGCAGGATATACAGTTCAAAGATAGCAGGAGAGACTCTGCTTTATGCTGTTATTTGTACATTCTAAAAGAGGCATGAGTCACAGTGACTTATATTTATGATGAACCATTTGTATTGTGAACACATGTGTTTTACAGGGTTCATCATTTTCCCTGAAGAGTTTGTAAAACCTTGGAAACATTGATGCTAGAGACCTGCAAAGAGTATAAAATTCTTCAAACCTTGTGGATTTGCAATGAAGAATGTTCTTAGATTACAAAACCTATGAGTTATTTGACCCTACATGTAAAATATGACTTCCTTCTCTCCTCCAGCCTTAAAAAATTGGTCTAGCTGGCAAACAAATCAGAAATTACTCCTTTCAGGATCTAAGAGTTAAAAACAATCTGAAAGAATTTAGTTCTGAATGATATCAAAACAAGACTTCAGAGCACCTAAGACAAAAAAAGTCAATAAAAAGTTTCACATCTGTTATTTAGAGAACTTCAATTTTTCTTTTTAAACAAAAAAATTTTTCTTTTTTCTCAGCACTGGGCTACTTCATAACAACATGATCACATTTTTCCTAAAAGGACATAAACCTTAAACAGCTATTTTATTAATGTGCAATTTGGGACAAATGGGAAAAAAAACCAAATAAGTACCTGAAATAGTATTAATGCAACTTAAAAAAATCAACTTGTAACATATAGCCCCCTGTATTAATCTGCAAAATGCTCCGTACAGTTGCATCCTTGTGATTGCATGGGATTGTGGCCTAAGTCAGCACTTCTCAAAATGTGGTCCCTAGGAAGCAGACGCTTTCCTCCAAGTTTCCAGATGCTAAACGGCATTTAAAAAAGTATAGCATACATTAAACCCTTTTTCCATGTAAGTAATTGCTGCTGTAATGCTAGAAAATTATGAAAGTCATGAAAGAATGAAGGTCAGCACAATTTTTACATGGGTGGAAACAGACTACACAAGGCAATCTTTCTCTAACCATGTGGCCTAGCCCAGAAACGAGCTTAAGAACTCCTGATGCAAGTCTATTTGAAATGCAAATTTATTTTTTTTTTTAATGCTTTCTGCTTGTCAGGTTGCTTATATATGCTTCCATAGCTTGTCTGGATTCTTCCAGTCTCCTAGGCTTCTGTCTGACTGCAGTTCCTCTGAGCAGAGTGAATTATAAAAGAAAAATGGTATAAATCAAAAGTCCTTGTAGACTACACTGTGGGGAAAAAATTACAAAGAAATATAATGCTCTTACCACCTAACTCTCAATTATAGAAAAATAACATCAGTCAGAAAATTACTACTTTCGTAATTACTCCTCTCAGTAACCGTTTTTTGAAAACCTGTGAAAAGCTCTCAGAGTGCATTTTAAACTTTGAAGCAGTGAAGTAGATCAAAGTACGTGTATGTTTATTCTCTCTTATTAAGGAAGCTGTATGGTATTTGACAGCACAGGCAATGATGTGAATTGTGTGAAACTTGTAGGATCGTAACAGCAATAAACTTGAAGCAGTACGTGTCTTGATAGATCTAAATACAAAATAAGAATGTAATGGTGCCACTTAAATGGATGTGGTGTTTTTCTCTCCTTCTCAGGCCAAGCATGCGGGGTTTTAGACAAGAAACAACCCCACCCGCCCCCCATGGTTAGAAAGGAAAATGATATTTCTTTTAGCCATGAAAAGTGTAGATTTACTCTGTTTTAACCAAACTGTATTTGGGGGAGGGGGGGGAAATGAAAACAAAGACTGAATTGAAGGAACATGGTTAAATGGATTAGATCACCTCTGGAACACAGACTTTCATCAGGAGCATGCGTATTGCTACATACACTATCACCAAATCTTCAATACAGAAATACTTCTATGGATAGGAATAAATCAGAAGCAGGGTTAACAGATGACAGTATCTTCTTTAACAGAGAGAGCAACTGCAGAGAGATTAAGAACACATTTTCTCTGTCATTCAGTGCCTTGAACAATGAGTCCATCAGCATATCTGCCTCTTATAAGGCACGGCTACATTTGCTAGAGCTGTATCTGGAAAGAATGTGACCTCTTAGTGTCACTGGCCCAGCCTTTGCAATGAAAAACTCATAGGGAAGCAAAATATCGAGGAAGATGTTTTGCCTGAAAGTACAAGTTCATCCTCCAAAGCAAAATCTACCCTTTGCTTTGTCAATTTTCCAACAACAGCTGCTAGTTATCTGTCATATTAATATGCTTTCGATATACTGTGCTTGAAGCAGCTGGACCAACTTGAAACCAATTTGAAAAACTTGTTTATAGAGAAAGGCAAAGGAAATGACCTGTAACATTGTAGACACAGTATGTTCCACATGAGAGCTCCATCAGTGGAATTTTTACCAACTCAGTTGTTTTATTATCATTCAAGGTCTCCAGTCTTCATTGTACTGCTGTTAGTAGGTCTGGGATGCCTCTGACTTCCAATCTGTCTTCCCAATATTTTCTGTGGTTCTTTGGTGCCAGAGAAGAAGCAGCAGTAAACCAGCCATTTAAGTGAACAGCTCCACCACACATTCCTGTGCATCTGCAGTGGAGTGCAATGACTAAATCAGGATTTGCTCACCTAGTAGGTATGTGAGAATAATGAGTAAGCAGGTATTTTCTTTCTTTTGCAGCTATGAAGAGACAAGAATGAGCTTCAAAGAATAAGTACTACGAAATGGTTCAAAAGAAATGGTTTTTCTTCCAAGCAACTTCCTTGTAAAATGTGACAAATCTTCCTTATAACAAAGTGATCCACCTCCCACCCACCCACCACTCACGCCATCAGAATTTAATGAAATACGTCAGTTAGGAAGATCACAGTTTTAACTATTTTGGATGTTAGGGTCACATCTTGGAAGGTAATGAAGGAGAAAGTTGATTAAAAAGTCATTCTCTCATCTTTCATTCTGCATAGAATTCTTAACTTGATCCAGAATTATTTCCAGTAAGCAAACTAGTCACTTTTGATTCATGAACTTTGAGGCTGAGAATGTAAATCTGGGAAAAAAAAACCAAAAACAAAAAAACAACCAAACCCACAAACAAACATTTTCCCTACAAGTACTATATTTTTTTCACATTTCATAAAGAAATATATACATGCCTTTAAATAGGTGTTTGATAAAGGAAGTACTGCAGGCCCATTCCTCTTGCTTGGTACCAATAATTTTGAATGTTTTGGTGGGTTTGCATTTAAATTCTCAAGCCTAAATCCAACTTTTACAGGAAATTTCTTTTGTGTGTCCATGTGATTATAAAATGGAAGTTATAGTGACCAGTGGCATTTTGAAGTAATGAGCTACGTGAAGTGTCACTTAACTACAGAAAAGATTAAAGTAGAAGATTGACTAAAACACTCAGCCCTACGTGTTCTCTATCAGCTGATCAAGATGCTGTTGCTCTGCAGAAATATACTTGTTTCAGTTGTGGTCAAAACCAAGCTGTTCATAAGTTCCTGATGCAATCCATCATGAGAAAGCCATTGCAATGCTACAATGTGTGACATGAAGTGATGTCACGAGTTAGGAAAGTACTGATGCTATTGAGTAAAGTTTCTAGTGGTTCCTCCTCTGAAATGCTAGTTTGGTTAGCCACAGTTAGGAGCAAGAGTTGAGACTGAAACAGCACAGAGCAAGACAGTGAGGAATGGAGTGTACGTCTGTCTTATAAAAAAAAATAAATAAAAAGGCTTGTGTAATCCAGCAAATGCTTTGGTTGTTTAGTCTGGCTAAATAAAATCTAAGCTGAGATAGGATTATTCCTCATAAATACATCACAGAGAGGAAAATGAAGCTCTTCTAAAGTTAAGGGATAATGCTGGTACATGAATAATTGAGTATCAGCTTATCATGAACAAATTAAAGTTATAAATTAAAAGGCAGTTTCCAACCATCAGAAGAGCAATGATCAGAAACAGTTTTCCAACAGGAGTAGTGGGAGCACCAGGCTAAACAGACCTAAGGTGGCACTTGATATGTTTGAGAACAGGATAACACAGTTTGGTGCCTGAGAAAGCAAGGAGCAAGCCTGGTTTCGAAGCACAAAGATCCTGTCCCCCTGGCAAACTGCATTACACAGCTCCTGATTTTGATGCATTCATTAATCTGGAATATCAAGGGAAATGAATATATGACCGAATTTTGGGGTACATTGAACATCCTGGAGGTCTGTGAATGACTTTTTTTTCCCAGCTTTTACTCTGTTCTGGCAGTTTAAAGGAGTATTTATTTAAATAATACTTATACATACAGTAAGTAAATGTGAGAACACACACCTTGCAGAGTATCTGAGCATGCAAATATAAAACCTTTGCTGACAACAACTACATTTTTTTACACAGAACTGCATCCACTAATTAAGTGAAAGTCTGCTGATAGTGCAGTAGAGACAGAATGAGACTTTTCTAATCTCAGTCTCCCAATCATCTCTTATTCTCAACCCGGCTTCCCACTTCTTATCATGCCTTCAAAATTTCTTATCTCTGTTTTACATCTGATCAGCCAGGGGATAAAGAAAATCCAGCTGGAACTCATCAGCTTAAGTTTTTAAAGACTGTTTCTAAATTTTCTGTTTAGCATGTTGGCTGAACAGCTTTGCCACCCAATTTGAACCATGGCTTTTCCATGAACCTGCTGATGCCACATTTTACCTAAAATGTTGGGTTTCACAAACAACACTTTTTCAGCTCAGATATCTCATTTTACTGATAGGAAAGCTCTAAGTCAGAGTAATTGTCTCACTTCTGCCAGACCATACAATGGAAATGCAGAGCATACACATTACAGCAACCTTTAATAGATCAGTTTCAGCAGGCATGTTAACAGTTACCCTGAATCTGCAGAAAAACCTGCAGCAAGCGTTCATCAAGACTTAGCTAGCAAACCTGCATTGCTTTGCCCTGTGCCACATGGCCTCAAGAGCTCAAGAGCCTGAGATATTAGGCAACACTGCTCCGTGCTTCATTTATTGGTGCAGAGGATTTATATGGGTTTGGAAATGTCACTATCCCAACAGACCCCTAAAAACTACCAGGATAAAAGTATGAACAGCAACTCACCTTGAAGACATCCAAGGGCTTTCCATCTGTAAAAAGTCTTAGAAAGTCTATAAATCCACTCCTCTATAAAACATCATGGAGTTCTGCACTGCAGGACCCATGAATCCTTATGGGATTTTTCATTCAACATGGAAATCAGAGTACAGCAGTAGGATAAGGAGAAACAGATTTTTTTTCCCTTGGGCCTAGGTATTCTTTCATCAGTGCTGTTAGTCAAACCCCTTGCCTACAAATTACACTGCCACTGAATATATAACAGCCCTTGCCTATATATCACAAGAACTGTAAACCTTAAACATAAATAAATAAGATAATTTTTAAAATTAAAATCCAAATATTATATGTTCCATTAATAAATATTTTCATTTACTGAAAGTATGATGAATCTCTCTAACAAATTCAACTCTGCAGTTCCAAGTTTAAATCAAGTGTTAACTGCCAGTAAAGCAAGTAATAAAAAAATGACCTCTCCTTTAATCTTAAACACATCTACATTTAACATAATTTGGAAGGCTTATTCTGGGATTGCATAAACATCTCAAGGATACTTTTCATGCCTGCTAAATGTAAGAATGGTCTGTGTCTCTCATATAATGTACACCCCATTGGCTTGCTCCACATGCATCACCCATGAAGAACAGGGCTTTCCATTAGCACATGCTGAAGCATCAATCTAAAGACCTTAAAAGGGCCAGAGGGAAAGGAGAAAGTTTCTGCATCTCAAGGGTACTGGGATATGACTGACAACCTTACTGGATTTTATTTCGAGTATTTAGCCCTGAGAAAACTTCTCAGTTCAAGCACCAGAAGCTTGTTATTCAGTGAGGGGGAGGTATTGAACATCACTACCTGTTCGTATTTTCCTGGAGTGAATAATGATTACCAGTGGCTTCAAACATGTGAGAAGTTCCAGCAATTTACCTAATTCAGAAAACAGGCTGGGACAAAGGCAGCATAAAGAAAGCAAATATCTAATTAAAATTATGTATGAATGAGAAACAAGCAAAATCCTAAATTTTATATATTCTGTTGTAAGCCTTCCAGTGAGAAGGCAAAGTCAAATGAGAGCAACCTAACGAACAAACCAAGAGGCAGCTTTGCTTAGGTAGAAAAATCTTTGGCAGCAAAAGAAGAGAAAAAATTCCTCAACCCTTCTACAAGCACTCTGTTGCATAGTAGTAAAAACCAGCTAACAACAGTGGGGAAGGAACTTCATCTTTCCCTATGAAACATCTCAAGGTAGGAAAATCATGGGGTTTTATAGGAGAAAAAAAAAAAGTATTTTTGTATTTAAAATAGATTTTATATTCTGTATTTTTATATTTTTTAATATGTGGGGTTTTTTTCTATCTGGCCAGGCTCTTGTACCAGATCTTCTGATGACATTTGCACCAAACCAGCAGCTGAGCTGCTGCACTGCATCTCTGGAGTCCTTAGTCACAGAACATCATGGGTGTGACATACTGGCTGCAGAATACAGCACAGGGCCTTGGGATACCTTCTCTACCATTTCCATGAAGCACTACAGCAACATTTCCACATCAAAATATATCTTTTTTTGAGAAAATGTTTTAAATAATTCACAGAAAATGTAAGGATTTCAGGTAGCTGTGATGTTTCAAGAGGCAGGGGATCAAAGCATGGTCTCTCTCTACTCCTCCTTCACTGCTTCCCAGCAGATCTGATTTCAGAGTTGGAAGCCGAGAAGTGCAGAGAAATGTGTAAGAAGCAGAGATAAATTAGTAGTAAAAAGCTTCTGTCTAAAACTGGACCTGCATGGTCCCAGCATTTGAAATACCAGTATTACAAAGTAGAGTTTTACAAATTGTTTCCAATCAAGTTGACAAAAATAATATTGTTTCAAACATGCTCTACCAAGCAAAAAAGCAAAATGATTGTATTTAAACATCCGAGTGTAAAACAGCAGAATCTGGACACTGAATTTAAAGCGGCTATCTTATCTCCAATGCCTAAACATTTCCTCTGATGCCTAAACATTTGTACAGACAAAAATATTTCCCAAGAATGTTGTTGTTTTATGTTCTGCAGCCTGCTTCTTTTTTGCTTTGTTAAGGTCCTTTTCATACAAGTTTAATAGAGATGCGTGCAACTGAACTAATTTCCAGATAAATTCATGAAAGTGAGATTAGACTATGGCTACATGATGAAATTGTTTGCACTCTGTATGTTTTTCTCTGTCCCGTAAAGCCTACTGTTTACTGAAAAACAGCAAATTATTCATCTCTTGAGAAGTCCAGTTTTATCTTGAGTCATTGACTTCCTTCCATGAATAAAAGGAACTCTTTACCTAGATAAAAATCCATACTTCAATCAGACTTGGTTCCACACACTTCAGTAGCATGAATCTGATTTCTTGTTATTTTTTCCCTGTGATGTCTCACAAATAGCTAATATACTTGCTTAATTTAGACAGATTCTCCCCTCAGTTTGAACTTTTTTTACTTAACATGTTCACAGAGGAACAAAAAGTGCCAAGATTAATTCATGCAGCTTAATTTTCTACCCCATACTCTTATAATGAGTGAGCTCTTACTATGGTTTTTGCAATTAGTGTGTTTTAATAATGTTGTCCAAGTATACATTATTACTCCAATTAATTGCTTTGGGAAGAGTTTTATTAATTCTTCTGATCAACTAGGAACCATGTTGTTTTTTCCTTTTTACAATATGACATATGAAACCTAACTCCAAACTCCTGTAGAAAGTAAGAAGGGAACTAATTTTAATGATGTTTTAATGTATATGTTTTGTTGGGGAGGAAGCCAAAGAATTAGCTAAAGTTCTATCTGGTTATAGTAGAGTTCTACTTTCTTCTGCAGCTTGTGAATTTGGGTTACTTCAATAAATGCGAATAGAGAAAGTTTATTCATTTTTAAATGGTCTTGTTTTTCTGAAATGGTAGAACTCCCTGATCTTTGCCCAGGTATAACAGCAGTTGATACCTTCTGCCTCTCAGCAAAGGACACCTGATTTCAAAATCATTCAGAGCTGAAGGTAACTATCCAAGCACTAAGCTTCAAACTCTATCAAGTGTACAGATGAAAAACAAGCTATACAGGAGAAGAAGAATGTTCATGATTTACATCATCCATGAAGGCCAACACATACAAAAAGCAAAACAGAACAGTAAATTACCCAGCAATCTGTAAAAAGAAATTTCAGTTAGGCCTAAGTGTGGAATCAAGCTGCTCATTTCACCCTCTTCCTTGAACCTTTGTTGCTGATTTTTTTATGTATTCTGGACTCTCATGTTATCTATCATCTGTCTTTACTCCCACTCATGGTGATCCTGCTGTGCTCCAATATAGCATCACTAGCTGCATCATATTTAGCTGGATGAAATGGAGATTCATCTGTCTGTCTAAATCCTTCTGTTAAAACTGGAGGTGGATGATTGCACACTGACAGCTTGATTTACCTTCAGCCCCTGCAGAGCCCAGAATGGGAACTAGGGGAATACTGAGAAAGGCAACATGCTAACAACCCGTATTAGATACCCTGGAGAGGTCTCAATAGTGGGCAGATACTCCTGTATCTCATTACAGAATAATTCTAGCACTGCCTCAGCAGCATCTGGTTCTGGCATTGCTAGAGACATTATATAGGTGTAAATGTTGTGCTGATCTACACCAGAAGAGAAAATCCTAGGCCCATCAGATACTGCAAGATGAGAGTTGAAAGCTTCAACTGGCTTCCATTACTAAGAGTACTCAGTGTCTAGTTACTCACGTACTTTTTTAGATTATGAACTTTTCACTGTAGGCGTGATCCCTTACTACATACCGCATGCTCATCTCAGTGCCTTAAAAATTTTAAGGGGAAGAACCTTATGCTTTTTTGTATTTTTGAGCTGTCACTGAGTCCTGCCATGACCCTGCCAGCCTTACAGGTGCCAGGGAATAGGCTTGAGTATGAGAACCCGCCACACTCTCATACATGACAGAAAGCCCATCCCAAGGACAAGCTAATTAAGCAGAAGATATTCGTAACCAACGGGTGTGAGATCTGTCCTTCTCATTGCTTCATTAAATATCTTTTTTCGGTTTGGCACTAAATAAATTCTCAGTGTTTCGTTTCTGGGAATTCTGGCACTCCCAATACCTTTACTCACTGCTTCTATTTTAATATATTTCACACTTTTTTCAAGCAAATAAGAATCTGAATGTATATAGTATATACAACAACTTCTAGCTAGGGTTATAAAATACTTTCTAAACACTAAGCAATCTGTGCATTGATCATATAATGAAGCTGCAATACATTCAGTCTTAATCCTGACTACTAGAGGTCAATGGTAAAAACATGATACCTATTTGACAGGAGATACCTTGGCAAGAATTCACTGACCATACAAAAGAACAGTTACAGATTTTGCTGTTTCTCAGCTGATGAGTCAATAGCAGAAGTAGAAACACATCCCAAAGTCATGAGAGCTACCTTTTTTTGCTCCATACCCTAGATCTCATCACACCCATTCTTTCCTCACTTATTCAGTTCCTGTTCAGATGTTAAGTAGCATCTGCAAATGTGGATGGGGGGGGGAGGAAGATATGAAGATACCTACACATAGCTACCAAAACAGTAGGATATGAGCACGTCCCAGAGCCCTAAAGTTGAAAAAGCCTTTGATGAATTAAAAAATGCAATATTAATAATATATAAATACAGAGAACATACCAAGAAAGCTTGGAGCACATGCTGGATAGCAGATTCTGCTGATCCTGGCCTCTTCAAAGTACTCTCAAAGGTCTTCAGAATATATTCAATAGTAATACTCTTCAAAACTAAGGTTAGCACATACTACCTTAACAAATAAATGGTGATAAGAGGGTCCCTATAATTCAAACACATGTGGCTGGTCTGAGGCACATGTTAGCATTTTGCTACATTACATACATAAGCAGTGTTAAGATTGGGCATTGAGGAGTTTCTCACTGATCTTTGGAACATAATAGATATCAAACAATATCGAGAAGATAATTTTGTCAATCAAGGTTTATAAGAACTGACAATATATTGTGACTAAAAGATAGCAGACTTTTTAAAATATAGCTCAGCAAACTATCCGATTCAGAAAATCTGTATCTACTGAAACTCCTAGAAAAAGAGACATTATTTATCCTCAGACTTGTGGACTTGGTTTGATAACAAATGGGATGAAAGGCTTCACAGGATAAAGGATGCTTCTGAAATGCTAACACTGATGTGTATTTTTTCCTTTCATCAGTCTGCAGTTAGCCTTCATAAGCTTTTCAAAGAGGAGTACCAGAGTATTTCTATTCCTAAAATTGAAATAAGAAATTACTACAAAAATGAATTTCAGCTGCAATATAGCCAATTATTAGCATCAAAACTTTTTACAGCTCACGTCACTAAAGACAGGGAATACTCTTTGTGAGTGACAACATCATAGAAGGCTTTATTTTTAATAATCAAAAAAGCAAACAACTGCAACAAAATTGCAATAGCTAACATTTCTTTTCAGCTGTGCTCACCTGAAGTGTAAGAAAAAATACATGTCCTGAAGAAAATGACTACACACTGTCCTTTTGGGATACAGCTGGTTTTATTAAAAAAAAATAAATCTTCCTTATGAATCTTTTCAAAGATATAGCTAATACTAGCCTCTGCACTCAGTGTTAAGTAGTAAAGGCCAACGTTTACTCAGCCATGGCCAACTGATGTGCTGTTGGCATGTAATCAGATGCTAAAAAGAACAGATGGCTTAAACAAATTTAATTTGCTATTTTATTTATCCTTATGTTGCGACTTTATCATACAAATATTAAACATTTATATTATACAGTTAGAAAAACAAGACAATATTTAGAGCTAGTTTATGAGATAATATGACAATAAATCACTTAAGTAGGATTCCAGGTCATTGTTTTTTTCTGACCTGGTCTGGGATGAAAACAGCAAAGACTGCCATTAGAAATGATAGTATTCAGTAATGCTTGCCAGCTCAGTAGTTGATGGCAATAATGCTGCATCAGTGATTGTTTAGAGAAAAAACCCATGCAACAAAAAAACCCCATCATCTCCAACTGCATGAAAAAGCAAAGAATTTCTTAAAAGTAAACTCAAGCATTGAAATCTGGCAGTCTTCTATTTCCAAGATGCTTCTCAGTGCTCAACAGGGAATGGTGACATCTGCAATTTGTTTGATTACTTCTTCTGATCATTTATTTACTGCAAGATCTGGGCTTGATCATCTCCACATTATTGTCTTAGCAGTGTTCATGGGATCAGACCACTTTATCTGATACCATAGATGCTATCATCATAAAATCAAAACTTCTGAAGACTTTGCAGTATTGTTTTGGCACTCTGTCAGAATAACTCCTGCTGTCATCCTTCTTAGGAGACTTGACTCTAAGTAAGATTATTTCTGGGCAAGAGCCTCCAGTGCTACAAATTAGGTCATTAATTGTAAAGTAAGTTCAAACCCTATGATATGGCAAAGACAGTTTTGGATAAATAGGCTCAGTGCAGTTTTGGAGTCTCCTTTTAGGAACATATTCATCATGGGTCATACTGTTAAGCATAAACAGCTGCATTTTTGGTATATTGATTTTAAAAATATATTTCTAGGTATTCTTTACATAAGGCTACTGCAGCTTTACTGAATTGATTCCAGAGAACCTCATAAAAAGTCAGGTGCAGAGTCTGATACCACATTCATTCTTAACATGGTCATTGACAATTCAAATTTCTGCACTTTGCAACTGTGACTATGTCTTTTAACCTGAGATTAATATGATATGCATATATGTAGATTGCTGCAAAATAGGAGACATGGCATCAAAGAGCATCTTCAAGATTATCTGTGTCTGAACCCCTTTAATTAGTCTGGTCACTAATGCACAACAGAAAACAGAACTGAGCTCATAAATTGCATTCTTTATATACACTGATTCATTTAGAGGCTCCCTGTCGAAAACATCAGTCACCTCAGGACACAGCATCAACACACAATTAACGTTACATTTAATGCCAAGTACTCGTTAATGAAAACTAAACAGATGCAAGTGCAGTGATGCAAACACACTATTGTTTCTCAGATAGTTTAGGCACAACACAAAAGGTAAAGCTAAAAATACTTTTGTATGACTACATTTCATTTGATGTTCTTGCCCTACATGTAATGCCCACAGTAGTGCTTGACTTAAAAGATATTTACCTCTGATCCTTACATGGTTAAATTAGAGAACATGCAAGAATCAATGAATGTATTACGTGCAGTATATGTACAACTCTGCTGTGACTAGAAATTTCTACACTCTCAGTTCTGCAGACACCTGACTTATAAGTTTCAGTGAAGTTACTAAGCAAAGAACAAATTCAGTACTTCTCTGTTGGGGAAAAACAAGATAATTGGTACATCCCAACTCTGGTTCCTCTTCCTTTGTCAGAGTCACCCCCGTATTATTCAGGAAGAGAAGCAATGCTGTGTGATTAAGACCAGTCACACTGCAACAAGATCTGATAGACATCTACCATTACATAAAGTAACAATAAAGTATTATAAAGTTTGTACTCCAGCAACCAAATGATTGCAAAAAAAAAAAAAAAAAAAAATCAAAATTCAAATACAACAGAACAAAGTAAATTACATTCACTTTCTCATATCAAGAGTTTATCCAGTTCAAGTAGCAAGATTCCCTAGCCAGCCCCCCCCCCTTGAGACTTTCAGCTGTCTTCACAGGTGTGGAGTAAAACACACATTTTAAATAGTATGCAAATAAAACAAGACCAAGGGAATAATCTGTCAGTTAATCAGTGGGTTGTTCTGGTGTATAATTGATAAAAAGCAGGACAAAACAGGTTATGAAAGCAACATAGAAGAACTGAAAACTTGGGGTTTTTCTTTAAAAAAAATGTGGGTGCTCTTGGTTCTCATAGGTTTCTCAGCTGTTTCTGCTCACCAACAGAATCTTGCTTTTGATGGGTAAGAACAGACATCAAGTTTTATATTTGCACAATTTCTTCTGCATGAGCAAAAGCCTTTCAATTGACTTACCTGTTTCAAATCCAATCTTCTTCTCCCCTTTCAGGCAGAAGGTGTTTCATGTGATTCTGCAGAATGATGAGCAGGTGGAAATCATCAATTCCCTTGCCAGCAACATGCAGGTAAAGAACTTGGGGAAGGGGCTATATTGCATTTGAAAGGAAAATTTCTCCTTTTGTTCAACTAACATATATCTTAAAAAAGAAAAATCATGCTACTGAATTAAAGACCTAATCTTGATTCCATTCAAGTCAGCTGGAGTGTTTCTTCAGAAGGAACAGGACAAGGTGATAAAGTTAGAGCTATGCAAATACATTCCAAGACCTTCCTAGAAAGTCTGGTTAACGCAGTTTGAATATCGAAGTGCCAGAATTTATTAATAGAATAAGTTAATCTGAAATGCTGTATTCACTGTGGGGTGCTTTCAAGAATGTATTAGATAAAACATGGAAATTCCAACTACCAGAACTTTTACCATTATAGGCAAAACATTTTGCTCATGTAAATAATCTAAAAATCCATACTCCCAACAAATTGAACTTTTCTTTGGCCTCTAGTCTCTCATGTCATATTTTCTTCTCTGACTTTCCTTTAAAGCTTCCTTTCTCTCCAACCAAGCTGCATGTTTCTTACTGACCTTGATGTAGATATATGATGACACAATGACATGAGGAAAAACAATAAAGACAGCAAATGTGTTTTCAATATTTCTCTTCAGCTTTGATGTTGTAAAATAGCTGTTGGTGAAAAAGACACCATTATCTGTAGGATGAAAGGATGGTATTTTTAACGAAGTACAGATGTGGAGAACCATCATCAACAGACTAGTATAGTGTGCTGGAACAGTGTCCTGTAGAAGAATATACTATTAGAATGGTGCTGCCAATATTAAGAAAATTAATATACCATGCTTGCTTTTAATTGTGTAGTATAAAGGGATTGATAATTTTCTTTTTCTTTTAAGCAAAGCAAAGATCCCTGAACTACCATTGTTATACAAAGCAATCAGTCAGGACTGATGTAGTAGTATATCCTGGAATAGTCATCTCACTTGAAGACACATAGTTCATTAATACACCCATCAGACCCAATTTCCTTTACATTCACAAGATGAAAGGCTGAAAAGGCATTAGGTTGGTAAAGAAGCTTTGCTTTCATTGGCCTTTAATAGGGTGCTAAATCCAGAGGTCTGGAAGCTGACTTCAGAAAAAATAGGTGAAATAGTAATAGCACTGTCGTTTATCCATGCTGAAAAGGCTGAGATTCCTCATACCAACATTAATGAACGGAGTTTTAAAAGCACTCATACAGACAACAGTCTTTCCCAGCTGATTTATGTAAAGTATTCATGTAGCGTCCTTCTGCTACTAAGTCAGGAGTCCATTTCTGTCTAATGCTTATAGGCAAAAACCTCCAATGAAATCTGTACAAAGAATGAAAGAAGTTGTAAAGATAGTTATAATATTCACAAGTCTGTATGCACTCACATGCTGTAGAATACTTGGCATTTGTGAAACTGTCACTGCCATCCCCAGAATTCTGCCATATAAATTGCAGGGCCTAGTAAAACCTTCTTAATCAATTTCCAGTTAAAATTTAGGTTGATACTTCTGGCAAGCAAGACTGGGTCAGTGTAATAGGACAGGAATGAAATTTGGTACATTAATCACAATCAACATCACACATACACCCACCTAAAAATCACAGCCATATGTATGTATTTATTTGTTTATGTATTCATTTGGCCTTCTTTCAGGTTGACTTTTGGCAGCCACACTCTGTCACACTGGTAAGGCCAAAAATGCAGGCTGATTTCTGAGTGGAAGCTGACAAGTGTTTTGAGGTTGAAGATCTTTTGAAAGAAAGTGGAGCAGCGTATAGGTAAGTTTGTTCTCAATACTGTATTGTGAATAGAAGATTAAATAATGCTGAACATCTGTTTGATCTTTTCATATTGATCAACTGATCTTCCTGTCACAAACTTCATCCCTCCTGTGGATGCCTGGGTTCAGCTTTCCTATGGCAGTTCAAATAGAGTGTAGCTGCTCTGCGTTAATGGGGTGAGGTGAAATGTTGATAGACGTAAGAGACAGGAAGCAAAGACTTACTGCCAGGAATTTCCCCAAGGTAAAAGCTCACTGCAGTACACAAGGCTGGGGTATGGAGGGGACCAGAAAGATTTCCCACTAAAGACAAAACAGCAGCAAAGGTCTAGAAAGAGCCAGAAAGTACACCAGATGTGTTTGCTTGATAGTATCAGGGAACTGAAGCCAGAAAATGGTGAGCCCCAAGGGCCACCATGAAGGGCTCCCCACTGAGTTCTCTAAGCTGTAGAACAGCTACAGGGGCAAAAAAACCCACCTGGTGACAAAAAGACGACAGTTGCCAGTTGAAGGGCCAAGGAAGTGGGGAGAACAGATTGCCAGGGCGGCCTTGGGCTTACTCAAGTCACACAGCAGAACAATGGTAAGGATTTCTCCAGAGAGAGAGCTCTTAATTGTCCTAAATATTTCGTAAGTATATTACCCAGAAGTAAAAAAGCCCGGAGTTTCCATGCCCAAATACAACTGCAGCATAAGTGGTGGGAATAGGCCACACTGTCATATTACACATCCCTGAGAAAGGAAGCATTGTAGTGAGTAGCACTAATGGGAGAGTAAGAAGAAAAGAGCAAGAACAGGCAACTGCTTATACTTCATATCTTCCAGTCACTATGCAAGCATTAACCGAGGATGAGAAGTTGACTTTGGGCTGGAGTGGAGTGGTGTTCTCTGTCTTCATTTCTCCTTTAGCTCCACCTCAGCATTGGCTCAGCCCAGCTTGATGATCAAGCTTCTTCAATGTGTAAGGGATATTCTGTCAACATCATGTACTCGGACACTGAAAGTCAGTATTACTTGATCAAATTCTTACAACTTCTTTTGGCTGAGTGGAGAGTTTTTGTCTCTCAGCCCCATTGAGGTTGCCACTAGACCAAACTCCTTTGTTGGTCACCACACAGTTCTCTTGAAACATAACTTTTATGATCTTCTAAATCCAAGGATAATCCATCCCTAAACAAACTGGCTTCACGTTAACCATGTCTGATTTGGATGCCGCTGGGGGAACAGAATCTAAAAACACTCTAGAAGAAATAATTTTCAATAATGCCACAACCCACATACAGCACAGGAATCCAATTTCAGTGGAATTTCCTCTTTGGCAAAGGAGGAGTTACTCTACATGTGTTAGTTTTTCCTATAATATTCATAAACTCCCTCAGGTCCACGCACAAATCTTTTGATTGCAACAAAGGCCATAATGTCTGGAAGGCGTCCCTGACAAACTTGAGTGGAGCGTCCTTGTGACAACCCAAGCTGTTACAATTCTTTTGAAGTGCAGCTGCGGTGCCATGACATCATGTCAATGTAGTCATTTGCACTGTTTGTTCTGAAGGCTGGTGGTGCCTCACAAACTGGCCTCCTGCTCTTCTATCCAAATCACAAATGATCAAGGACATATCCTGGATGAGTAAGATCTGTAAGAATGTTAAGACAAGCACTGGAAAAACAAGAGGACTTCATTTTTTGATAGCCAAGGTTGAAGTACAAGCAAAAGGTCCTCAAGAGTATACTCGATGATGAGCTGTGCCTTTGTGTCAGCCCCAGGGAAAGATGAACAGGAGAGATCCAACCAATCCAGACAGGATGCTGGGGTTTTCTTACCCTTGTGTGTTCCACTTTAATAACCCACCTCACTTGCAGTGAAGTAGCTTGTAGGATGGATAGTGCCACCTGCAATAGAGCTGCCAAACCACACTTAAACTTTGGAAGCTTGGTTTGGCAGAGAATTTCATTACGCAAAAATCTCTGGGTTGCTGCATGGGGGTGTTACATTGCTGCAGTCTAACCCTCCTGCAGTGCCCCAAGTTCAAGAGAGGGACCTTTTCCTATTGAGGCAGAGGCAACCTGGCAACATGAGGTTAGCCCAGAGCTCATTTTCTACACACACTCTGTCTCAGCATTGCTATTCTTCCTAAACCAAACTGTTGGCACCCTGGAAGTTTGTTAGTATGGGAGTAAGTAAGCAGGTGCTAATCAGGAGGAACCTATTGCTCCCTGATCATTCTGGTGGCAAGGCTGAGGCAGAAGTAGGTTGAAACTTGAACCTAATATACCTTATTTTCAAATGCATAAATCAGCCCCCCAATTTCACTTCACAATCCATGCAGCCTTAATTCCAGGAAGACCCTGAAATATCTACTTGGTGCTTACTTTCCTGCTAGCAAGTTGTATGTTTCTCTTCACACTTTTCATGGTGCCTTATTGCAGAGTTCTGATTGACAACCTGCAGGCTGCACTGGACGCCCAGTTTGACAGCAAAGCTCGTACCACCAGACACAGCTATGAAAAGTACAACAGCTGGGAAATGGTAAAGTCTAAAAGTTTACCACTTTATCAGCTCGGTACCTTAGCCTCTGTGGTCAAAATGACTTCTGATATGCTTCCAGCCTTCTTCCCTTTTCCTCTTCTGTTCCATCCATTAATATGATAACTCCTCCAAACTCTCCTTCCTCTTCTCCTTTATTGCTCATTACAGAGTTAATCTGTATAACCCATCGCCCTACAGCTATCTCCTCTACTTCTGCTCCCAGTGCTGCAAAGAAACTTTGGCAGAAATCCAATGACCAGGTTGACATGCTTCACTACTCATTTGCTCTTTCCTTTTCACTCCTCCTCCCATGTCCTCTGCTAAAGAACTTGATTCCATTCCCTGCCCCAATTCTAGCTCTTCATCTTCCACCGTAAGCTCTCCCGTCCTCCCTCCTTTTTTCACAGCCATGCTCATTTTTCCTGACATGTAATCCTGACCGTGTCACTCTTCACACCTTTGCAGTGGCTCCTTATCATCCATTGCATCACAGTTCTTAAAAGTATGACAATCTCCCTTTCACATCTTTCCTTGCAAAAATCTTTCATTTTTATGCCAATCATTGCCCACTAAGCACCTGTTACATTTTCAAACAAGAAAATTTGTGTTTCCTCTCCAGGTGGTATCTATAGAACACATACAGAACTAATCGATTTTCTTCCACGTGAACTCTCCTAGGAAAAAAAAAAAGTCTCCTTTTACAAGTCTGTTTAAAAATAAGAACAAAAGCTCCTCTGACTCTGCAAAGGTTATTGGCATGAAAAAAACACCAATATCCATAATGGCAACCATTATTTCTAGTATTTCTTTGCCAGTTTGTCTAGATCTGTCTGCTGTTTCCTGACTTTTTTCTTAGTTCATAGATAGCTCTTTGCACATGAAATGCTTTTTTGTGAGCTTCTGAAGGCACCTGTAACAAAGGGAATCTGCTCCAATATTAAGATAATAAAGGCTGTTATTACTTCCCTTAAATAATAAAAAGAATGAAGGAGATATATCCTTTCTTTTCTATCTGGCATTGCTGCACTGTTCCTACAAATCCCTGTCCAGTACTTCTGTCAGTAATTCAAGAATGATGATGAATAAAAGAGACATGGAACTGAAAAACATTACAACATGTACAAGATTTAAGGCATTCAATCTACTTAGCTTAACAAGAACAATGGTTTTCTTTTGTTAAGAGAGTTTAAGGGGTGAAAAGGCTATAACTATATAGGGTCAGCATTCAAAGGGTTTGGTAATCCACCAGCCATACTCCAATGACAGGTTTAGATAAATTCATACTAGAAAATCTTAATTCAGACATATAGCTCTAGTACAAGTAGGAATTAATTCTTGGAAATCTACAAATGGTATTAAATATTAGGTCAAGTTAGATGCTCAGGAGGACCATTCTGGCTTGAAGTCTGTGAATTAATTAGTCTGGACCTGAGGAGAGACATCAGTAAATTTAACTTCCTTATGAACAGATAGCTGCTTGGACTGCTGATATTGCTGCTCAGAACCCAAACCTCGTCTTGCAGTGTAATAGGGGAAACATATGAAGGATGGCCAATGTACCTTCTCAAAGTGCTTTGATTTCTTTGTGCCAGACTTTTTCTCTATTAACCTCCACAAGATTATGATGTCTATTGAAACACCAATGATGCTAAGATAGTTATATACATTTTGCAGAAAATCTAATACTTTTTTTTCACTACTACTATGATTTTTTCAACTTTTAAGACTTTTTTTTAAAAGAGACATAATGAATTATTAGAAGTTCAGACATATAAATTCAACCACACTCCTGAGAGCTATTTGAATGATCATCTACCTTTATGTTCTCTCCATCTGTTGTTTGTAAACCCATTTAGTCTAAAAGGATCTATAAATGTCAGTCTCTCTAACAATAGGCAAAAAATTTGTTTGTGTCTTCATCATATATAATTTTGTGCTGGTTTTGGCTGGGATAGAGTTACTTTTCTTCACAGTAGCTAGTGTGGGGCTATGTTTCGGATTTGTGCTGAAAACACCGTTGATAACACAGGGATGTTTTCGTTACTGCTGAGCAGTGCTCACACAGAGCCAAGGCCTTTTCTGCGTCTCCCCCCACCCCACCAGCGAGCAGGCTGGGGGGGCACAAGGAGTTGGGAGGGGACACAGCCGGGACAGCTGACCCCAACTGACCCAAGGGGTGGTCCAGAGCATACAACGTCATGTTCAGCAATAAACTAGGGGGAAGGTGGGCCAGGGGGCTGCTGCTCGGGCACTGGCTGGGCAATTGTTTTCATTTGCATCACTTGTCTTTCTAGGGGTTTATTTCTCTCTCTTTGTTATTTTCCTTTTCATTACAATTTATTATGATTATTATAATTATTATTTCAATTATTAAACTGTTCTTATCTCAACCCATGAGTTTTCTCATTTTTTTCCTTCCTAGTCTCTTCCCCCCATCCTGCTGGGGAGGGGAGGAGTAAGCGATCAGCTGTGTAGTGCTTAGTTGCCGGCTGAGGTTAAACCATGACAAATTTTTTGGCATAACTCTTATGAATAAGTAAGATATGTTGACTTAAATAAATATGAAAGGATAAAGATTACTTGCCCAAAATTGCATAAGCATTTACAATAATATATCATTCAAGCAAACAAGATCAACTCTTAGAGACATTGCAGGAAATAAATCAACAGTGCAGAATAATCAAATAATTGGTGGGGAGAAGCTTATCTACATTAATAAAAATGAAATTATTAAAAGTCTATTGTTTTATCTTGAATATCACGGTCAGTTACAGCTGAGAGCACTCCACAGATTTCCATTTAATCAAGGAATGTTATATTTGTATAAAGTTTGACTTTTTAGGTCAGCAAGCTGACTGACTTGTTCTGCATACAAATTATTTTGTTCAAGACCTGGGTTTTTTGTTGTTTTTTTTCCTAGAAGGGAAAACGTGGTCCAAATAAGAAGGCCATCTTTATGGATTGTGGTTTCCATGCAGGAGAGTGGATCTCCCCTGCTTTCTGCCAGTGGTTTGTGAAAGAAGTCAGTAAGCTTAATGATGAAAAAATATTTTACAAAATACAACTACGTTTAAGAAAATCTCAAGTGAGCAGCAAAAGCTGAGGCCACTGCAGATTGCCTTTTTACCTCTAAATACCTGTCCACACATCTCTCACCTCAGATGGTTAGGGTGTAACTACTTAGACCAGATCTTAATGGTTGGACCTGTAATCTTTCAGCAGCTTAAGACTACTTAAAGGAATGTGTAAGAGGTACTGACAACTATGAGGGTTACTTACACAGTCTATAAATTCCTTTTTGTACCTGTAGTCAGAGAAAGGTGAGAGATAAGCAAACAGGTCTAGTAAGGAGTAGGGAACAGTGCATCAGAAGGCATCTGAATAGACATCAGAACAGCCATCTTCCTACAGCGTCAGGTGCTGTGTTCCCTGCAACCAGCTTTAGTCAGTAAGGCAACAGAGAGAGTGGAGACCTACCCTCAGCAAAGCACACAGTGCAGAGGAAATGTACCCAGGAGAGGAGGGAGGAAGACTATAGATGAAGCTCCCTAAACTCCACTCAGGAAGAGGGAAATGCATATGCATCCCTTTGAGCTGCCACTTCAAGTTGTACAGAATGGTTTCTAAAACATGAAACCATATTCAGGAAAGAGCTGCACAACTGAAATTAGCTTCACTTCAGGCTGGGATACTTTAGGCCTTGAATTAAACAATTTTATTATCTCCTTTGTCTTTTCCTTCTCCTTACCACCACTATAAAGCAGGTGGGAGTTATCAAATGCTGCACAATCTTCTCTACAGAGAAGAGGTATATTCCCCCTCAGCAGGGGGACATCAATCAACTTAGCAGAACAACTCACTGATGGAATCTCAAATTTTGTAAGAATTCCTGCCTGAAGATTAAGAAAAAACAAACCCAGGAGCAGCAGCTGGGGTTTAAAACCCAGGTAAAGGAAGGTCAAAGTATGTGAGTGAGCCACTGGCAGAGGCACTGGTGGCAAGTATAATCTCAGTCTTATCAGACAGCCATGCGGTTTTGTGTAGGGAACAGTGGAAATTGAATGTGACATCTCAGTAGAGTCAATGGGAATGTGATTTCATTATCTCCTAATAAGGCTGTAGACAGTATGTGCTACCATTTTTCTCTTAGCAATTCACGTCACTACAGCTGTCATTTTCACTGTCTGGTCACTTAATTCATGGGTATACCTGACACCAGCAGTGGCTCTGCTCCGTGGATCCAAGTGTGGATAGGCAGAAGTGCTTTAAAAGCGCAGTCCTCTGAGCGTCATCAGCGGTTCACTTGGGATTACTTCTAGACATAAAAGTAAAAAAAAAAACTAGAGAAAAACATGAGCAAGGTGGATTGTTATATGTATTTCCAAAAAAACCCAAGCATAAAAAAAAAACAAAACAGGAAAAAGTAAGCTTTAGTGATCTGAAACTTCTTTTCTAGATTCTACATCCATCCTTCCTACCTGCTAGTTACAGGACAAAAGATGCCCTTCTCTATTGCATTGCTCCCTGTGTTGTCCTTTATGTCTCTGCAAAGTAAAGGAAACATGGGTGTGACATACTTCTTAGAGCAAATTTCCATGATCATTGCATGCTCCCTCAACACTGATATAAATCTGTGAACAAGCATACAAAGTGCCAGGCCATGAACAGTCAGGATATACAGGTTTATGGCAGGAGTTCTTATGTCTGTTATTCAATGTATGTGTCTGGAAAAGTGCAGGGAAAAATCTGCCTCCCTATGAACATGTGCATCCACAGCTTTATGACTGCAAATGTGTAAGGATGTTCTTTGGAAATATTCTCTAAAATTTTGGTTATTGATGAAACTTGTCTGCACAAAAGATATAAAAAAATGGGAATAATAATTCTTCCTTCTCACATAAATTAAACCCAATCCTTTAATGTGACAGGATGTAGGGAGAATACATAGACAGCAACTTTGCTCTGCCTGTAAACAAGAAGCTAGTAGATGGAAATCTCTTTCCAGTGACTTATTATCCTATTCAAGATCAACACTGCTTTACCATATAATTTATCTACGAGAATGAGATGGCTTTCTAACAGCAGTGTGGTTTGAGTCAGTGTAAAGCCTCTAAGTATATGTAATATCACAGAGCTGCCATCTCATGTGGTGGAGTGACCTGGATGACTTTGCCCACCACATTCATTAATTCCTGACCCAGACCTAGGCCTTTAAATACCCACAGGGGATACAGATCTATGAAGGCACCATCAGCTTTTTCTACTCTTCTCCAACTAAGCTGTTGAGACCTATGGAGAAGATACTGTCATGACCATACTTCTTAATAGCTAGGACTTCAATGTTTTGCCTGTTGTTAATATTGATGGTTACGTTTACACTTAGACAAATATAAGTACATTCTTCTTTCTCAAGAAGAGTATTGCTGGAAAAGCCGACTGTTAGAACTTTCTCTTAGTTTTGATCTATGCTTCACCATTCTATTTCAGGATCACACGTGGAGAAAGAAACCATCAGCCATTGCACTGGTACAGATCCCAACAGGAATTTTAATGCTGGCTGGTGCAGGTAACCGTCTCCTAACAATAGCTGCAAGTGATCATACAGAGGTGCAATAGCCAAGATGCTTAATTATGGATTTTCCCTACCTGATGGTTGGACCAGCTCAAGCTTGAGTGAAGACCACCAGTATAGCATTGTGGAGTAGCTTGTGTTCAATTTCTGGAGCAGTTTGGGGCAAAAACCAGATTTGGTTACTAGCGTCACCACTATGGCTACTTCTATAAACATATACACACAGACACACATGCATCTATATACACATATATACACTTACACACATGTATACACACACATATACATATACATACACACACGCACACACTTCTATGGGTTCAGAATAGAAACCAAAAGAGTTTTCTTCTGGTTGGTTTCGGTCGGTGGAGAGAGGTCTCTTTTGAGGGGTTTCCACTTGGCTGTTTCCTGGAAGTGTCCTAGAAATGGGGGAGATATGCAAGGAGAGGACTGTTAAGTACTGAAGCAAATCAATATCCCAAATCACTTACATAATATAGAGCTTTACAGTAATACTCATGTTCTTCCAACTATGCACACACGGCATATTTATTTAATGCTATGTCATGTTGCCCAGTGTCTTAACTATGTAATAAAATATTCTCTCCTCTGATATGACATGTTGTCAGTAGGATTTCCAAGGCTTATGTACAAAAGTGGTGTAACATGACTCTCCTAACAACCAGCTTTTTTCATTAAATACTCACTGAATTCACCTTTCTTCCCAGCTCTTGGGGCCTCAAAAAATCCCTGTGATTCCACTTACTGTGGCTCTGCACCTGAGTCTGGAAAGGAGACCAAGACTTTGGCTGGTTCATGAACATCTTTCTACAGTCAAGGCATACTTGACGATTCACTCCTATTCCCAGCTGCTACTGTTTCCTTACAAATTACCATCAAATTAGCAGAAACTGGTAAGTCTCTTTGTCTTTTTGACATAATGAAAAGAATAAGTAAAAATCATCACTTGCTACTTGGGTCCATTTAACTTCAAGCAGTTTCTTTAACATCTGGAAAGAATCTGTACTGCCAGTTTTTGAAAATACTTAGTCTTTCATAGCAAGAACAAGGGAAACCATGATGGCTTCAAGATAGTTCAAGCACAAGATAAACTTAAGAGCTTTATTTAATTTCTGCATACACCATGAATTTGCCACAAGGTCAGGTTTGTCTTCCAGTCATGCTGTACAGAAATCCACTACGCTGTGCAGCACTGCTTCTTCCTGACTCAAGAGGTTGCTGTGCATGTAGCTTAAATACATTACACAGAAACATTATGCCCTGTATGTCAAGCTAACAGCTTGATGGATTGTAGTCACTATGAAATGACTGAACTGGTATCATCAACAGCAGACAAGGATCTCTGTCTACCACTCCGTACTGAACCTTAGTTCTCCCTGAAGTAAAATGCTGAAACTCCTATTGATACAGGTGCAGGACAATGAGGCAATTTTTGTCAAAAGTATAATTAAAAACAATTAGATACAAAACAGGTAAAAAGTTTCAGTTCCGAGGCCTTTCTAAACAGGCCTGGATTCAAACACACCTTTCATTTGGAAGAGGAGAGGATGAATGTGGTGTTTTAATGGACAAGACCTCTTTTATTCATCCTAGAGAAAGGCCACACCCTAATGCCACTTAAGTGAGATAACAACAGTCTGGATTTTTTTTTTTTTTTTCCTATCCTTAAAAAACACAGAGGGGGTTAAAACTATTAAATGTGTATAAAAGTTGTAAACATCTTATAAGGCCAAAAATCAACAATCATGAATAATAAAATTACTTCAGTTCTCTGGCATATTAGCAATTAGAAGCTGTTGGCAGGGAAAACAACACAGCAAAACAAAACAAACATATCTTGATTCCCCCTCTTTCCTGGATTCTGCCAAAAGTCCAAGGCAACAACACTGTGTGTTGCTCTGCTGGGCAGGTTTGAAAGATTTATGAGTGCTCCCAAATAGATGTCATCATTCTGAAGCACAAATACAAACTGGGGCCAACAGCGGTTTCCTGTTGCATTTTTTACAGCTTAAAAGAGACGACGAAATTAAGATGAAGATTTTGTTTTCTTAATTTATATTCCAGAAATTTTTAGTTGTAATTATTCCAGGGAACTGCAGTAATTTCTGGTCTTCAGTTTTTACAAAAGCTTCACATTTCACACATTGCAGTTCAGTCTAAAGTAATAAAACAACACAAAACCCTTGAAGCTGCTTTGTTGTCAAGAACACAAAGTTCCCATGTGTTAAAAATTTGCATGACATTCTGCCCAATTTTTTTGAATCAAGAGCAAATGTGATGAAACGTAACTAAAAGTACAGCATGTTTCTCACAGTATTAAATAGAAAAAGTTTACATTGACAGCTCATTATTAAAACAATCCTTAACAATAAAAACCTATGTGCTTTTATAGGTTTTCAAATTCTTTTATTAAATTAAAATTTTATATTAGCAATGTTCTATTCTAATACACAGTAAAATTTAATGAATCACCCATACTAAGGTTCTACAATTTTTACCAATAAAAACTCTCCTTTCCTGCCATAGAGGACAATTCTGCTATTACCATTCAGCATAAAAAATAAATAGCTCAGGAATGCAGGCTATATATGTCTCTTCAGCCATTTGATTTCACTTTGTAAGTTAGTCTTTCCAACATCACTTTATCCTATATTTTAAATCAGGCACATTGATCCCAGGGGGAGTTCCATTATTTTCCACTACAAAGCAATCACAAATCTGACCACCATGACAAGGTGACCTTATGAGTGTTTTTAACATCTTAATTAAGGGAAAATATTTCCTCTATTGGTGATCCCAACAAAAAGACAGCAGGATCCCAGAGGTGTTCATCTTGTGCAGTATCTGATTTTAACAAGGAAAGACTTCTTGCCAAAAATCCTTCTTTTGGAGAATGAGATCAGAGTATCACCCAATCAACATTGCCTGTAGTTGAGATAATTAAACAGAAAGGGCCTAATTCACGCCAATGTCAGTGAATTAAATAGAAAGACTGACTTCAACAGGCTCTGGGTCAGGTTTGAAAGTGCAGCTTTTCAGGTTACTTCAAATAACTAAAACACATTCATTTAAGCTGTGACTAAAGAAAATTTAAGAATTTCAATCAACAATTGTACTTGCTTGAAATGAGACCCCTACAGAAAGGCGTATTATTTTTATGCCAATTGTGTTTCATGTCTAAAAGTTCTGTCTAGATTTAGAATTTAGAGAAATGCTGAAGAATGAGAATCTCAACTTTTAATAGAAATTGTTTGGGCAAATAAGAGGATCATAAATCATTTTGCAAATGAAGAAGCAAAATTTATAGTGCCATTATCTTATCTTAGATGTTATTTTTACTCTGACAGATCCAATAAATTAAAGGGAATATAGTTGCAATTTCTTATCTCTTTCAGCGAGCAACTGGACATGTGCTTAAACAAAACCTCACGACTGCTTATCATTAACAATATTTTGTTCCATTGTATTTAAAGGTAGCATAATACCATGGGGCTTATGCTGCATTCCAGTGTCTGAGATACAGAAGGGCATAAAAATTGAGTAATTTGAGATTGAAGACACTAAGTCTGCAGAAGAGAAAGATAAAGAGAATGCTTGTACCTTCCTTTCCTGCAAGCATACTGAACAGCGTGTCCTTGGGGCTCAAAAGACTTTTTCTGTTCACAGCCTCAAGAAATCACCAGAAGGCATAAAACTGTTCTGGCTTTGGTTTCTCAGGTAGAACAGGGCACTCTGAGAATCCCAGACATCCTTTTTGCTCACTGCATTGCTATAGCAAATCAGAACAACCTCAAAGTTATTGTAACTTTAAGTCAGGGATTAGAAGTATCCCTCAACCACCCCCAGCCCTGGGGTGTAAAATATGATGAAAGTCACGTATGTCCCTTCCTTCCCACAACTTCCCACTCTTGTCCTTAGATGCAAGAGGATCTCTGAGGATCTCAACCCCACAGCTCACAAGAATTTTCCCCAAACTCTTCTCCCTTTATTCAGGGTTGTTGTTTTGTTTTCCCTCCTCCTCCTGGGGTGTTGCACAAAATTTTCACTGTTATCCAAACAATACTTGAACAACAAAAATAAAAACACCCAAGACAGGAAAATCTGGATCAAGAATTTCTCAGAAGTTACGCAATATTCTTGTGCTGACACCCTGAAAGAAATGTGTACTCCTTCTGGTGAATCACATTTTGCCTGCTTCATAATCCTCTTGACTCATTCTTGACTATACCCTGGAGTGTTACCCTGCACACAGAATACACACGTGAATCCATCTCCTACAGAGAACAGAAGCATTAACTTTTCACAATTAAAAAAGGTGCTTGGCAAGACCAGTATCTCTCCATACCCCCAAAAAATTCTTCTCATCTTCATTTTACTACTCACACTTTGTCCTCTTGCAATAAAAACCTCTGTATTTAATCACACTTTTCATAAACAGTGCAGCCCATATTGTTTAATCTGTTCATATTTTGGCCTTAGCTTCCTATTAGGTCACCCTATGCTTTCTCATTTTCAGCAGACAAATCTAGCTTTATCAGTTCTTGTTTGTATATGAATGATTTGATAGAGCAGAGGAATGTGCATTGCACCCCTCCTTCCTTTCCAGGTTCAATTCCTTCTCTCAGTTAAACAACAAACTCAGTGCCAAATACATGTCTGCAGCCAGCTCATACTCATTGTCAGATTAATGTATGTATATTATTACCGTTTGGCATGCTGCAGAATATTATATTAATTTACAATCCAAGATGATTTTCTAGATATGGGATTTCAGTTTGTATTACTTGAATGCATACTGGCCACATTGGTTATTGTTTCAGCTCACTGAAGTTGACCTTCCATATTGGGATGGTCAAGCATTTCATTTCCTTTTGAGTGCTTAAAATAGGATATAGTAGAAAGTGGAGATATGCCCAGAGTCTGTACAGCCTGCAAGAAGGGTGAATTTCAAATATATTGCATGACTTTGTGAATATCAGTCTGATTATTTAACTTGATCCCTGGGAGCAAAGTCTTTTCACTCCTGACTTTATTCCTGAATGTGTTTAAGATATAGAAAGCCTTGTGGGTAAGAATTTTTGAACAGCAAAAGAGACTACATTTGAACATCTAAGAGACTTGGACATACCGATGAGGAGTTGCAACGTATGCTGTTGTTGTATCCATGCTGTTGCAAAGTCCTGGGATTGTACTACTTGTTACAAGTAAATATTGCTAAAGTCAACTGGGAAGCACAACAAACAGGAAAGTGGGCAGAAAAGCAATATTTGGAATTGGCTTCACAGCTCCTCCAGCAAGTTTGCCACAACAGATGTCCCACAACAGAACTGCTCTATACTGGCAATCTTACAATTGTGAAAAGGATGTTTTTAGTAGCAGCATCTTCCAGATGAAGCTCATGTGTGAATCTGGCTGAAAGACAAGAGTCTCCAAAAGGTGTCGGGCACATTCACCTTAACTTGGTTACTCTGGAAACCCTCTAACCAGGGATCAATTTCTTAAACACTCCGTGAAACTGCCACAGAGAAACAGGCTTGCAAATTAAAAAGCATCATCATACTAAAGTCCTCCACTTGGCTGGATTCCCCGGACTCTTGGGGGACATGTTCAACTATGAGCAACAACAGAATAGTGAGCTAAATTACACATCAGTCTTGGACTCTTTTGAGGGGAGTCTGTTTTTATTGGCAAAACAAGAAGCCTCAGAAGTTTAGCTTCACTTGGCTAAAGCTGACTTTGCAAATACACATTTTCAGACTTTCATTACAAAGGAAGTTGAGAGTCACTTAAGTAGCACATGAGACCGAGATGAAGCGAAAATACAGCTTTAAGCCTCTGGCAAATCAGTTTGCAGTCCAGTGAGAGAAGAGAGCAAGAGGTCCAGTCAGTCAGTGAAAAGGCTTCTCCAGATCACTGTCAGACTATGAGGGCAAAGGGAGTTGTCCACATGCAGCAGCGGCATAATCAACGTCCCTGAAGTGTTTCTAAACAGCCGCAATTTGCTGGCAAATCTAGCCTGATGATACAGGAGTAAAATGAGGGAGATGCTTCCCCCAAAATTACCTATTAATACGCAGAAGGTGCTTAGCCTGATAATTTATCTTGTTCGGTCAAAACTCCAAATGAGGTGAGAAAGAGAGGCCAGTAACGTATCTTTCATTAAAAGCTAATAGCTTTAAAGGTTGCGAATTATGTAAGATAATGGCAACTGAGAACACAAGTCTGCTGTCTCACTGGCCCATGCACTCTGTACACTAGATCAAGCAAAATATTAGTAATTGCTGTGTAAACACAGATGGGTGATGAGTGCAGGGAGTACTACCTTCTGTTGAAATGACCAGCTCTGTGAGTTCAGCTGCAACTCAGAAACTGAAAAGCCATTTCTGCTCCCAGTTATAAGGTATTAACTTGGAGTTACTTCTAGGACTTCAGGGCTCCAGTTGTTTCTCTGCTACTGTAACTCTCAGCAATATTTTCCTTGCAAGAGTGGGATTCTTAACAGTAAAACAAACAAACGCCAAACAAACCACAACAATTCAGTTAAGCCAGTTGTGCAAAGAGACCTAGAAAATCACTCAACAGCAAAGAGTATCCTCAAACGTCAAAAAGATACCAATGTTTCTCCTTGCAGCTGTATTCCAGATAACATGCAAGCTTGAAAATCCAAACCACTTTTCAAAAGCTAAATATCACTTGCCCGTTTGGAAAATGTTGGGCATTATTTATATACCTCTGCAAAAATCTCCACGTTATTTCCTTTTTATGGATGGTTTTGAATTATTGTGCTATTTAAAAAAAATAAAAAGAAAAAATTTTCCTCATATTTTGTATTTATACTCACAAGTATTTACTTAATTTGTATTATTCCTGCTGTTTTACATTATATTATTATAAGTAAGAGGTGACTTTAGTTCCTATAAGGTTATTTTTTATTTTTTTTTACCTTCAGATTTTGGACTATAAAGCTATTAGGAAAGCAAATGGTAGAGAATCACTTAAAGGAAAAAAATCAGATATCAAAACTTCTGATAAAGTTTCATTTCATGATGAAGTCATAAATGCTCAGTCATGTTTTTCACTTAGAGAGGGTCATTTAAAATACCACCTCAATCTCCAACCTGGACAGCTTGAGAAAGTTGTTTATTTGGATTCCAGGCTCTTAACAGCTGGAAATCTCAACTGCTCTTTCTACAAATCTCTCTTTTTACAGCTTCCTGGCCAATAATACAAAATCCCTCAGGTAAAAAAAAATCTCCTGACATACTTTTTCTCATATATGTTGTGGTATGATTTAAAGGTATCATTTGTCAGCTGAGTGAAAGGAATGCCCTATTCTTCCCAAAGAGCAGCTCTGCTGTTCTGCTGTCCCTAGTATGCAATTTACTAAAGAGAGAGCAAATACTAGTTACCAACAAGTCCATACATAGTATCAGACTGTCTTTCTAAATTTAATTTCCACTTCACACATATCTGAAAAGAGGAAGAATCAGATTAGATTTTAAAATTCATTCACTATTGAGAGAAGATTTGACTCAATCATCTCAGCTGCTGATTAAATGCATATATTGTAAACAAAAGATGACTGAAGAAGACCTGGTATCACTAGCAGATAGTAGTCTCCAACCTCCACAATTCCCTGAACGTGTGTTAAAAATTATTATGGATTTTAGAAAAAATCAGCTTGCTAAGGGATTAAAAAAACCCAACCAACCAAAAAAACCCCTTACTTTGGAGAGCACTCAGCTACCCTAATCGCTCTGTACCAAGACTGTGAAATGCAAGGCAATAACATTCTTCCTACAATTGCTTGTGTTTGGACAGTAGAGAGACCAGAAACCAAATCCCACATTCAGGTACAGCCAATGTTATAGATGGAAGCACAAGCTTCAAATACTCCTTGGTCTATCTTGTTTGAGTATTCTTAATGTGCTAAATGACCAAATTCCTACAGCGAACTCCCATAATTCTAGAACGTTCAAAATCCAACATTTGGGAATGAAGAAGCACTTGCAATTCTGCAAAAAATTAGGCTGCCAGTGCTAATGCAAATGTATTTTGATGCCATTTTGTAGAAGCTGAGAAAACTCCCTCAATTAACTAAGATTTTCTAAACACATTGTCCAATACGCCTTTTTGAGTAATTCACAGGAACACTTGAAGCATAAGGATGAACAGAGAGTATTTTACAATATATCTTCCACTGGGAAGTAAGCCAGAGTATAACCTACAGAGAAAGAAGGGGCTTGAGGAAATTCCTGGAATAATAAGCCATTCAGCTGCAAGTTGTAAAGAAAGATATGGCAACCCATTGCTTACTCTTATACGGAACATCTGCTTTCAAAAATCATTCATATTTTTCATCTGTTAGTAATAGTTTTCATGTTTTATTACCAACATGCTGTATAATGAAGAACTGGAAAAGCCACGTTCCAAAGAAAAGTCTGTAATTTTCCTTAATGCAAACATACAAAGCTTCATAGTACTATTGATGGGCCTGATCCAACCCTCACTGAAATCAGTGGGAGTTGAACGAGTCCCTCTGTGCACAGGAAATGAATTGAAATTAATGAGACTACATACGGTTCCAGGGTAATTTATGCCTTTTCTGGCTGTTAATATTTATAAGACCTTAATCTGCTTCCACTTGTATCAGTGTTCAACTCCACTGACTAAGCTGACTCTACTCTGAATTTATAGCTGCATGAATACAAGGAAAAGAAAGACTACTGTACGTTCACAATTTACTGTACCAAGTTATTACTGTTCTCCAAGATTCTCTTATCGCTAAATAAGATTCCTTATTTAGTTTTATTCTTGTACAAGTTTCTTCTAAGTATAGAAAATCCTGTTACCTGTTGTCCACTTACCTATCCAAACTATACTGGACTATACAATGGACTGTACATCAGTAGAGCAATACGCAGACTGGGCTATACTCCATTAAAGCTTGGAATTCTTTACTGATAAGCTCTTTTCACAACAGGACAAGCTGTGCCTTGTCAGCTACTGACATCTAGTCATTCTGAGAGGTGAACAACAGTTTTCAAACAAAAACTTCTCAAGCATGGCTTTTCAGTTTATTCAACAATGTATTTGCCTAGATTCACTCAGAAAGCTTCTGAAAATCTGCATTTATCACTTTTCCTACAGAATTGCTCATGCTGCATCCAAACAGCTGGCCAGTTTGTATAATACCAAATACACATATGACCCAGGAGCTAGAACAATCTGTAAGTACTGGCCTAAATATACTAGCCATCTATATTAATTGCTACTAAGACTATCAAATGCGGTTTTCTAGTGATTCTTGTTCCTCTTCCTAAGTAGGCCCTTTCTTTCTTCACATGCATATTCTCAGAGGTATATATGGAAACTGTCATTTCTAAAATACGGGATGATATATTCCTTAAGGATCCCAGGGAGTGTGTGACACCCTGGAAGGTAAAGTGATGTGGTAAATTGTTTAGGAATTCATGCTATGCACATGAATTCCTAAATCATACACAGCTTAGATTTAAACATAAAAATCTCGACCTGAGATTTTCTGCATTTCCAGTATCTTCAAGTCAAAGTGAAAAGATGATGTGAATCCTAAAGAATGGCTTCAACCACTCTAGTAACACAGATAATTATTTCTTTTACTTTGCATTACAGTCTAAGAAATGTACTAATTACAGTTCCATTCTTCTACCCTTCTTGGGAACTCAGCTGTCAGGATATGACCTTGGCAGTGTCAAAAGCTGAGCTGAGGTTGCCACATCTAGATTTTTAGAACTTTAATATCTCCTATATTTAAGATCTCTTAATTTACTTAAATATGGAAACTAATATCTTTTCCCTGTTTCTCTTTCCTTAAATAATTTAAAAAAAAAAACTTTAAAAACCACTTTGTCCCAATTTTTAGAATATTTATGGAGATTTTTCCTTTAAAAATGCTTTGGTGATGCTTAGCAATTCTGGAGGCTCCTTCCTTAGCAAAAGAGACTGCCTTCATTCTACCAAAGTACTGGAAAGGGAGGGTACCATTTGTGCAGAAGAAAAAGATGGAGCTGATATCCCAGATCTGCAGTTCTTTCAGATCTGTATGAACCTCAAAAAGCTACCCAGTGAGAGGGTGTTTGTTTCCAATACCAAATCTTTCTAAATGACCCCATGCAAGCATGCCATTCTTCTCCTTAGACACTCCTCCCATGGTCTCCCCACAATATTGATGAGGAGGCAGCAGTTTAGCTTGTTTACATTTGCTTGCATGCGTCAGCTGGAACGAAGCTCACAGCCTAAAATCACAGAAACTTTTCCACGAGCAGGAGAAATCAATCAATTCACTGAATATTCCTTTTTATCTGTCCTTTCTGCATTTCTGGCTACGTGACTCGACTCCAAAGTATATCACATTTCAATGCGTAGCCACACTTTTCCAGTTAAGCTTTATTTTATTTCTTAATCAACAGATCCTGCTGCAGGGGGCTCTGACGACTGGGCTTACGATCAAGGCATCAAGTACTCTTTCACTTTTGAGCTCTGAGACACTGGTAGATATGGTTTTATTCTCCCTGAAACTCAGATAAAGCCAACCTGTGAAGAGACTTTACTTGCTGTTAAATATATTGCCAATTATGTCCTTGAGCACTTGTATTAGAATGGACTTCTAAAAACTATTAAAGAAGGCTTTATTCAAAGATGTCGTCCTTTTTATTCTTCCCTAACAATAGGTTTTTATTTCTCTTTACTTAATGTTCTTAGTCATATCCTTAGCCCATTGTAGGTCAATAGAACTACAAGTTTGTCAATAGAAATTGTATCTTTTATTAAGGCAAATGATATAGTCGGGGGGGTCTAAAAAGAAAGAGCACAAGAAGCTTAACCAACTTAAGGTAGAAGTTGCTTTAATGATTAAAATTATCTTTACATACAGCAGACAGGCAGAACATTAGAACTTACACAGCCTAAATCCTAAGCAGAATGAAAACAGCTAGATGATTCATACAAATGCACTTTCATCCAACCATTCATTGCCTTAATGTCAACAGTAGCAAGGAAAAGTTCACATCACGTACTTTTAAAATTTTATTAGCTGTGATATGCTCTTGTGAATTTTCTCAAAACCCACCCTGGATTGCTCCATCACTGAAAACTAGTTTGGATCTGAGGTCACTGCTAGTCCGATCTGAACTCGGTGCTGAAGCTTATAATTACTATTAGTTTTAAAGACCAAGACTTGATACAAATCATGCTCTAAACTACCCTGCATTTAGGGCGCTTACACTCACTACAGTAGCCTCTCTCAGAATATTCTCAGAGTCCTGGTACTCCCTGGGGCCCCACATGTTCCTACTGTCATGAGCAGAAGACTCATAAACAGCCATAAAGACTGAGTCTGGTGATAAATGATTAACTGTTTCTTTCATGAGAAGCTGTAAAGAATTATCCCTCCCCCCCAATCAATTTTCTGTACAGGTAATGTGGGTCTGATTGGGTCAGAGTGAGTGAGAGTGATAAATAGCCATTCCGGGCAGCTTCGTCACGCAGCTGCAGAAAATGTGTTTGGCATTTATTAATGCTGTTTAGAGCTTGGCTAATATGGGACACACTCTGCAGAAAGATGGGGAAAAACCTTATGTCAACACAGAACCTGGCTGATCTCCCTGCCATTGCTGGAAGCTCTGAACAAAGACTTCTGCTGTCCGTTGATGCTCCTGGAATTAGCACCGTTTCTGGCGGGTCCCTAGCTGATGCACTCAAACCAGCATGAAATGCATCTTACAGAGAAAATGGTTCTCCCAAGAAAATCATCAAATTCAGACCTGCCAAAAACTATGTGTTCTCCTTTTTTGCCTCTTTCTGTGGAGGGAAACAGAAAGACAATGTCCAATTTAAAATGACACTTTCATTTGCATGTATAAGAAAAAGAAAGGAACACATCCACTAGCCCACTCCAATTAGCCCAGCAGCACTCAAATTAAACTAGTCCTCACACACAACTGATCCATCTGGTTTTGATCACTGGTGAAACTGAACCCATGTGTGAAAGTAGCACATACCAGAAAAAAGACATGTCATTCTGTTTTGCAACAGAAGTGGGGGGAAGGATAGTCAACATTATTAAAAATAGCACAGGATGCAAGCAGAACATACCAGCCAGAGCCAAACATGTCACAAAGGGCAGGAAAATAAATAACTCAGAACATAAAATATTTTGGCTAATTTTAACTAAGTATTAACAACCACCCAGGGACTATCCTGACTATAACTGTATTATTTGGGAAGATATCACAGACCCTACACCAACTGCAAGGTGAATTGTTGATACTCAACACCGTTCATTACTAGGAAGGCTCTTTGTAGGACTGCAGGCAACAAAACACACAGTTATAAACACAGTTGAGGGGTAGGTCACAGCACCCAGCAGCTCCAACAGTGTTAGGGTTATCCCAGTTAACTTAAAACTGTGACTCCAAGGCAGAATATGGCACACATTTAGTAGCTCTGACATTCACAAAGTCAAATCACAGCAAGGCAGTGATATGCAGGTTTTCTGTGCCTTCTCCATGGAAGGCACTCACTAGCACCTCTGGACAATTTAGAGATGCAGAGAAGAAGAGCAATTAAACGTGATATATCATCCATGCACCTTGGAACATACAACAAAAAATATATGGGAGAAATTTAAGCAGGAAAGGACATGCTGCTAACAGGTAAGCTGTTAGGGCAGAGACACTGAAAGAAAACATGGCGAGGAAGAAAAGGTTCAGCAACAAGTCACAATGCTTCAAATTTCAGCATTGCTTTCAAAAAACAGAAAATCCACATGCAAAACTGATTGATAATATATTTTCAAAGATGCCATCACAGTTATTTGGAACCAATTCCTCAGTTATGAAATAGATCTTACAGAGAACCAGGAGAGACAAAAGAAAAGAAATAAAAACATCTTATATGGATGATGGAGGTACATTTTGACATTTGTAAAAGGTGGTTTTTTTCAACAATGCTAAAGAAAAATCTCCAGTGTTCTCCAAACTGAATCTTTTTCTTGCTTTCTAAACCCAAATAGATCTGTAAATGAACAGTAAATATTTTACCAATGTTAAAATATAAATAGAATCCACCTCTCAATCTTGTGGGTTTGATTTTTCTTTAATTGCACAGTTTAAGCTGAATCATTTCTGTGAACACTATAAACCTATACAGCAATTTTGTAGCATATGAGAATATTTTTAACTGTCATCATGTTTATGAAGAAAAAAAAGCCATGAAAAAAACAGGGGAGTAACTCTGCAGCTCTGACATACCTGCAAATTTTGTCAAGAATGGAAGACTATCGAAGAAACACCAGCAATGTGCACTCACAGCAAGGAAGGCCGGCGGTGTCCTGGGCTGCATTAGGCAGAGTGGTGCCAGTGGAACAAGTGATGTGATCCTTCCCCTCCACTCAGCCCTGGTGAGGCCAAATCTGGAGTGCTGGGTCCAGTGCTGGGCTTCCCAGTACAAGAGACAGGGACACACTGGAGCGAGTTCAATGAAGGGCCATAAAGATGATCGAGGGACTGGAGCATCCTTCATACAAGGAGAGGCTGAGAGAGCTGGGACTGTTCACCCTGGAGCAGTGAAGGCTCAGGGGGTTCTTCTCTATCTGTATAAAAATACCTGATGTGAGGGTGTAAAGAAGAGAGAGCCAGGCTCTTCTCAGTGGTGTTCAGTGACAGGTCAAGAGGTAATGAGCACAAATTAAAGCACACGAAAACTCCACATGAACGCAAGAAAAGACTTTTTTATTGTGCGGGTGCCCATACACTGGAACAGGTGGCCCAGGGATGTTGTGGAGTCTCCAACCTTGGAGATGTTCGAAACTTGACTGGAAACGGCCCTGGGCAACCTGCCTTAGGTGACCCTGCTTTGAGCAGGAGGTTGAACTGGATAGTCTTGAGTGGTCCCATCCAACCTCAACTGTTCTGTGATCCTGTGAAATTATTCTCTGACTGATGCAGGTCAACCAAGGACTGAGATGAACAATTCCAGCTTTTCCTATTTGATTTATACTGCTCCTTTAATCAGACAAATGGAAAAGGAGCATTCTGTTTTCTTGGTTAAGAATCACATCAAAAAACTGCCATCTTTCTCTTATTAAGCTATTGTTTAGCTAAATACATTCAAATAGTCAATTCATTTCAGTGTTCCAAAACTCAAAAGGGATTAAGAACTGATGAAGTGTTCTAAAGACAATGTACTGTCCACGTGCCAGGTCTCACAGGAGTGATATTGGAGATACTAGACCACTCACAGAGGAAATGTCCCTTCAGTACAGGTCACAGCTGCAAAGCCCCAACAAAGGCAGTACTTAGAAATACTTGATTCTTTAACATATAAAGCAGGTAACTCACATGCAAAAATGAATGAAGTACAGTAAGTCCTGACAATTGTGTGACAGTTAAACATGTGCTTCTGGGGAAGATATTTCCAAGTTTGCTGAAAGTTCTCAAGCAGCTGCTGACACATAGTGGTAATTCAGAGAAGGAAGCTTTTGTTCTTAATGATCCAGACTCAACTGCCTCAAAAACTGTGCTAGAAATTAAACCTATGCTTACAATGCAGCATGTTCTGAACTCTGCTTTGCTGACATATGGCCTCAGCATGCTTCCTGTCACTCTGAATTTTTCCAAGGACAGATGTGGGCTGTGCATTGAAGCAGGTTGCCTCTGTGCTCCCCACTGCACTCAGAACAGCTGCATTACAGCTGCACCCAGTCTTTTACCACAAGAGGAGAGGAAACAGCCGAATGCCACTTTCGAGAATGAGATTGCATCCCTGTCCTTTACAGGAAGGATGCTAGGCTAATTGCAGAAAACTTTGGAACCACAGAAAACAGGGAATTTGCTATCAATAAATGGATATGTACAGCTTAGCCATGAAATGGGGAAATACTGCAAAACATCTAAAACTTTTTCTTCAAATCTTTTTAAACAAAGCAACCCAGTTTCTTGGAAAACACTGAAGTGTTTTCTTCCTGCATTTAACAGAAGACCTAAGATGCTTAACTCTGGACCTCTTCAAGGAAAATATGAATCACATTGCTTTAATATAAAATCAATTCCCAATTTCCTGGCTTCATGGCAAAACCCCAAATATTCATATTTCTCTTTAACACATTGATACATTAGGCCATAAGAACCAGCATAAAGACTGTAATGAAGAAAAAAGGAACACAGTTCAGGAGTAATGGCTGTCATCCCTGCAGATCCCTGTGCTGCTGCTGACACGAGAGAGCGAGGCCACAGAGTACATACAACTCAGCGTCACAATGATCAACTAGTTCATGTCCAGAGCTCAGAGCGCCTCTGTCCCTACCAGAGTTAGTCCATAATCTAATCAGCCTGCTACAAAAATCAAGAGATGCTAGTAAATTTTAAAAATTACAAACAGAACTCAAAAGACAAATATGCTGTGACATCATTGTTGACATGTATGTTGCATCATCGTCACTCATCAGCGTGGTCCCTTTTCCATCGTTGCCAAGGTGCAACATTCTCAGATTATGAAACTGTAAATGCAGTAGTAGGTGCAAAAAGCCTGCTCTTCACTGATATTTTCATGACCCTGTTCATAGGATGTGCATGCATAAAGATAATAAACTCACATACATAAAGATTTAGGAGTTCAAGTGTTCAGCACACTTAGCAGAAATATTCTAATGTCCAGGTTTATAGTACATTCAAATCCAGAAATTGAGATCCTTTTATCTTAAAAAAATATCCCTCGCCTATGACAGTGGATACTCTGTTCACCCATTCTCTTCCTAGGTCTATGCACAGTAATGCCACCAAGGTCTGTGAATTCAGTCTTCATCCACTCTGAAGTAAACGAAAGGAAAAGCAGGTCCTCCTTGTAGTATATTAAACGAGTTCAGGCCTATTGAAATCAACAGTTATTTCACTCAAAAACTAAAGTGTGAATACTGCAAAAAACACTGGAATTTCACTGAGGGTTTTTTATGTTATTTTTCACATAGCTTCTATTAATTCTTCAATGATTTTTTAAATGTGCCCAGAAATCGAATGAATAAAGGGTTTAAAAGGGAATGTTCATTTTATACAGACTTTCAGAAAATTATTCTTACATTTTTCTCCACAAATGGAAACGCTGTTCATGACCTGAAGGCTTTCTTTAAGGATCATAAATAGAACATTTCCTATTCGAATGGAACTAGAATTCCTAATGACACAACGATGTTTTATACTTTCCCTCTTTCGACATGTATCTTTGAATCACTTCTGAAAAGCAACAATATAATCCTTATAAATGTGGAATATCTTTCCCCATTTAAAAGGAAGGCTGAATAGAAAATGATGCTTTATTTCTAGCTTTTGTCACCACTTTGCAGTTTCAGTCTCTCACGTCTCTAATGTAAGTAAGTTATACTGTCACTGACAGCAGTTGTGGCAATAACACATTCAGCAATAAAAAGTGCTTAGAAATAATGAATAATTTTTAAAGGCTTTTAACACAAAATGAATTTGTATTATACACTTTCTCAACTAGAAAATCCATTACACCTCAGAACTTAAAAAATAAAAGAAATTAAAACTTGCATTTTAAAAGCCCTACTACACTATACTTACAATGGACTTTGTTCAGGTACCTGTGTATTTTGGAAATCATGAAGAAGCTAATTTCCTAGGATTGTAATGATATGCAGCTAACAGAGAACTTCATTGTTAAATTGCATAGCCCAGTATAAATGTCTGGCTAACAGTGAAAAAGTAATTATTGAGAGGCAATTCTACATTTTATGTGCATTAAAATATCCACTTCAAATTTATAAAAACCTAAAATATCAAAAACTGAACTAAAGATTCCAGTACCTTCAGTTGTATCTGTATACCCATAAAACATAGTAAATTGTGCTAGACTTAACAGCTGTAATGAAACTCTCTTCCTGAACAAAGTAAGTGTCTGCCATAACCATTAAAAAAGGCAAATCATGAGCTTTGTTACAGTGCCACACATGCAGAGAAAGGCACCCTGACCCTCTACACAGAAGGCAGTCCCAGTATGGCTGTCTGTATGCTCTGAAGCCTTTACCAGATATGACACCGATCATCCTTCAATGGGTGGGATAGACATGCCCTTCTGCAAATATCCAGTAAAAACACACTCTCTCCAGTGCTGCCCATCAAACTCTACAGTCTGAAAGTCCATCACAATCCTGAGCACCTTAAAGCTTTGGTACTTCAAGCATCGGCTTTGTATGATATGATTTCTCTCCTCTCAGGACAGCTCAGGGCCTGGGAATAGTTAATTACCTTAAGATTTGTCTGAAGTTGCAGCCCTGTCTCATTCTTATCTAGAAAGAGGTTAAAATTATTTAGTTCTCAGTTCTATTCATCTCCATATTGACAACAACAAATGTGTTGTGCCTGCTGAGGCGTGCACTGCTCACAGAGTACTCCAGCCAGTGAAGTACTCAACCGGGAAGACAATTCACAGAGCACAATGAGAAACAGCACCGCTTGTTCACATACATCAAAGTGATTTTGTTTTCTAATAGGGAATGAATCAATCATAACAAATTCAGTCTCACGCCAGTTTTAGTTCAATTAAATATCTTTAGGGGAAAAAACATGATCAAACACGGAATGAATACCGTATCCAGGGACTGTTGATGGACACCATGTATTTATTCAGGCTACTGGGCCTCTTTTAATGTTTTCTTACCTTTGCCTTGGTAACCATTTTGTGTCTAGAATCCGAATTACTGGATTAGCACAAATCAGCTGGAATCTTCCCTCACTTTTCATATCCTGCCAGTTTTCTGCATTCTTCTGAAGCAAGGTCGTTCTCTGTCAAAATCTGTAGACCAAGTAATATTTGTTGGTTCTCATGGCCTTGGATTCTGAGAAAACACTGTCCTGTGACTAATTTTGGACAACTACCCTGAGGGATTTTGAATCTTTCCTACCAAAAAGCTGTGGTTACGTTTTGTGATGCTCTTTTGCTCAGCTTCCCTGACTCAGTTGGAGATACAACTCAGGAGTCAATACTGCTCCCACATGACCTTTCAAGAATTCTCCTGGCATGTTAGTATGTTACATGTTTAGTTTATGGAGAAATAAGTTAGATAAAGTTCATTAAAGCACATTCAGTACTTTAGCACTATGCACACAGATCTCACTGAGCTCAATGGGAGATAAAATTAAGTTTCTGACAGGACTGCACTCTATAAAACAATTCATCAAAAAGTCCACTATGACTCAAGGTGTGTGTGTGTGAGATCTGAGTAACTTACAAATTCTCTGCTGAGTTTCCCTCTGGCAAGCTTAGACAATGCCAAACACCTTCACCTTAGAGTTGTGCAGGATAGAACATTGCAAGGCTGCTGCTTGAAGGCTTTTTCAAGCTACTATGTAGATTTCAAAGAGGGAATTCAGCTGGGAAGTGAAAAGCAGAAGCAGAAGTGCAGACACCTTGGGACATTCCTGGATTTAAGGAGAAAAAGTCCTTTCCAGTTCCTGGAAACACATTCCTCCTCTTACTGGAGTAAATTCAGAGGGGAAAAAAAAAACCCTACAAAAAACCAAACCACAAATCAGTCCTTTGCAAGCATGCACAACTGTGGTTACTACATACAGAACCTTTCAGTTCTACAGTGCTTAGTGTTACAAGGCATGCCACATCTCAGCAACCTTTAGGCACTTCTACCTCTGCTGCTTCAGGGTATGTTAGAAGATAGTTTAATCAGTCACTAGTCACTTTTGTTTCAAGCAGAATCCTACTGTGAAAGAGTTTCTCCAAGAAATTGAGACACTGCATTAGCTGTATGGTGAAATGAGATGCTTTCAGAACACATCATTCCAGAACAACTGCTCGATTGCGAGGGCAGAGCACACTCATCTTGAGGCGAGACACGGCTTCTCATGACATCTTGTGGCAGCGTGACAAGCTGACAGGGGTTTTGTTTTCACAAAAAGTAATTTAAGATGTTGCAAAACAGTGATATTACCGAAAACCAAACATACAAGAAAAAGCACCAATTTATAATCAAATTAAGCCGAACAGACTAGTAACACTTTAAGTCAGAAAAATTTCCCATAAAAATATTTAAAGACACAAAGTATAAAATAATAAGACCATTATTTTAAAGTAATAAAATAAAGTCAGAAAACCGAAACAAGTTCAGTTTGAAGCAATTTAAACTGCATGTAAGCTACAGATCTAAAGACAAGTATGTATTACTAATAATATATTCTCAACTATTCTAACTAGAAAATCAGAATCTCCTTTTCAAATTGTGGCTTGCAGGGAGAGATTGGTACAGAAGCGAAAAGCTTCACTGTCCAGAAACTTAATGACAAGCTGTCTCAATTAGGCTAATTTATGCTGATATTTATGTTGCATGCAACTGGAGAAGTATCAAAATAGCAAATTTTATTTCCCATTTGTTTTCAAATTGTGTTCTGAGAAAAAAAATCTTTTCACTATACCTGAAATAACACAAATTATGGTTCAATATTGTCCTAATTGAAAAACATCGGTCCCAGAGGAATCAATAAATGGCCCAACTTGAAAAGGAAATCAGAGATAGCTCTAATTAAATAAAATTAAAAAGAACAAAATTATTTAAGATATAGTCTTATTTTCAAAAACGTACTTGTTCTCAAGGCACTCAAGAAAGATGTTTTCCCAGTCATTAACTGAGTAATGCTTAATTCACACTATTTTTTTTGATGGAAGATATTTCAGTTTTTCTCTATGTGACTTGGTGTCTGAAATCCTGACTCAGCCAGCCAGGAACAGTATAGATTACAATACAGCTTCTGGAACAGTAGTAGATTCTCCTGTCAGGGCAGAAGCAACTGGCTTGTCTAGACTTTGTTGGAGGATAACAGAACAAAATACAAGCAGGTTTTGTGTAGTCAGAGATGAGCACTGGAGAACGAAGAGAAAGTTTTTGGGAAGAACATTCAACCAGAACTGCTACTCTTCCTGAACAGTCAAGAAAGGGTTTTCAAAAGCAAATGTCTGCTGTAGCACCTTCAAAGCAATAAAATCCTACACCAGGAATAAATCATACCTGACCTTCAGATGTGAAGGGGGGGGGGAATCTACATTTCATTCAGGTCATGCACTCTTAGATTACTGCTTCTGCCAAATTTAGCCACAGCACAAAGGTACAATGAACAACCAAGACCCTCCATTCTGCAGAGGGATTCATGTGAAAAGCCATTCCATGCAGTCCTGTTCCCACTGAGAAGCATGCTCCGGAAATCCAGGTGAAGGTGCTCCTGGGAAGCAAATGAAAGAAGAAAGTTTTAAACATAGTCTTTACTCAACTGCTCCCTAATTGTAAAATGGTACAGCAGTACCATCAGATTAGTGGCATACTTAAGCAAAGATGCCTGCAACTGCTTTGGAAGGTATTAATGTGAAGCAAATAACCTCAGTCCTGCATGGAGAGGATTCATTCCACTAGATGGCTACTTTGTGCTTAAGATACTTATGATCATTTTGTAAAAGTGATTTGAAAGATCTGATCTATATCCTGCAAGCACTGCTCATCTTTCCAAACCATATGTGAGAACTGCACTTGTGTGTGTTCCTTACACTCACATGTTAATTTGTCATGAAATACATTAGCACGGTTAGGAAAGACAGTCTTTTCAGAGCTAGGATTGAGGAAACCGAGAAGCTCAACTCCTCATCCACCACAGGCTTGTCACACACAGCATAAGCCCCCTTATGCCTCAGATCAAAAATTTGTAAGATAAAAAAGGGCACTTTCCCACAGAGATACTCTGAAGCAATACACGTTAAAGTCTGCAAAGTGCCTGAAGGACTACTGTAAGTCCACAGAAACAAATTAGACATTTAAGACCCTGCCTACTGTCTTGTCAAGTTGCACATATTGACTTTGTGTGTAATACAGAACTTTATTTCATACCCTGCTAGAGATTGGAACACAGACTTTTGGCACAAGGGAATTTGCTGACAGAGTTACACAAAATATAATTAACGGGAGGTTGTGAAGCATGGATTGGGCATCTAAGGGTCAAGTCCTCCTTCAATATCACAGGTGTGCTTTTGGCAAAATCTGAAGAGGTTGCTAGGGGCAAGGAAAGAAGTCACCACAGACACAGCATATCGCATATCCCAGTATCCAGTATAAAAGACAACTAAACTGTTGCTAAACAGAGAAACAGCGATAGGCTACAAACCCACAAATCCTGATCTTTAATTGCCTGCACTCTGAAAAATGGTCTACAGATGAAAATTCTTTTTTTTGTCCATTTTTACAACACAAGCCAAAGCAAAATCTTGAGACAATACAACATGCACCATGCTGCACAAAACAGCTTTCAGCAACCATCTTCACTGCCGAATATAAAAGCATACTAATTTTGTAGTCACTAGAGGGAGCCATCTGGCATTTTACTCGTGGTGCTCCTCAAGTGTTTAAAACTCATATTTCATGGCTCTGCTAAAAGGAAAGATTATTTGTGTCAGATCTAAACATACTAACTAGTAAGTGTTGCAAAGAAGAGTTTGGCTACCTATTTATCCTATTTATCTTTTTTTTTTTTTTTTTTTTTTTTTTTTCTGCAAGTAACCCAAACAGACACTCAAGTAACCTTCAGGTAGAAGCTCAAATAATCTTAGAGAATATTACCTCACTGAAGTAAAGCACATCTTTGTCTTTAAAAGTAGGCTAGGAAGCAAAGTGGCAGAAAGTTAATCTTCATGAACTGTGGAACCCTGACACAAGAATGGATTTCTCCTGCTCTCAGAAAGCAGTTTCTGAAGGTCGGCAAACTTTCTTCTTCATGTAACTCTGTCTTCAACTGACATGGATGTAATATACCCTTTCTACCTTTGTGGTGCAGCCGTTGGGTGAGGTTATAGTCTTAACACACAAATACTATATTTCTTTATGGATTCTCCAGGCCTAGATCATTTGCCCAGAAATTAGAATGGAACATAGAAGACTGCTCAATCCTGATCTACAATGTATTATAGAAAATAAAATGTAACTGTGAAGCATTAAGAAAGCAGGACCTGTAGAAGATCTCTCTGGGCCAAGCTTAGAGTAAATTATATATGTAGGTGATAGTGAAAGACTTTTGTGATCTATTTTTCTCCCTTTTGTGATCAATTTTTCTCCTAAATTCTGTTTTCTAGAATAGATCATGACTAGTTATGTCTATAATAGGACACTATACTGGGAACTTCAATTGCCTGAAGTGCACAGTCCTAACTTTGTGTGTACATACCCCTTATGGGCTGTACAAGGCTCTGGAACATGCAAGATCATGACCAATTTGCTTAACTTAAACTTCTGTGGCGTCTCCTTGTGCAGTGCTGATGGCTATGTCTGGAGGTGGAAGAAAGAAGTAAGCTTTCTTAATTTCCACAGTTCAATCAGTTTAAGGTCTGAAAATGAGCCTCGAAGGAGCTTTATGCTATAAGCCTTTTACCTCAGCATACAAATCATAAATTCTTAAAAATTGAGTAGATGACCCCCCAAAAAAAGAAACTGTCCCTTTCCTTTAGTATGGCTTCTCATCCAGTCTGGAAACAGCACATTTTCAAGAAAGAAGCAAGTCCTATATTCAGTTCGCACCATTACTGAAACCTTAGGATACAAACACAGCCAACCTTGAATAACCTTCCTCTGTCTACATGGGACAGAAAAAGAGATGAAGCAGTCACAGAGATAACACCTGCCAGTCGCAAGCTGGGACTCAACACTGGTCTTAGCCAGACAAGAGCACGGAGGCCTCCCCCCCCAAGCCATGAGAAACATTTACACCATCTAGTTATCCCAAAAGGGAGAGGAGTTGTGTGCATTAATACAGAGCAGCTCTGAGTATATCCAATCCCTTGTGCAAAAGTTTATTTAGATAAGAACAGGCAGAAAACACACAAAAGGAGACAACTAATAAATGAGGCCATTACTTGCCAAACATGATAGACGTTTTGAAGCCCAGGATGCTTCTCTCTACAGACTTCACCAATTTTTTGGTATTTCACCTGTGGTTATATCAGGCCCTACACTTACCTGAAAGTACTAAATATACTCAGCTAGAAGCAGAAATCCCAGAGATTGCAAGGAAAAACGCCCATCCTAATTCTTCTTTGTTTATATGCTGTAGCACAAGGTACAATTTGTGCTTTAGAAACAAAAATAGACAAGTTTATTAGATGTTCAGTCCCTGTGGACTGCTTTCCTTTGACTAGTATTGCCTTTGACTCTATAGATGAAAGCCTTTGTACAAACCACATTGATTTTAGTAGAGTTCTTCATTAATTTTTACCTTCACAAGAAGCCTAATCTGACAAGATATGGAAGATGAAGTGCTGAATATTAGCTTAAATACTTCAATCATTTTATCTTTCAGAATCGCCTCTGTAGAAAGAACCATTAGTTACATTAACGCCAATGGTGGTTGCACTAGCACCAACCTGAGCAGGAACTTTGCTACTGTGTAGGGCAGTAAGGAACCTGACTAACATATAGACCACCTTGAAACTAGCCTGCAAGGGCACATTGGTAACAGGGATTATTTTGTCAGGCATTGAAAATGAAGGCCCTTAATGCTCCAATTTACACTCTATGGATTTTACACTGTAATACAAAGACCGAAATGCTGTGAATACACATGCTATTTGCAGGTATTGGTGCCAAAGAGAGGCATGTAAATCAACCCACCATGAGCCTGCTCGAGAGTCTGAGGGAGAGACTGAAGCCCTCAGTGCCTTAATTTGCAACAGCCCTCTCTTCCATCAAGGCATATCTAAGATTTCACTCATATTCTTAGCTGCTGTATTTCTTTATGGATACAATTCCATACAAGTACCTAATTATGATGAACAAGTATTTAGAAAAGCTAATATAAAGTTCTATGAAAGTGTATATGATCATAATGAACTGGCATGTCAAAAAATCACAGGAGAACCTATACTTCCAAGAGAATCTATCTGCAATGAACCAGCATGTAAGAAAGCTAAAGAATGCCCCCCCCCCAGTGAAGTTTTAAAGACTTAATTCAGTTACTTTTGTTAAGCACTAGCTTAAGCAGAGCCATGTCTGATTTCAATTAGGGAAGGCAAAAAAATCAAGCCATGTTCAATCAATTTCCTCTATATGTGCTTTTGAGGTACTAAGACTTCACATGATATATCATGTGCTTTTAAATCCCATTTTGATTGAAACGTCTCTCAAAATAGAAAATCTTACTTTAAAACAAAATCTTTCCATACACATTGCACATATGCAGCAAAAGACAGCGATGGTTTTGAGGGCAAATCTTATCATCACCTCCATCTCATTTGAGAATGACTGTCCTGCAGCACTTACGATAAAAAATAATCTTAAACCTCATCTTTATAAGGAAGTGCACCCTGAAAACTACTTGTTACACACCAAGGACTTTCACGTCCACTTCAATATCATTAACTTCTGTTCTGTAATCCAAAAAGTACCAGAATGAAGACCATTAACCAAACATCTTTCAGCATCCAGTTAGGACCTGAACAAGACTGAAAATCCAGTCAAAGGGTAGGAATATTCACTCTCTCCATCTTCAGAGACACTAGAATAAATGATACGGACAAGAGTCTGCATGTAGCTCCTTTCTCACTGATTCTGTTAAAAAAAGTAACAATCCATTTTAATGTTGCAGCTTTATTTGAAAGTGACTTAAGAGTTTTGGTAACACAATTTTTTTAATACAAAATTGATACAATGAAAAATAAGCTTCAGAGGTTTCCTAGAGCAGATTACAGGCTGTAAACTCATAATCAAATGTACTATATATAGAAAAAGGTAACTTTGTTCAAAGTCTTGTTTGCAGACCTGCCCCAAGTGATCCTGAAAATCTAGTTCTATTCTATGTGCCAAGAAAACCCCAAACCTTGCTTCCTAGGTAAGCAAAGTCTCATTGCAGTTGTTCTACCTCACTGTATTTCCAGTTTACAGTAACAGTTGTGACTAACTGTACACAAGAAACACATCAAGATCTCCAACAATATCTTCAGTGAGTAAAGATCCACTTTTACATACCTGGTATTTTAAAGGTTTTTAAGGAGTCATGGACAACAAGGTATTTGGACAAAACTTTATAAATTGCCATTTCCAAAGAACTCAGAAGTCCATAAAAAAAGTAAATCCAAAGCCCTCTAACAGTTCCTTTTAATTATTTCATTTCAGCAATTCAGTTTCACAGATCTTGGCACCACTAATAATTTTTATTCCTATGTCTGCAGTACATCAATATCCCATCATATAAACTAGCAGTATTAATAGGATCCAGAGGGGGGGGGAAAGAAAAAATAAATCTATATGGTCCTACAGTTATTTTACCATTCTCACCGTGTCCTTAGTAGAAAGTAAGGCTCCTCCCAAAACTTTTTTTTTTTTTATTTTTACCTTTGTCTGAAATCAAGTTTCTCAAATAGAAAATCTATTTTGAGAACAAACTTTATTACACAGTTCCTCAAACATCCCATTTTGGGGGTA